>NC_059426.1:166922987-167522987 GCF_021028975.2 Sphaerodactylus townsendi
TAATTTATACACGCACACTTTTATAGTGTGAAATGGTGGATGAATATTCATGGTTGTTAAATCTACAAAAAGGAAATTTCTGACCAACAGGTCTCCCATGTACAGTCCTGTCCTGGAAGTTTACTGGATTCTCAGCCTAACCTACCTCACAAGATTGTTGTGAGGACAAAACGGAGTACAGGAGGATGGTATAAGCCGCTGTGGCTTTCACTGGGGGGATGGGAAAGGCAGGGTATAAATGAATTAAATATACCTCAACACAGAACAGGCTGTCTTGGAAGAGCAAACAGAGCATACCTGCCACTCCAACGTGGTTTTCCACAAACCGAATGTAATTTTGTGCCTTGGGTGGAAGATCTTCCCATTTTCTGGCGTTAGTTGTGTCCATTTTCCACCCTGGCATAGTTTCATACTCCACTTCCACTTTCTGCAGTATTTCTTGGTTAGCTTTAATTTTAAAAATCTGAGTTAGCACACAATTCAACACTGAAAAACTATACAAATATTTGACACTGCCGTGAAAATGTAGCTGGCTGGGATGCAGCAGCTATTTGTTAGCCGCTGTCAAGAAAATAAATGTTATGCTGAAAGAGACGTTTTTATCCATTCTTGTGGAGATTTTATCTATCCCCACACTTCCAAAAATATTCCCAAGGAGCCTACAAAACCCATTAACACGACAAAATAGCCCCCAGACTACAGGAACTGCAGTAAGGCAAATTTCAGTGAAAGCAGCAGTAAAACATCAAGCAAATGAAACATAAAAAGACAAAGAAAAAAAATAAAAACTACCATCATTACAGCCTCAGTTTAGAACAGGAAATCATGAAGACGGGTGTTCTGTTTTCAAAATTCTGGCATCAGTGACACAAATGTATATCTACAGAGAGCCAGTGTGGTGTAAGAGCAGGTGGATTCTAATCTGCAGAAACAGGTTTGATTCCCCACTCCTCCACCTGAGTGGCACTTATCTGGTGAACCAGATGTGTTTCCCCACTCCTACATTCCTGCTGGGTGCACTTGGACTAGTCACAGTTCTTTGGAACTCTCTCTGTCCTACCTACCTCACAAGGTGTCTGTTGTGGGGAGAGGAAGGAAAAGGAGCTTGTAAGTCTCCTGTAAGAAGGCAGGATATAAATCCAAATGCCTCTTTTTCTACCTTGCTAGGCTGGTGGGTGATACATGCAGCCAGCTCCTAATGTATGCACAGCACTTGGAGTGGGGAGTACTGCTAAGAACTGGTGGTGGGAAGTACTATCAATTTGCAGCTGACTTATGGTGACCCTGCAGGATATTTAATCAGAAGGCAAATAAGGGGGGGCGGGGGGTGATATCACCTGACTTCCTTAGTGGTCTCCCATCTATTAACTGAGGCCAACCCTGCTTCGCTTTCAAGATACGATGAAACTGAGCTAGTCTGGAGCATCCAGGTCAGCGTTGTTAAGGACGACAGACAAGCAATTTCTTAAAAATTACAAAATCAAGATAGGTAACATACCTGGAAAATACGGAATCCTTTTCCCTCCCAGCTTGTAAGCAACACCAATTTTGATCTCGTCGAGGACATCCAGAATATCCAGCTTTGTTAACGCCAGGCTGCCCAGAAAACGTTCCATAGTTAGTCGTAAAGAATATCTTTTAAGTTAATGCTTTAACTCCCTTCCCCTCCAAAACCGGTGTTTTCCCCTATGCTTTTACTTACAAGCTGTCTAAAAAATGACCAAATATGAAATAAGAATGTAAATAATAACAGAATAAATTATGCACAAAACAGATGTATTACAAGGGTTTAATATACATGTTCTAACACTTCCTGTTTTTAAAAAAGCAGATATGGACCACACAACAAAAGTATAATCAAATCATAATAGTTTCTGAGTATGGACGTAAGATGTCAGCTGAGCTACTGTTACTCATCAGGGTCCGATTATTTTAAAAACTAAGTAGTGTAGATAGTTATTTCCTTTCCTCCCAATTATTTGTATATTAAACTCCCAGAACTGGCTGTCTCTTTGTGACACCTACAAACCCATAGTTATGGCTCATAGGAGCAGCAGTGGCGCAGTGGTTAAGAGCAGGTGCATTCTAATCTGAAGTAACTGGGTTTGATTCCCCACTCTGCCACCTGAGCTGTGGAGGCTTATCTGAAGAATTCAGATTAGCCTGTGCCACTCCCACACATGCCAGCTGGGTGACCTTGGGCTAGTCACAGTTCTTCTGAGTTCTCTCACCCCCACCTACCTCACAGGGTGTTTGTTGTGAGGGGGGAAGGGCAAGGAGATTGTCAGCCCCTTTGAGTCTCCTACAGGAGAGAAAGGGGGGATATAAATCCAAACTCTTCTTCTTCATCATCAGGGTTCAACCTTATCTGGTTCTTCAAAAGGGCTAAGCAGGGTTCTGCCTTACCCGGGTCTTCAAAAATTGGTTAATTCCACCACCTGTTGACCCCTGCACCTTTGCCAGGCCATTGAGCAGCAAGACAACACCAGGGTTACTCCCACACCGGGTGTTTAGTTCAGCTGGAATGCGAATGTGAAGGGGGGTTTTTGTGGTGCTTTCATACACTTTCTAACTTCTCTCTCAGTTTTGCTGTGATCTTTCTTAAACCTCCTTTTTAGAAAGATCTCAGCAAAGCCAGGGTGGATGCCACATGGACAGGGAAGTCCAGGTCTTTCCTGGCCCCACCTGCCTCCGTTCCATTTTCCCTTCTCCTGTGGCCACAATTTTCAACCCCCAACAACCACCAAAAGTGATGTTTTTTTTTAAATAGGGCAATTGATGCGTCACTGCAGCCTTATAACACCATGGCAATATGTCAATTATCCAATTGTATTTTTATTTATTTATTATATTTATATACCGCCCTCCCCAAAGGCTCAGGGCGGTGTTCATCAGTGATAAAACTATTTAAAACATATCATGGTACATAATTTACATAAAATACTAAAACTACAGATGGCTTCAACCCCTCCCTCCCCCCCTTTGTGTACCCACGGGAGGCCAGATGTTCTTATGGCGGAGTTGACATCATCCCGGCTGGCCAAACGCCTGGCGGAACAGGTCCGTTTTGCAGACCCTGCGGAAACTTTGTAAGTCCCTTTTCAAGGAAAAGCAGGGAAAATCTGGCGAAACAGAATGCGACGACACTGCACTGCTACAAATTGTTCGACGTAATGAGGAACCTGGTGTCATGTGGAAGCAACTCTACTTGAGGCAGAGATTAGTATCCTCGTGACATCAGGGGCCACAGTCTTTGGTCAATGCATAAAAACATGCTACTTTGCTAAACTACTCTTAAACTTGTCTAAATGATTAGGGACTGTGGTCTACACGCCTGTGTACAGCTTGCTATAAGTAAGATCCTATTATGTAATGTTTGCACTGCTGAGAGAAAGTCCTACCTGGCCCCACTCCCTTTCTCAGAACAGTTGATGAGCACCAGAAAAAGCGTTTGTGGGCGCCACGGCACCTGCAGACACCATGTTGGGTTAATGGATTAATGATTTGGAAGCCACCTCCTCTCAGAAGTCTAGAACCTGTCCTGTGTAACCATTTTGGAAAGCAGAACGACATCTTGCATGGGGAAGGCAGTGAACATAATCTTTCATTACTTCTCATATCCTTCACGAGACAGCCTTAGATTTGTTCATTTCCCTTATTGTTGTGTTCTCGTAAAGATCACAGACAAAGGACCTTTCAGAGAACACTGCATTGTGGGTTTGAGGGTAAAGCTTTCCATGAACGGCTCCGTCTGTATTGTAATCAGGAAGGGATCTGATTTCTTTGTGTTAAAGTGCTGTTCTGGAAGGGGGGTGGGGTAATCTGCCCGGTTTTTCCTTCCAACCTGTGAACAGGAGTCTAGTGGCAGCTTAATATTAGTATTCCACAGGATAAAAAGCAATGAGTTCCAAGTGTAACTCAAAATCTGTGATCGCTTACGCAGTAAATCCATTGATCATATGAGCGTATCTCAAAATGACGAGATCTAGCCAGCCACAGCGCCTCTTCCTGCCCGTGGTCACTCCCCATTCGTGGCCTCGAGACTGTAGGAGATCTCCAATTTCCTGCCGGGGGAACAAAGATATTGACCGTGGGCAGGCAAGAAAAGAACTTACAGTGCAATCCCATGCGGAGTTACTCTAGTCTACGCCCATTGCACTGTCAATCATTTAATTTCCAAAGGGCTTTAGAAGTCGATACATGCATGATGTATTTAAAGAACTAACGGTACATCTGCTCTGACCAAAAAGTTCATACTACATGGGATTCTTGCATCTACAATACAGTACATTCTTCACATTATTCAGCAAAATAATGTTTTATGTGGAGGTAGAAAATCCTGGCTTATGGAGAACCTGTAGGGTTTTCATGGCCAGAAATGAACAGAGGTGATTTGCCATTTCCTGCCTCTGCATAGCAGCCCTGGACTTCACATCCAAGTACTAACCAAGGCAGAACCGTTTTAGTTTCCAAGAGCTGACCAGGTTGGGCTAGCCTCTGAAAAAGATATTTCCCCAGCACAGTCTTAAAAAAAAATAAAAATTGAAAAGATAAAACAGATGCTGTGGTTTTGAAGTAGGAATTGGTAAGCATTTAAGCTGCTTCTAGAATGTCAGGTGGCCACAAGTAAATACAGCAGATCAGCAGATGCCACAGACGTCAGTGGCGTACCTAGGCAAACTGGAGCCCTGGGCAAACCTGAGTTTGATGCCCCCCCCATTGGCGACCACCCTCCCCCACCGTGACCAAACAATGATTTTTTCCCCACCAGGTCGAAATTCAAAGTCACCATCACATTATAGAACATGCCCCGACTCACAAATCTGAACACAGAAATGGGCTATGCCACACAGCAGAAATATTTTTTAAAAACATTTTCAAAATTCTTTCAAAATGTTTTATTACTGCTATGAAAACATTTTATGGTATTGTATCCAGTCTCTCCAATTGGGGGAAACAGCATCACTTTCAATGTTATTTAAACTGGGGACCCCAGATTCTCCCTTTAAGGTGGATTTAAAAGGAGAATCTGGGCTCCTTATTTTAAACAAGTGATTCTGGAATCCACCCCCAAACAGCATCATTTTCAATGGTGTTTAAACTAGGGAGCCCAGATTCTCCTTTTAAATCCACATTAAAGGGAGAATCTGGGGTCCCCAGTTTAAACAACATTGAAAGTGATGCCATTTGGGGGTGGATTCTCCCCCACAAACAAACCTGCATTTTTGGCGCCCCCACAAGGCGGCGCCCTGGGCAACTGCCCACTTTGCCCAATGGGAGGAACGCCTCTGACAGACGTTGATTTAAAACAGTGGCATTCATTCTAGCCAGCATGAGATTCTGTGGGGTGCAGCGGTGGACTGTAATCTGGAGAACCAGGTTTGATTCCCCACTCCTCCACATGAAACCTGCTGGGTGATCTTGGACTGGTCACAGCTATCGCAGAACTCAGTCCCACCTATCTCACAGGGCATCTGTTGTGGGGAGAGAAGGGAAAGTTTCTGCGGCCCCAGAAGGAAATATGGCCCAATGGCATTAACTAGGCTTGAGGGTAAGCCAAAGTAGGACCTATCCTACCACTCCATCCGAAGGTGTAACATTCCTGTGATCTTCTCCATTGCTGAAGCTCCTTCTGACCCCTGGAAGAATCAGTGCAGTACTGTCCCCCCTACGGGCTGGAGTAAAAAAGGGCAAGGAGTAAGAATCACTCCACTTCTTGTTTTGCTTAAGCACCCCCACTGAGGGCTGGGGGGGGGGCAATTTGACCTCCTTGCCACTCCTCACTCCAACTCTCATGGCTATTCCCCTGCGTGGATCCTGCAATGACCCCCAGGAATGACTGTGCCAAGATTCAGAGGAAACTGCAGCAATGGAGGGGAATGTAGGAAAACTCCTGTGTATGTCACACAACTCGAGTAGTACGATACTGCTTACCACCCTTCCCTATCAACCTCAGCTGCTCTGAGCCCTGCTTTGGTAGGGGGAGAGCAGGATTTTAAATGAATGAATGAATAAATAAGTATAATTTCTAAGTGTGGGTCACGCCCAACCTACATTTATCTGTTCAGAGGGAAAGGCTCCGATTCCCACTCTTGTGGTGTAAGCCTTTACTACGCCATACACCTCTCCGATACATAGAGGAGGGATGCCGAGTCCAGTACAAACGCCACCCACAGTGCAGTTGGAAGAGGTCACGAAAGGGTATGTGCCTGTAACAGAATAAAGCAAACACGAATTCGAGAACTGTGCAAGGAGGGTCAGCCGCTTTCCTCAGTTCGTTTCAAAATAATCTCATGGGCACCGTTATTTACTTTGAGGGGCTTTAAAAGGATAGAAGAGACTTGGTTGCAACAGCGACATCATATTGGGGGTGGAGTCTGGCACAGCCAGCGAACGGGAATACTGGGGCAGAAAAGCAGAAGCAGGAACCGAGGATACACTATAATGGTGGAAAGTGTCAAACGCACAGGATTTTCAAGGACAAACAGAGGTTATTTGCCCTCACCTGCCTCTGCAGAGCAACCCTGGACTTCCTCGGTGGTCTCCCATCCAAGTGCTAACCAGAGCCGACCCTGCTTAGCTTCCCAGATCAAGCTAGTTTGGGCCATCCAGATCAGGGCAAGGATGCACTAGACCCCATTGCAAAAGTAGAAATTCTGAACGCAAGAGACAGTATGGCGTAGTGATTAACGTTTTGGACTAGGACATGAGAGGCTCTGCCCTGGAAGTTTGCTGAGTAACATTAAGCCAGTCACACACATGCAGCCTAATCTACCTCACAGGGTTGTTGTGAGAATAACATACAGAAGAGGAGGGCGATATCAGCCGCTTTGGGTTCCTATTGGGCAGAAAAAGAGGCATATGACTGAAATAAATAAAATGGGTGGATTAGTTAACTGAGAGGACCGGACAGCAGTAGTTCTGAAGACGTAGGATACTTCTATTCCCCTCAAGCTCTAGCCATTCTTGCAGTGGTAGCTGGAAGTTGGTAGCTTGGCCCTCTGTGCGCACAAAAACACCCTTGAGTTCTATGTATGAGCTCACAGGTGGTTCCCACCTATAAAAAGCGGGCATTCGAGGACACCAGCACCAGGATCAGCAGCGGCACCCTGAGGTTGGGTAGCTCCTGGGGCATCTGGCCCACTGCTGGTGACACCCCCTTCCCAATCACTTATTTGCAAGCACTCTACCATCCTCCCAGGTATCATGATAACCATGGGCAGTGGAAGGGCACACAAGTGGGTGGGGGAAGATCATATAGGGAGGCAAGGGGGAAGGAGGGCATGTGTTGGGGCCAGGTGGTAGGGAGAAGGGTGGCCCAATTAACTCTCCGCCCAGGGGCCCGGAAATCTCCGAACGGATTCTGAATGAAGCTGCTATTTACCCAGCTGGGGCAAACCTGTGTCTTTAACCCTGTGGGGCTAATTCAGGTTAAGAGAATTGGGCTAGACCTCATCATCCCCATCCCCACCTGCTGTGGCTCTGATCCAAACTGGGGACTTGCTCTATGTGTGTGAAGTGCCGTCAAGTCGCAGCTGTCTCTGGGGGGACCTTGTAGCGTTTTCAAGGCAAGATTCTAACAGAGGTGGTTTGCTCCGTAGTGACCCTGGACTTCCTTGGTGGTCTCCCATCCAAATACTAACTGGGACCAACCCTACTTAGCTTCTAAGATGGAGCAGGCCAGGCCTATCCAAGGCAGGACCTACTTCTTAAAGAAAAAAAAAGATACTTAAGAGGTCATTCACAGAATTTCCAAAATCACACCTTATTTGGCCTCAAGCAGCGTATAAATAAGAAGAGCCTCAGGGCCACTTTTAGTATTTTTAGATCCAGCTTGAGAAACCAAGAACAAACAAGCACATGTGTGTATTTCCCTAAGACGACATGCAGTTTCCCGGCCAATTTGTAGAGTCTTCCATTCACTGAGTGCACACTTGTGGGCAGGAAGTGCGTAGTTAACCCTCCCCTACGTCTGCACACATTAAAAAAAAAAGTCAAAAGGATTTAAAAAATGCAGATTATTTGGGAGGACGATGAGCATATTGCAGAAGGCAACTTACCGAAATCAATGTCCAGCAGAGCTGCGTTGGCCCCTTCCACAAGAATTTTCTTTGGGGAACCATGCAGCGCTTCGTACATAAAATAAACCCCGTCTCGCACCATGGGCCTTATTTTTTCAGCATACCCCTACAAGAGTCAACCAGCATACAAATTTAATCAGATATTTCTAAGCCAAGTCTTTGTTGGAAGGGTGGAAAAATATTTCCAGGAAGACTGGAAAAATACTCGCGGTTTGGAATCAGGGCAATTTATTGTAGGCTAATTTGCAAAGGAGGAGAGAGCTGCAGTACTGAAACTCTGCTCATGCCCTGTGTTCAATCCTGACGCAAGTCGCTTTCAGGTAGTTGGCTCAAGGTTGACTCAGCCTTCCAATCTTCTGAGGTCAGCAAAATGAGTACCCAACTTGCTGGGAGTAAAGTGTAGATGACTGGAGAAGTGGATCTGCCTAGTAAATGTCAGGATATGGCATCATCCCATGGGTCAGTAATGACGTGGTGTTTGCACCTTTCCCTTTAATTTGCATTTCATTGAGGATAGTCAAGCTGTGTTCACCCTCAGGGAGAAGAGTCTGCAAACAGAACTCAACAGAACGGTCTCCTATACTTGCAAATTTATTCCCCAGTTTATGCAACTGTGGAGAAATATTTTTTTTTCCCTCGCCCTTCCTTTTGTCCACAACCAGGCACCATAGAGCGGGTGGGCAGAAGTTGCAGTGAGCCTGGTAACAACATTAGGGGGAGCCAAAAAAGGGAGGGAAGAAAAGAAAAAAAGGGTGGAGAGATAAAACCAGCAAAAACCCTATAGGTGTGTTCTTCTGGTCTGGGTGGCAGTCTCAGGGAAAAGGAAGGCTCTGCCTGGGAGAGAAGACAGTGGCCATTTCCCTGCAGGCCATGTGCTAGGCCCAGTGATGGGAGCTTCCTCATAAGCAATACCTACTTAAGCCAAGGACCTACCCTACTGGGCAACAACTAGTAGGCAGGGTATGTGGTAATGACAGGGCCAGAGGACTTGCGGTTTGCTTTTCTCTAGTTTGTGTTCCTTGTTGTCTTTGGGGTGATGTGCCAGAAAAGCTCTCTAAATTATTCCTCTGTTATTAAAGAACTGACTTTGTTAAATCTTTACCAGGAGTGGACCGTTCTCTGTACCGCGTGTGCTCCCCCCGTTTTGGACACACTAGTGGGAGAGGAAACTGGGAAGTCCTGGTCCTTCCCAGTGGACAATCCAAAAAACTGACCAGGTGGTGGCAGCGAACCCTGGAAATAAGATAGCCCTCTCCAGGGAAAGGTTGGCAACTCTGGGAGAGGTCAGAGGGCGAAATAGGGCCTGCAAGCCATAGGCAAGCCTGTTTCGCCACAGCAACATTCACCATTTTATCTAAAATGACAAACAACTGGGCCCAAGCCTTCTACAACACCACATTCCTGAGGGCTGCATCAAATGGAACATATCTATCGCTTTAGTTCTTACAGCTGGGAGACACTAGGTAGGAAGTTTTCTGGAACCACTGCTTAAAGTCACATTGTTTTGCTAGACTCTGTACATCTCATGTAGATTTCACCAGTCTATTGCTCTAGTGATAAGACTGTCTGTGTTAATTTTTTTTTTAAAAAAAGAAAGCTCATCTGAGCACTCTTAATTGTTGCCCTGAAGAGTGGGAGGAACTCTTGCCGGTTGGGTGGGGAAAGATAGAGAAGAGTGAGAAAACCTAATACAAGCCAAACACATGCTGTCTCTCTTTGCTTTCCCTGTGAAGGGAAAGAAAAAGTCTTGCTTGCAGAGGTTTCGGAAACCGCGGAGATTCTCTGACCTGAGGCACAGTGAGTACTAGAGAGGAGAAAACATGTGGATTACAGAGTATCCAACCCAAAGGGGTTATACCCTTAATGCGAAAAAGATGACAAATGTGATAAATGACTTCTAACTTTCTAAAAATGGTCTCTCACAAAATAAACATTGTATCCATCTGTTATTATCAGAAGTGTTAGATTTTTACCTTTAGTTTCCGCAGCTGCCCCTCCATGTCAACTTCTAAAGAAGGAAACATTGACTTGTACTGGTGAGCCAGATTTTTGAATCTGTAAATACCAATAATTAAAATAGGATATGCGTAGACCTTTTATGCCTCATTCCCTTGCTTTAACAATCGTTGGTTTCTATTCACAGAATACCTCAAAGTAAGAGATCTCTAACAAAGGTGCATGAAGTCCACATGAGATCACGCAATGGACCACCTCTCCACTGGTGCAGAAGAGCCACAGCTATGCTTGTTAGACCCCCATCAAAGACCGGGATGAACCATTTCCCTAAACTCAATTTGTTTGTAGACTACTGAAGTGCTAAACATTAGTTCTGTGACTGTTCTCCTATCCCAGAATCCCACCTCCATATATTTAACAAGGTTGCTAGATAGAATTATTATACAAGAGTACAATTCACAATACAAAAATAAGAGCTGCATGTTTGATTCAAATACCTCGAAGAAAATTCATCAAAGTCTGAGAGAAGGTCGCAGACCCGAAGACCTGTCCGTGCAGCTTTGGAAGAATACGTTGGTCCAATTCCCTTCTTTGTTGTGCCGATACTAGCGGAGCGAGAAAATAATACATTGAGTCAAAGGATGGGAAAACAAATCTCATGACAAGATGGCTTTAAATATGTTATAATTGGAATGGCTCAAAAAAGGATAACTTTTAACTTTATAATTAAAACTCCTAGAACGGTGATGCCGAACCTATGGCACGGGTGCCAGAGGTGGCACTCAGAGCCCTCTCTGTGGGCACGCGCACAGAGTTCGTCATGCGGGGGGGGCAGAAAATCACCCCCTTAGACACACATCTAGATTGGCCTGGGCCATTGAGTACAACGTGCACATACCGCGGTGAGCAGGGAGGACTTGGCTGGCAGGCCTGGTGCCTGTGCTCCGGGTGGCTGCTGCCCGAGTGGGGGTGGCGCTGAGGAGGCAGAGATGCTAGAGAGGCACAGAGCGGTGCGCACGGGACTTGCTGGAGATTAGAGTAGGCTGGCCCCTGCTCAAGCAGGTGGGGCGGAGGAAGGGGGAGCCAACCGTTTTTTTCTAAACTAAAACCTCAGCATTCAGGTTAAATTGCCGGGTTGGCACTTTGCGATAAATAAGTGGGGTTTGGGTGGAAATTTGGGCACTCGGTCTCAAAAATGTTCGCCATCACTGTCCTAGAACAAAAGGTTTCGCCCTTCTTAGATGTCACTTGAAATGTTGGAGTTGGGGGGGGGAGAAGAGGACCAATGTTCAGACACTTGTGAACTGGAATCTGAGCATAAGGCAGGTACAAACACCCTCCCCCCAAAAAAAACCAGAGCACATGTAGCACAAAAAGAATTGGGGGGCGGGCAGGCTATTCTCTTATGGGCTACCCGAATGGCACCACCGAATTTACCCTCTCCTTGGACACCCTACCTTGAGAGGGGCCCTCTGTTTCAATAACCAAGATATATTTCCACCAACCCTGTCATTGCCTTCATTCGCACGGTTTCACAGCAGATCTGCAATCACTGAGACAGCTACAAAGTCACTGCTGTTTCAACAGGTCTGCCTTGCGGTTCCCTCCTGCAGGACTGGAAAACGGGGCATGTGACAAAAAGCGAATTCCTGCTGAGGTTCCTGTGGGTCTGTCAGTTGTCCATGCCACGCTCCCATATCTTTCAGAGCTATTCATACTAAGATAGCTAAGTATCGCTTTCCACTTCATTGACCTAGTTAAACCCAGCATATAGGGCACGGCGGGGGCATACCAGAAGGAAGAGAAGCATGACAGCTAGGAAAAGTTAGACATTTACTAAGTCACTAGAGATGCTGCCAACATTTAGGGGTTGCGTACAGATTTTTTTTTGTTTCTTCCAGTAAAGGCGGAATCTGTATCTGCTCAGGGAAGTCTTCCCTGCCGTTGAACGGGTCCAGAGAATGAGATCCTGGCACACAGTGCGGGCTCTGCTGCCAAATTAGTGCAGGTGTGCCAAAGGAGCACACCTGTAATTTTCACTATGCTCTATCTAACCCTTAAGTATCCCTTGCTGCAATTAGGCCCCTTCCATGCATGCAGAATAATGCACTTTCAATCCACTGTCCATGCACTTTGCAGCAGGATTTTACCGTGCGGAACAGCAAAATCCACTTGCAAACAAGAGTGGCTTGAAAGTGCATTATTCTGCATGTGCGGAAGGAGCCCTAGATTCTTAAATAACATGGGAAAGGTATTTGTAGAATTGCTCATGATTCCTTAGGCTAGGAGAACATCATTATCTCTGTGGAAGTTTCAATGTTATAACTCTAACGCTATTGTGTACCCTGCTCTACAGGCATTTTTTCAGTTTAGAACACTCTCATCATTTCTCAGGTGCAGGATGAGGAAACAGGCGTGATATCCCAAGATGTGGGATCTCTATAGCCGGTGCAGCAAAGCAAACAGGTATGTAACTTGAACCTGGGACTGAGCCCGAGTCAGGCACCATATCTACCTCACAAAGCTGTAGAGGGGAATCAAAATCCTCATCTACACCGTTGTCCTGAGCTTTTTGGAGGAATGGCAGATTACAAATGCAATTCAGACGCAGAACGAAACGTTTGCTACGTCATAGTTTTCAGAGGAGGGACCCCCAATATTGGGGACTCTGTTCTGTACCGTGTAGCAACCAATAGGCCAACCAAGCCCAATCTTGTCAGTGCTCGGGGGCTAAGCAGGGTCACCATGATCAGTACTTTCCGCAAGGCAGACCTGTTGAAACAGCAATGACTTTGTAGCTGTCTCTGATTGCAGATCTCATGTGAATGAAGGCAATGACAGGGTTGGTGGAAATATATCTTGGTTATTGAAAGTACTGATCAGATGCAGTTCAATGTAGCAAAATGTAAAGTGAAGCACATAGGGGCAAAAAATCCAAACTTCACATACACGCTACAAGGGTCAGTGCTAACAGTCACAGACCAGGAAAGGGAGTTAAGTCTTAGGTGTTGGATTCCATGAGATATCCAGCTCAATGCGTAACGGCTTCAATGAAAAAGGCAAACTCTATGCTGGGGATCATTAGGAAAGGAGTTGATAATAAAACTGCAAGGATTGTCATGCCCTTATATAAAGCATTGAAGATGCGACCGCACCTGGAGTACTAATGTTATTCCAGTTCTGATGCGCCGCATCTCAAAAGAAGGATATTGAAGAGGTAGAAAAGAATTAAGAGAAAGGGCAGCGAGGATAATTGAGGGACTGGAGCACCTTCCTTATGAGGAGAGGCTGCAGCGTTTGGGACTCTTTAGTTTGGAGAGGAGACGTCTGAGGGGGGATGTGATTGAAGTCTAAAAAATTATGCATGGGGTAGAAAATGTTGACAGAGAGAATTTTTTCTCTCTTTCTCACAATACTAGAACCAGGGGGCATACATTGAAAAAGCTGGGGGGAAGAATTAGGACTAATAAAAGGAAACACTTCTTCATGCAACGTGTGATTGGTGTTTGGAATATGCTTCCACAGGAGGTGGTGATGGCCACTAACCTGGATAGCTTTAAAAAGGGCTTGGACAGATTTATGGAGGAGGAGTCGGTCTATGGCTACCAATCTTGATCCTTCTTGATCTGAGGTTGCAAATGCCTTAGCAGACCAGGTGCTCGGGAACAGCAGCAGCAGCAGCAGGCCATTGCTTTCACCTCCTGCATGTGAGCTCCCAAAGGCACCTGGTGGGCCACTGCGAGTAGCAGAGAGCTGCACTAGATGGACTCTGGTCTGATCCAGCAGGCTAGTTCTTATGTTCTTACTTGGATGGGAGACTCAAAGAGGTCCAGGCTTGTTACACAGATAGAGACAATGACAAAGCAGCTCTGCTCAACTCTAGCCTTAAAAACTCTATGGTACTGTGGTCTCCATAAGTCAACTGTAACTTAAACAGCACCCTATTACTATTATTAGCCTATACCAGTAAGCTGCAAGATTTATATTCTTTACCGACCAATGCCAAATCGAGTAGCAACAATTAAGATATATAATTACTTTTTCCCCTCTTGGGCTTGCCGCTGAACTTCTTGAAGTCCATCAACTGCCTGATGAAAATCAAACACTGCACAGCAAAAGGAAAAGTTAACACAAAAGAGGTTGAAGGGAAACAAAAACAGAGTTTGCTTTTTCAAAATATCATGTACACATATTTGCAATTTCAGAGGCCAGGTAACCAAGGGGGGGGGGGGGAGCCCAGGTGACTGCTAGCAGCAGCATCTGCCAGAGCAATTACAGTTCTTATTTACGGCCCTGAGTGAATCTGAGTGCCAGGTTTTTTTTTAAACTCTGAGATAAGAAAAGCCCATGCAATGCAAATAATAAACTGGAGTGACCATTCAAAATTCCCACAACACGAAAAATGGCCCACCGCTTGCTTTTGCTGGTACTTTACTCCCTCCAACTAAAACTCACCAATATGGGCTCGGTCCGATATGATCAGCCTTTTCTCCCAGTCTCTTAAACCTGTTGGGGGGAAAAGTGCAGCCAGTTTAGATTATTTTTTCAAAAAAAAACACAAAACCCTCAATATATAAACTGTAAATTGCCTTTCCCCCCAAACACTCAAAGGCTGATTACCCACTGGTGCTCTGGTGTTCGGTGAAATAGGAAGCGTATCAGGGCAAGAAATGTTGTCCCAACATGCTTCCTGTTTGCGGTGGACTGAGAGAGGAAGAGTGCCCCAATGCACTTCCTTGTGCACCGCACGTGCTTCTTACTTTCCCTGGAGAAAGCAAGAGCACTTCTGGTGCAACTTTTTGTGCCAGAGGGGCGGGGTGCGGCTGGAAAATGCCCGCAGTGGGTAACTGACCAAAGGCCATGTGCTAAAAAACCTCAATATATGAAATCGATTTAAAAAACACAAAAGTTGAAATGCAAAAGACCTCCAAAGATCATGTCAACCACCATCTTGTCCCTTCCTTAAGAATGCTTTGAAATAAAACTGCTTTATTTTTCTAAAGTTTAGAACATGTTTATTTCAAACAAATTGAAATGTACGTACAAATAACATAATAATCACAAAAAATGGTTACATAGTTATTCCCTAGACGGAAATACTCAAAAACATTAATTATTATCCTTCTATAAAACTATTTTAAATAATCTGCTTTAAATAATCAGGGAGGGGGTACTTCTCTCCTGTTTCACAAAAAAGGACCAAAACAATAGCTCTTAGTGGCTACATTTCTAATTTTTATGGCACCAATATGTTTGATACATTATGAAGACAGTAATGAAGACAGTAATGGAGAGCCAGTGTGGTGAAGTGGTTAAAGCAGTGGTGGTGAACCTTTGGCACTCCAGATGTTATGGACTACAATTCCCATCAGCCCCTGCCAGCATGGCCAATTGGCCATGCTGGGAGGGCCTGATGGGAATTGTAGTCCATAACATCTGGAGTGCCAAAGGTTTGCCACTACAGGGTTAAGGTGTTGGACTAAGATCTGGAAAACCCAGGTTTAAATTCCTGTTCTGTCATGGAAATTTGCTGAGTGACCTTGGGCCAGTAACACACTCTCAGCTCCAACGCAAGTATAGATAAGAGACTTCTATGGAATCACATGGGCGTGATGTGGAGGCAGACGATGGCAAACCACCTTTGAAAACCCTACAGGATTGCCATTCATCAGCTGTGACTTGACGGCACTTTACCCCCACACAACGAAGCAATGGATGATCCAAAGCTAGTCATTCTATAATATTCTTATATTACCTCAATGCCCAAAACATTAACCTTAATCTAATTCCGCATTGATGTTACTGAAAATCACAACTGATGGCCCTCAAAGAATACCCATGACTAACAGACTTTGTTCCCAGTCCGTCAGTGGGGATCCCTGGACCATTAGAACATAAGAACAAGCCAGCTGGATCAGACCAGAGTCCATCTAGTCCAGCTCTCTGCTACTCACAGTGGCCCACCAGGTGCCATTGGGAGCTCACATGCAGGATGTGAAAGCAATGGCCTTCTGCGGCTGTTGCTCCCAAGCACCTGGACTGTTAAGGCATTTGCAATCTCAGATCAAAGAGGAACAAGATTGGTAGCCATAAATCGACTTCTCCTCCATAAATCTGTCCAAGCCCCTTTTAAAGCTATCCAGATTAGTGGCCATCACCACCTCCTGTGGAAGCATGTTCCAAACACCAATCACACGTTGTGTGAAGAAGTGTTTCCTTTTATTAGTCCTAATTCTTCCCCCCAGCATTTTCAATGGATGCCGCCTGGTTCTAGTATTGTGAGAATACTAGTATTGTGAGAATACATTCTGAACATTTCAGCTGGGCAGTCCATGCACAGAAAGGCCAAAGGAGTACCAAAACATGGACAGATGAGGAAACTGGAGAGGAGTGGAGAGTTGTGATTTACCAAGCTACAATTGTACATTGAGACATATTTAAGCAAGACGCCATCATCAGCAAGGAAGCGCCACAATTACAAGATTAATGTCCATTTCTGTTGCAGGGCAAGTGGGCCTGCTCCTCTATCTGGAGGGTTCTTCTAAACCATCCCCAGAAGCAGAACAGCTCCACTGTTGAGGTCAGTTTTGTGAAGGACAAAAGCTGACATAGCAAATTTCCTAAAGTTTGATTCATGGCTACACCCAGTGAGCAAAGGCACAAAAGTCGCCTGAACCTTTTTTTTACAGACCACAGGTCTATCAAGGACAGCATCATCTCCTTTGACCTGCAATGGCTTTCCCAAGTCTCAGCTGGAGGTATTTCTTATCTCTTGTTATCTGCTTCTTTTAACTGGAGATGCCAGGGGTTGAACCCGGGACTTTCTGCACACAAAGCAGTTGTTCTACCACTGAGCCAAGGGCCCTGTTCTAGCTCCCAGAATACAAACACCTGGAAGAACAAACAGTTCACTGTAAAGCAGTGAAGAGATCATCTTCTTTGCAATGCATATATGACCTCCAGGGTGTGTTCACATCTTAAGGTAAGCTTTCAAGTATTAAGACCTTTCACCTACATACCATATTTTGAGGGACTGAATCCATAAGAACAAGCCAGCTGGATCAGAGCAGAGTCCATCTAGTCCAGCTCTCTGCTACTCGCAGTGGCCCACCAGGTGCCTTTGGGAGCTCATGTGTAGGATATGAAAGCATTGGCCTGCGGCTGTTGCTCCCGATCACCTGGTCTGTTAAGGCATTTGCAATCTCAGATCAAAGAGGATCAAGATTGGTAGCCATAAATCTGTCCAAGCCCCTTTTAAAGCTATCCAGGTTAGTGGCCATCACCACCTCCTGTGGAAGCATGTTCCAAACACCAATCACACGTTGCATGAAGAAGTATTTCCTTTTATTAGTCCTAATTCTTCCCCCCAGCATTTTCAATGTATGCCCCCTGGTTCTAGTATTGTGAGAAAGAGAGAAAAATTTCTCTCTGTCAACATTTTCTACCCCATGCATAATTTTATAGACTTCAATCACATCCCCCCTCAGACGTCTCCTCTCCAAACTAAAGAGTCCCAAACGCTGCAGCCTCTCCTCATAAGGAAGGTGCTTCAGTCCCTCAATCATCCTCGTTGCCCTTCTCTGCGCTTTTTCTATCTCTTCAATATCCTTTTTGAGATATGGCAACCAGAACTGAACACAGTACTCCAAGTACTGGCACTGTTTTGCATCTGAAACATTCGTATATGACATGAGGCACTATTTCTACACAATTCCCAGATGTCCTTGCTCAACCATTCAGGAGAGCTTTGCCCAGCTATCACTCTGGAGGAAATAACGTCACAAAATTCAGGGGCTTGTTTCCACGGTGAGGTTTTGACTTTGATGAAACCCACACAATGTAGAACTCAGGGAAGGCTGCTCAAGCTCTGCTCGGAATTAAAAAAACTCAGAAGGGGCCAATAAAAAGTTCACTTTAAAGCAGCGAAGAGATCCTCTTTCCTGCAATGAATCCACTGCAATTTGGAGGTCACACATATATTGACTTGTGGTAGCAAGTGCCACTGATTTGTAGCTGATTTATGGCAACCCCACAACGTTTTCAAGGCAAGAGATGAATAAAGGCAATGATCCCCCATTGCTGGCCTCTGATGTCTTTGGCGGTCTCTCATCCAAGCACTTAACAGGATCAACCCTGCTTAGCTTCTGAGATCAGGTGGCCAACCTATGGCGCTCCAGATGCTCATGGACTACAATTTCCATCAGCCCCTGCCAGAATGGCCATGAACATTTGGAGTGCCATAGGTTGGCCATCCCTGGGCTAGCCTAGTCGATTCAGGCCAAGGTATATAGAATACAGTCAGCAAGGACGTAGGTAAGGGGGGTGTCTCCCCATTGCATGTCTGAAGCTCCGCCCGCCGTTTGTGGGTTTTTTACTTTTAAAGTGTTTTTTCAGTTTTTGGCGTGCAGGGGGTGCAGTTTTCAGGCTATTGTCAGGTGACACTCCTGATGCTACCAGCCAAGTTTAGTGAAGTTTGGTTCAGGGGGTCCAAAGTTATAGACCCCCAAAAGGGGTGCCCCATCCCCCATTGTTTCCAATGGGAGCTAATAGTAGATGGGGCTACCTATTTGAGGATCCATATCTTTGGACCCCCTGAATCAAACTTCACTAAACCTAGGTGGTATCATCAGGATAGTCTCCTGATGATACTACCCACGTTTGGTGAAGGTTGGTTCATGGGGTCCAAAGTTATGGACTCCCAAAGGGGGTGCCCCATCCCCCATTGTTTCCAATGAGAGCTAATAGAAGATGGGGGCTACACATTTGAAGGTCCATAACTTTGGACCCCCTGAACCAAACTTCACCAAACCTGGGTGGTATCATCAGCAGGAGGAATGCCTAAAGATACCACAGAAAGTTTTGGTGCTTCTAGCATCTCAATAATTGTACCCCTAATGGCAATACCCCCCAAATTTCCCCAGATTCTCTTTTTAAATCCACCCCCTTCGGCATGGATTTAAAGGGAGAATCCTGAGGTCCCTAGTTTAAACTTAGAAGGTGCGACTGTTTCAGGGTGGGGGATAATCCACCCCAAAACAGCATCACTTTCAATGTTGTTTTAACTGGGGACCCCAGATTCTCCCTTTAAGATGGATTTAAAAGGAGAATCTGGGCTCCCTAATTTAAACACAATTGAAAGTGATGCTGTTTTGGGGTGGATTCCAGCATCACAGCAGCCGCCCATGCGGGGGGGAGGGGCACGCAAACCTCAGATTTTGCACTGGACTCCATTTTCCCTAGCTACCCCTCTGCCTGGAGGGGAGGGGAAGGGACTGCCAGCTGCCAGCTGGGAGCACAGCTGGTGGCGGGGCGGGGTGGGGTGGGGTGGGCGGGGCAGCGGAGTCTGCCGTCCCTTGCCTCGGAGAGCTGCTTTTATAAGTACTGAGGCCGAGGGAGGGGCTTGGGGAGGCATGGCCATGCCCCCAGGGGTGGGTGGGGGCGTGGCCTCACCCCCAAACACCCCTTCATAAAAATCTATACCTACGTCACTGACAGTCAGCATATTACCACTTGCATGCAAATGGGTTTTCATTCTCCACCCCTTTCTTCTATCCAGGATCCAATGAACCACACAACTCAGTTCTGCAAGCCCAAAGATGCTTTGGTTTGCATTTCTCAAAGCCATGCCCTGTACTTATGTACTTATTTATACTACTGAACATCATCGAGCATCAAATTCTCCATCGTTATACCAACCTCACGTTTTCAAAGGTACCCAAATGATTTGCTACAAACCTTTCTTTTCATTTTTTTCAGCTTCTTCGAACAAGCCTGGTAAATGTATAACGACCCCATTACCTAAAAATGATACACAAAAGATCTGTTATTAAGACAGGAATATGGGTCAGAATTGCAAGCAGGAGCATATGGAGTTGATCAGTCCTTTCAAAATTAGACGTGCTGGTATTGGGTCAATCAAATCTTAGATGTCCACAAAAAGTTTTACCGACTCTGTCAAGAGACTAGTCCGTAGTCTCTTGCTCAAAACTTTGGTTCAGGCATGAGGCCCGCAGCTCAAAGAAAACTGTTCTCTGAGCACCAAGGTCAAGCTGATAATGTCAGAGAGGGAAAGATAAGGGGAAGACTAGAGACAAATGCAGGCAGAGGCGTAGCTCCAAGGGGGCTGCCCGGGGGGGGGGGGGGCAACATACCGGGCACGCCCCCTGTGGGGGTGTGGCAGGGGTGTGGCAGGGACATTCCGGGGGCATGGCAGGGGCATTCCTGGTCAGGGGCAGAGGACACACCAATACACTGGGCGCTTTTCTCCCTTGCTATGCCTCTGAATGCAGGTCTCATCTGCCCTCAATGTTTTAAGGTCACCTTTAGTGGGTCAAAACGTTTCATCTTGGGTATGCAAGAATTTATGGGAACTTGTCAATTGGATCTGAGGCAACTGCAGAACACCAGAAACTAATCTCACCTAATTGGTTACATTACCGGGACAGTCAAAAACTGCTATCATCTCACCTCCTTCCCAGAAGTCTAAAGATACAGCCTGATGCCAGCTGTTCCTCCCAGTGCCTGTTACGTCCGCAAGGCATTCTACACAGTTTTTAAGGTCAGGGCCGGAAACTTCTTTATTTCTTCTTTCCCCTTCCCCTTTTAACATTTAGCTTGATGCAGAGATCGAAGAGAAATCAAAAACACCCCCCCCTTCTATGTGTCATTTTGGTTCGTCTTAATGGAAGATCCTACGTGGCTTTTGTTTTTGGATTTTTCTTTGTGCCAACACCGCTACTTTGAAGAAGCTTTCAATGGCCCCCAATACATCAACAGAATCAGCTCCAGTTTAAAGTAGGGAGCAGATTGCAACCACTACCTTAACATTTTGTGACCTCTAGTAATGAAGCATCTATTTACAGCGTACCATAACTCTCCAAGCTGGATGTTTAGACTTACCAATGAAAGAAATTGCTTTTGGATTGATTATGCCACTAGGAAAAAGGTGAAAATCATATTCTTTTCCGTCAACCACCACCGTATGGCCTGCATTATTTCCACCCTGCAAAAAAATTAAACATGTAAAAGATTTAAAAGTGTCAGTGATTAGGTTAAGACTTCATTTGCATGGGCTCCAATTGTGCCTAGTTCTGTAAATACACTTAGCTTGCTGCTTCAATGCATTTAATCTACAGTATTTATTCAAATGAAAGGCAAGGTGTTTTTCCGCCTTGGTAAGCTATAAAAAAAGGTTATCTTGCATTCATATTCAAGCTCCAGTAAAATCAAGTAATTTGTACGTTTGCATACATGTAACATTTTTAAGAGTGTTATATTATATTCAGGATTGTAAATATGGTATGCCCAGAATTTACCTGTATTATTTCCCTTCCCTACTTAACTTCCATTGTCCCCCCTGGTTTTCGCTACATAGCTGTGCAGCATAACAGCACACGAACATTTTACTAGTAAACTACGCTGGTCGTTCTCCAGGACCTACAAACATCAGCCAATAATCAGTGGCTTGGTTAAATATTTAACAGTGCCATCCCAAGCAGAGAGATACCTTTCCGTGTCAGTTAAAGTCAACAGGTTTACAAGGCAATAATTTTGCTTAGCACTACACTGTCAATCCCTGTACAAGCAGGTGGAAAAGTCACTGTCTGACTCCAGCATGGCGTAGTAATTAAGAGCAGTGGACACTAATCTGAAGAACAAGGTTTGATTCCTGGTGCTGTAGATGGATCTTCCCAGAAGTGCCGGGCCAAGAGTCCTTGAACGCCAGAACTAGCCTGCTGGATCCGGACCAGAATCCATCTGAATTGGCATTCACTACTGTCGCCAGTGGCCCACCAGGTGCCTTTGGGAGCTCACATGCAGGATATGAAAGCAATGGCCTTCTGCGACAGCATGCTCCAGAGCACCTGAAGTCTGTTAAAGGCATTTGCAATCCTGAGATCCAAGGAGGATCCAAGATTCGTGGCCATAGATGCGACTTCTCCTCCATGAAATCACGGTAGAAGCCCTTTTTGAAGCTATCATCCGGTTAGTTGGTGATCAACATCTTGCCCTCGGCAGCAGCATTCCAAACTGAAATCTACGCGTTGTGTGAAGAAGTGTTTCCTTGTATTAGTGCTAATTCTTCCCCCCAGCATTTTCAATGGATGCCCCCTGGTTCTAGTATTGTGAGAAAGAGAGAAAAAATTCTCTCTGTCGCTTGTTTTCTACCCAGCGCGGTATAGACTTCAATCATATCCCCCCTCAGCTGTCTCCTCTCCAAACTAAAGAGTCCTAAACGCTGCAGCCTCTCCTCATAAGGAAGATGCTCCTTCCTCATAAGTCGTTGCTAGACCTCTCCTCTCTGAATCTGCCTAATCCACTTCTGCAACTGCCCGGCCCTGCAACCTCTGCCAGTGAATTCCACATTTTAATCACTCGCTCTGATTACTGCATCAATACCTGCTCTCTGTTTTCAGTGCCTGGCTGGGAACGTTCACTGGTCTCATCCGCTTAACCGGTCTTACGCGGTCACCGCTGCACCTAAAGGAATGCAACCCTTGCCCTTCCGGCTCTCCGCCTTCAAACTGTGTTTATTTCCAAAACACCCCTGGGTCCTCGCTGAAGGTATCCTCTCAGTTTCTAAGCGAGCCGCCTTTGTCGTGTGTATGTGACCGGGAGAAGCCGGCACGTGTTTGCACCGTTAAAAGCAGCACGCCAAACATCCTCGGCGCAAACTTCTTTCCTGGAGCAGACGCTTTTGTCGAAAGGTTAAACAGTCCTTGCGTGCAGGTAGTAAATCAGCCCAGACAATAATGCCAAAGCCATGTTCTTCCACTGCAGGGGAAAGATGGGACCTACACCACAGATGTAACAAGATATTTGTTTTAATCACTGTAACAGAGGAAGCAACAAGTCTCAGAGGCCCAGGCTATGCCATGCTAGTAATTTTCCACAGATTGTTGTTGTGCTGTATAGGGTGGAGGGGCTGTGCCTTGGGGGGAGAGCACCTGCTTTACATGCACAAGATCTCCGGATTGATCCCTGGATTTTTAAAGAAGGATCACACAGGTGGTGATAGATTCACAGAGTTGGAAGGGGCCACGTAGCCATGTAGCCTCAGCCCCTGCTCAATGCAGGACCAGCCTGGAGCAGGAGTGTTGAAATAATTTGTTACCAGCCTGGAGCAGCAGTGGCGTAGTGGCTAAGAGCAGGTGCACTCTGATCTGGAGGAACCGAGTTTGATTCCCCGCTCTGCCGCTTGAGCTGTGGAAGCTTATCTGAGGAATTCAGTTTATCCTGTACACTCCCACACATGCCAGCTGGGTGACCTTGGGCTAGTCACAGCTTCTCAGAGCTCTCTCAGCCCCACCCACCTTACAGGGTGTTTGTTGTGAGGGGGGAAGGGCAAGGAGATTGTCAGCCCCTTTGAGTCTCCTGCAGGAGAGAAAGGGGGGATATAAATCCAAACTCCTCCTCCTCCTCCTCCTCCTCTTCCTCTTCTTCTTCTTCTTCTTCTTCTTCTCAGGGCCGGATAGAACATAAATGTGACTTGGTCAGGCCGGGAGTCCAGTGTGTATGTGTTCATGGCTGTCTTGGCTGAGAACCCACCACAAACTCCCCAGCCCAGATTGGCACTGGAGTGGTGGCTGCCTCAGCTTGAAAGGACTTACCAAGCCCACGATCGGAGCAAGAGTGGGGGTTGCCTCAGCTGGCTCACGGGCCTGACAAGCCCTCTCAAGGGGCCAGATCCAGCCCCCTGGCCTAGAGTTTCCCTGCCAAGTGTCTGTCCAGCCGCTGCTTGAAAACTGACAGTGAGGGGGAGCTCACCACGCCCTAGGCAGCCGATTCCTGAACTATGAGAGCCAGCGTAGTATAGTGGTTAAGAGAAGGATTCTAATCTGGAGAACTGGGCTTGAGTCCCCACTCCACATGAGTGGCGGAGGCTTATCTGGTGAACCAGATGTGTTTCCGTACTCCTACATTCCTGCTGGGTGACCTTGGGCTACTCACAGTTCTCTCAGAACTCCCTCAGCCCCACCTACCTCACCAGGTGTCTGTTGTGGGGAGAGGAGGGGAAAGGAGCTTATGTAAGTCACCTTGAGTCTCCTTACAGGACAGAAAGGTGGGGTACAAATCCAAAATCTTCTTCTTCACTACTCTTATGTAAAAAAAAAGGATTCCTAATGTCCAGCCGGTACCTTTCTACCTGCAATTTGTACCCATTATTGTAAGACCTGTTCTCTGATTACAATGGGAGCAGCTCCCAGCCTTCCTCTAAGCGACAGCTTTTCAAATACTTACAAGAGAGCATTCGTGTTCCCCTCAACCTCCCCTTTTCCAGATGCGAAAGATCTTTAGTTGACATCCTAGAAAACAGCTGCCGGTCAGAGGAGGCGATACTAACTTTGCTGGACTGAAGGTCTGACTCAGCCTGAGGCGATTCCATATCTGTAAACTATGCTGGCTCACAATGTCCCTTTGATTACCCACGTCCACCTAGAAGACCAACTGGACTGAGTACTTGAAAGATCACGTGTGCAAGTTTTCCTAGGGGATAAGCTTTCAAGAGCCAGAGCTGCATTTGTTGGACATCAAATGGTTGATTATTTCCAAACGCTTCTTCCCTGTTTTCACCCGCATATGATCATCTTCCACAAAACCTATCAACCTTACAGCATTTTTAGAGGTGTTGTGTGGTTTCCGCTTCCGCTCGTCTGTGTCTCAAGCATCTCTGGAACGGCGATTCGAAACTTTCGAAGATGCCAGTTTATGGCGAACGCAGAAAATGCCAGCGCCAGAATTACGCCACACGCCCGAAACCAGCTTTACAACACCCTGTGCGATTCCGCCGGAAAGCCTGCCCTGGAGGGTTTTCCGGGCTGTGTGGCCTGCCCCAGCAGCATTTTCCTGACGCTTCAAGGCGCTCGTGTTCAGACTTCTTGAATGGCATCTGTTCCTCTGAAGATGCCAGCCACAGATGCAGGCGAAACGCCGAGAGAAAAATGCTTCTACTAAGAATACCGTGCGGCCACGGGCCCCTCGAAACCACACAACACCCCAGTGATTCCGGCCGTGAAAGCCTGGTTCTGGAGGGTTTTCCGGGCTGTGTGGCCTTGTTCTAGTAGCATTTTCTCCTGACGTTTCGCCTGCGTCTGTGTCTGACATCTTCTGAATGGCATCTGATCCTCTGAAGATGCCAGCCACAGATGCAGGCGAAACGCCAGGAGAAAATGCTACTAGAACACGGCCATACCGTCCGGAAACCACACAACGCCCCAGTGATTCCAGCCATGAAAGCCTTCGACAGTACAGCACTTTTAGAATTGCCAGTAAGAGAGTCTTGGTTCCCTTCCACTGAATTACAGCAAGATCTCCCAAGGGAAGCGACCGTTATCCAAGAGTGCGATCTTTACCCAGTTGTCTACTCATATCAGAAAAAAGAGGCCGCGAAAAGGGCAACCCAAGGGCCTCTTTGGACTTAAGTTTTCAATTGTCTGCTTCTGATTGTCACGCGGGGTCGGTAAGCTTAGATTTTTCCTCAGAGCGCTGGAAGCCAGACTTGTTTTCTTCCAGAGCTTCGGTAACTTTAAACTTGACCTTCTCATACAGTATTTATAATACTGGTGATCCTGGAGTGATTTTTTTTTCTTCAGCGCCCACAGGAGAAGCCTGGGTTTAAAATAGCAACGTCACTGTGAAGTTTTAAATCATCCGCTGATATGAAGCCAGACTCTTTCTTCAGATGCAAGAAAGTACCGAAGCAGTGCCCTCCGACTCAGTATCAGTTGACATGTAAATCTGGTTTGGAAGGGTTCATACAAAAGGAATGGGTCTTTTCCACCTCAGGAATATTCCTGAGGTGCACATTTGCCTGGCGTGTGTCCCCCTTTTATTAAGAAGAAGAAGAGTTTGGATTTATATCCCCCCTTTCTCTCCTGTAGGAGACTCAAAGGGGCTTACAATGTCCTTGCCCTTCCCCCCTCACAACAAACACCCTGTGAGGTAGGTGGGGCTGAGAGAGCTCCGAGAAGCTGTGACTAGCCCAAGGTCACCCAGCTGGCGTGTGTGGGAGTGCACAGGCTAATCTGAATTCCCCAGATAAGCCTCCACAGCTCAGGCGGCAGAGCTGGGAATCAAACCCGGTTCCTCCAGATCAGAGTGCACCTGCTCTTAGCCACTGCTCTTAGCCACTACGCCACGGCTGCTCCACTGCTTAAGTGGATTGTTTATTACTACCCTAGATTTATTTACATTCCGCCACAGTTTGCTTGAGGTAATTTACAGCACAATCCTATGGGGAGAACAAATCAAGTAGTGGAGGTGGTCCGGGCCTGCGCCAACTCGTTTGATCCCTCCGTCAGCACAAGGGGGCAGCCTCAACAGCGGAGGGGGCAAAGGCACCAGCAGCCAGTGCCTTGCAGCAGCAAAACCAGGAAGTCAGGGCCCGCAAAGCTGCACTGGCATCCAATCAGGCCCTGGCGTGGTGGGTGGGGACTGAAGCTATCGGCTTCCACCCTGGCTTTACAGGCAGGTACACTGCAGCCCAGAACTCAGACCTTCCGGAGCAGCAGTGGCGTAGTGGTTAAAAGCAGGTGTGCTCTAATCTGGAGGAACCGGGTTTGATTCCCCGCTCTGCCGCTTGAGCTGTAGAGGCTTATCTGGGGAATTCAGATTAGCCTGTGTACTCCAACACATGCCAGCTGGGTGACCTTGGGCTAGTCACAGTTCTTCTGAGCTCTCTCAGCCCCACCCACCTCACAGGGTGTTTGTTGTGAGGGGGAAAGGAAAAGGAGTTTTTTGAGTCTCCTTACAGGAGAGAAAGGGGGGATATAAATCCAACTCTTCTTCTTCTTCTTAGCCCATTTAGCCCTATGGAAGGCTATCTGGAGGATAGCCTGTACACTCCCACACACGCCAGCTGGGTGACCTTGGGCTAGTCACAGCTTCTCAGAGCTCTCTCAGCCCCACCCACCTCACAGGGTGTTTGTTGTGAGGGGGGAAGGGCAAGGAGATTGTCAGCCCCTTTGAGTCTCCTGCAGGAGAGAAAGGGGGATATAAATCCAAACTCTTCTTCTCCTTCTTCTAAGCCCATTTAGCCCTATGGAAGGCTTTCGGGAGGCAGGATTTTCTGCCTCTTAATGTCACCAGAAAGCCCTCTGGAGGTGGTGTGCTAGCAGCACCATCCCTGGCTGCTTTGGGATGTGAATTTGGCTGTTAAAAATAGATTTAAGACAGAAAAATCAAATATAATTTAAAAAACCCAACTTAATCCATAACAGCACAACAGGAAAAATCAGTACACGGTCAACTGAAGTTCATTGGGAGTTTTAAGTTCCTCCCACTCAGAGGAATGCATTAACTACCTCCTAAAAGTTGCTAACGGTACACGTTTCCCACTTCTATGGGGCGAGATTTTTGCTGTCCTTCGTTTCCTTTGGATAAGAAAGAATATTGACGACTTGTTATGACAGGGCTAAAGCACAACAACAAATCATGGTTTATTGCTTCATGAATGAGCTGGGAGCATTCAGGTTCACTTGCGACCTTCCCCCCATCGACACATGCATCCACAGCGTGATAATGAAATGTTTTCACAGCAAACCACAGGGGTTTTTTTTGTTATTTCCAAACCCAACAATAGCTCATTCTTCCAAGTCGGAATTAAACTATGGCTTAGAGGGAAGAGAACAGGGATTCAAATGCAGCAACACATTTATTTTGCTACAAAAGTGCTTTAGCACCGAGCAAAGCATAAAGGACAGCAACCAGACGAGTTTGTCAACACCTCTAAACCACACCAAAGTCTTCGAGTTATTTACAGATAGGCAAGCAGAGGGGCGTTCATTCATAAGCAGACAGCACACCGCTAATCCCGCAACAGATTCCAAAAAGAGCCAGCTCCTCAGGTGCAATTCTGGGATGCATCAATAAGAGTATAGTGTCTACATCGTGGGAAGTAATTGTACCTCTCTACTTTGCATTGGTCTGTATGACGACTGAAGCTGAGATTAAGCTTGGGAGAGCCACTCAGGAGCAGCAGTGGCGTAGGAGGTTAAGAGCTCGTGTATCTAATCTGGAGGAACCGGGTTTGATTCCCAGCTCTGCCGCCTGAACTGTGGAGGCTTATCTGGGGAATTCAGATTAGCCTGTACACTCCCACACATGCCAGCTGGGTGACCTTGGGCTAGTCACAGCTTCTCAGAGCTCTCTCAGCCCCACCTACCTCACAGGGTGTTTGTTGTGAGTGGGGAAGGGCAAGGAGATTGTAAGCCCCTTTGAGTCTCCTGCAGGAGAGAAAGGGGGGAATATAAATCCAAAAAAACCCCCTCTTCTTCTTATCCCACCTCCGTCTCGGGTCCTTTTCCTTCCTAATGACTCCAGACCAGCGGATTTATTGTAAAAATTCAAAACAAAGAAATAAAACATAAATGCGTTTAGAGATTGCTCAGCTGGTTACATCCCTTTTGGTTCTTTGTCCCCATTCCGGGAACCCATGGCCCAGAGATGCTTCTCTTACCACGTCTCAAGATGGAATTCAAAAACCTTTGTTTTCCCCTTCTCAGGAATACTCTGTTCAGGCCATGAGGTAATTTAGGCCTTTGAAGTTTCATCCTGGCACCTCTGCATAGTTTCCTGTCCTCCCTCCAGGAGATCAAAAGGCAAAGATGCTTTTCACAGTCATATGTGACTTTGCTAAGTTTTACAGTACTATTCCATCACAGTCTGACTTCACCTACAGTGCTGTGTTCAGTTCTGGGCACTGCAATTTAAGGATATTGACAAGCTGGAATGTGTCCAGAGACGGGCAACCAAAATGGTAAAAGGTCTGGAATCCATGCCCTATGAAGAGAGACTGAGGGAGTTGGGGATGTTTAGTCTGGAAAAGCAAAGGGGGGACATGATAGCTATGTTTAAATATCTGAAGGGACGTCATGTCGAACATGGAGCAAGCTTGTTTTCTGCTCCCTCAGAAGCTAGGACACAAAGTAATGGATTCAAGGTACAGGAAAAGAGATTCCACCTAAACATTAGGAAGAACTTCCTGACAGTAAGGGCTGTTCGACAGTAGAATTCACTGCCCCAGAGAGTGGTGGAGTCTCCATCTTTGGAGGTTTTTAAACAGAGGCTGGATGATCATATGCCAGGAGTGCTTTGACTGTGTGTTCCTGCATGGCAGGGGGTTGGACTGGATGGCCTTTTGGTCTCTTCCAACTCTGTGATTCTAGTTTCAAGCAAAGTCTGAATTCAAACTATGAACACAACTGTGTTACAAAATGTTGCCCTCAGTAACCATCCGAGGTCAACCAGTGGTTAAAGGAGCTCATGGCAAGCTTATAAGTGGTTTCACCGTGTTACAGCAGTGGCGTAGGAGGTTAAGAGCTCATGTATCGAATCTGGAGGAACCGGGTTTGATTCCCCCCTCTGCCGCCTGAGCTGTGGAGGCTTATCTGGGGAATTCAGATTAGCCTGTACACTCCCACACACGCCAGCTAGGTGACCTTGGGCTAGTCACAGCTTCTCGGAGATCTCTCAGCCCCACCTACCTCACAGGGTGTTTGTTGTGAGTGGGGAAGGGCAAGGAGATTGTAAGCCCCCTTTGAGTCTCCTACAGGAGAGAAAGGGGGATATAAATCCAAACTCTTCTTCTTCTTCATTTCTATCCTCACCTTTCTCCTCAAGGGGAATCCAAAGCAGTTTAAATCTTTCACCTCTCCTCCACTTTATCCTCACATTAACCCTGCAAGGTAGGTTACGTCAACCTTCCAGCACAGAATGGGAATTCAAATTTGGCTCTTTCAAATCCTAGTCCAACACTCTAACCCGGGGTGGCCAACCTATGGTGTTCCAGATGTTCATGGACCATAATTCCCAGGCCACGCTGGCAGGGGCTGATGGGAATTGTAGTCCATGAACATCTGGAGCATCATAGGTTGGTCACCCCTGCTCTCATAAAGAACTCTACAAAAATGGCTGAAGCTGATCTCAACAGAAAGCCAAGCCTGCCATCACCAGATCCACAGGAGTATAAAGAAGCTCCGTTTCTATTAATATGTGAACATAATAGGAATGATTACAGGAATAATTATTATATGGACACAACAGGAATTATTAGAGCTGCAGTCCCATGCACACTAACAACTTGATCATTAAGTGTCTCTGATTTCACAATACTATTTACTGGCATACATGGACCTCATTAATGAAAAACTGAGAATTTTTAAAATATGCATCCGCTTTCAAGAATCTTCACAGCCAAAGGTAATCGCTCACCCAGGTCAGCAGTCTTTCCAGCTTGAGGCTAAATCCTAGCTAGATTCTGCTTGCTGCCCCTCTGCATTTTTCAAGATTCACTGAGAGTGTCCTGTTAACAATATAACCTGTGCACCATATTCAGACAGGCAGAATACATAGAACAGCTCTCCAGTGTAACTGCTCATCGTTTTCCTCTGTCTCTCTCAGAAAACATTTAACAAGCCCAGAGCTCCAAAAACTTCTGGAAACATTACAAGGCAGTTCTGAACCAGGCACGGGAAAGAGGGTATCAAAACCACTTTAAGCTGCTAGCTTAAGATGTTTATGCTAATTTATTAGGACCGGATTTTTTTTTTAATTCAGTCCCTGTTAGATGAGTTGATCCACAAGCTTGAGTAAGAATTTCCAGGATACACCTAGCCCTGTTCCAAGCAGAAATTCAGACTGGAAACCACATCACTTAAGAGCAGGGGTCTTCAAACTATGGCCCTCCAGATGTTCATGGACTACAATTCCCATCAGCCCCTGCCAGCATGGCCAAGTGGCAGGGCTGATGTGAATTGTAGTCCATGAACATCTGGAGGGCCATAGTTTGAAGACCCCTGTTTAAGAGAAACAAAACCAATAAATACAAAAATAGTGGTGCCCATGAGTGCCATAGCCCCAGTAACATTTTTCTGGGTGCTTGCTATTTTTAGGAAGTAGGGTTTTTCTCTAAGAAGGCTTCTGATTGGCTGTGCAGATTTTTTTAACATGTTCCGTTGGCAGTGGCTGTTAGCACAACACAAGGATCAGCAGGATGTTACTGAAGTTAAACGATGACAATCATTTTGCAGCTGGCTCTACCTCCTGTGGCAGTCATTTTGTCACTGCGCCCACAATGCTGTCTCAGAATTCCAGGAGCAGCAGTGGCGTAGTGGTTAAGACCAGGGGTACTCTGATCTGCAGGAACCGGGTTGATTCCCTACTCTGCCGCTTGAGCTGTGGAGGCTTATCTGGGGAATTCAGATTAGCCTGTGCACTCCAGCACATGCCAGCTGGGTGACCTTGGGCTAGTCACAGTTCTTCTGAGCTCTCTCAGCCCCACCCACCTCACAGGGTGTTTGTTGTGGGGGGGGGGGAAGCAAAAGGAGATTGTAAGCCCCTTTGAGTCTCCTTACAGAAGAGGAAGCGGGGGATATAAATCCAACTCTTCTTCAGATGTGCTTGCAGGCTCAAAAAGGTGGGGGATTCCCACTCTAGAGCATGAGTGTCCAACTCGAACCCTCCAGATGATAATGAACTATGATTCCCATCAGTGTTAGCAGGGGCTGATGGGAATTGTAGTCCATGGACATCTGGAGGGTCAGTTGGACATTCCTGCTCTAGAACATAAGAAGAGCACTGCTGGATCCAATTGATGGTCCATCTAGTCCAACACCCCTGGATGCTTAGAAATTTCATTGTGGCCCGTCTTATTTTCAACAGTCAATTATTGTAAGTGATTATGGTGGGTTTTCCAGGCTGTGTGGCCGTGGTCTGGTGGATCTTGTTCCTAACGTTTCGCCTGCATCTGTGGCTGGCATCTTCAGAGGTGTATCACAGAGGGAAGTCTGTTACACACTGTGTCCAGTGAGAAGGGAATGTTTTAGTGGGGTATAAATTGTCATGTTCCCAGGTGGGGAACCAATCAGTACGGTTTGGGTGGAACTTGCTATGCAAAGGTGTGGTTGACAGTATAGTATTGCAGGTGGGAGTTTTATTGTAAGTGTCACTTGGTAATTCTCACGGGAAGTACAAAGGTTACTTAGGCGAGAGACAGAAGTTAACTTCTAATTGTGATGACAACCAAGGTTAGCCCATATTTATTTACACACTTTATATCAGAGCTTCTAAAAAAGACTGGTCAGTATTTGATGGGAAACTACCACGGAAGTCCAGGGTCTGCATACAGAGGCATGAAATGGCAAACCACCTCAAATAGTCTCTTTCCTTAAAAATCCTACCGGGTTACCCTAAGTAGGGTGCAACTTGATGGCAAAATAAAATCCTACCTTTCAGGAGAGTGAGGCACTTCTCTGCTGTTGATTATTTAGTTTGACACTAGGATTCTACATCCCTGGAATGCAGCCAGAATTCCACAGGATTGGGCACAGCCAGAATTGGTGGTTGTGAATATTTCAACAAAATAAAGCCATCTCCACCAAATGTTATTGACTGAATCGTATTATATTCAGGACGCTGGGCCAGCTATGTTCTCTACGCAGAAGTGCCCCCCCCCAAAGCCCCAGGCAAAGATTTCTTAACATCTGCTGTCCAAGATCCTTTTAAAAGTGAACCTCACCCTTCCAAGGGTCAAACTAGATGACACGGCAGGAGATTTAAGACAGGATCTCTCATGGATTCTAAATGTTGAAATCAGAAGCTATTCCACCACTGCTCCTCCAGCAGTGGCGTATTTACCTAGGGACAAGGGGTACCCTCTGTCCCCGGGCACCACTAATCTGGTCAAATAGGGGGCACAAAATTGCCCCCCCATGTGACCAGGAAGATGGCAAGGCAGCAGGAAGTCATCAAGGGCGCCCTAGGACACCACCACCTCAGCCTCACCTCCTAGCTCCTAGGGGTGGGGCTTGGGGAGGCATGGCCATGCCACCAGGGGTGGGGGTGTGGCCCCAACCCCTGAGCCCTGCCCCTTTGGCTTTAGTACTTATAAAGCAGCTCTTGGAGGATGGGGGACGGCAGTCGTTTCTGCTCTCCCCAGACAGGAGGGCAGAAGGAACTGCCAGCTGCTGGCTGGGAGTGCGGGGAAGAACCCCACTTTGCCCCACCCCCAGGCACAGTGAGGGGGGCACCCGGAGACAATTTGTCTCTGGCCGCCATTTTACCCCAATACGCCTCTGTCCTCCAGCATTATGAATTGGGGACCAGAGTGCTGAGAACACGTGGGTTTGATCCTTTCCCATGCAAACTGGCGGAGAGGCAGGATTTGCCATTACGGGAGGGGGGAACGAGGACATACACAATGGAACACTGTAGCTTCTTACCTTTCAAGAAAACCTGCAGAAATATCCCTGCCTTTCTGGTCTGATCTACATTTAGAAGATCGGTTACATTTGGTATTGATAGCAGAAATGAGAGAAAGATAATGTAGATTGGTTAGCTTTCACGACTAGAGGTGGTGCCAAGCCATTTGAAAAGCAAATATCACACTGTACCCTGGATCCATTTTTAAAGATAACTGGCTACAATACACCTCTGGTAAGGAACGTTTTTAAAGAAAGACAGCTATAAACTTGAATGAATTCTTTTTCCATCTTTGGTAACTCTGCCACTCTGTGGACTAAAAGCCCAGCCGGCCACTTCCCGGCCTGGTTTCCTGCTGCCCACTTACATAAAGGAATTTTTATTACTTTGCTTGTCTGGAGGTTTGTAAGCAACTGGTTACTCAGATTTTCTACCCGTTCTTCATCATCAACTTAGATTTGCTTGGCCAGAGTTTATTTGATGAACTCATTCCCCATTTTGCAGGCAGACTGTCTCTCAAAACATTTTATAATTAAAATTTCCTGCAATGTATTGCTGAAGGCTTTCGTGGCTGGAACTAACTGAACGTCGTGGGTTTTTCAGGCAGCGTGGCCATGATCTGGTGGTTTTAGCTCCTAACGCTTTGCCAAAATCTACGGCCGGAAGATGCCAGCCATAGATTCGAGCAAAACGTTGGGAGCTAAAACTGCCAGCCTATGGCCACAAACCCTGAAAACCCACAAAGCCAAAATCTATTGCACTTTTTAAAGTCAGGTGAACAGTGAAACATATGGACCTATTTAAAGAATTTCTATCCTGCCTTTGTATAACCATAGCCAAGGCAGTTTACATACAACACAAGAAGTTTCAAATACTACATTAGCGGTTGGGAATTGGCAAAATGCAGGGTAGAAATCATGAGGGGAGCATCCTAGATGTCAGAGCCCCCCACCCTCCCAGAGGTGGGATCCAGCAGGCTCTCACCAGTTCCTTAGAGTGGGTTACTAATTATTTGTGTGTGCCGAGAGGGGGTTACTAATTGGGTCCGCTTTTCCGTCTCCACGCCCTCGCCTCCCCGAGAGGCAGACTGCCTTTGAACGTGAAGGTTCCATATAGCAATTGCGACTAATAATGTAACTCCCTGAACTGGGTTAATCCCTTTCAGGTACTGCAATTCATTGATTCTCAGCCTTTCGTACCTTTTATCTCACCAGTCTCTATCAAAGAACCTGTGTGTTTCACCATTGCTGTGTTCAGATTTGTGAGTTGGCATTTTCTATAATGTGATGATGATTTAGAAATGACCTGGCGCAAAAAAATTTTGGGGGGTCGTGGTGAGGTGGCTGCCCATGGGGGGGGGGGGGCATCCAACTCAGGTTTTGCCCAGGGCTCAGGTTTGCCTAGGTATGCCTCTGCTCCCTTTGCTAAGGGGGGCTGGTGAGGGAACCTGTTACTAAAATTTTTGGATCCCGCCACTGCCCCCTCCCCATTGTAAACCCCCCTTTTGAACTGGTGGAGGCTGCTCATGGCGTCCCTGCCCAACAATAAGGGTTCCTCCCTTGGAAGTTGAGCCCAAAGAAAACCCTGTTTTATTTCCCTGGTCACCTTCATCAACCTTTCTTTCAAGAGGCTGTTATCCTACACCGGAGCAGGGAATCTCTCCCCACACGTAGCTGAGCCAATGTCCAACCTCTCCTGGCTAAAGCACACTCTAGTTTGGACCACGAGATCTCGTGTCACTTATCACCATGGGTCAGCTATTTGTATTTTTAGCTTGGGGCTTTTTTTCTCTCTCTCACCTCTCCCCAAGGAACAGCCCCCACGGCAAGCAGCAGCTACTTAAGAGAGGAACAGGCACAAAGGAGAGAATGGAAAATGTTAGAGGTAAGGCGAAGGAGCAAAGAAGGGAAAGGGAAATATAGGGGGGAATTAAAGAGAAAAAGCAAATAAAACTGGGCAAAGTGATTGTAGTTGCCTTGAGCTAGTGTGTGGAGAAGGAATACAAAATTCTTCTAAATAAACAGAAAAATAACAGACTGGGGTAGGTGGGAAACAATAAAGAGACAGAGGATCAGGGTTGAAATCCCCATAATATAATGAAACTCAGAGAGTGATTGATCACCCCAGTAACTCTAACTACAGCTGCCAACTTCGACAACGGTCCCTCTTATTTGATCTGCAGAAATTATCACGGAAGTCATTCATCCACATTCCTCTCAGAAAGGTTCAACCGCTCTTTTCTAATCACTGAACTTTTGTTAAAGAGATAGGTCACTTCTCTCCCACATCAACTGGGCAATCCAGTTCAGCCTGACCTACCTCACAGGGTCGTTGTGAGCATCAATGTACATCATCCTAAAAGCCCTTGGCATGGTCTCAACATTTAAAGCTGTAACACAAAATGAGAGGAAACACACACACACTACGTGGGAAATGGCAGACGTACATACAATAAGCCTTTATTGGTATCAAAGCAGACAAACATATGGGGGAAAGAGGAGGTGAGAGCATAGTACAGAAGGAAGACAATGGCCCCTTCCGCACATGCAGAATAATGCAGTTTCCATCCACTTTCAATGAACTTTGCAGCTGGATTTTACTATGTGAGATAGCAATATCCACTTGCAAACCATTGTGAAAGTGGATTGAAAGTGATTTTACTCTGCATGTGCGGAAGGGGCCAATATCAGGGCGGGTTGGGAGAAAAGAAAGGGGAAGCGGTGATGGGAAAAGGGATTTATTCCTGGCAGCAGCTAGGTTTGCAGCAGCAAAATGAAACAGGAGTCATTGGAAAAAGCTAACAAATGCTATTCCAGCATCAGCTTCGTAAAAGCCGCTCCATCAGATGCAAGAAATGAGGACCGGGAGGCAAAAAAAGCAGATTAACGAGCCTGTAGAGGAAAAAGGTTGCCAACTTCCCAGCCAGCCCTTGTCGCTCTGCTTTCCGCAGCCCCTGGACAAGGAGCTCTTTCCAAGCCCCGCAGCGCCTCCGCTACCCGATGAGGACGAAGGAGCCGCCCTTCAGAAGGCAGAGGAGCAGGAGGCGGCTGAGACGTTGGCAGCCCACCCACCTGGCACCTGCAGACGAGGTCGGCCTCGGTGGCCAGCAGGTCCACCACCTTGCCTTTGCCTTCGTCCCCCCACTGCGCGCCCAGCACCACCGTCACCCGGTTGCCGCCGGGGTCGCTCCGCAGCCGCTTCAGCCCCGCGGCCGAGTGAGGGGCGCGGTCGTTGGAGGCGGTCGCCGCCCGGGTGCCCGACATGGCCGGTTCTGCTTCTCCCCCTCGCGCCGGACAAATGTGACAGCCGGCAGCCCTTCGCCCGCCCGCGCCCGGCCTTTTAAGGGAGCCCGCGGCCAATCAGTGCCGGCCCACGCGGTGACGTAACAGAAGGCGGACACGGAGGGGGCGTGGCGATGAAAGCGAGGAGGACATTTCACGAGGCGGCCCGATAGTGCTGAAAGGGGGAGGGGTCTGGTGACGTTTGGAGGCGGGCTCGAGGGGGCGTGGCGATGTTGGGGAGAAGGACTTTCCGTCAGGCGCCCCGTTAGTATTGGAGGTGGCGCTCAAAGGGAGAGGGGGGTGTTGGTTCCTGGCTCAGAATAGCGGTGTGGTGTAGTGGGTAGAACGCATGGCAAGGGATTTGACCTGCCAGGCTCCAGTGCCCACTGTGCCACTTCCCTACCTTTTCTTATCTTCTTCTGACTTGTTCCCTTTCCCTGATTGGTCATACTTCCTACATAAGCTATATGGAATTTGTAAAATGAATTTATTGTTGGAAAGTTGGCTACTGGAAAGTTGACTACTACCCTTCGGGGATCGGGCGGTATATAAATTTAAGAAATAAATAAATAAATAAATACTGTGAGGCGCTAGGAACCCATCCTGACGTGGGAAGGTGGAATAATGAAGGAATTAATTGTGCCAACCAGGAGTGACATAGGATTCTCCTGTCAAGACCATGACAGTACCTGGATGTCTCGCTGTGTGTGATCTGCATATGTTTTCCTGTTTCTCTCTTGATGTTTTGCTGTGTGCGGTTTGCAAATGTTTTCCTGTTTCCCCCTTCCCTTCCTGGCCATCTCCTGGCGCCATCCTCAAAGAAGTGTGAAAGGTTCCCAGGTTCTTTGATGTCCTGTAGTGCATTTGTTGTAGAAACTATAGTGGACGTTTGGTGTGGGACGAAACGGGGTGTGTGTGTTAAGGAATATAGGTCCTGGATCTGAGCTCCTAGTTGCTATGAATTGTTACTCTTCACTTCACCTGGAACAAATGACTTTTGGACTTTTCCACGGTCTCTGTTATTTCCACGTTCGGGAGTCTGACATCTCCTGGGAATACCACCTGACCAGGATTTCTTTTTAGGAGCTCTTGAGTTTCTTCTTTGAACATCTTAAGCAATTTAGTGTGTTTTTGTGTCGTTTTCTTGGTTACTTCTGAATTTTACTCTAGGATTTCACCCTGTGCTTCCTGCGCTGTTGTCTTAACATGTGTCTATGGTATCATATTTATGTTAGATGAGAGCCATGGTGGTGCAGCAGCTAAGGTGGCCGCACTAGAATCTGGGAGACCCTTGCTGGAATCCTCCCTCCGGCATGGAAGCTTGCAAAAAGGCTTTCCTCGTCGGTCTAGTCGTAATGTCTCAGCTTAACCTACATCACAAGGCTGTGATGAGAATTAAATGGAGGACAATGTTGTAACCCACTTTCACTCCCCATTGGGGAGAAAAGTGGAGTATCAATGAAATAAATAAATAATTGAATTTATTGTCGAGAGGGTCTAAAGATGGCTCTCATATAACATATAACATGGCTCTCATATAACATAAATGATCCTCTGAAGATGCCAGCCACAGATGCAGGCGGAATGTCAGGAGAGAATGCTGCTAGAACACGGCCATACAGCCCGGAAACCACACAGCACCGAAATAATTGAATTGGTTCTGGTGGGTTTTCTGGGCTGTATTGTTGAAGACTTTCACTGCTGAAATAAACTGGAAGTTGTGGGTTTCCTGGGCTGTGTGGATGTGATCTGGTAGTTTTTGCTCCTAACACATTGCCCTTAATCTGTGGCTGGCATATTCAGGGGCATGTCACAGTAAAATGTGTTTCTCTTTGTGGCACAGTGGGGAGTGAAAGACATTTGATCTTACTATTAACCTGCTATTTCACACTATGCCACACTATGCCATTTCATTTATACTCCACTTTTCTCCCCAATGGGGGGTGAAAGTGGGTTACAACATTGTCCTGTCATCCATTTAATTCTCGTTACAGCCCTGTGATGTAGGTTAAGCTGAGAGATTACGACTGGACCCTTTTGCAAGCTTCCATGCCGGAGTGAGGATTCCAGCAAGGGTCTCCCAGATTCTGTTGCTCACGTGGAGGAGAGGGGAATCAAACTTGGTTCATCAGATTAGAGTCCACCACCCTTAATTACTATGCCACGCTGGCTCTTCAAAGATGCAAAGGTTCTCTGAAAGTAGAAAAGTTGTTATTAAATTGGTTGTCAGTTAATTATTTGTTATCTCACAAGGTGTTTGTTGTGGGGTAGGGAAAGCAATTGTAAGCCACTTTGAGACTCCTATAGAGAAACGGAATTAAAAACAACAACAACTCTTCTCTTTTTCTCAACTGAGTCATCTGCCATTGAGTCATCTGCATGGAGCTCTTGAACACTGGCTGCAGAAACCCAGTGGGCTGCAGAGGGTTCTATGATCATCATGATATCTTTACTTTAATTGGATTTCTATCCCGCCCTACCCCAGCCAAAGGCCGGCGTCAGGGCGGCTTACATGTAGTCAATATATAATATATACAATACATACGGTACATGAAACAATACCCAATACAATCTATAAATAACACATAGTGCAAAAGCAATGTAAATAAATTTTTTTATTATTATTTATTAATTTTATATACCGCCCTCCCCCTGAGGGCTCAGGGCGGTTCACAACAAGGTTAAAACATGCATTAAAACATAATTTAAATATCAGTTAACATTTACACAATATAAAAACTTGGCATCTTTCCATTTTTAATTTCAGTCTTCAATAGTGGATAAATTTATCCAAGCAAAACTACCAATAAATAAATCGGAAATAAAATAAGCGTTCCCATTAAAACCTACCAGACCCACCTCCCCACCTCCCTTCTCCAAATACATCAGGTCGGACCAAAAATGAAAAGGAAGTAGCCTACCCTGCCCCCAGATATTGAATTCTGAACCTGGACTGTCAGCATGTGGATCAAAACGCCTGCACACTGGGGCCAGGTGCAGACTGGGGGAGGGAATATTTTCCCAAACTGGTACCACCCCCCCCCCCCCAGTGTGGACGAAAAATCCCAATATGAAAAAAAGGTGAGAGCAACATCTTCAAGCGTTAAAAAATAGCTTAATTTACAGGGGAGGGAGGACACACAAGATCTCACAATGCTACAATGCCACATTTCGTCTGCCAAGTTTGTTGCTTAGCAACCCCATAAACAGTGGAAGCCAACATAAGCGACCAGCAGGCGCAGCTGCCGGGTGTGCTAGGAAGAGAAACCGCTGCCACTGAAAAACAAGGCAGTGACAATGAAGGTGACAAGGAGAAGGGCAGATGGGGGCAAGAAAGGTGACAGATAGGGCTGCCAATCTCCAGGTGGGCCCCATGATCTCCCAGGATTACAAGTAGTCTCCAAACTATAGAGATCAATTCCCCTGGAAAAAATGTCTGCTTTGGAGGAAGGACTCTATGACATCACACCCCATAGTGGTCCCTCCCCAAACACACTCTCTCTAGGCTCCACCCCCAAATCTCCACAAATGTCCCAGCCTGGAGTTGGCAACCCCAGTGACAGAGGTGTAAGGCTGAACACACTCAAACAAAGCAGCTTAAAAAATAATTTTATTGATATACTAGCGGGCCTGGCCACGCGTTGCTGTGGCTGAGTCTGGTGAAGTGGAAAAGAAAGAAAAGGGGAAGCGAACGGTTCGAACATGTATCATTGCACAATGCTTGCAAGGGAGGGGCAGGGGGCCCCTCGCTCTCCTCCCTCTCTCCCGTTCCCTTGCATGGCACCCCGCCCCGTCCCTCCCTAACCCCTTTGTCTGCTAGGGTGGGTGGGCCATGTCTCTTTCACTCCCTTCCCTTGCAGATGAACTGCCTAACTTAAAACACGCTGGGAGGCATGAGCTACATTGTGTTCAAATTTCAGAGTGTTTGGTCCAGCCAACCCCCGGACCCTCCCTCACCTTCCCCTTCCTCCGCTAGGGTGGGTGGGCCATGTCCAGCGGTTTTCAAGGAAGGCATGGCTGCTTCCCTTGTATCAGAGGGTGTTGCTTTGATGGCCAGTGGATGGCGCTGTTGCGGAACAGAACTGTGGTTCCAACTGTCACAGGTGTGGCATGTACACAATAACTGGCACAGTTGTGACATGTACACAACAGGAGGTGTGGAAACAGTATGGAAACCTGGCCGCATGCAAATGCGACGTTGTGTGAAAATTTCAAAGCAATCGGTCCAGTAGTTTGGGAGATTACCTGTCAGCAGAAAAATGCACTGATAGATTTTTATATATATCGATGTTGCCCTAGGCACAGGGTGCTGGAGCTGAGGATTCTTGTCCTCAGTTCCAGTATTTAAACTATTTACAAAAACAGACAGCAACCAATCAACTTCTTCCTTACTCCCAACTCCTGGTCTCCCATTGGTTCTGAAGCTCCAGAGGGATGTAGCTTTTCAGTTTGCTTTCCCGCATTTTTTGGAAAAAGGCGGGAACTGGTGCATGTTGGGAGTTGCAGTCCTGACAAGAGGCACTGCCTCATTGGGTGAGCCACGAAACAGGTGGCGTTATCACTGCCCCAAGGAAGGCAACTGTAAGGCCCCTTCCAAACACGCAGGCAGAATAATGCACTGTCATTCACAAATGTTTGCAAGTGGATTTTGCTATTCAGCACAGTAGAATCCAGCTGCAAAGTGCATCGAATGTGGATTGAAAGAGCGTTTTTCTGCATGTGAGGACAGGGCCTAATAGAAGCAGAAGTGAAAGAGGGTGGAGTGGGAGAGCAAGGAGGAGAAAGTTAGCAGGGACAGACAAAAAGAGGATACAAGATAGGGGTGGAATTGGAGGGGATTTTTCCTCCCCCAAAAGTTCTGTATATTCCACCACGCCCACTGAGTTTATTGAGGGGACTGGTATAAATAGTAACTGTATAAAATAAAGAGGTATAAATAATGAGCAGGGAGGGAAATCAAATCATGCTATTGAATTGGCCTAACACAGCAGCAAATCAATGTGATGTACTTTCTATTTTGTTAGATTAGAGCCCAGTTGGTGGGCACAGAAGACGCTCCAGTCCAATTAGGGCTGTGTACACCGGACTCCCAAACCTATTTACACATTCATGCTTGCTAAGGATCATTTAAGCATCACCAAGGGACCTCTGCATGGAAAATTAGACACGTTTGCTGGTTGCTTTATGAAAGGTTCGAGACCCACCTTCTAATCTGTTATATTTTCCGATTGCTTTGGAGAACATATTACACAGAGGTGGGATCCAACCAGTTCTCACCACTTCTCTAGAAGTGGTTACTAATTTTTTCTGAGTGCCGAGAAGGGGTTACTAAAGCAACCTCCCTGCCCAATAGGGACTGGAGGTGCGTGTGTGCAGCTGCGCCACTGTTTGAATCCCACCACCGGAACCACCGGAACCTGTTATTAAAATTTTTGGATCCCACCACTGATATTACACCTTTTAATTCTACCATTCAAGCCAGTGAAATAATGGCAGAACCTTTGCTTGCGATGGGCTCTCTGGTTCGCGGTGTTGCAATCATTGTCTTAAAATGCACGAAGTGACATTCGGCTAACTCTTCAGCAAAACTGTCAGCTTGAATCTCTAGAACTGAGGATGTAGTATACGGGCTTTGGTATGTTTCTTGAAAACCTCATCTCTGCCCTCCCCCCCCCTGCCCCAAGCCATTTAAGGCTGCAAAAATAGCTTCATGGAAAGACTTTTGTGCTATGTCAAATGAGGAAATAGCTGCTAAACCAAAGCCGAGATGATAAACAGCTACAAAATCATTTTTAACAAGCTTTGTTGGTGGGTAGCTCCTAGTTTCACAGTCTAATAACAACTCACCTGCTGAAATAACATTTGGCAATTAGAGTGTAACCGTTATAGCAGCCAGAAGTCGTAATCCTGCATTTTAAGGACAGTTACTCGAGTCAAAGTTCATTCATTTCAATAGGCTTTGGACCAGTCGCTGGAGTGGCCAACCTTCAGGTGTGGTCTGGAGATATCCCAGAATTATAACTGATCTCCATACTAATGAGTTCAATCCCCCAGAACAGTGATGGTGAACCTTTTTGAGACCGAGTGCCCAAACTGCAACCCAAAACCCACTTATGTATCGCAAAGTGCCAACACGGCAATTTAACCTGAATACTGGTTGGCTCCGAGGCGTGTGTCACTCAGAAGTAAGCTTGGTGGTAGTCATTAGCTTTGCTTTGAAGCAACCATGCAACTCTTCCAATGGGTGAATCACAACCCTAGGAGGGTTTACTCAGAAGCAAGCCCCATTGCCAGCAACTGAGCTTACTCCCATGTAAAGGATCACACTTCAGTTCTTTGTATGAGAATCACTGGGGTTTAACAGCGCTTAACAGGGTTACCTACACTGATTCCCCCGCAAGAACTGGGTCTTTAGGGTTTAATGTCTTCAAAATCAAGCCCATTTGCAGCCTCCAGGCCAGCTTAGGTGGTGTATTATTGTGTGTGGGGCGACGATTTCCCCACATGATGAACTCTGTTTGCGCGTGCCCACAGAGAGGGCTCTGAGTGCCACCTCTGGCACCCGTGCCATAGGGTCGCCACCACTGCCCCAGAAGAAAATGGCTTTGTTTTTATAATATATTTTTATTAATTGTATATTTTGAAAAAATAATATAAATATAATTTTAACTACAACTATACACACACAAACACATATGTGTGTGTGTGTGTATATATATGTGTGTCTTGACTTGTGTCGTATTCTAAATTACATAAAGTCATTATCTATCATTATTCAAGTAACATAACTCTGTTAAGATTAGTCTTTTCTTTTAAAGGTCAGAATAGATTAAATACTTGCTGCACATTATACTAACGACAAAACAGACTGTTGCCCTTCTTACTTCTCAAAAACAGAGGCTGGATGACCATCTGTCAAGGGTGCTTTGATTGTGTCTTCCTGCATGGCAGGGGCTTGGACTTGACGGCCCTTGTGGTCTCTTCCAACTCTCCTGTAAGGAGACTCAAGGTGGCTGACAACTCCTTTCCCTTCCTCTCCCGATAACAGACACCTTGTGAGGTAGGTGGGGCTGAGAGAGTTCACAGAGAACTCTAGCCCAAGGTCCCCAGGAGGAATGTAGGACTGGGAAAAAAAATCTGGTTCATCAGATAAGAGTCTGCTGCTCATGGGGAGGAATGGGGAATCCTAAACCTGGTTCTCCAGGATACCTTATAAAATAGACTGTTTAAAAATATGTTTGTGCATACACACAGTTTACCTACACTAACTCCGGCCCCTTCCGCACATGCAGAATAATGCACTTTCAATCCACTTTCACAATTGTTTGCAAGTGGATTTTGCTATTCCGCACAGTAAAATTCAGCTGCAAAGTGCATTGAAAATGTTTGAAACTGTCGTTTCAAGGGGACTAAATGATGAGCCTTCGGCTGTCATGGCAGCTATTCCCGAAACTGTGGTATATTTGCTGTGTGTGTGTGTGTGTGTGTTATCTGTCGATTTAGTTTGGCCCTGTTGGATGGAGCTGTTGATTTTAGTGCCCAGTTCTTGCAGGTTAGGTAAAACTGAGCGTTGTTTGCTCCTCTTGTAAATAAAAAGCTGTTGTTTCGGACCAACTTGTCTCCGCTGAATGGACCTCAGAACCAGCGCCTGAGTGGCTACTATAGCCCAGGGGATACTACCCCAAACAACATTTTTAAAAATATGCTCAGCCAATCGGATCTCCAAGGGCCAATCAGAAATCGTGCAAGGTAAAAGCTCCTCTGGCCCCATTCGTTTTCTGAAAACACTCTGTGGATGACATGGTGCCCAGAGGCGCCACGTTGGAGACCCCTCACCTCGGTTCCCTTCAACGTGTGTGTGCATAAAGTGCCGTCAAATCCCAGCTGAATTATGACGATCCCTCATGGAGTTTTCAAGGCAAGAGACTAACAGAGCTGGTTTGCCGGTGCCTTCCTCAGTGACCTGGGTATTCCTTGGCGGTCTCCCATCCAAACACTAATCAGGCCCAACCCTGCTTAGCTTCTGAGATCTGAGGAGGTACGCAACACACAAAATCCAGGGGAAGAACCAACCTCCCTCTTCCGCCACGTCCATAAACCTTTATCTTTCTACAGCCACAAGGTGGCATGCTTTCATCAGACTCCTGAATTCAGGAGGCTGACAACTGCTTTCTCCTTGTACAACAATTCCACGTTGTGTTGTGACCTGCAGAAACCAAGAACCAGCAAGGCTGCTTTGGCCGTCGTGAGTAATGACACGCTGCAGCTGTACGTATAGGTCGTTGTCATGAGAACGTCCGAAAACCGAAAGACATTGGCTGGGCTGGATCCATGCCTGTGGGCAGAGGACAAGGAAAAAACCCCAAGAGCAGGCCAGTACAGACAGACAGACAGACAGACAGACAGACACACACACACACACACACACACACACACACACACACACACACACACACACACACACACACACACACACACACCAGGCTATCTTGGTTTTCATCACGTTTCATTTATGGAGGAGAAGTCGATCTATGGCTGCCAATCTTGATCCTCCTTGATCTGAGATTGCAAATGCCTTAGCAGACCAGGTGCTCAGGAGCAGCAGCAGCAGAAGGCCATTGCTTTCACATCCTGCATGTGAGCTCCCAAAGGCACCTGGTGGGCCACTGCGAGTAGCAGAGAGCTGGACTAGATGGACTCTGGTCTGATCCAGCTGGCTTGTTCTTATGTTCTTATGCTCATAGCAAGGCATACTGCACCAGCTTGCTCCCTCCCTTCTTCTGGCACAAGAAAAGTTCTGCCTCCCTCCCCATCCCTGCCCTTTTGCTTTCAACGGCAGCCAGACACGTAGAAATTAACATGTCACGTTTCCTCGGGTGCATTTGGCAAAAGAGGCAGTTGACGGAAAAAAATAAGGGACGCTACATGCGCCAACAAAAATGTTTCCAATCCTGGTCTGCAAGGCGAGGAGGGGGTCACATTTTGCATTGCCAAAAGGCACAGGAACACAGGCGACCCAACGCGGAATGATCCTGGCTCACTCCACTTCCCAAGGTTTGATGATCCTCTTCTCAACCCCCATTGCATTATGGGAGGAGAATGAAGACTCTTGCAGCTTCTAAATCCCTCCTTCCAGGAGTGCAAATTGGTGCATGGGCACTGCCTCCCCGAAGGACTTTCGAGGCTGCAGGGAAGGGCCCAGTATACTCCGACCTCCCTTCACTGCTTCCCCTTCTTCAATGGTTAGTTTGAAAGTATTCCTCCTTCCCGTATGAATTCCTCCTTCCCAGTTAAATGACGAGGCCTAGGTAGGGTTGCCAGGACCCTCTGGCTACCATCAAGGGATGGAAGCTAAGGTTGCCAACTCCAGGTTGGGAAATTCCTGGAAATTTGGGGATGGAGCTTAGGAAGAACAGGGACCTTGATGGGGTATAATGTCACAGATTGGCAGGGGATAATGGGAACTGTAGTCCATAACATCTGGAGGGCCGTGAGTTTGACACCTATGCCTTGGAGCAAATGGAAGCTTTGGAATGGGATGATGGGAACTGTAGTCCATAACATCTGGAGGGCTGTGAGTTTGACACCTATGCCTTGGAGCAAATGGAAGCTTTGGAATGGGATGATGGGAACTGTAGATCTGCATAACATCCGGGAGGGCTGTGAGTTTGGCTTACCTATGCCTTGGAGGCAAATGGAAGCGTGGGGAATGGGATGAGAGTAGGAACTGTAGTGCACAGCATCCTGGAGACGTGGGTTTTGACACCTATGCCTTAGGAGCAAATGGGAAGCATTGGGAATGGGATGATGAGGAGACTTTGTAGTCCACTAACATCCTGGAGGGCCGTGAGTTTGACACCTCTGCCTTGGAGCAAATGGAAGCTTTGGAATGGGATGATGGGAACTGTAGTCCATAACATCTGGAGGGCTGTGAGTTTGACACCTATGCCTTGGAGCAAATGGAAGCTTTGGAATGGGATGATGGGAACTGTAGTCCATAACATCTGGAGGGCTGTGAGTTTGACACCTATGCCTTGGAGCAAATGGAAGCTTTGGAATGGGATGATGGGAACTGTAATTATAACACATCTGGAGGAGCCTGTGAGAGTTTGGACACCTATGCCTTTGGAGGCAAATGGGAAGCTTTGGAGATGGGATGATGGGAACTGTGGTCCACTAGCACTTTCCTGGAGGGCCGTGAGTTTGACACCTATGCCTTGGAGCAAATGGAAGCTTTGGAATGGGATGATGGGAACTGTAGTCCACCAACATCTGGAGGAGCCGTTAGAGTTTGACACCTATGCCTTTGGAGCTGTGGAAGCTTTGGAATGGAGGATGATAGGAACTTCATAGTCCCTGCATCTGGAGGGCCGTGAGTTTGACACCTATGCCTTGGAGCAAATGGAAGCTTTGGAATGGGATGATGGGAACTGTAGTATATAACATCTGGAGGGGAGTGAGTTTGACACCTATGCCTTGGAGCAAATGGAAGCTTTGGAATGGGATGATGGGAACTGTAGTCCATAACATCTGGAGGGCCGTGAGTTTGACACCTATGCCTTGGAGCAAATGGAAGCTTTGGAATGGGATGATGGGAACTGTAGTCCATAACATCTGGAGGGCCGTGAGTTTGACACCTATGCCTTGGAGCAAATGGAAGCTTTGGAATGGGATGATGGGAACTGTAGTCCATAACATCTGGAAGGCTGTGAGTTTGACTTACCCTATGCCTTGGAGGCAAATGGAAGCTTTGGAGATGGGATGATGGGAACTAGTAGTCCATAACATGCTGTCTGGAGGGCGTGAGTTTGGCTTACTATACTTGTGATGCAGAATCGACTTTGGAATGGGATGATGGAACTGTAGATCCACCAACCAACATCTGGAGGGCGTGGAGGTTTGACAACCTATGCCTTGGAGCAAATGGAGAGGCTTTGGAATGGGATGATGTGAACTATAGTCCATAACATGCTGGAGGCATGAGTTGATTTCCACCTATACCTTGAGCAAATGGAGAGCTTTTAGGCCATGGGATAGTGGGAACTGTAGTCCATAACATCTGGAGGGCTGTGAAGTTTGACACACCTATACCTTGGAACCAAATGGGAAGCATTGGAATGGGATGATGGGACAGCTGTAGTCCTGCTTTTATCATCTGGAGAGACCGTGAGTTTGACACCTATGCCTTGGAGCAAATGGAAGCTTTGGAATGGGATGATGGGAACTGTAGTCCATAACATCTGGAGGGCCGTGAGTTTGACACCTATGCCTTGGAGCAAATGGAAGCATTGGAATGGGATGATGGGAACTGTAGTCCATAACATCTGGAGGGCCGTGAGTTTGACACCTATGCCTTGGAGCAAATGGAAGCTTTGGAATGGGATGATGGGAACTGTAGTCCATAACATCTGGAGGGCCGTGAGTTTGACACCTATGCCTTGGAGCAAATGGAAGCATTGGAATGGGATGATGGGAAGAGTTTGACACCTATGCCTTGGAGCAAATGGAAGCATTGGAATGGGATGATGGGAACTGTAGTCACTTTATCTGGAGGGCGATGGTTTGACACTATGCCTTTGGAGCAAATGGGGAAAAAAATTGGAATGGGATGATGGGAACTGTAGTCCATAACATCTGGAGGGCCGTGAGTTTGACACCTATGCCTTGGAGCAAATGGAAGCTTTGGAATGGGATGATGGGAACTGTAGTCCATAACATCTGGAGGGAGGGCGGTGAGTTTGACAGCGATGCCTTGGTGCAAATGGAAGCATTGGAGAATGAGATGATAGGAACTACAGTCCCATAACATCTAGGAGAACCCGTGAGTTTGACACTATGCCTTGGAGCAGGAAATGAGAAGCATTGGAATGGGATGATGGGAACTGTAGTCCATAGCACATCCTGGAGGAGCCTGTGCTTGAGAGTTTGAGGCACCACCTATGCCTTGGAGCAAATGGAAGCTTTGGAATGGGATGAAGATAGGAACCATGTAGTCCTGTAACATCTGGAGGGCTGTGAGTTGACACCTATGCCTTGGAGCAAATGGAAGCTTTGGAATGGGATGATGGGAACTGTAGTCCATAACATCTGGAGGGACGTGAATTTGAAAGCTATGCCTAGGAGCAAATGGGAAAGCTTTAGGAATGGGATGATGGGAGACTGTAGCAAGTCCATAACATCTGGAGAGGGCCGTGGGTTTGACACCTATGCCTTGGAGCAAATGGAAGCTTTGGAATGGGATGATGGGAACTGTAGTCCATAACATCTGGAGGGCCGTGAGTTTGACACCTATGCCTTGGAGCAAATGGAAGCTTTGGAATGGGATGATGGGAACTGTAGTCCATAACATCTGGAGGGCCGTGAGTTTGACACCTATGCCTTGGAGCAAATGGAAGCTTTGGAATGGGATGATGGGAACTGTAGTCCATAACATCTGGGAGGAGCGTGAGTTTGACACCTATACCTTGGAGCAAATGGAAGCTTTGGAGACCTGGGATGATAGGAACTGTGGTCCCATAACATCTGGAGGGCATTGAGTTTGAGAAACACCTATGCCTTGGAGCAAAAGGGAAGCATTGGAATGGGATGATAGTGGGAACTTTGTAGTCCATAACATCTGGAGGCTGGGGTTTGTACCTATGCCTTGGGAGCAAATAGGCTTTGGAATGGGATGATGGGAACTGTAGTCCCATAACATCTGGAGGGCTGTGAGTTTGACACCTATGCCTTACAGGTAAATGGAAGCACTGGAATGGGATGATGGGAACTGTAGACCATAACATCTGGTGAGCCGTGAGTTTGCCACCTATGCCTTGGAGCAAATGGAAGCTTTGGAATGGGATGATGGGAACTGCTTAGTCCTACTTATCCTGGAGAACGTGAGAGTTTGTGGCCCTATGCCTTGGAGCAAATGGAAGCTTTGGAATGGGATACAGTGGGAACTGTAATCCACATAACATGGAGGGCAGTAGAGTTTGACACCTATGCTGTAGACAAATGGAAGCTTTTGGGAGAAAATGGAATAGTGGGAGCATAGTCCATAACATCTAAGAGGGCGGCTGGAGTTTGACACACTTGGAATCAAATGGAAGCTTTGGAATGGGATGATGGGAACTTCCTTAGTCCATAACATCTGGAGGGCAAGTGAGTTTGACACCTATGCCTTGGGAAGCAAATAGAAGCTTTGGAGATAGGATGAAAATTAGGAACTGTAGTCCACCAACATCTGGAGGCAGTGAGTTTGACACCCCCTGCCTTGGAGCAAATGGAGAAACTTTGGGAATGGGATGATGGGAACTGTAGTCCACATAACATCACGGAGGCCATGGAAGTTTTAGCCACTATGCCTTGGAGCAAATGGAAGCTTTGGAATGGGATGATGGGAGCCTTAATTACATAACATCTGGAGGCAAGTGAGTTTGGCTTTATGCCTTGGAGCAAATGGAAACTTTAGGAATGGGATGATGAGACTGTAGTCACTGCATCTGGAGGGGCAGGTTTGACACCTATGCCTTGGAGCAAATGGAAGCTTTGGAATGGGATGATAGGAACTGTAAGTCCCTGTATCTGGAGGGCGTGAGTTTGACACCTATGCCTTGGAGGCAAATAGAGCTTGTTGAATGGGATGATGAACTGTAGTCCATAACATCCTGGAGGGGCGTGAGTTTGACACCTATGCCTTGGAGCAAATGGAAGCTTTGGAATGGGATGATGGGAACTATGAGGTGCTGTCTGGAGAGGCACAATGAGTTTGACACCTATGCCTTGGAAGCCCAGAATAGAGCATTGGAATGAGATGATGGGAACTATGATCCATAACATCTGGAGGAGCCGTGAGTTTTGACACCTATGCCTTTGGAGCAAATGGAAGCTTTGGAATGGGATTGATGGGAACTGTAGTCCCACACATAACATCCTGGAGGAGCGTGAGTTTGACACCTATGCCTTGGGAGCAAATAGGCTTTGGAATGGGATGAAGAGTAGGAACTATGATTATAACATCTGGGAGGGCCCACCCGAGTTCGACACCTATGCATGGAGCAAATGTGGAAGCATTGGAATGGGATACAGTGGAACTGCAGTCCGCAACATCTGGAGGCACGTGGGGTTTGACACCTATGCCTTGGAGCAAATGGAGAAACTTTGGAATGGGATGATGGGCACTGTAGTCCATAACATCTGGAGGGCCGTGAGTTTGACACCTATACCTTGGAACAAATGGAAGCATTGGAGATAGGATGATGGGAACTGTGATCCATAACATCTGGAGGGCTGTGAGTTTAGCTTACCTAACTGCATGGAGCAAATGGAAGCTTTAAGATGGGATGATAGGAACTGTGAAGTCCATAACATCTGGAGGAGCATTGAGTTTGACACCTATGCCTTGGAGCAAATGGAAACTTTAGGAATGGATGATGATGGGAACTGGCAGTCCCATAGCATCTGGAGGGAGCCGTGAGTTTGACACCTATGCCTTGGGCAAATGGAGACTTTTGGAATGGGATGATGGGAACTGTAGTCCATAACATCTGGAGGGCAAGTGAGTTTGTACACATATGCAGGAGCAAAATGGAAGCTTTGGAATGGGGATGATGGGAACTGTGGTCCATGGCATCTGGAGGGCCGTGAGTTTGACACCTATGCCTTGGAGCAAATGGAAGCTTTGGAATGGGATGATGGGAACTGTAGTCCATAACATCTGGAGGGCCGTGAGTTTGACACCTATGCCTTGGAGCAAATGGAAGCTTTGGAATGGGATGATGGGAACTGTAGTCCATAACATCTGGAGGGCCGTGAGTTTGACACCTATGCCTTAGAACACAAATGGAAACATTAGGTGGGATTGATAGAACTTTATAGTCCACTAACATCTAAGAGCTGTGAGTTTGACACCTATGACTTGGAGCAAATGGAAGCTTTGGAATGGGATGATGGGAACTGTGATGCAACATCTGGAGGGCTGTGAGTTTGACACCTATGCCTTGGAGCAAATGGAAGCTTTGGAATGGGATGATGGGAACTGTAGTCCATAACATCTGGAGGGCCGTGAGTTTGACACCTATGCCTTGGAGCAAATGGAAGCTTTGGAATGGGATGATGGGAACTGTAGTCCATAACATCTGGAGGGCCGTGAGTTTGACACCTATGCCTTGGAGCAAATGGAAGCTTTGGAATGGGATGATGGGAACTGTAGTCCATAACACACATCTGGAGGGGCATTGAGTTTGACACACCTATGCCTTGGAGCAAATGGAAGCTTTGGCATGGGATGATGGGAACTGTAGTCCATAACATCTGGAGACCCCGTGAGTTTGAGCCTGCCTTGGAACAAATGGAAGCATTGGAATGGGATGATAGGAACTGTAGTCCCGCATAACATCTGGAGGGCAGTGAGTTTGAAACACCTATACTTGCAGACAAATGGGAAACTTTGGAATGGGATGATGGGAACTTCATAGTCCATAACATCTACCTGGAGGGCAGTGAGTTTGACACCTATGCACTTGGAGCAAATGGGGAGGCTTTTGGAATGGGATGAAGTGGAACTGTAGTCCACTTAACATCTGGAGGGCTGTGAGTTTGAGCACACTGTACCTTGGAGGAAATGGAAGCTTTGGAATGGGATGATGGGAACTGTAGTCCATAACATCTGGAGGGCTGTGAGTTTGACACCTATGCCTTGGAGCAAATGGAAGCTTTGGAATGGGATGATGGGAACTGTAGTCCATAACATCTGGAGGGCTGTGAGTTTGGCACCTATGCCTTGGAGCAAATGGAAGCTTTGGAATGGGATGATGGGAACTGTAGTCCATAACATCTGGAGGGCCGTGAGTTTGACACCTATGCCTTGGAGCAAATGGAAGCTTTGGAATGGGATGATGCTGGGAGCTTTGCTAGTCCACCAACATCCTGGAGGGCATTGAGTTTGTACCCTATGCCTTGGAGCAAATGGGAAGCTTTGGAATGGGATGATAAGAAACTGTAGTCCATAACATCTGGAGGGCTGTGAGTTTGACACCTATGCCTTGGAGCAAATGGAAGCTTTGGAATGGGATGATGGGAACTGTAGTCCATAACATCTGGAGGGCTGTGAGTTTGACACCTATGCCTTGGAGCAAATGGAAGCTTTGGAATGGGATGATGGGAACTGTAGTCCATAACATCTGGAGGGCCGTGAGTTTGACACCTATGCCTTGGAGCAAATGGAAGCATTGGAATGGGATGATGGGAACTGTAGTCCATAACATCTGGAGGGCCGTGAGTTTGACACCTATGCCTTGGAGCAAATGGAAGCTTTGGAATGGGATGATGGGAACTGCCAGTCCACATAACATCTGGGAGGGCAGTGAGTTTGTACCTATGCCTTGGAGCAAATGGAAGCTTTGGAATGGGATGATGGGAACTGTAGTCCATAACATCTGGAGGGCCGTGAGTTTGACACCTATGCCTTGGAGCAAATGGAAGCATTGGAATGGGATGATGGGAACTGTAGTCCATAACATCTGGAGGGCCGTGAGTTTGACACCTATGCCTTGGAGCAAATGGAAGCTTTGGAATGGGATGATGGGAACTGTAGTCCATAACATCTGGAGGGCCACAAGTTCGACACCTGTGCTCCAAGGGAACATCTCTGTAGCTGGAATTCCATCAGGTCCCCAGGTTTCCCCCAAAGGCTGGCATCCCTCAGCCCAGACTCGGTACCCTTCAGATCAGGTGCGCTAAACAGCTGGCAGCTGGCACAGCCTTCAGTGAGACAACCCACGCAACCTTGGCCCCTCCTCCCAAGGCAATTCACCCAGCAGAACTGGGCGAACAGGATTTTATTGACGAGAGAAACTCAGCAATGTGGGATTAGGTAACGGGGTCAAGAAGAAGAGGTAATTTAGATATTAAGAGACTGTGGACAAAATTACATGTTGCTTTTTGTAAGGCACCCAGGGACCTTAGACCTGACTTGTATTCCCCAAGCCTTGCAGTCGCTGCGGCGAATGGCATTCCAAAGGTCTACAGGGTCCAATGTGGCCTCACTATACGCTTTTCAACAAAAAGAACTAAGTAGTAACTTCATCTGCCACATGCTGAACCGTCTCTGTGTTAGAATGCTCCACTTGGGTTCTAGTGCCTGTCTAGTTCTTATCTGGTGAACTGTATTTGTTCCCCCACCCCTACACATGAAGGCTTCTGGGTGACCTTGGGTTAATCACAGTTTTCTCAGACTCCCCCACCTCACAAGGGGTCTCTTGGTGGGGAGAGGAAGGGAAGAGGTTTGTAAGTCGCTTTGAGACTCCTAACTGTTTTAAAAAGTGGGATTTAAATCCAAACGTTCCTCCTTTTCCCCCCCTCGGATCAGAAACCTTGCTGCCAATCTACAACGCACCTCTGGTGTGTTCAAAAGTATAAAAATAAACACGTTGTAATAAATAAAAATAGAGCAGAATAAATGTAGCCAGGAGAAGAGCTCTGTGTGACACACAACCTGGTGTGTGGCTCTGCAAACTAAGAATTTGCCAAACTGAGATATTATTTTACCCATGGAATAAGCCTGCTTTTGATAAATCAGACAATTCACTAGCTTCTTCTAATGTACAAGGGCCAGTGCTTTCCCCTTTTTTGCCGTGTACTCACAAACATAATCTAAGAGATAACATTATTTGTATATACCACTTTTTAAAACCACTGTGTTTGGTCTCTTCCCTGGAGCTTTCTGCAGCAGTGGCGTAGGAGGTTAAGAGCTCGTGTATCTAATCTGGAGGAACCGGGTTTGATTCCCAGCTCTGCCGCCTGAGCTGTGGGGGCTTATCTGGGGAATTCAGATTAGCCTGTGCACTCCCACACATGCCAGCTGGGTAACCTTGGGCTAGTCACAGCTTCTCGGAGCTCTCTCAGCCCCACCCACCTCACAGGGTGTTTGTTGTGAGGGGGGAAGGGAAAGGAGATTGTAAGCCCCTTTGAGTCTCCTGCAGGAGAGAAAGGGGGGATATAAATCCAAACTCTTCTTCTTCTTCTTCTTCCTATTCCTTCTGCTTGGTCATTTATCTCACTGGGCCTCTCCCTTCTTCCTGCCACTGCAGGGCCCCCTCCAACCTTTCTAACCTTCTTAGCCTTATTTCCACACCAAGTTCTCTTCCTTCGCCCTTCTCCATCCCTCACGTTTCTGAAGGCCCTTCTCTTTTTCGCCCCCACGATTCAGAGTCTGAAACAGTTGGTTCTGCCCGGGCTTCCAAACCAGGGTGTGTGACAGCAAGCGGTCCTCGACGAATAATTTTAGAATGTTTCATCTCTGGTTCGTACTCAAGTTTCTGAAACGGAAACCTTTGCAGAAGCGTAGGGGGTTAAGCACTCTTAACAGGATTTTCACACCCTGTCCAATCTTGCCAAAAGGCACCACTGAGAATGGCGTTTTGCCAAGAAAGGGTACCAGAAGTGAGCGACAGTCGGGTGTCTGTTGAAGCAGAAGAGAAGGAGATGATTTGTCCTGCATTGACCTGGGCAGAGAGACTCTGCTCTTCCCGCTGCTGCCACTGCGCACAGTTTCACGGCATGCTGGCATGTTGCCTGGAGGCATGCGTCCCTCCCCTCCTCCAACTCGGCTTTCTCTCTTTTCCGGCTGGCACTCGAGACCAAAGCAACTGATGATTCTTTTTTGCTTCCAGTCCAAAAGCAGCTGCACAGATTAAAAACCAAGCTGAAATAAAATCACGGTCGGCATTCCCTTGGGGAGAGCAGCCATGATGGACTGCCCAGGAGGTCACAATTCAAAATAAATACAGTGGAACCTCGGTTTTCATTGCCTTTGGTTTTCATCGATTTTTTCAGTGAAAAATTTGTCTCGGTTTTCATTGATTTGCCTTGGTTTTCATCAATTTACAGTAGGGTGCAGGGGTTTGTGGAGAAAAATCACTCAGACAAAGCTGTTGCAGGCTGTGTCTGCAACTTGTTTAATGACAATGTCTTGCCCCATTTCAGACAAATCTTAAAGAGGCGTCAGAAGCGAACTGCTTTGAGACGCAGCTTTCTGAATTAAACATTGGTCCACTGGCTCTGAAGCTGGTCCTAGTGTTGTGTTTTGTTGCACCAACCAGCATTAAACACTATGTTGATTCACCCCAAAATGTGTTTTTGAGGTATGTTTTTTAGAGTGAAACAGAGCGAATTAATGGGATTTACATTGGGATCCTATGGAAAAAGTTGCCTCAGTTTTTCCTTGGTTTAGGGTTTCATCGATTCTTTTGGGACTTGAATTTAATGAAAAGCGAGGTTCTACTGTATTATATTCACGGCAGTGGTGGGATCCAAAAATTTTAGGCTGGAGTTTCAAACTGTGAAATGGCGCTCTTGGTAGGGGCTGGGCGGAGCATTGCGACAGGGGCATGGCCCGGGGCATTCCGAGGGCAGAGGGCATTCCTGGAGGCGGGGCTGTGGCAGGAATGCAGCTGCCTGCGCTGAAGTCACTTAGGCGGGAAGCTTGAATACCTGCCCAGGCGCAGGCTGCCCACGCCGCGCTCAGTGCACCTCCCGCTAGACCGCTTCAAGTTCTGCGTGCTACTGCTGAGAGGAGGGGCGTAACTAAGGCAAAAATCACGTGGCAAAATCACCAATTAGTAACTCCCTCTCGGCACACACAAATAATTAGTAACCTACTCTCGGGAACCTGTGAGAACCTGCTGGATCCCACCTCTGATTTAGGGTAGCTCTGATATAGGCAGCTTTCATGTATGGTAGTTGGGTTGGGGAATTCCCGAAGATTGGGGGTACAGCCTGGGGGAGGGCAGGATTTGGGGAAGGGGGGGGGGGCTAAAGGCAGTTTAGTGCCAGAGACAACTTTCCAACACAGCCATTTTCTCAAGGAAATGTTCACTGTTGTCTGCAGGTTAGTTGTCATTCCAGAGATCTTCAGGCCTAGCTGTAGCACAGGATTGCTGGTGTTAGCCAGAAAACTGGTCCTAAACGCCCCGTCCATGCAGAGACCCAGAAGACAAGCGTAGTAAAAACAACAACCCTTTTTTTATTTTGCCAGTGAAAGGGAGAACACGACAACGAAGACTGATCAGTTAATTCTCCAGTGAAGTGGGATTTTAGCATATAATTTACATTCTCCTCTCTCTTTGTTTCATATATGGTCATATTAAATGTTCCAGCTATTTTGTTGGTTAAAAAGTTATGGTGCAGCTTTTAATTTAACTATGCATGTCCATGACTGACACCTACAACTATGTGTAACCTACTTGTCCTTGGCTACATCACTCTCCTGTTGGGAGACCTAGGAAAATTAAAAAGTTAATACAGTCATACCTCGGTTTTCGCCGGCTTCGGAAATTGTTGGTTTCGGTTTTCGCTGATGGGATCCAGCCGTTTGTTGCCCTCGGTTTTCGTCGGTTGCCTCGGATTTCGTCGGCGCGCTTTTGCGTTAAGTTGCTACGCCGTTTGCATTGCGCCTGCGCAAATGGCGTAGCCTCAGCTTTCACCAGTTGTGTGTTTTGCCAAGGCAATTCGGACGGATTACCGACGAAAACCGAGATATGACACCACCCTGTGGCTTGTCAAACAAATATGAAATTGCTTGGACAAATTAACAAACCTTTAATTTAAACACAACTTTTTATCATTTAGGGATAAAGAGTAGTGAACATATATACGTGTATGTATATTGGATTTTGGTTTTCCTCACAAACCCCACCCCCATCACTACTCTCTCTGTGGGTCTTGAAGATCTCCCAGAATTACAACAGATCTCCAGCCTACAATGGTCACTTCCCCTAGACCAGTGGTGGCGAACCTTTGGCACTCCAGATGTTATGGACTACAATTCCTATCAGGCCAATTGGCCATGCTGGCAGGGGCTGATGGGAAATGTAGTCCATAACATATGGAGTGCCAAAGGTTTGCCACCACGGCCCTAGACCCCTGCCCTAGAGAGAATGGCTGCCTTGTCAAATGGAATCTAGCATCATGTCTTGCTGCGGTATTTCCCTTCCTCAAACCCCACCATCTCCAGGAATTCCCCAACCCTGAGTTGGCAACCGTACTGTGGTTCCACAATCAGGAGTACCAGCAGAATCCAGAGAAAAAGAACACCAGTGTGGTGCAACAATTAAAGAATTGGACTCGGGTTCAAATCCTGCTGGGTGTTTTGAAGAGGCCTTGGAGATAGAGCTGTCATCCTCCTACCTACCTCACCAACAGAAAAGGAAAGGGCAAGATGTCAACGCAGACATTCATGGCAGAGGCAGATATCTATAACAATGAGGAACAGATACATATGTTATGCAATCAGTTTGAACCCTAGAATGACCCAAGGGCCTAATGATGTGCCCCCGGGGAGAAAGAAATATTTCAATATCACAGGAAGCAAAGTTATCCGTGGGCATGCTTATCTATACATAACACAGACTATCAGCTTTATACCTCTTCAATCCAGAGGCTCTTCCTAAGGAATCCCGGGAACTTTTTGGGGGCAAGTTGCAGGGAAATTAGAGGTCTCTGAAGCCTTCCTTCCCCAAGCCTACAATTCTGCGGGAACAGAGATCCCTATATTTTAAGCCTACAGTGTAAGCAGGCCCTCGAAATGTAAAATTACACATATAGCTCAGTATCTGTTCTGAGAAATTCTAGACTTTCTCCTGAAACCAGCCCTTTCCTACTTTTCCCTGGTGGAAGCAGAGAATCCTTTGAGCGATTAATTTCAAACCTCTTGAGACTGGGACAATTCTGCTAATTGTGTGGTTTATATTTTGGTTTATCTATACAAGATCAGCAGGGGTGTCTTAATTGAGGACAGCGATGGTAACAAATATCTTCAGTCTGGCCTTTTCCCCTTCCCTGCATCTTCTATGTTCTGGGGATTCCCCCTCCCCATTAAGGTCAGGGGAGGGGGAGGGAGGGAAGGGGGTCCATCATCTGGTCCTGCCCCCCTGGGGGAGGGGGAGGGAAGGAATTGCCAATTAGAACATCTTCCAGGTGAATTGGTTATAGTATTTTGGCACCTATGACTGTTATTAATATGTACTGTGTATACTAATAATATGTGCTATTATTAGATGGTTTTAATTAATGTTTAAATGCCATTTTATTTGGATTCTGTGTATTATTATATATTGTTGTAAGCCACCATAAGCCCGGGAAACTAGGGATGGCGGAGTATAAATAACATTCTATTCTATTCTATTCTATTCTATTCTATTCTATTCTATTCTATTCTATTCTATTCTATTCCAGCACCTTTCCAAACAATTTACAGGCAATAAATAAGCATCTCTATCTCATTCATTACATTTATTATTCTGTCACAGGGCTATCATGCTTTTGTAAGCGTAGAAACTTACAATATTCTTGTACAGAAAATGCAAGCTCTCATTGACAATATAGTGTTACCCACTCTAACCAAAAATGAATTGCATTAAATTTTTTTATCAAAAAAAAAATCAAACAGTGCACACAGAACTACAGAGCAGAAGCAGGGAACCCAAATATTAGTGTAAGCAATGACAACTAATGTACTATAAGAAAAGTTCTTATAGGTGTGGGTACCCGCAATTCAAGAAGGATGGAACAGGTCAGGAGGAGGGCAACCAAAATGGTTAAAGGTCTGGAATCCATACCCTACGAGGAGAGACTTATGGAGCTGGGGCTGTTTGGTGAAGAGAAGGTCAAGAGGTGACATGACGGCCATGTTTAGATACTTGAAGGGATGTCATGTTGGTGAGGGAGCAAGCTTGTTTTCTGCGGCTCCACAGACTAGGACCAGGAGTAATGCGTTCAAGGTGAAGGAAAAGAGATTCCACTTAAACATCAGGAAAAACTTCCTGACAGTAAGGGCTATTTGACAGTAGAATGCACTACCTTGGAGTGTGGTGGAGTCTCCTTCTTTGGAGGTTTTTGAAGAGAGGCTGGGTGGCCATCTGACAGGAGTGCTTTGATCGTGTGTTCCTGCATGGCAGGGGGTTGGCCTTGATAGCCCTTGTGGTCTCTTCCAACTCTATGGTTCATTCCGCACACGCAGAATAATGCACTTTCAAACTGCTTTCAGTGCTCGTTGAAGCTGTGCGGAATAGCAAAATCCACTTGCAAACAGTTGTGAAAGTGGTTTGAAAACGCATTATTTTGCGTGTGCGGAAGGGGCCTAAGATTTTAAGTAACTTTCTGAAGAAACTCCAGGGTATCTCAATCCATCCCCTAAAATCCAGAACAAATAATAAAACTTTGTTTTCCATTATTGACAGCTTGTAAGTCTTTTCTATCCTAATCCGGATAGCTCAGGCTAGTCTGGATCTCAATAGATCTCAGAAGAAGTAGAGTCCATCTTGAAAACCTACAGGGCTGCCCCCAGCTTGCTGCAACGATGTAAAAAAAGTTTCCCATGACCTTAAAGAGATCAGCTATTCTATGGTGTCCCAATCCCATCTATGATTGTAAAAAATAAATAGCTGTGCATATGCAAACGTGCGGGGAACATTTTGACTCCTTTTATTGTATGGGAAAGTTCAGAGCGCACAGGGTGATATTGCAGCAGCAACTGTAAGGATGCTTTTCCGGTGAGCCTCCCTATTGTCTGATTTTCTTATTTTTCCCCTTGGTATCTTTGTCACTTCTATTCCAGTATGCGATGCTCAATGAACCCCCAAAGGTTCATTTGTTTGCTTTTCGAATTTGGTGCCTGTTCAATCCTCACACTAAATTAACAAAGTGTTTTGTTGTTTCTGTCAAGAATCTGAAAAGTAAAATAAGTAATGTTTCGCAGATACAAACTGCTATCAAACTGACCTTACTGAATATAAACCTATGCTTTCTCCCAGAAGAGCACCTGTTGCTGGGTTGCTAGCTTTAAAATGCTGTGTCTGAAGGCTAAGGTGAATAAATTTAATTCCTGAAACTTCATTTAACAGGGGAAACTAATTTGGCTTTGTCTGTTTAAAGGCACGGAAGTCAGCCCATTGGGCGGTTCATTAAATCTAAATAATAATAATAATAATAATAATAATAATAATAATAATAATAATAATAATAGAAGAAGAAGAAGAAGAAGAAGAAGAAGAAGAAGAAGAAGAAGAAGAAGAGTTTGGATTTACATCCTCCCTTTCTCTCCTGTAGGAGACTCAAAGGGGCTTACAATCTCCTTGCCCTTCCCCCCTCACAACAAACACCCTGTGAGGTGGGTGCAGAGACTCCAGAAAACTCGAGGAAGCTGTGACCTAGCCCAAGGTCCACGCCCAGCTGAAGCAAATGGGTGTGTGGGAGTGCACAGGCTAATCTGAATTCCCCAGATAAGCCTCCACAGCTCAGGCGGCAGAGCTGGGAATCAAACCCGGTTCCACCAGATTAGATACACGAGCTCTTAACCTCTTACGCCACTGCTGCTGCTGCTGCTGCTGCTGCTGCTGCTGCTGCTGCTGCTAATAATAATAATAATAATAATAATAATAATAATAATAATAATAATGTAATTAGCAATGAACAATGACTCCATCTCTCTACCATATTGACAGCAATTTGTGAGCCTTTACTTTTGCAGGTGTTTGCCAGTTCTGTGGAGGCAATATTCTATTTTGTGGAAAATGCCGAAACACCAAGTAGGCCCCTTCCACACATGCAGAACAATGCACTTTCAATCCAGTTTCAATGCACTTTGCAGCTGGACTTTACTGTGCGGAAGAGCAAAATCCACTTGCAAACCATTGTGAAAGCGGATTGAAAGTGCGTTATTCTGCATGTGCGGAAGGGGCCCTAGTTTGCCCCACACAATCTTTGGTTGAGTCTTTGTGGCTTCTATTTTTAATCCTGAACAACTGTACTCACCTGGAGTACAGTGCTGATCTACTTATACAAAACAGAAAAGCAAAGCAAAACAGAAGAGCAAGAACAGAGGCTATCAATTACATCAGACCCAATGCCAAAGTGATGCTGGAGAGGCAGAGACAACGCTGCCAACTTTGAATAGGCTCCAGGCTTTGTACAACCTGCGCCACAAGCCATGCAAAGCTGCTTAGAAGTTGAATTTTGTAAAATAGGTTGGTTTCTTCTTTTTTAATCTATAGCAATATAATATCTCCTGTTACAGTATGATTAGTTGATAAGAGGGTAGAGTGAGGATATAACAGATACCTATTAATAAGAACTGTTGAACGTAACCAAATTTGTTTAGACTGTACAGTCTCTTGTCAAAAGCTTGGAGATGTTTATATTGCCACCTAAAAGCATTTGTAATATTAGTTTTTTATATACATGTGACACTTTAATAAACATATTTTTTAAAAAGAAGTTGAAATTTGTGTGTGTGTGTTCAAGAATCACAGAATCATAGAGCTGGAAGAGACCACAAGGGCCATCAAGTCCAACCCCCTGCCATGCAGGAACAGTTTGTGGTCAGCACATCGTAGATCCATTGTCCTTGTAGATATTGGGCTGGTGTGCTAATGTAACCCCCCCATTGCTCAGGAAATGGGCTTGGACTCCAGAGGAAGGGGTGGAGACTCAAAGCAGCAAGAGGCTGCAGAGCTCATAGTTTGGAGGAGACAAGGCTACCAGACTCGGACCTTGATTTGTATAAGCCCTTAACACCTTGTTAAGGTAACTGCAATGTTGTTGGGAACTACTGGGAAGGTAGTTGTTGTTTCTATTTTACTATAATTTGTAAATGTTTGGGAGCTTTATTGTTTCAGGGGTTTTTGTGTGTTTGTAATGGGTGAGAGTTCTCTTGGAAACCTTCATCATGTTGAATCCTGTTCGCCAAGCCCTTGGAGTCTTCAGGAGCCAACCCACTTGCAGGAAGAATTGGACTTGGTAATATCAGAAGACTAGCCTAAATTCAGGGAAGGACTTGAAATGAAACAGGAACAGGGACCTTGGAAACGTTGATGTTTTGATGTTACATATGTTAAGAAAAGTAAAACCATTGTGTTTTTTAGAATTTGTTGTTGTAGAACTCCATTCCAAGTTCCTGGGCCCCACAGAACCTTAAGTGTAGATAGAGGATTTTTCAAGTCACTAACTCAACATTGTGTGTAGGTTCTTCGTCCAGGTTGCAGCAGTTTAAACAAAACTCTGAACCCGTGCAAAGTTTCAGAGGGAAGCCTGTTTTTAAAACCAAAGCTTCCATTTGGGGTTAAAGGGGAAAGGAGCAATTGCACCACCAGTAATCCCTACCAGTTTGCTGAAAACTTCTCAAACAGTTCATAGTACTTACCTGGTAAAATCCAGGACAGAGGAATTCCTCAGCAATCAAAGAGATGTTGACAAGGTCTTCAGAGATTGGGCAAAGAGTGGGAAAAGACAGTGGGTGGCACAGATAATGCCCTTCTGATTTAAATAGTCTTCAGCTCATTAATGCTTCTGCCATAGTAAATCTGTTAGTCTTCAAGGAAACTTTTCAAAATCCTTTGGCCCCCCCTTCCCGCAGCATTGCAGAGATAATGCACTTCTTCTAATCCCACTCTCTTTCAATGCACCCTCAAGGCAACTGGATTTTACTTATGCATGAATTGCAAAATCCTTACTGCTTGCAAACAAGGAAATTGGGAGTAGAGTGGGATTGAAAGTGCATTATTTTGCATGTGCGGAAGGGGCTTTGCGGGATGCCTCTGATCCTGGATAGTTTCAAAATCAAATTCTGGTATGAGTGAAAATGTAGTCAAGGAGCTGCATCTGAGACCCTGCTTAAGGGTCTGCCAATCTACATAGAGTCTCTAGCCAGTCAGTCAGAGTGAGGTGCTAAAGGTAGTTGGAGACTGGAATATTTGTAATGTACTTATTAATATATGGTGGTCCATAGAGAACAAGTCAAGTTTAACAGCAGTTAGAACTAGACAAAGACTGAAAGAACTAAAAGGAAGCAAGACACAGTGGACTTTCTTGAAAGCAACCAAGAGAAGACACAGTCTACAGCTTCAAACCTGCTCAAGACAAGCAAGTACTCTGATTTAGATAGACCCAAGGGAGGAGTTAGGGTCTTGATTCTCTCCAGTAATAAACCTATTGTTGATCTGTTGAACCTGGCTTGTGTCTCCCCCATTCTGTCCTAGCCCAGTACAGGGCACCAAAAATAGATCCACTTGGGGGGCAGAACAGCCTGGGTTAGTAGAAGGCAGCTTTGTGAGTTCATGTGTCCCATGTTCTCTCATAAGGCTCCATTACCACAACTCTTTTATTAGGCCTGCTCCTTTCATTGAAGTTTTGGTATGGAAGAAATGAAGGTGAATTGAAGCTTGTGTTAGTATAGAAATAAAAGGGAGGGGGAAAGCTGCTGTTGTTAAAAGGCACCTATGCTCCTGGCAAGGCATCTGGCCTTCTCATGAAGAAAAATTCAAACGAAGCTTTAGCCCTCATGAATTTGCCTCTGCATGCCAGTGAAAGCTGCACCTGTGGGATTTCTGCTTTGTCACATAATTCTGTCAAAGGCATCCCACAAGCCCCTTCCGCACATGCAGAATAATGCACCTTCAATCCACTTTCACAATTGTTCGCAAGCAGATTTTGCTATTCTGCACAGTAAAATCTAGCTGCAAAGTGGATTGAAAGTGGATTGAAAGTGCATTATTCTGCATGTGCGGAAGAGGCCTTAGTTAGTTTTTTTTTAACCTACCACGTTTTTTCTCCAAGGACTTAATCTTTTCTCCAAGGACTTCAAGGAGGCCTCTCCAATATTTTGTTCTCACAATAGCCCTGTGAGGTAGATTAAGTCGAGTGACAGGCCAAAGGTCCATCAGTAGCTGCTCTCCCAGTCCCACCCAGAGTCAGTACTGGCTCCATTTCCCAGGGCCAGTTTTAACTACTATTTGTTAGTTGGTTCTGGTGGGTTTTCCAGGCTGTTATTTTTAATATTTTAATGATAATAATGATAATGATGATGATGATAATAATAGTAGTAGTTGTGCGAATAAATTATTCGCACACCTAGGTCATACCTACGCCTCAGGAAAACGTTGCCATGGTGCTAATAAGCAACCCGCCAAGCCCCGCCCACGAAAGCATGTCAACCACGCCCCCACGTTCGGTTCTTTTGACGGCTCGCACCTTGCGAGCTTTCTTGACGCAGAACATCCGAAAGCCACGCCCCCTCTACTTTCGAAGATCGTTAGGCATGGGGAGGGCGACAACACCGAGCAAGACACGCCCCTTATATTTGCATTTCTTTCCCTTCCCCCGCAACACCTTAAGCCACGCCCCTCCGCTGCTCCTGTGTATCTCTCCAGCTTCCATCGCGGCGTCCTCCAATGAGCGACGCGGGTTAATTCGAGCCCGCCTCCTCGTCAGAAACCAGCCAATCTGGATTCGGCTTTGCGCAGCGGCCGGCACCTGCCGTTCGCCCCGCCCCTCTTCTCCCTCCTGGTCGGAACCGCCGCTGCGGGGGTTGGAAGGTGCTCGGTGCGGTGCGGGCGAGGCCGCGGCTTCTCCCCTCAGGCTTTCCCTTCACGGGCTCTTCCCTGCGGCCTCCCCTCGGCGCTGGTTCCGTGTCGGCCCAGGAGCGTCTCTGACGGCGCTGCTTCCTCTGGGGGGCCGGGAGGGATGCTGAGGAGGAGGAGGAGGAGGAAGGCAGCCGACAGGTAAGTTGTGTAGAAATAGCCACGCAGGTAAATGGAGCACGGTGAGGGGGGGTCTGTGTTTATGAATAACAATTCACAATATGAGTGCAATCTGTGTTCAGAATCCCCAGTGTGCACTAATTTTTGTACAACAGCCCTGTCAGGTTGGCCAGTCGTACCCCCATGTTTAGTGTTACCAACTTCCAAGTGAAGCCTTGGAGACCTGCTGGAAATACCTGGATTTCCAGGCTGCAGAGATCATTTCCCCTGTAGGGAACGGCTGCTTTGAAGGGCATTCTGTTTTGTTGAGGTCCATTCCTATCCTGGCCCTCTCTAGGCTTTACCCTCAAATCTATTATTTTCTCAGCCTAGAATTGGTAACCTTGCCCATGTTGGAGATGGAAAGCATTTATTTATGCCCTTCTTCCTAGAGATCAGGGAGAGATCCTCCTTCCTTTCTCCCCTTTCTTTTTTGCTGCTTTTAAAACAATTTTATTTTTGTCTCTCCCTTCTCCCCTTGCTTTGCTAATCTTTTTGCAGGGGTTCCCCTTGTTAAACAATCTGGTGACCAAGGGAGAGATATAAGCATTTGTTGTCCGACGGCTGGCATAGTTTAAAGTATTTTAGAGAAGTTTTGAAGTCAATCCCCCTGAGTCTCCTAGGGAAAGGTGACGAAGAAATCTAATAAATAAGTCGGATTACCTGGTTCTCACTCTACTTTTACAACAACCCTGTGCTGAGATAATTGAGCAGTGGCTTAGTGATGGAATGTCTGCTTCCCATGCTGAACTCCAATTCTCCAGTGTCTCCAGTTAGAAAAGGCCAGGGAGTGGGTTATGTGAAAAACAGCTCTGTGAGATCCTGAGGTCTTCCTCCGTATAAAGCAGCTTCATGGCAAAATCAGTATTCGAATCAGGGACTTCCAGATCTAGCATGATAGTTCTGATCACGTCCTCAAACTGTCTTTGAGGTTGATAGAAAACATATTGCTTCTTTGATTGCAGAAATTAAATTTTATACCAGTCGTCTCTTTGCACAATTCTGGCTGTTGTTATTTCCTATTACCGTGGTGGTGAACCTTTGGCACTCCAGATGTTATGGACTACAATTCCCATCAGCCCCTGGTTGTTTACAAACACTATTTCAACAACCGGTTCTGCTGAAATGGTGCGAACCTACTGAATCCCACCACTGGCTGAGAGCCACTATGCTGGATATTGCTTGTTACCAGATGGCCCTAGGCAAACCACTGTCTCTCAGTCATCTATGTGCCATGCAAGGGTGATAATTCTAACCAGTCTTATCCGACTATTGTGAGGATTACTGTGGAAATCCCCGTGTCCATGCTAGCCAAAAATTTGTGAAGTAAATCTACATGCTCTGCTGCGGTTGCGAGCCTGAGAAGAGGACAGTGGTTTACCGAAGGTTGCAAACTGATTTAATTCTGTGTATGTTGTTTAGTAGTTTGTCCTGTTTTGTTTTTGCAGTGGGATATACTGCCAAGGAACTTTTTAGGGCCTTCGCTTTAGAAGTGTTCCATTTCTGCTTAAAAACACAGGATAAAAATGTCAGAATGTTTCCTTAATTAGACTTGATTTCTCATTTCAAGAGTGCAAGTTTTTTTTTAAAAAAAGAAGTTTGTCTTGGCATTAAAGACAGGACATAAACTGTTTTATAACTACTGGTAAACCTCTTCGTAAACCTCCAGTAAAATAAAGGTTGCAAAACAAAAGTTACAAGTCATAGTGAGTTCAAGGCTATAAAGAAATTTCAGCTGCGCCCTCCAGTCCTGTAAATTCTTTTTTCTAACCCGCATTCTTGTAATTTTTGCCTTTTGGCTCAACTAGTAATTAAAAGCCCAGGATAATGAGTGGCCGAAGCCTCTCAAAGTCCTTTAAAAAGAACCAGTGTGAAACTTACAGGGCCTCTGTTTCTTTCTCAACCAAAGTTGAGGAAATCGTTCGCTTCCTTTAACTCCACCCCACTGCTTTTTCAGTAAGTGAAGTACTGGATTCTTTGATATTAAACTTTGAAGGTTTCTTTTGAAAATGCTTTTCTCTCGTACTTTAATAATGTTAACAGCGCCATGCAGAATTATGCCTTCCTGAGCCCAAAATATGATTCACAAAGGTGCAACTCTCTTATAGGCTGTGTTGTTAATCTCTCAATTCACATATGGAAAGGTGTCCCTTTCTTTCATCATTCAGGGACTGTGTGTGAAATCGGATGTGTTTGTAAGTGAGAAATATAATTTTTTTCAGGGAAAGAGCAAATGGAATGATTATCTGTGGGATTTTTTGAAAAGAAAAGCAACTGGAGATAGGTGGACCACAGCGCGAAACTGAATTTCCTTTGGGGTGCTGTGTAGTTTCCGGGGTGTATGGCCGTGTTCTAGCAGCATTCTCTCCTGATGTTTCGCCTGCATCTGTGGCTGGCATCTTCAGAGGATCCTCTGATGCCAGCCACAGATGCAGGCGAAATGTCAGGAGAGAATGCTGCTAGAACACGGCCATACAGCCTGGAAACCACACAGCACCCCAGTGATTCTGGCCGTGAAAACCTTTGACAATACCTTGAATTTCCTTTTATCAATAGGCAGCCAATCATGCTGGGAATAGACAGACCTTGTAACTGGAAAGTGAATATTCATACCAACTGAGTGGCGGAGGCTTATTTGATGAACCAGATGTGTTTCTGTACTCCTTCATTCCTGCTGGGGGACCTTTGGCTAGTCACAGTTCTTCTGAACCAGGGGTCTGCAACCTGCAGCTCTCCAGATGTTCATGGACTACAGTTCCCATCAGCCCCTGCCAGCATGGCCAATTAGAAGGGGCTGATGGGATTTATAGTCATGAACATCTGGAGAGCCGCAGGTTGCAGACCCCTGTTCTGAACTCTCTCAGCCCCACCTGCCTCACAAGGTGTCTGTTGTGGGGAGAGGAAGGGAAAGGAGCTTCTAACCCACCTTGATTCTCCTTACAGGAGAGAAAAGTGGGATATAAATCCAAACTCCTCTTCTTTTATTTTACCACCGGACTCTGGCCCCCTCCACTAAGGATGCACTGTTTCAGATTTCTCATCTAATCACCTCCAGTGTGATTCAGCTAAATGTTAGAATTGGTGTCACTTTGAGATAGGAAGTGTTATTCTTGCAGATAAGAATGTCATAAAGTGGAACGGCGACATCTGTGCTGGAGCAAGATTTCCTGTACCGAGGATGCAGGATCAGTTTTGAAGAAAGCAGCCGGCCTGTGTCCGTGATTTTTGGACTGGTACATCAATAACTTGCACGAGCAGGTGGCTTCCTCTAACCCAGAACTGTCTACTTCAGGGGTCTGCAACCTGTGGCTCTCCAGATGTTCATGGACTACAATTCCCATCAGCCCCTGCCAGCATGGCCAATTGGTTGCAGACCCCTGGCTCTAAGTTCTTCTCCAGCCTGCAAAGGGTAGAGCAGTGGTGGCGAACCTTTGGCACTCCAGATGTTATGGACTACAATTCCCATCAGCCCCTGCCAGCATGGCCAATTGGTTGCAGACCCCTGGCCATAAGTTCTTCTCCAGCCTGCAAAGGGTAGAGCAGTGGTGGCGAACCTTTGGCACTCCAGATGTTATGGACTACAATTCCCATCAGCCCCTGCCAGCATGGCCAATTGGTTGCAGACCCCTGGCCATAAGTTCTTCTCCAGCCTGCAAAGGGTAGAGCAGTGGTGGCGAACCTTTGGCACTCCAGATGTTATGGGACTACAATTCCCATCCAGCTCCCGCCAGCATGGCCCAATTGGTTTGCAGACCCTGGCCATAAGATTCTTCTCTCCAGCCTGCAAAGGGAATTGGGAGGCAATTAGTGGCCCAGACCTTATGGCATCTCAGATGTTATGGACTGGTCCGAACCATCAGCCCCTGCCAGCATGGCCAATTGACCATGCTGGCAGGGGCTGATGGAAATTGTAGTCCATAACATCTGGAGTGCCAAAGGTTCGCCACCATGGGAGTAGAGCCTTCTGCATTCGAAAAGTGTGTGGGCCACAAGTCAGCCTGCCTTTCTCTTGGAGACTGAGGTGACTCAACAGCTTGAATTACCAGTTCAGCTGAGTGGGTTAGTTAGTGTGTTGTTTTTCAGCCTCTGAATGTGAAAGCAGACCCTTCAGAGGCCTGGCGACAGCAGGGTATAAAAACACGAAGGAGTAAATAACGATTGAAGACTTCAGTGGCAACTCCTCGGTTGCGAAACTAAACCTACCAACGCCTGCCGGTGCCAGAAGAGACGGTTAAGAGGTGGCATGAGAACTATGTTTAGATATCTGAAGGAACGTCATGTGGGTGGAGGAGCAAGCTTGTTTTCTGCTGCTCCAGAGACTAGGACCAGGAGTAGTGGGGTCAAGGAGAAGGAAAAGAGATTCCACCTAAACATCAGGAAAAACTTCCTGACAGTAAGGGCTGTTCAACAGTGGAATGCACTACCTCAGAGCGTGGTGGAGTCTCCTTCTTTGGAGGTTTCAAACAGAGGCTGGATGGCCATCTGTCAGGAGTGCTTTGATTGTGTGTTCCTGCATGGCAGGGGGTTGGACTTGATGGCCCTTGGGGTCTCTTCCAACTCTGTGATTCTGTCTCCGAAACAAGGATGTTTTTATTGGCGATAGTCATGAACAGATGCCCAATGGATCAGTCGAGTCTCATAACAAGCTAAGCATAGTTGGCCCTGGGAAGTCCAGGTTCACTACTCGAAGGCAGGCAATGACAAACCGTCTCTGTTGTTCTCTTGCTTTGAAAACCCTATGAGGTCAGCATAAGTTGGCTGTGACTTGAAGTCACAGAGAAGTCGATCTCTGGCTCCCAATCTTGATCCTCCTTGATCTGAGATTGCAAATGCCTTAGCAGACCAGGTGCTCGGGAGCAGCAGCATCAGGAGCAGCAGAAGGCCATTGCTTTCACATCCTGCATGCGAGCTCCCAAAGGCACCTGGTGGGCCACTGCGAGTAGCAGAGTGCTGGACTAGAATGGACTCTGGTCTGATCCTGCAGGATTTTTCTTATGTTCTTATGAAGGTATTTTATACACAAACTAACCCCATAGGTATCCATTTTGTTGGAGAAACAGAACTGCCCAATAAAAGGCTATATTTTTGTAAACTGGTTGTGGCTAACCAATAAGCAATACAGCGTTCAGAGTGGTTCTGTGATAGCCCGCTTGGGGGGGGGGAGGGGAAGAGAGGAACATTTCTTAGGCACAGTTTCATTTTCTGCCCCTCACGCTTGCTGGAGAATGCTAGGCACCCCATATTGATGCTTCGAATGTGGATAGGACCCATGTAAGTCCGTCGTCCCTGTCTTTTCTTTTGGTGGACCAAGTTAGTAATCGTTTGTGCGTGGTAGGCTGCTATACTCGGATGATCGGTCTGTTTCCATCCTGCACAAATGTCAACAGGAAGTGATGTGTCTTGTCGGACTCAACATTAAAAACTGCAAGGACTGAGGAGTTTCTGCAGAAGTGTTTGTAGCTTCAGCACCTTCTTTATCACTTGCAGGCCCAGAGCGGGGGACTCTCTGTGGTGGTTTTGGACGAAGTAATCATCCTTTACACCCAAGGTGGCTCAAAAATTGGGGGCTGCTGACTTTCTCCAGTTTGCATGGGGACATCAAAATTTCTTCTCCTGGTTGTCTTGCATTAGCAGATGCTACCTTTTAGGCTATGCAGAGTCACCTTCGAGTGTTTATTTGGTGAGGTGCAGGTCAGCTTTTTTGGCAGGAAAATTGCCTTGTCAGGGTGGTGTGGCTGGTTCTCCTAGTGCCAAGCTTTGTGCCAAGTTCAGCTGCTCTACTAAAATGGTTTCCAGGGAGTCAGCCACAATTGATTCAATGGTATTTACTTCTGAGAAGGAGGTTTGGATTTATACCCCACCTTTCTCTCCTGGAAGGAGACTCAAGGTGGCTCACAAGCTCCTTTCCCTTCCTCTCTCCACAACAGACACCTTGTGAGGTAGGTGGGGCTGAGAGAATTCAGAGAGGACTGTGACTAGCCCAAGATCACCCAGCAGGAATTGTAGGAGTGTGGAAACATGTCTGGTTCCCCAGAGAAGCCTCTGCCACTTAGGTGGAGGAGTGGGGAATCAAACCCAGTTCTCCAGATTAGAATCCACCTGCTCTAAACCACTACACCGCGCTGATTACGTTCATGTCTGTAGCCCTGACCCGGATGGGTCAATCGTGTCTGATCTTGAAACTGAAGAAGAAGAGAAGAAGAGTTTGGATTTATGTCCCCCCTTTCTCTCTTGCAGGAGACTCAAAGGGGCTTACAATCTCCTTGCCCTTCCCCCCTCACAACAAACACCCTGTGAGGTAGGTGGGGCTGAGAGAGCTCCGAGAAGCTGTGACTAGCCCAAGGTCACCCAGCTGGCGTGTGTGTGAGTGCACAGGCTAATCTGAATTCCTCAGATAAGCCTCCACAGCTCGGGCGGCAGAGCTGGGAATCAAACCTGGTTCCTCCAGATTAGATATACGAGCTCTTAACCTCGTACGCCACTGCTGCTCATCCCTGGATCATCCCTGGTTAGTAATTGAACGGGATACGACCAAGGAATTCCAGGGCTGCTACATAGAGGCGGACGATGGCAAATCCCTTCTGAACGTCGGTTGCCTTTAAAACCCTCCAGGGCTGCCAGAAGTGCGCTGCGACTTGATGGCAATTTTTAGCTGCATGTATGTAGGATAGTTCTGCACGATTTTTAATCTTTCTTCCCTGGGATACTTTGATGTTCAGATCACATTATCTATTTTGCAAGGCTGTATTTTGCATATTTTCACGTGATTTTCTACGTGGACGGACTATTACTGCGGGCGTGAAATAGCTTGAAAAATAAAACATTCACATTTGATGCCTTTGAGGTCTATTTATAAATCATGACCATCACGAGAAGCATGTCCACACGCCCAGTAAAATGCGTTCCAAGAGTGTTGGGCAATTGGCCTAGAGCCGTACGATCCCGTGAAGTTGTGCAGAAATTCTCAGTTGGAGCAAATGGAAGCTTTTGGCAGTATGCACTACAGCTCGCTCTCTGGCGTGAGGCTTGTCGTTTTCAAACTCTAAAAATATTTCTTTAACGCAATGATTATTTGAAGATACTCAATGGATCAAACATACATTCCGGAGTTGGTTAGTTTAAAATACTGTATAAGATTTATGCTGGCCGGTGCCACTGTTTTCTTAACAACACAACCCCTTCAAAGTAAAATGAAAAAAAAATAAACATTTTTAAGAATGGCTTTCCACTGCCAATTTTGACTTAATCCTTCTCTGTGTACTTTTAAGAGGTTTATGTGAAAACGCTGCTAACGTCGAATAGTAAAAGATTTACTGATGGAAGGCTCGGCTACGTTGCAGACATCAATTAGACCAGTTCGGTTGTCTTAGACTCGTTACGTGAGGTGCTCAGTGTGGTACGTGGCGATCCTTGGTCCCTTTAGAGAGCCAGTGTGGTGTAGAGGTCAAGAGCAGGTGCACTCTAATCTGGAGAACCGGGTTTGATTCTCGCTCTGCCACTGGAGCTGTGGAGGCTTATCTAGTGAACTAGATAAGCTTGTGCACTCTAACACACGCCAGCTGGGTGACCTTGGGCTAGTCACAGTTCTCTGGAGCTCTCTCAACTTTACCTACCCTCACAGGGTGTTTGTTGTGAGGGGGGAAGAAAAGGAGTTTGTAAGCCCCTTTGCATCTCCTTACAGGAGAGAAAGGGGGGATATAAATCCAACTCCTCTCCTTCTTCTTCTTTACTGAATTACAGTTCTAGGGAGCCTGGGAGTGGCAGGTGGAATGCACTGCCTCCTACCCTGCTCCAGGTTTGCTCTGCAACTATGAATCCTCATGCCGTATACTCAAGAAGATTTTTAAAAAAATGTTTTTTCTCGCCCACTTTATCTAAGGAGGACTTGGAAGCATCATTCATGGTCCTTGCTGCTTCCTCTGTTGTATCCTTGCAATGACCCTGTGAGGGAAGTTAGCCTGAGAGGTAGTGTCTGGCCCAAGATCGGCAGAGGCCAATTTACTGGAGGTCCCTGGCCCCTCAATGACGTGGTTGGCCTCCACTCGGGCCAGGGCCTTTACGGCTCTGGCGCTGCCTGGTGGAACACTCTCCCTCCAGCTGCCCGGGCCCTGTGGGACCTTGGAGAATTCCACAGGGCCTGTAAGACCGAGTTGTTCCACCGGGCCTTCGGAGAGACCAGCCGCTGAGGGTGCTCCCTGCCCCTCCTCTCTGCCCCATATGGGTCCCTCATACCATTGGGACCCACCATACATACATACATACATATATATATATATATATACATATATATATATATATATATATATATATATATATATAACAAATATATATATATATATATATATATACTCAATATTACTAGGAGGGTTTAAGCAAAGGGGTTTTACATAGGGGCTGGGTTAGGAAATAGCTGTTGTTTTCTTCTTGTGCATAGAAAATAATGCAGTGATTTTATGTATGATGTTTTTATGCTGTACATCGCCCTGAGCCCCTTGGGGATAGGGCGGTATATGAAATAAATAAATAAATAAATAAAAATAAAAATAATAAAAATAATAATAATAATAATAATAATAATAATAATAATAATAATAATAATAATAATAATAATAATAATAATAATAATAATTCAGTGGGCTTCATCTGTGGTGAGATTTGGTGGTGAGGCATGGTGAGACCTGCACCCTTCCCCAGTACTGGTCAAGACTCTCAACCAACTGCATCTCTGGCTCTTCTTAGACGTGCATATCTGCGAGACAGCCCTTATTGCCTTCCAAGACCCCTCCGGGCTGTGGAGGGGAATTTGCTAGTGGTACTGGACCCCAAGGATGTTCAGCTGGCCACGACACGGGTCAGGGCTTTTACAGCCCCAGCCTGGTGGAACCCACTCCTCCATGACATCTGGGCCCTGCAGAGTCTGTCTCAGCTCCGCAGGGCCTGCAAGACGGAGTTGTTCCGCCGAGCCTTTTCTGTCTGGCCAGCCGGGCGTCCCTCTTCTTCAAATCACCCTCTGGGTGAGACACACGTGCTTTTTCATGCCTTTGAATTTTTTTTTTGCCATCTTGTTTAAACTGGTTTTAATATTTCTATATTTTTGTATTGTTTTTAAACTCTTGCATTACGTTTTAATTGTTTTTGTAAGCTTCCTCGAGCCCTTTGGTGGATAAGAGAAAGGAATAAATAAATACATTTAGGTCAGGTTTCACCGGGTATGTATGGAGAGTAGAATGGCAAACGATCTCTTAAAGGAAACGTGTGTGTTAAAGGGCCATCAAAGCGCTTCCAACTTATGGCAACCCGATGACTCAATGTTGCCCAAAACTTTATGTTGTCAACAGCCTTGCTCAGGACTTGCAAACTGAGAGCCAAGCCTTCCTTGACTGCACAGGTGTCAAACTTGCGACCCTCCAAATGTTATGGACGACAGTTCCCATCATCCCCTGCCAGCATGATGCTGGCAGGGGATGATGGGAACTGTCGTCCATAACATTTGGAGGGTCGCAAGTTTGACACCTGTGTTTTATTGAGTCGATCCATCTCACGTTGGGTCTTCCTCTTTTCTTGTTGCCTTCAGCTTTCCCTAGCATGATTCCTAGTCTTTTCCAGTGACTCCTGTCTTCTCATCATGTGACCAAAGTATGACAGTTTAGTCATTTTAGCTTCCTGTATTAACTCAGGAAGTGTGTTACTGGACACAGTGTGTAACACAGTGATACACCTCTGAAGATGCCAGCCCCAGATGCAGATGTGTTTCTGCACTCCTAAATTCCTGCTAAGTGACTATGGGCTAGTCACAGTTCTCTCTGAACTCTCTCAGCCCCACCTACCTCACAAGTTGTCTGCTGTGGGGAGAGGAAGGGAGAGGAGCTTGTGAGCCACCTTGAGTCTCCTTGCAGGAGAGAAAGGTGAGATATAAATCCAAACTCCTCTTCTTCTTCTCCTTAGTCTCTTCTGAAAATAAAGTATTTTTTTAACTTTCTCAAGTTTAAAAAAAAACTTGCCAAAGTTGTAGGAGGGGCTACTATATGGGAAAGTCAAGTGTAAAACACTCTTTAATCAGGCAGATGGAACTAGTGTTGTATCTTGTGGTCCTGGGCACAGGAAGTGAAAATGTAGAGGACTGTCCTTAAAAAAAGAGTCTCTGTTCCTTTAAGTATATCCTATTGGAATGTGTTTGTCGACGCATGAACATTTTTTTTCATTGCCTAATAGCTTATCTTCTCTAAGCTCCTACACAGTGTTATCAGACAGGTCTTTTATTTATACCCCTTCTCTTGTAGACTGAAATCTGCATTGGAAGAAAGTTAGACCAAGGAACAAGCAACACATTGATGACTTAGGTTGATGCTGAAGGGCACGCTTGTTTCATGCCGCAACAGTATATCAGAGCTTCGACGACAGAACCAAGAGCCCAGTTATGTTTTCAGAACATTAGCAGTTTTGTCTTTCCCCACCGTCCGTGGTTTTTTTTTTTGGCTTTTTAAAGTCTGTTTTTATGAGCCGCCTCTCCTCCGTGAGATAAAAATGCAGGATCCAAATTTGGTGGAAATGTCTAGCAGCGTAGAAGGCTCAAACTGTTCGTTTTTACAATGTTTGTCGGCGGAGATTTGCACTGTCTCGTTCCCTGGAGCCGGCGAGGAACCTGGCAGAGACCGTTCCAGTCAAAACGGACAGCTTGGTGGGCTGGAGACAGTTCAGGAAAACTTTCCCAGTGAGGATGGCGGCGGGGGCGATTTTGAAGCCTCTTGGGACTGCCTCCCGGATGCTTTCGCTGCGGAATCCAGCAACGCTTGGGGCGATTTTGAAAGTTTCAGAGAGGTCAAGGTGGACAGCCAGAGCCACACCCCGGAGCTTTTGGAGAATTTAAATGGAGAGCAAACTACTACAAGAGACATAGACATCAAAGATAATCACTTTGCTACCTCATGTGAACAGATCTTTTCCAGAACAGCTGGGCACCCTAGAAGAGATGCTTGCCTTAATGTTCCAGTGAAGGTATGTGTTTTGATAACAGTGACTCACCCTCTCTGCTCAGCCTCGCTCTCCTCCCTCCTGTTCCAGATGTGTTAATTTTTGTGACATCACCATGAAAGGTTTGGCAGTGCAGAGCCAGGATAACACCTTTCTTCATTAAATACGGTGTAGAACAGCAACACCTGTTCCCTCTTAGTTTCATGTAAAAGTGGTTCCATAGAAGGCTAACCTGGGTATAAAGGGCAGTAGTAGGGCGAGTACCTTATATTCCAGGCCTCAGATGTTATGGATTCACAATCTCCCATTCAGCCCCTGCCATTGGCCATTTGTCCATGCTGGCAGGAGCTGATGGGAATTGTAGTCCATAACATCTGGAGTGCCAAAGGTTCGCCACCACGGGTATAAGGGCAGAAAATCTTGTTCTCTTGTCAGGTTAGAAAAAATTTAAGCTGATGTATTCAAATAAATTACCTTCCCTCTTACTCCCGTCGCTCCATGAGAGTACCTTAGTCTTATTTTTTAATCCATTTTTTGAGTTTTGCATTTCGTCGTCGTTGTTGTTGTTGTTGTTGTTAAATTTGCTATACCGCCCACCCCTGAAGGGCTCTGGGCGGTGCACAAAAACACAAAACAACAATGATAACATTAAAACAAATATTCAGATTAAAATGTGGAACCACACAGTTCAGGTGACAGGCTTGTACGGTTAATTGTGTCGCATCAGTACTAAACATCCTGGGTTGTAGCACACAGTAAATGAATTTCTATTCAAGCTGACCAGATTTTTTTTAATGAAGTATGGATAAAAACATTTTTTTTGTAACTGGTTCTGGTGGGTTTTCTGGGTTGTGTGGCCGTGGCCTGGTGGATCTGGTGGATGGCCACACAGCCCGAAAAACCCACCAGAACCAGTTGAATCTGGCCGTGAAAGCCTTCGACAAAACATTTTTTGTAAGTTGCTCACATGAGGAGAAGCAGAGACTTAAGCCCATTTTAGAATTAATTACCCAACTGCATAATCCTTGAGCAGGGAAAGTATTGCATTAATTCTTATGGAGCTACTCTTGTGAGTAAGGAGCAGGTGGCTCTAATTTTCACATGTTATCCCACCCCTTCAAGATGGGCTGCACAAATGTAATTTTGTTCCTTGCTGTGAAAGTAGCATTTTAGTTGCAACCAAGCGGATTGTTGGGAAGCCTTCTCGGTTGCTGTTTGGTGGTGCTTTGCCGCTTCCGCATGCCCTTTTCTTTCATTGCTTTTGCATCCCCCTTGTTTGTCCTCCTTGCTGTTTAACGTGCAACTTCCATCCCAGTCTGGTGACGGGGGGGAGGGGTAAAAGGAGTGGAGGGGGTGGCAAATAAGATGAAAACTGGCACCTGAAATCACATTCAATGTGCTCAGCCAGGGCTGGAAACTGTTGAAAACGGAAGCTGTCTTCTGACGCTCGTGAAAGATGCAGAGGCCAGCTGTTTCAGCTCGGCGCCTGTTAGCCCACTGTTGAAGGAGTGCGAAGTCATGGCCTTTGTTTCGTGCTGCGACTGCTACAATACGGGTCTGTGTGCTTGCCCTCCCGGACGTCCCCTGAAATCTAGGAGGTGGTTCTAACCAGAGAGGACAATTAGTCAGGTTGTAGTCATCTGATCTTTCTGTAGAATCGGAAATCTGCCTCAGAATGTAGTGAGAGTCCAGGCGGTAGCGTAAAGGCCCGGTTTGGAAGTTCAGTCAAGCCGTGATGTTGAAGGTGAGCAGTATTGGTGAACAACAGGTGTGTGGTGGGGGTCAAATTCAATTCTTCCTAGGTGGACAGGTAGAGAACAGGACTGGAATCTCTTTTATCCTTTATCAATGATAATGAAATCCAGAGTACTACTGAGTTTTTAAAGGCCAGTAGAAAGTGAGCAGTCTGAGGGCCTCTTTCTATCTCAGCAGCAAAGGTTTTCTTTCCTTTCTTTCCTTTTTTTGCTATATAAAACAGCAGAATTGGTCTCAGAGTGCCAGAATCGCTTTGCTTCTTTATTTTTCTAGGCCACCCTCAACTCAGAAGACGTTCTTAAACTGAGCTTTCCCGAAGTTCCTGTGCCACAGTTCTCGGAGAACATAAGCGGCTTGAATGAGATGCTCGAGACAAAAACGGAAGATGCGGACATTCCTGAACATACAAAAATGCAACCTTGGTAACTCTTTAAAATATTCAGTTGTTAAAATCGCAGGTAACCTGCCTTTCAGGGTGTTCCCAGACTGCTCAGGGCAATCAAATTGGAATACTTAACATAATTATTATGTTGATGAGTATTCATGCTGCATGGTCACATTTGTTTCTGGAAAAAGGGACACATCTGGGTAGGATTCTGGAACGGAAGGAACCCACTTCATTAGTAAAGGTACCAGCTGACTGTCTGGTTCTTATCTGTTTCCTACATGGTGTCTTATTTTGGTCCAGGGTAGATAATAACTCCCTGTTGACATTCTAGCAAAAGCAGTTTCTCCCAATCAATAAGGCATTTTACTCGTTCCCTGGGAGTCTCCCCATTCATTGTAGTGACTTATCACCAACAAGTTGCTCGATTTACTGTTAATACAGTTTTATCCATGCCTCATCGTGTCTCTATACAGATGGATCCATTCTTAAGTTGCATCACGTTCAGAGATGGGATCCAGCAAGTTCTCACCAGTTCCCGAGAGTGGGTTGCTAATTATTTGTGTGTGCCGAGAGGGGGTTACTAATTGGGTTTGCTTTTCCGTTAGAAATTCCATTAGGTCCAAAAATCATAAAGTCCTGTTGTTTCCTATGTGGCTGGTTAGCAAAGGTAGAAAACGGGATAATTCTCCCTGTTGGGCTGTTTTTGAAACATGTTTTAGAAATATGGTAAAGTTCCTTGTTTCCTTGATTTCTAGAAACAAAATTACGTATTTGAAAGTATTAAGTATTTGACAGGCAGTCAATTAGAGGAGAAGTAGTTGTTTCTGTTGGCACTAGACGATAGGACTTGCTATAATGAGTTTAAATTATGGACAGAAAGATACCAGCTGGAAATTTGGAACTTTTTTTTACAGTAAGAGTTTTGTACAGTAACAGTAACAGGGAAATTATTAATGCCCCACCCCTGGAATGCCCGGTCACGCCCCCGTCATGCCCTGCCCAGCCCCATTGGCGCTACGCCACTGTTTGAATCCCACCACCATGGGAACCTGTTACTAAAATTTTTGGATCTCACCACTGATCACATTCCTTCGACTTGTGATGCTAGTGGGCTGTGCTGCTTGCCAGCACAGAACAGCGGAACCGCAGAAAGAAATGGATGCTCCTGTATCCCAAGGGGGACCTCTAGATATGCAGAAAAGTAGCAGTTTTCTCCCTTTACTGCAAAAAATGGGGATTCCCCCTCCTGAAAAGTGGATAATGAGCAGATGTGAAGACATAGCCGTATGAGGGCAAAGCACAGCAGATGCAAATAGGAATGTTTGCCTGTAGTGCTGGGGTGGTGGAGAGAAGTGAATAGTCTGTAGCAGAGGCATATCCAGGAAAAATGTAGCCCCATTCAAAATCTGAGTTTTTCTGCCCTCTCCATGGACGGTCGCCCTCCCCCACCACAACCAAACTTTTTTTGCACCAGGTCTTGAAGTCAGTGTATGGGCCTGGGGGGGAAGGAGGAGGGATGTGGGGGCGATTTTCTGCAGCCTGGGGACATTTGACCTCATATGTTCCCCTGGGCATTTTGCCACTGTCCCCCGCACCCCACCTCCTTTCCCCCCAGGGAGCATTCATTGAAAATGCTGGGGGGAAGAATTAGGACTAATAAAAGGAAACACTTCTTCACGCAACGTGTGATTGGTGTTTGGAATATGCTGCCACAGGAGGTGGTGATGGCCACTAACCTGGATAGCTTTAAAAGGGGCTTGGACAGAATTATGGAGGAGAAGTCAATCTATGGCTACCAATCTTGATCCTCCTTGATCTGAGATTGCAAATGCCTTAGCAGACCAGGTGCTCGGGAGCAGCAGCAGCAGAAGGCCATTGCTTTCACCTCCTGCAGGTGAGCTCCCAAAGGCATCTGGTGGGCCACTGTGAGTAGCAAAGAGCTGGACTAGATGGACTCTGGTCTGATCCAGCTGGCTTGTTCTTATGTTCTTCTTATGTTCTTATGTGGTTAGTACTTGGATGGAAGACCACATTGAAATACCAGGGTCACTATGCAGAGAGGAAGGCAATGGGAAACCACCTCGGCTGGTCTCTTGCCTTGAAAGCCCTACTGGGCTGCCTAAGTTGGTTGTCACTTGACGGCACTTTACTTACATACACACACACGATTTCTTCACTGCCTCAGGTTTGTAATCAGATAGGGACATTTGCGTGGAGTACTGTTGGCAGAGGGGAGTGGAGAAATGAATGGTATGCTGCTGACCACTATCTCCACATCACTCATAAATAGCTGTAAGAGGGTAAAGTTATCTCTAACACCATAAAGTTTTCTGTCGTAGCTTTGGGAGGTCAGCTCCTTTCGTCGAGCCCAAGACCAAGCATTGAAGTCTTAAAAAGGGATATTTCCCCACAGAGCTGCCAGTCACAATCCTGTTGGGAAATGTTGCTTTAAGACTGCAATCTGTCTGTGCAGTACCCTGATATGGAGCTTTGCAGTTCAAAGGTGACATTTCACTTTAGGGCTGGGAAGGTGTGTGTGTGTGGGGGGGGGGGGTGCAAAGTGCCCCTCCACTGCCTTTACTATCTTCTGCTATATGAAGTTTGGAGAGGAGACGTCTGAGGGGGGATATGATTGAAGTCTATAAAATTATGCACCGGGAAGAAAATGTTGACAGAGAGACATTTTTCTCTCTTTCTCACAATACTAGAACCAGGGGGCATTCATTGAAAATGCTGGGGGGAAGAATTAGGACTAATAAAAGGAGACACTTCTTCACACAACGTGTGATTGGAATCTGCTGCCACAGGAGGTGGTGATGGCCACTAACCTGGATAGCTTTAAAAGGGGCTTGGACAGATTTATGGAGGAGAAGTGGATCTATGGCTACCAATCTTGATCCTCCGTGATCTGAGATTGCAAATGCCTTAGCAGACCAGGTGCTCGGGAGCAGCAGCTGCAGAAGGCCATTGCTTTCACATCCTGCATGTGAGCTCCCAAAGGCACCTGGTGGGCCACTGCGAGTAGCAGAGAGCTGGACTAGATGGACTCTGGTCTGATCCAGCTGGCTTGTTCTTATGTTCTTAAGATTTTATGAGAAGAGAGAAGTGTCTCTATCCTCTTCCCCAGAACTTTCGCACAAGTCCCCTGTTGGTTCCTCACAACCTTTTGAGCTCAGCGATGAAGTGCTTATCAGATGGGCAGTAAAACGGGGAGAGCTGTCTGCTGTTGAGGGTGGGAATCTCTGCATCTTCCATGGACTCTAGCAATTAACATAATTCTGCAGGGTCTGCAAGACATGGTTGTTCCAGCAGGCCTTTTCCAACTAGCCAGCCGGATTGTCTGAACTCATAACATCTTTTCAGACCTCGGTAGAAGGATGGAAGGAAGAAAGGAGAAGAAGAAGAGTTTGGATTTATACCCCCCTTTCTCTCCTGTAAGGAGACTCACAGGGACTTACAATCTCCTTTTTTATTTTATAAAATTTTATTGTATCATTTGAATATTACATTATATATTAATGCTGTTCTTCATACGTTTTCAAACAATACATTTTCCCCCATTTTTCCCCTCCCCCTATATTTTTTTCATAGTTTTATCAAACAAACAGCAGTAAGTTCATTCTTTGTAATCTCTTCTCCCATTTCTCCTCATTGACTCCAGCTTCTTTCATCCAGTCTGCGTATATGGTCCATATCTTCAAGATTTCACTCTGTTCATCTTGCCACAGTTTATTCTTTGTTATTATTTCGAAAATGTCCAGTGTCACTTGTTCCCAGATGTATTTCAACCATTTCTGGATTGTCCATTTTTTTCTTTTCTTTCCAGCCTAAAGCTATTGTTGCATGTGGACTTACAATCTCCTTTCCCTCCCTCCCCTCAACAAACACCCTGTGAGGTGGGTGGGACAGAGAGAGCTCCAAAGAACTGTGACTAGTCCAAGGTCACCCAGCTGGTGTGCGGGGGAGTGCACAGGCTAATTTAGTTCCCCAGATAAGCCTCCACAGCTCAAGTGGCAGAGCGGGGAATCAAACCCGGTTCCTCCAGATTAGAGCGCACCTGCTCTTAACCACTACGCCTCTGCTGCTGGAGGGACAGCGGGAAGGATAAGCTATTTTACTATCATCGTAGCACTATTTTAAATTGTTCTAGATTGTTTTAAAATGTTAGTTTTAGATGTGGGCTTATGTTTTCAAATTGCGGAATGTCTGAATTGTGTAGTAACTCACCCAGAGCCCTTCGGGGATGGGGCAGGATATAAATCCTAAGTAAGTCAATATAAAAAGCTCACCTCTCCACCAGTCTGATGAAGACTAAGAATGCTCATCTGGGAGACTTGAAACATTGCGAGCGGCTGAACGTGTTAAAAGGGGGCCTGGGGAAATAGAAAGGGGGTGGAAAGGAAGATTCGGTTCACACAGGCCACTGAGAGGTCATTGTATTCTGGAGGAGTTGGTCTGAGTTGGGAGGATCGTCATGTTCATGGGTTTGTCATACCCACATGCAGTTCCTTTGGGCTGCTAACTTCTAAGTCCCAAGTGTCACCCTCAGTCAGATCCTGGTAATAATGATAAAAGATGACAGAGTCCTTTTGGTTTGCCCCAAAGCTGTTCTTTTCACCCTTCCTTGTTGGCAAAGAAGCAAATGTCTTTTCCGAATTTCTTGTCTTGGGGGACAGAGATGTTCTTCTGCAGTCAATCAGGTAGAACAAAAATAGCTTCTTGCACTACAGTGTTTCTGCAGGCATCATAGAGGAGTTTTGGCTGCAATGTGCAATTGAGTTGGTGCTTTTTGTGCAGAAGAGGTCGGGATGCTTGCATTATAATGCATTGTTCTGCATCCTGAACAGACAACTGGCTCATACGTGGCAGGTGGATTGAACGTTGGGCAGGTGTAACTAAGGCATCTGGGTTCAGATTCAATCCGAGTGAGAGATTGTCCTTCAGGAAGTCACTTCCACTATGTTTCAGTCCTCCATCTCTGAAATGGGAGGAGCACAAGAGGTTTATTTGAGGTCTTATGCCCATGAAATAGGTATTGAAGAAGAAGAGTTTGGATTTATACCCCACCTTTCTCTCCTGTAAGGAGACTCAAGGTGGCTTACAAGCTCTTTTCCCTTCCTCTCCCCACAACAGACACCTTGTGAGGTAGGTGGGGCTGAGAGAGGTCCGACGAACTGTGGCCAACCCAAGGTCACGCAGCAGGAATGTAGGAGTGCGGAAACACATCTGGTTCACCAGATAAGCCTCCGCCACTCAGGTGGAGGAGTTGGGGAATCAAACCCGGTTCTCCAGATTAGAATCCACCTACTCTTAACCACTACACCACGCTGGCTCTCAGGAACATCTGCGGGAGCATCACTTGATGTGATCGAATGCTTGCTAAACTGCAAGTGCCTGTTGTAAGCAGAGGAAGGGAAAGGAGTTTTTCAGCCACCTTGAGTCTCCTTACAGCAGAGAAAGGTGGAGTATAAATCCAAACTCCTCTTCTGATGATGATGAATGTGTGTAAGGGCCTGAACTTTGGAAGGCAAAGTTTAAAGTTCCATCAGAGGTGCTTAATCATGTAAGTTCCCACTCGATGCTGGAGCCGACGAGTGACAAACAGGCACATGAGAAGCATTCCAAAGATGTCAGCGATCCAAACTGAGCCCTCAAGCGGGCTATACATCCCAATAAATAGGTCATAAACTAGCTAGGGGTAATAATTACTCTCGGGGGAAAGATGTTCTTACCCCGTAAAGCAGAAATTGAGGAAGAGGCACTTCTGTGTCCAGGGACTTCTCTGTAGGTCAGATCAAAAAAAAAATTAACTCCAGTATGCAGGTAGGTACGTAAGAGTTTTTCAGACTCGAAATATAGAGTTCTCTAATGGACAATTGCAGATGTCAGAGAGCAGCAAAACCCAGGAGTATAGCTGTGCATCCCTCCCTTGGAAAGGCACAATACATACATTTTTAAATGTATAAGTTACCATTACTCCCTTCAAAGAATTCAAGAACTTGTAGCGAGAGTGCTAAGAATCCTTTATAGGGGAACTTTATCTTCCTTCACATAACTACAGTTCCCAGAGTACACTGGGGAATGAGGTTGATTAACCCTTTTTTAGCTTACCGTGTCAGTGCTTGCATTTTTGCGATCTTGGGTTAACGTTTCCTGTGTTTCTTTTAAAGCACGGGCTCTGGGAACTTGTGGAAAATCCTTACTCGCGCCAGGAACTCTTCTGGTTTGAGATGTCCTTGGAATGAATCTCGTTGCCAGGAAAACCTTTTAGCTGTCCTTGGAATCGATGTTCATCAAAAGGTAATTTTTCAAAAAAGATTATTTCTCTGTGGCATTATAGTATCTTTTTGTAACCTTAACGCATACAAAGGTCCAGGATTTTTTGTGGGTGGGGGTTGTGCCATCAAATCACAGGTGACTTATGGTAGCCTCGTACAGTTTTCAAGGTAAGAGATGTTCAGAGCTGGTTTGCCGTTGCCTGCCTCTGTGTTGTGCCCCTGGTATTCCTTGGAGGTCTCCCATCAAAATACATGCCAGAGTTGAAGCTGTGAGTGTGCGATTGCAAGTGGATTTTGCTATTCCGCACAGTAAAATCCAGCTTTAAAGTGCATTGAAAGTGGATTCAAAGTGCATTATTCTGCATGTGCGGAAGGGGCCTGTGTTTCAGAAATGTGGGTTAATGCTTAAGAAATCAGAGTCATTTCATCGGTACTATGAACCCAAGGCAGAACTGTTTCTATGTTTAAAATGCAATACAGTTTGTTTATGCGCAAGCTGTGCACAGGTGGAAAGTGGATTGAAAGTGCATTATTCTGCATGTGTGGAAGATGCCATAGATGGGTGTCGTGAGGAGCTGCTTCCTGATTAGTCGCAACTATATATTGTTTGAAGGCTTTCACAGATGGACTCGACTGGCTGTTGTGGATTTTCTGGGCTGTGTGGCCATAGTCTGGTAGGTTTTGCTCATCACACTTCGCTGGCACCTTTAGAAGCATGTCATGAAGAGATGTGTGGTTTTCTCTGTGGCAGTGTGTCTCTGAAGATGCCAACCATAGATGTGCACAAAACATTAGGAGTAAAATTACCAGACCACGGCCACACAGCCCGCAAAACCCACAACGGCCACGAGCCACAAATAGTATGTCAAAGAGCCACAAATGGTTCCTGAGCCAGTGAAGAGAGAAGAGAAGAAGAGTTTTGGATTGTTGGTTCTCCAGATTAGAATCCACCTGCTGTTAACCACTACACCACGCTGGCTCTCACTGCTATAAATCATATCGTCAGATTTAATTGGAAATGCCAGATAATTATTTGAATGTGTCTGTAGCTGACTTCCAGGCGGTTTCAGACCTTGACTGTGTAGCGATGGGATCAGAGGCGTAGCTAGGGGAAATGGAGCCCGGTGCAAAAATCTGAGTTTTGCTGCCCCCCATGTTTGTTTGTGTTTTTTGTATTTTTTAGAGTTTTTTCAGTTTGTGGCCTGCAGTTTTTAGGCTAGCAGCATAGAAATTTCAGGGTATCTTTAGGAGACTATCCTGATGATACCAGCCAGGTTTGGTGAAGTTTGGTTCAGGGGCCCCAAAGTTATGGACTCTCAAAGGTGTAGTCCCCATCTCCTACTAGGTCCCATTGGAAACAATGGGGGATTGGGGGCACCCCCTTTGGGAATCCATAACTTCGGAGCCCCTGAACCAAACCTCACCTAACTTGGGTGGTATCATCAGGAGAGTCCCCCGAAAACTCCCTGAAATTTTGGTGCTGCTAGCCTAAAAACTGTGCCCCCTGCAGGCCAAAAACTGAAAACACTAAAAATACCAAAAACAAACAATTTTTTTTGCGGGGGGGGGGGGGCGGCCCAAGGCCAGTGTGACACTCATCCCCCAGCCCCCTTGTAGCTACACCTCTGGATGAACTGACTACTGGAAGTGACACACAAGGGTTCCCAGTTGGACAAGAGTATTTGCATTGATTTTCTAAATCCGAACAGGGTCCAAATCTAGTTGAGAGCTGTTTCAAGTCCTCTTAAACCGTGGTTGGAGTATCCACTTGTCAGTCTCTCAGATCGTCCTATGACTCAAACTAGGAGAAACTCTTGAAAAAGCCTCTCATCGACCTTAGGGTGCTTTAGGCTTTGCTTGGAGGTGTTTGGGAAGACGGGTATTTACTGCGTCTCCTTTTGAGATGCTAACAATAGCTGGGCTGACACAGAACCAGATTTAAAAACAAAATTCTGAACATTACAGGTAACAAACGACCTGTCATGCCCCCAGAGAAGCTCTTATTATTTTCTTATTAAGTCTCAGTTGTCCCTATAGTTATAATGGTTTTAGTTCCTTTTGTATAGTGTTCTAAGGGAGGGAACTTTAGTTAGACCCTGTCCCTTTAAGAAATCCCCCGCCTTGAGGCAGTCTTCCTTTCATTACCCAGTAGTCCCCCTGTTCAGTTTAGTTTTCAGTCTAAGATGCCAGGGAAGTTGGAAGGCTGCAATATCTCTATGTCTAAGGTGTATTGTATATAGAGAATCAAGTTAACAGAACTCTTAGATTTCTCTTGGCTCGCTCCTCTTTTTGCATCCCCCTCCCCCCATGCATGCCTACCGGAGCTCAAATAGCCCAGCATAGCCTGAGCTCATCAAAGCTTGGAGCTAAGCAAGGTTGGTCACGGTTACTACTTGGATGGGAGACCACCAGGGAAGTCCAGGGTTGCTGCAGAGAAGAGAGCAGTGGCAGCTCGCCTCTGTTTGACTTTTGCCTGGAAATCCCCCATGGGTGTGACTCGATGGGGACTCAGCGAGGGTTGCCACGTTCTCCCTGGCAACTGGATGGAGGCTAGGGTTGCCAGGTCCAGGTTGGGAAACTCCTGGAGATTTGGAGATGGAGCCTGGGGAGGACATGGACCCCAGTGGGGTAAAATGCCGTAGAGTCCACCCTCTGAAGCATCCATTTCTTCCTGCAGGTGAACTGATCTCTGAAGTCTGGAGATCAGTTGTGGAGCTGGCAACCCTCAGCAGCAAATTCTCCTTCATGTGTGCACACTGCTTTCTGCAGCCCTCTTCAGAAGCAGCAGTGGCGTAGTGGTTAAGACCAGGTGTACTCTAATCTGGAGGAACCGGGTTTGATTCCCTGCTCTGCCCGCTTGAGCTGTGGAGGCTTATCTGGGGAATTCTGATTCGCCTGTGCACTCCCACACACGCCAGCTGGGTGACCTTGGGCTAGTCACAGTTCTTCGGAGCTCTCTCCGCCTCACCCACCTCAAAGGGTGTTTGCTGTGAGGGGGGAAGGGAAAGGAGTTCGTAACCTTACAGGAGAGAAAGGGGGATATAAATCCAACTCTTCTTCTTCTCCCTTGGGATGCTTCTTTGGGCTTCTGGTTTCCTGTTCCACTGTAGATCTGCCCTTTCTCTCACCTGAGCCCAATAGGCAAGCAAACCAGCAGGCCTTGGGGGCTTCTCAGCCCACCCTTTGCACACATTCACTTATACAAAGGAGAAGAATCCCCTGGTGGCTGCTGGCAAGTCTGAACGATAAATGCTTGCGTAAAGGGCAGCATAAAATCTGTGCCTTTTTGCCTTACTAGTCATGGTGCAGTGGAGGGCTTCAAGGGGGAGGTCTGAGGCATCCGTCGCTGTGTTCAAGAGGTTCTGTGAAGCATCGCTGAGAGAAAAACGCTAGGCAGCATTCTTGCTAAAGTGAGGAAAAATAAATCCCTTTCGGTGGCAGCTGGTCTCGTGCCATTTGTCCGAGAAATTTCAAAAATCTAATTGTACCTTAAGGATGAGCAATCCCAATGTGGTGTATCGGTTAAGAGCAGTTGATTCTATTCTGGATAACTGAGTTTGAATCGCCGCGCCTCCACCTGAGCAGAGGACTTTTTTATCTGGTGAACCAGATTTGTTTCCCTGCTCCTACGTTCCTGCTGGGTGACCTTGGGCCGGTCACAGTTCTCTCAGAACTCTCTCAGCCCCACCTGCCTCACGAGGTGTCTGTTGTGGGGAGAGGAAAAGGAAACCAAGCTTGGCTGCCAGTCCTTAAAAACACCAGAAGCAAAGGCCAAGGGCATGCTAAGTTCATGGACAATGGACTCCACCCAGACACAGGATTTGCATTCACCAATACTGCTGCTGCTGCAGGGGATGCAAATGTGAATCACTCCCTGGACTGAAAAACCCCACCTGCAATACTATACTGTAATCAACCACACCTTTGCATAGCAAGTTCCACCCAAACACTTACTGATTGGTTCCCCACCTGGGGACCTGACAATTTATACCCCACTAAAACATTTCCCTCTCACTGGACACATAGGTGATAGCAGACTTCCCTCTGAAGATTCCAGCCACAGATGCAGGCAGAACATTAGGAACAAGATCCACCAGGCCACAGCCCGGAAAACCCACCACAGCCAACCAAAAGGAAATGAGTTTGCCAGCCGCCTTGAGTCTCCTTACAGGAGAGGAAGGTGGGGGTATGAATTCAAACTCTTCTTCATCTTCGTATTTCAAGATGAGCTTCTCTTGAGTCACAGCTCACTTGCTCAAATAAGTGGACTGAAGAGTGGGAATTGTGTTTAAATAGAAGATTGGGAGGGGAGGGTGTGAGACAGAGGCTGGGTGTGGGCCTTTCAAGTGTAAATTCTCTGCCTGTGTGAATAGGACAAGATTAGCAGTTACAGATAAGCAAGGGGATGGAAGTCAACTCCGGGGACTGGTGTGAAGCAGTCAAAAAACGATAGTCAAGCTGATGGAGTCTGCCAGGGAGAATCATAGAGTTGGAAGAGGCCAGAAGGGCCATCCAGTCCAACTGCCTGCCATGCAGGAACACACAGTCAAAGCACTCCTAACAGTTGGCCATCCAGCCTCTGCTTAGAAGCCTCCAGACTCCACCACTCTCTGAGGTAGTGCATTCCACTGTCAGACAGCCCTTTCTGTCAGGAAGTTCTTCCTGATGTTTAGGTGGAATCTCTTTTCCTGAACCTTGAACCCATCACTCCTGGTCCTAGTCTCTGGAGCTGCAGAAAACAAGCTTGCTCCCTCACCAACATGACATCCCTTCAGATATCTAAACTAAACATCCCCAGCTCCCTAAGTCTCTCCTCATAGGGCATGGATTCCAGACCTTTTACCATTTTGGTTGCCCTCTTCTGGACCTTTCCAGCTTGTCAATATCCTTCTTCAATTGTGGTGCCCAGAACTGGACACAGTATTCCAAGTGAGGTCTAACCAGTGCGGAATAGAGTAGTGCTATTGCGTCCCTCAAGCTAGACACTATGAACAAGGTTACCAATATCTAATAAGACATTCTAACAGCTAACATGTTTAAAAAGTAGGCCCAGTGGAGTTCAAGAGATTGTAAGGAGACTCAAGTCTCTGTTTAGGCCAGGATGACATATAGTTTTTAATTTGTCAGCGAGCAAGTGTGGTATAGTGGTGTGAGTAGGGCCAAAGAGGCCCACATTCAAGCTCCAACTGAGTCAGAAATCTCTCTGGGTAGCTTTGGGCTCCTCATTCTTTCTCAGGGAAATCTACTTAAGAGGGGAAGATAAAATGTGCCCATGTTTGTGTGAATGGGGGTGGGGAGGGAAGGGAGTGTGTGCGCCAAAGAAGACGAATGGGATGACATCATAATAAATGAATGGGCTGGAGGCTAAGCTTATTCTCATGCTGAGACCATAGATCAGTGGTTCTCAACCTTCCTAATGCCGCGACCCTTTAATGCAGTTCCTCATGTTGTGGTGACCCCCAACCCTAACATTCATCCATTTTACAGATGGAGAACACTGATGCAGAGTGTCTCAGGCAACCCCTGTGAAAGGGTCGTTCGACCCCCAAAGCGGTCCCGACCCCCAGGTTGAGAACCACTGCCATAGACCATGCCAGATATTTTCTTTTCTTTCCAATTCTGGTATTAGCTTTACACCCTGTCCTCAATGGGCCAGCCTAGCCTGATCTCATCAGACCTCAGAAATGAAGCAGGATTGGCTCTGGTTAGTATTGGGATGGGGCAGGAGTCTGCAACCTGTGGCTCTCCAGATGTTCATGGACTACAAATCCCATCAGCCCCTGCCAGCATGGCCAATTGGGATGGGGGAACCACTAAGAAGGAGAAGGAGAAGGAGTAGTAGTAGTAGTAGTAGTAGTAGTTTGGATTTATATCCCACCTTTCTTTCCTGTAAGAAGACTCAAGGTGGCTTACACAAGCTCCTTTTCCTTCCTCTCCCCACAAGTAGACATCTTGTGAGGTGGACCAAGGAAGTCCAGGGTCGCTACGCAGAGAGGAAGGCAATGGGAAACCACCTCTGTTAAGTCTCCTTGCCTTGAAAACTCAAGGGTGTGTGCGCGCACACCATAAGTCTGCTGTGACTTCATGGGATTTTTCACACACTGTTAGCATAACACTCTGACCTTGATAGCCCAAGCTAGTGAGATCTTGGAAGCTAAGCAAGATAGGGCCTGATGCCTATTTGTTTTTTTATTGCGGGGGAGGAGATCTTCCAAACGACAGTGGGTGTATGCTGCCGGTAAGGGGAGCAAGGTTGTTGTTGTTGTTGTTGTTTTTGCTCTTGGACTGTTTCATGATTGCCTTTTGCGTTCACCTGTGCAATAACATTTGGCTTCATAAGTTAAGAACACACAAAATGCTGTGGGGCAGAGCGGGGTCAGCTGTCAATCCGCTGTCCGGTTGACCCAAGATGCTCATGAAGACCACAGAGCACTCTAGACATCCAGCGACTGCAACCTGGCAGTGAAGGGTTGTTCCCAAGGGTTAGGAACGTGTTGTCATGGGAGCAACACTCTCGAAAAAAATTAGAAAAAGCAGCCGTTGCATGTCCTGTACGGAGACTGATTCCCTCAAAAGTTCCCGATGTTCTGTTAGTCTGAAAGAGTGAGTTGGTCTTCTGGACCTAGGGTTGTCAGCTCCCCCGCCAGAGTGGGCAATTCCCTGTTTGGGGCACCCTGCCCCCAGCACCATCCAGCTGGCTGGTGGGGGCCTTGCCAGGCTTCAAATGACGCCTAGGCCTCAATGTCACCAGTGCAATAACATTCCTTCTGAGGCTGACATGATCACATTGCTGACAGTGAGAAGAAGAAGAGTTTGGATTTATACCCCATCTTTCTCTCCTGTAAGGAGGCTCAAGGTGGCTGACAAGCTCCTTTCCCTTCCACTCCCCACAACAGACACCTTCTGACAAAGGTGGGGCTGAGAGGGTTCAGAGAGAACTGTGACTCACTAGCCCAAGGTCACCCAGCAAGAATGTAGGAGTGCGGAAACACATCTGGTTCACCAGATAACCCTCTGCCACTCAGGTGGAGGAGTGGGGAATCAAACCCAGTTCTCCAGATTAGAATCCCCCTGCTCTTAAACACTACACCACACTGAGGGAGATCCTCTGATATTTGGGCAAAAACTCTTATGTTTTAGTCATGGTTCCCCTAGGCCAGTGATGGCGAATCTATGGCACGGGTGCCAGAGGTGGCACTCGGAGCCCTCTCTGTGGTCACACGCACACAGAGTTCATCATGTGGGGAGACGGAAAATCACCCACCCACCCCACACACACATATTTAGGCTGGCCTGGGCCACTGAGCACGACATGCGTGCACCTCAGTGAGCAGGGGGGACTCGGCTGGCGGGCCTGGTGCCTGTGCTCTGGGTGGCTGCTGCCCGAGGGTGGGGGCGCAGAAGAGGCAGAAATGCTAGAGAGGCACAGAGCAGTGTGCAAGGGACTTGCTAGAGCAGGGGTGTCAAACCTGCGGCCCTCCAGATATTCATGAACTACAATTCCCATCAGTCCCTCCCAACATGAACATTGGTTATACTGGCAAGGGCTGATGGGAATTGTAGTCCATGAACATCTGGAGGGCCGTGAATTTGACACCTTTCTGCTAGAGGCTGGCTCCTGCTCGAGTGGGTGGGGCAGAGGAAGGGGGAGCCAACCGGTTTTTTCTAAACCAAAACCTCAGCATTCAGGTTAAATTGCTGGATTGGCCCTTTGCGATAAATAAGTGGGGTTTGGGTTGCAATTTGGGCACTCGGTCTCAAAAAGGTTCACCATCACTGCCCTAGGCTTTATTTTAGTCCTGGTGGGAAGTGCTCACCTCCTTCTCCCCTGCCAGTTGCCAGGCAGTACGTGGCAACCCTATCAGGATCCAAGTGTGCTAGAAAGCCTGCTGCCATTCAGCAAGCAGGTGCATATTCCCCCCTCCCTCCAGCTCCACACCACTGGTGACCGTCAGTAGGAACTGGGCATGCTGGGAGGATGTGGTATCCGCAGGATATTTTGTCTTCTCAGCCCTTATGAAAGATGAGGGAGTTAAATGTGCAGCTGTCGTTCTTGGCAGCAGCCCCCTTCGTTTGCCCTGCGTCTGACTTCACCTGGCTGAGAACCTGAGGATGCTCCAATTCCCAGTGCCCAAATGTAGTTGTTGAATAGGTTCAACATGGTTTAATACCCTGTTTCCCCGAATATAAGACATCCCCCAAAAATAAGACATAGTAGAGGTTTTGCTGAAGTACAAAATATAAGACATCCCCCGAAAGTAAGACATAGCAAAGTTTTTGTTTGGAAGCATGCCCGGCAAACAGAACACAGAAAAATAAGACATCCCCTGAAAATAAGACATAGCGCATCTTCGGGAGCAAAAGTTAATATAAGACACTGTCTTATATTCATGGGAAACAAGGGGTAGCATGCTGTGCAGAGGAAGAGAGGAAAAGAAGAGTTTGGATTTATATCCCCCCTTTCTCTCCTACAAGGAGAGGGGCTTACAATCTCCTTTGCCTTCCCCCCTCACAACAACCACCCTGTGAGGTCAGTGGGGCTGAGAGAGCGCCGAAGAACTGTGACCAGCCCAAAGTCACCCAGCTGGCATGTGTTGGAGGGCACAAGCTAATCTGGTTCACCAGAGAAGCCTCCACAGTTCAAGTGCAGAGCGGGGAATCAAACCTGATTCTCCAGATTAGAATCCACCTGCTCTTAATTACTACACCACTCTGGCTCTCAACATGTACATGTTTCTGATGTCCATTGGACTATTTGACAGTGCTTTCTATGACTACTTCTGTTTGCTAGGTCCTTCCACAAGGCCAAGAAGATGTTTTGGAGAAAAACAGCGTGGAAGAAGAAGCTGGCGATTCTGATGTTGACAAGTTCAGCATCAGCCACTGTAAGGCCCCCATTCAAACCAAGGTAAGAGCAGGCGCAGAAGGAACTTCTCAGGATCTGTTGATTTCCTGCCATAACCAGACTCTTGAGTACAGAAATCGGTTTATTGACAGAGACTAGGACCAGGAGTCATGGGTTCAAGGTGAAGGAAATGGGATTCCACCTAAACATCACGAAAAATTTCCTGACAGTAAGGGCTGTCCGACAGTGGGATGCACTCCCTCTGAGTGTGGTGGAGTCTCCTTCTTTGGAGGTTTTTAAAGAGAGGCTGGATGGCCATCTGTCAGGAGTGCTTTGATTGTGTGTTCCTGCATGGCAGGGGGATTTGACTTGATGGCCCTTCCGTCTCTTCCAACTCTATGATTCTATGACAGAAGCACAGTGAACAGCAGGCCTTGCTGGAAATGAGTTCCATTATACAACCACTGGTTAATTTCCCTTCCCTGAACATACCTCTCACCCCTTTCATCCCAGCAGGACGAAATCATTGGAAATATTCTCAGGCTGTGCGAAGCCTCCGAGGCCAAAACAAAGATAAGGGCCAGGTGCTGACTGTCTTGAAGGGCGAGAAAAGTTATTGCTTTTCTAAAAATGAAAACACGCAAGCGTAGGGTTGACAGCATCGCAAGCCAAGGACTCCCACGGTACCACCTTCGGCCCACTCCACAGTCTCATGGAAAGAGCAAGGAAAGAGCTGAAATTCTGACGGAGTCTTAACAGATCTCTTTATGAGTTGCAAAAGGAGCTGGCAATTAAGATAATTACTGTTACTGTTTACTGTTGGTTACTGTTCCCCTGATCTTTCCTTGGCTAAGGGGTTTCCTTTGTTGGAAGCTGCACAAGGACTTCTGTCCCCTTTGACCCCCATTTTTTCAGCTGTGTTGGCCAGTTGCATCCTTGCAACAAATACGTGCAGCATCGAAAGCCCTCCCGCACTCAAACATAACCAAGCACACCTGGGTCTGGCCAGTAAATATAGAAATGAAGCTTTATTGGAAGAAATTCAGAAAGTTGTCAAGACAAACAGAATTACAGCTTGGCTTAGACAGGAGACAGAAAAACAACAATAGCTATCTTTCAATATACTCACAGAAATTCTGCATAGCATAGTTGCTCCTGAAACCATGAGGTTGTGTAGAATAAGCAAAGAATAAGCATGGTGTAGTAGTTAAGAACAGGTGGATTCTAATCTGGAGAACCGGGTTTGATTCCTTACTCCTCCACCTGAGGCTTATTTGGTGAACCAGGTGTGTTTCCGCACTCCTATATTCCTGCTGGGTGACCTTGGGCTAGTCACAGTTCTTCAGAACTCTCTGAGCCCCACCTACCTCACCAGGTGTTTGTTGTGGGGAGAGGAAGGGAAAGGAGCTTGTCAGCCACCTTGTGTCTCCTTACAGGCAAGAAAGCTGGAATATAAATCCAAGCTCTTGTTCTTCTTCTCTGGTATCAAAGCTGGGAGCGGGTAAAAGGGAGAGAACAGCTGTTACAATTTATGCAAAATTCTGGCCATAACCCGGTGGCCCCAGTTGACCAGTTCAGAGACTGCCTTGAGCGAACTTTCCAGATTTAGAGTGAAAATCTCTCTCCCGTCTGGAAGGAGCAGGTAGCCGCTCCTGATTTGCTGAAGCAAATCATCCCAGCTTTCTGCTGTTGGGGAAATGGCTAACTGTGCGAAGCCTCCGAGGAGCAGCAGTGGCGTAGGAGGTTAAGAGCTTGTATATCTAATCTGGAGGAACCGGGTTTGATTCCCAGCTCTGCCGCCTGAGCTGTGGAGGCTTATCTGGGGAATTCAGATGAGCCTGTACACTCCCACACATGCCAGCTGGGTGACCTTGGGCTAGTCACAGCTTCTCGGAGCTCTCTCAGCCCCACCTACCTCACAGGGTGTTTGTTGTGAGGGGGGAAGGGCAAGAAGACTGTAAGCCCCTTTGAGCCTCCTGCAGGAGAGAAAGGGGGGATATAAATCCAAACTCTTCTTCTAACTGAACCCAGCTTCCAACTGTGAATTCAAGGTGCAAGTTGAAACTGGAAAGTTCTTCTGTGATGTCTACTCTCTTGACGGTAGGTATAGAGCCGAACTGGCACAGTGTCTGCAGGCCTAAAACTGAAAAGCCTGTGCATTCCAAGGTCACACGCTTTCTGTGGCATCGCTCTGACTGTCCATTGTTACTTCTAATAAGGAAGTTCTGTCCGGATGAAATGGACTTAATGGCAAAAACTGAATTAATGCTTCCAAGACTGACATGATCACATTGCTGTCAATGAGAAGAAGAGGAGTTTGGATTTATACCCCACCTTTCTCTCCTGTAAGGAGACTCAAGGTGGCTGACAAGCTCCTTTCCCTTCCTCTCCCCACAACAACCTGGTGAGGTAGGTGGGGCTGAGAGATTTTTGAGAGAACTAGGACTGGCCCGAGGTCACCCAGCAGGAATGTAGGAGTGCGGAAACACATCTGGTTCACCAGATAAGCCTCGGCCACTCAGGTGGAGGAGTTGAGGAATCAAACCCAACTCTCCAGGTTAGAATCCACCTGCTCTTAACCACTAAACCACGCTGGCACTCGTAGGGTTGTGTCAAACAATATTGGCTTGAGGTTACACCCAGATCTTTGAGCAGGAAGCAATACATCAACTCCATAGACACTAACCCCGTCCAACCAAATGCCTTTAATTCCTGACGAAAGCAGCGAGGCTCAAAATCTATTTTGGGCAGAGTGCACTGGAAACACTTGACAATTGTATTAACTCAGGAAGTAAATTGCAGATGTTGCTTGAGGTCGAGGCGGGGCCAAATTCTGTAGCTGACCTCATGTTGCATTCTCAGACAGTCCCTAATCACCTGGTCCTTCAGATGCCAAGTTCCTCTCTTGATAGGTTGAACCCTAGATGGACCAGGCTAGCCCAATCTCACTGAATACTGGAAGCTGAGCAGGTTTGGCCCTGCTTAGTACTTGGATGGAAGGAAATTCAAGGATCGCTAACACAGGAAATCCGGGGTCACTACACAATGGCAGGCAATGGCAAACACCCCTGTTAGTCTCTTGCCTTTAAAACCCCATGAAGTTGCCCTAAGTTGGCTGTGGCTTGATGGCAAATAATAATAATAAGAGTTTGAATTTGTACTCCACCTTTCTGTCCTTAAGGAGACTCAAGGTGGCTTACAAGCTCCTTTCCCTTCTCACACCTTGTGTGGTAGGTGGGGCTGAGAGAGTTCTGAGAGAACTGTGACTAGCCCAAGGTCAACCAGCAGGAATGGAGAAGTGCAGAAACACATCTGGTTCACCAGATAAGCCTCTGCCACTCAGGTGGAGGAGTGGGGAATCAAACCCAGTTCTCCAGATTAGAATCCGCCTGCTCTTAAACACTACACCACGCTAGCACTCATATTAAAAGGTGTTGATTGGATTCTGTTTTTTTAAAAGGGGGAGGGACTGTTTGGTGCAGTGGCGTCCTAAACTGGGCTCGATTTGCTGGCCTGCTTGGTTCCCCCTCATGAGATGCTGTAACTTGTACAGATGTTTGGCCCATGACAGTCAACAAGGAAGTTATTCTGATAAAGTAGGCACAGAAGAAGGAAGAGAAGAGAACGGACATGCCGATCAGGTGTTGTGAAATGGCATGAAAGGGGAAGCAGGAGCCACTGGAAGTGTGACTCGGGTGACTGCCCGACTGGTCTTTCGAGTTTGTAGGTGATTCAGTGTTTTGGATTGTACGGCACTGGAAAACAAAGGTGTGAAACGAGGCACAGGAGACTGAAGGGGACTCTGAAATGGAAACAGGTGGACTCCAGTTTAGAATACAGCATAGGAACCTCACAGCTAGTTTTCTGTGGTATAGTTCAGATGGATTCTAATCTGGAGAACCGGATTTGATTCCCCACTCCTCCACCTGAATGGCAGAGGCTTAGATGTGTTTCTACGCTCCTCCATTCCTGCTGGGTGACCTTGGGCTAGTCACAGTTCTCTCAGATCTCTCTCAGCCCCACCTACCCCACAAGGTGTCTGTTGTGGGGAGAGGAAGGGAAAGGAGCTTGTAGGCCACCTTGAGATTCCTTACAGGAGAGAAAGGTGGGATATAAATCCAAAACTCTTCACTCTCTCTCTTAATGGCTTCTTCCAGCAGCAAATTCTACATTCTGTTTTCAGTCCAGCCCCCTGTATAGCTGTTGTTTCGAGGTGCTGCTGCAAAACTGGCACCCACTTTCGAGTTAATTAGTGTTTCCCTGCTCCTGTTCGTGTGGAGCTCTGTGAACATGTGCACATTTTTTGCCACTGGTCTCATGCAGGAAGGTTCTTTTTATGTTCTTAAGTGGTACACCCCATGAAAGCTAAGTCCAAAGCACTGTTAAATCACCCAGACCCAGTACAGGGGGTACTTCTTATCTGATGGTGTGCAGATCAGATAAGAAATACCCCCTGTACTGGGCTGGGTGATTTAACAGTGCTTTGGACTTAGCTTTCATGGGATGTACCACTTAAGAACATAAAAAGAGCCTTCCTGCATGAGACCAGTGGTTCATTTAGTCCCTAATTGGCCTAATAGTTCACCTTGAAGGCCGTTTTTAAAAAGCTGTAAGGCAGGTAAAAAAATCACATACCTTATATACTCACGTATAAGTCTACTGTTTCAGCAGATTTTTTTGTGCTGAAAAAGACCCCCTCGACTTATAATGCCATGAGGGTCCTCACCTACTGGTAATTCTATGGGTGTTCCTCTCCCCGCCTTCTCGCTTCCTCTCCTGCCTTCTTCCCCTGCCTCCCCACTTCAGCTGCTTTCTCTGCCTCTGCCTCCACTCTCTCCTCCTGCCTTCTTCTCTCGCCTCCCCTTTCAGCCGCTTCAGTCTCCTTCTCTGCTTCTCCTACTGCCTCTTCTCTGCCTTTCAGCTGCTTTCTGCCTCTGCTTCGGGCTTCCTGCTCTGGTCGCTCTCTGCCTCCCCCCTCAGCTGCTTTCTCTGCCTCTGCCCCGCTTCCTCCTCTTCCAGCTCTCTTCCCGCCTCCCCTTTCAGCTGCTTTCTCCTGCCTGTGCTTCCTCCTTCTGCCTTCTTCTCTGCCTTCCCCTCTTTCAGCTGCTTTCTCTTCTGCCTCTGCCTTCTCTCAGGCGGCTGGCCCCGGCTCTTGCTGGGTGACAGCCAGTTGACCCTGGGTGAGCTGGGACAAGCTGCATGGGATGGGAGAGGTCGTGTGGTAGAGACCTTGTGAGAAGGGGTCAGTGGCAAGAGACCCCAAATAGTGCCCAACCGTATCTATTTCTTATTTTGAAATTTACCAGTAGCTGCTGCATTTCCCAATTTGAGACTCATACTCAAGTCAAAAAAGTTTTCCCAGTTTTGTGGTAAAATTAGGTGCCTTGGACTTATATTTGGGTCGACTCTGTACACGCAGTATATACGGCCAGTAAGATCATTGTGGGCTGATCACTATTGATAAAAAGCTGCTTAAAGTGGGGTCCTTTTTCGCTGGAATCGCCTGGGAAACACGGCATTTAAGCATGAGGCATTTGGGAGTGTGCCAGAAAATTTATGTGAAGGGAGGCACGAAGCATCATACAGGTCTGTTCCTTCGCTGAGTCGATGTTGACGCACCGCTGCCCAGAGTCAGCCCCTACTTTCCTGTTTTTTCTTTTTCAACACAGCTTGCATCTCCCCGATCCGGTGTTTCAATTCCTTTTATGCTTACAACCTCTTCTTTGAAGAAGGCCTCATCCACTGGGCACATGCAATACATCACGGTTCTCAAAAGAAGAGGATTTTTACGGCTATAGAGCCTAAAGCTGAAAATGTTTAGCAGCAACGTCTGCTAATGCAACCCTGTTTCTATTCTTTTACAGCCTAAGACGGAAAGAAAACCTTTGTATTGTATTACTAATTTGGTAATTTCCTATTAGAAACTTCTCTTCTGTGTGTTTTAATTTCGACTCTATTGAGACCTGCTGTCAGGCAGGGCCGGGTCAGCGATAAGCCTGACCAGACAACTGCAGAAACCATGAAGTTTGGTTCACGGAGGAGATGCAGACTCCTGCCATGATGATCTGTTCTTCATGGACTAAATGCCTCCTCCAAAACCTTTTTCCAACCATGCCCCAGATTATAGAATGTGTGGAATTGGGGTTTGTATCTGTTACCTCTCCCTTCAAGCTATCCCTGGTTTCTTCTAGCATCTTCTACACAGTTGGGTTCCCTGCCTTGTGGCCTTGATCCCTATTCCCTGGAAGGCCACTCGACAGGAAGCCATTTGCGGCACTACCGCTGTAGTCCCACCAAAAGTTGCTGAGTCTCCACTAGTATAACTTTGGGAATATAAAGATTCCTTCCTTTCTCCCATTTCCATTTCCTGTCTCATGCGCATGAACGGTGCAAATTTACTGTAGAATTCAATTCTGAGGACTGTTTGCTATGTAACTGCCTTTAGATGGCCATAGGTGCTGAGGTGCGGGTCCAAGACAGGCGGCTAGTGGGATTGGTTTGTTGGGTGTTCCGCTGAGCTCAATTGCAGTGTGAAGACAGATATTTGCAGCGTGAAGACAGATATTTGCAGCGTGAAGACAGATGTAATAACCTTTACGCTTTTTTTTTAAACGAGATTACTGACAACAGTGTTCTTATTACAGAACTGCAGGGTTCTTCACGGGAAGCCGTGACTCTTAGCCCAGAGTGCCTGGGGCTTTTCAAAACGTCTTTCAGGGACTCTTCTCGGCACCTTTCATGTCTGCTGTGGAAACCCCCAGCAGGTGAGAATGCTGCGGGATGTTCCAGGATGGCATCCCGGGTCAAGTTACAGCGGTGTGCTGGAAGCTGCCTAAACATTTTTGTTTTCAAATCCTAATTCTCACGCGTTCATGTGCCTGGTCAGGACCGAGGGAAAACTTAAGCTGCAGCTGCTCTTTTGGGGTCAGCGAAGCAGTGTGGAGGAAGGGACCTCACCTTCTCCTGGTGCTGTGGTCGCCATCTGAATCGGGCCTCGAGGTGCTTGAGAAAAACGCCTATAAATTATGGGGAGCTCAAGAGATGGAGAGTATGTCTGGTTTGGGTCTCAGGAGAGAGGCACGTATTTGAATCCCCCTGTTTCCCTATTTCTGTGGGAACTGTGAACTTGAGCCCACTCTGTGGAAGAGCGGCATGCACGTTCAAGGTGTCTTTCAGGGAAACTTACCTTCTGTTACTGAGCTATGTGGTGCGGAGTGCCCCTGTTTCAAGCCCTGTTACACAAGAGAACGTTGGCGATGGATTCCTTGTAAGATAAGAAGCACTGCTCAGAATTTGGGGGGGGGGGGTAGTTCCCTCTTCTCAGGTACCTTTCAATACAGGCTCGCCAAACTAGCTTGAACTTCCAAAGGCAAATGGATTTTGAAAAAATAGGTTTCCTAATAATCTGAATCGATAAAGCATAAAAGGCACCCCAACCCCAGATCAAAACAGGTTGTAGAAAACCCCGGATTAAAGTCTTGTTCACTGTGAGAGGAGGGGATTTTATCCTTCAGGTGAGTGGCACCTTAAAAATAAACTGCCTTCGGAAACCAAAGTGGGTTGAAGAGCCCCTATGAAAAGGAATCTCTTTTTAAACTAGCTGTTTTGTGTGACTTCCTGATTTTATTCCTTCCGTTTGTTTATGCCGGAACTCTTTTTTAAGAGCTTTGTGGCTTCCATTTCTCCCCCCACCCCCCCCAAATTACATTACTTACATCCTGAGAATGCAGATGTAAACAGCGCAAACAGATCAAGAGCAGCTCTGCTCCTTCGTTTCAACAGTGCTATTTTGGCCACTGCTGAGTTTTGCTTCTGTTACCAAGTAAGAGAGAGAGAGAGAGAGAGAGAGAGAGAGATGGGCGGGGGATCTTCTCTCTCTTTCCTCCCTGCTGCTATTGTGATGCACTGAAGTATATGACCCACAGGAAGTCAACTGGGTTCTCTTTTGAGTTTTATTATTCTGTTAACAGTCCAAAATCCTGAGGCCGCTTTGAGATTTGCTCGGGACACGCCGTGTATGTGGCCTCCTCGTACATCTCCCACTGGCTTCTTATGCGCATGTGCTGGTGGTACAGCCTCTCGGCAGCAGGAGACAGGATCCGATCCAGCCCAGCGCTAAGCACCAGTTTGAGTGAGGTCTAACAGTGCCTCTGAGGGTAGGATCTGTGTGTGGGGTTAGTTTCGACTCTGGAAATAAGACTGGATTTGGCCACTCTAGTCGCGGACTTTCTTAAGAGAGAGACTGTTTTATGTAATTGATTTCTTTTTTTAAAAAAATAGCAATAGTTTGGCTCAGAGTCCAGCTGCATCCTTGAAGGAGTGGCTGCTAAGTAACGGGACTGGCAAAAGCCTGCAGCGGAGTGCACGTGCATTATGGAGGCGGGCCACCACCCTCGTGAGAAGTTTCTTGAGGGTGAAACTTATTTTAAAAAAATCCAGGATCTCTTTGGCAAGACAGCTGACAACTAACAAGTCCAAGACTAACACTTTTTGTATTGTTGCCTTTAATAAAAGATTTTGGCAACCCAGACTTTTTGGCTTTGTATTTTCTGCCTTCACTTGAAACTACCAAAGCTGTTACACAAACTAGTTTCAGGTGTACTTTTTGCAGTTCTTATAATTCTGGGGGAAATTAACAGACTGTCTTGAAAGCAAGTACTATTCTGCATTGGTTAGATGTCACCTGGAATATTGTGTATAGCTCCTGGCACAATTCAAGATGGATATTGACAAGCTGAAATGGGTCCAGAGGAGGGCAACCAAATTGGGCAAAGGTCTGGAATCCATTCCCTAGGAGGAAAGACTTAGGGAGCAGGGGATGTTTAGTCTGGAGAAGCGAAGGTTAATAGAGGACATGATAGCCATGTTTGGATATTTGAAGGGATGCCTCCCAGGACAAGCTCTAATCAAGCCTCTGCCTGAAGGCACAACCCCCCTTAATGTCAGCCTCTATAACCCTTCAAAATGGGTTAACTCAATTTCCATGTAATTCCTTAAGGTTAAAACCATGAGAGAAGCTGCACTTCCCAATAATAATAGAGTGGAGCACCAAAATATCCAAGAGTGGGTTCCCTAGATATTAAGAAAAGGCCTCTATTAAAAAGCAGATCATGTAGGTGAAAGGGGTTCTACTAATGTGGTATATTGTGTATCACACTTTGCTCCTCCCCTATTATCTGTGTGATTTAGTTTGGTCCTACAGGGTGGAGCCCTTGGTTTCAGTTTCTAAAGTTTCCATTAGCTAACCACCATGGCCAGAGGCGTAGCTAGAGGAAATGGAGCTTGGGGTCAAGTTTAACACACACCCCATACCTCGCCCCTCATCACAGCTGGCCCCCGTTGGTGCTGCAGCGTGTTACCTTCCCTGCTCGTGCACGGCTCCGCCCGCTGGCCAACCTCTACCGCGCTCCTGCTGTGCCTAGCCCACCTTACCTCGATTTTCCGCCCCATGCAGCATATGTGCCCCGGGAATGTAGTCCCACTCACTCTAGATAGCCTCCAGGGCCCCATGCCTCTGACCATGGCTGCTTAAGAGGTGCTCTTCTAAATGCAACCAAACATGTTGTTTCGGACCAGCTGGTCTCTGCTGGATGGGCTCGATTATTCCAGTCCAATCTCTTGTATACACAGAAAACTGCTGTGTGTGTGTGTGTGTCCTTATGGTGCATCAAACAGCCTCAAAGCAAGCAGTACATCAAAGCCCCACTTCCACCCCTCTTCTTCCAGTCTCTATTCCACATTTTTGTCCACAAGGTCTCCAGATCCCCAGGATCGCCGTTGTTAGTGGCTAAAGCCCTCTCTCCCTTGTTTACCTCCTTTGTGTGTATGTGCAAGGTGTTGCCAAGCTATTGCTGACTCATGGCAGCTCCAGCATGGGGCTTTCAAAGCAAGGGATTAAGCAAAGGGGGTCTCCTAAGTACTGACCCTGCTGAGCTTCCGAGATCTGATGAGACCGGGCCATACCAGGCCACCTTCCCTCCCTAACACCTCACATACCCCTTCCCCAAACTGATTGTGCAAGGGAAAAGTCAGCTTTCCCCCTTGCACCAGAGAGGAATCTTGGGGCAGAGAGTCACATCTCCCTCATGTGCTGCCTTGGTTAAAAGCAACTTGAGGCTGTTGTCTTGAGACAGGCTGCCTTTGGACTGGCTGGGGCCCCTCCCTTTGGAAAGTGAAAGAATGTCCAGAAGCAGTGGTGGGATCCAAAAATTTTAGTAACAGGTTCCCATGGTGGTGGGATTCAAACTGTGGTGTAGGGCTAATGGCTAGCGGGCACTCTACAGGGTCGCGGGCCGGGCATTCTGGGGGTGGGGCATTCCTGGGTGGGGCTGTGGCAAGGACGCAGCCGCTGCACTGGTCCTTGGGCGGGAAACGAATGCACGCAGGCGCACCTCCTGCTAGACTGCTTCAAGTTCTGCGCGATACTGCTGAGAGGAGGGGCGTAACTAAGGCAAAAATCACGTGGCAAAATCACCAATTAGTAATCCCCTCTTGGCGCACACAAATAATTAGTAACCTACTCTCGGGAACCTGTGAGAACCTGCTGGGTCCCACCTCTATCCAGAAGGCTTTACTATCATTGTAAATTTCAGAAACAGAGAATGACTCTCCTTAGCTCATTATTTACTCAGTACAGGCCATCCCTCTCATCTCTATCTACTGGAAAGCGGTCAGCAGAAACAGAAATGTAGTTTCAAACACTTGATACATGAAAAACGATTTTTGAAAGACCAAAGAGACTCATCTACAGATGAGAACAAGAGAGTTAGATTGAAATATTTATTATCACAGGAAGTTAAAAAATATTTCACCCACAATTCTGCCTCATCACAGTGCAGAAGGCCCTTACCATTTTCAATATTCGCGGTTTTTTTTACATATAAAGAAGCATTTATGCACAAATCTGTATACATTCTGAGACTTAAGCATCTTTCGATCTAATCCCTTTACTCCAAAACAAAAAAAAGAAAGGACCACGTTTTGCCAAGAGGTCCACAGTGATTTCGATCAATTAGCACACCGCGTTTCACAGTAATCCGCCAAAGACTTTTCAGATGGCTAAAAGTAGGCAGCGGGTCAATAGAATGTGACTTATTCTGCATTGCTTGTGGCGCGAGACTTGACACATTCATGTCTGTGGTGGGAGGCGGAAACCAGCACCAGAATTGAAGATGGCTATTTTGCTCCATTGGAGATGAAACCATGGAAGGTCCCAGTTCTGCTGAAGCCTGGCAGGTTCTCCTGAAACAGTAGAGTGGAAGTACTAAAGAGAATGAGTAGCAGAAACTTTTCAAGAGTAGGTACTGTATAACAGCAATGTGACTGCCCGAGAAACCTCTTTGTGACTTGTTCTCTCTACCTGAGCTCTCCCCATCTGTGGAATAACCCCGCTGGTCTGTCTCGGAGGCATCGCTGCTGATCCTGTCTGTTCTTCTAACAAAACTGTTTACCGCTAGCAGGCAATTCTGGCATACACGGCCATACAGCCCAGAAACCACACAGCACACCAATTTTGGCATAACGGACAACGTTACAGAATGCAGGAATGATTCTACAACGCTCCTTTGCTACGCTGTTGTACTCGCTTCCAGGGAAGGATTGGTATAAAGGAAGGCCAATCAGCCCCACAAGTCAGACGGCCGCAAAGCCAGAAGTAACTCGTGTGCGGATGCATGCTGTGAACAACTGTACTGATACCTAAACATTAAAACTGGTAGAGCACAGGTGTCAAACTTGCGGCCCTCCAGATGTTATGGACTACAGTTCCCATCACCCCCTGCCAGCATGATGCTGCGAGTTTGACACCTATGCTGTAGAGGTATCACTGTGGTCACAAAACAAACTTATCAGAATACAATATAATTACCACCATGAGGATCCCTAACCCACTGAAGATGGGAAGAGGTGATGCTAAAGGCTCCTCAGGGATGCCCTTTATGGTGGTGGAGGAATGTGTCATCCAGTCTCAGTTTACCTTTGGTGACCTTGTAGGGCAGGGGTGGCCAACCCATGGCGCTCCAGATGTTCATGGACTACAATTCCCATCAGCCCCTGCCAGTGTAATCCATGAACATCTGGAGCACCATAGGTTGGCCACCCCTGGGGTTTTCAGGGAGACATCTGAGAGCCTAAAGCCTTCGCCTCCACATGGGCTGAGAGAGATCTGACAGAACTGTGACTGTGCCCAAGGTCGTCCCGGGCAGGCTTCATCTGGGAGGTGTGAGAATCGAACCAGGTTCCTTCATAGAGTAGCATCCACTGCTCTGCTAAACTTCACTATCCACTGCTCAGAACTACCTACACCATTTCACTGGCTTTTCTGGCACAGAAGGAGGAAATCAAACCAGCCAAACAGAAAAGGTACATTCCATGATAAACACCTTTGATAGAAAACTGTGAAACACAGCTTCCAATTTTCTGCATAAAATTGCCAAGAGGTTTGTGCGCCTCCAAGACAGGCCCGCCAGGCATCCTGAATGTCTGTCTGCCACTTGGATTCAACGAGGGCCGCTTGCAATACAGGGTGGTGCAAAACCGTTCCATTTAAGTGATATATTGCACATAAAATCTAAAAATTTGTTGCAAAGTTACAATATTCTCCAGAGAGTTAAAATACTTCTACATGTACAGTTAAATATTAACATTTCTTTTTTTAAAAAAAAAATCCCAAATTACCCAAAATTGATGCACATAATACTGACAAAAAAAGTTTCAAAACTGAATAAATCTACATATAAGTTACATCTGTAAATGCGTACAATTAAACACCATCCAAATCTCACCCGCCAAGTTGCTGTCAACAATTTCTTGCTTTTCCAGTCCTGCACGTCAAGTGCCAGCCAAGGGGAAAAGAAAAAAAGATCTGCAGTGTTAAGACAAAGCGCTGGAAAGAGTTATAAAGCGTTTCAGCGTGTAGAGGTAGTGCCGCCCGCATCCGATCAGAAATTCACCATCTCCAAACTATGATGGATCTATGTAGTAAAACGTAGAAAGGCTAAAAAATTTACAAAAATAAATAGTTTTGTACGCTTTACAAATCTGCAAGGTATTTTGCTGCCAAGCATCTTGAAGCTCCTTCAACAAAAGGGAACGGAGGGATTTTTTTTTTCCTTTACATTTTTTTTAAATATATCTCTTATTTACTGAAGATGCAAATCCCCAAGTTTGCAGTGAACTCCAGTGAATGCCAACACAGCATTTGTAACCAAACGTTAAAAATAGAGTCTTTACTTCAGAAGATTTTTTTTTTCTCTCAAAATTCAGGTATTCAAAAGTCTTCAGGCAGATTAAAAATTGCACATTATAAAGTTAGTTCTGCTGGAATAAGGGTAGACGGGGTGTGCGCAAGAGAGACATTCTTTGCATATACCCCAGAAGGAAAAAAAAGATTGCACAATGAGTTTAATAAATATACCATTTTACACAAAAGCCAACCACATTTTTTTTTGGTTTACTACTTCATATACCAGTCTTGAGAGGTTTCTTATGACCACTCAAAGATAATGCCTCTTGGTTGCCACTTTGACACATAAACTTTGCGGCTTCCTCTCTGTGGTTCCGATTCAAATGTGGCAGCAGAAGAAGATATCTTTGGATGATTTTTTTTAAAAGGGTCGGAAAGTGTCAGGACCCGACAAGAATCTCCATGATGTGGTCCAAGTCACTCAAGTCGCTTCGACACATGGGGATGTTGCTTGCGGAGGAAGAATTGCAAGAAGGGAAGGTTTTCAAGATCTCTTCCGCAGGTGCTACAGGTGACGGTCTTGAAGCAAGCATGAGGGAAGCAGTCAAAGTCCTAATCATACATCGAAGTGTCGTGCATCTTTCAAAGATGTCACCGCTTCTATAGCCAAGTCTTTCGGCAGCTAGTTGAGTTTGAAATTTCAAAGGAGCCACTTAACGCTGCATTCCACCTCCTTTTCAAATCTTGTCGGTCGTCTTCGTACCGAACGCCAGGGGTTTCGCAGCTCCTTGACTCGACTGCCTCCCTCGGGCGACAGCCAAACAGGTGGGCGTGGCCTGTAATAGCCTCCATAAAGTCCAAGTCTTTCAGAATAGAGGAGATGGCAGATGACATGTCGTTATCAGAAACCATCAACAGGCTATTTTCGAGGGGGCCTTCCACTGGCCGTGTGGCTGGGAATCCCCAGTCCGCATCTCGCCTTTGGTCGCCGCAAGCGGAAAAGGTGCAAGGCATCGCAGGCAAATCCAGGCTCATGCAAGCGGAAGGGCTGGCGCTGAGGCCGCTGCACATGCTGAAAAGCTGTTGGCTGGTCTCTTTGCCCCCATCTCCTCCTGGATCTGGCCTCGACTGTGTTGGCTATAAGGACCGAAAGGTGCAGGTTTGGTTCCACCCAGCATTCTTGTATGTTCAGTAACTTTATTGCGAGGCACATCGCTTGAGCACCAGCTGCCTCTTGAGCTGGTAGGGTAGGTTTCGACTGGAATCGGCATAAGCAACTTGACAGGCTACAGCTTTCATGTTTTCTTCATAATCACCAACTTATGCTTTTCAGACCTCCTCCCCAACATGAACCTGGAAGAATGGAAGCCAAGCTATTAGATGAAGCTCGCTTCTGACACATATGAGCATTCACACACTTTAAAAAACAGTATTTAAACAGCTTTCAACTTTCGAGCAGGGAAGGAAGCTGACCAGAGAAACTAGAGCACAAATCGGGGCATATATAGCACCATGGATGCGCAATATGGTACTTCTCTTCCCCAGAGAAGGGATGCCAACTATGGCGCTCCAGATGTTCATGGACTACAATTCCCATCATCCCCTGCCAGCATGGCCAATTGGGGTGCCACAGGTTGGCCACCCCTGCCCTAGAGCACAAAATGTGCCCCCATATTTCGCAGCCAGGGTGTTATATATGCCCCAATTTTCCAAGATCCTAAAAAGCTACGCAATTCAACTTGCTACTCCAACCTAGCTTAGAACAGCAGTTTTCTAGTTCTTTTTTCAGGCTATCCAGGTGCTTGGAAGTATGTGAGCAACACAACGGGAATTCTTAGCTGAAGTTCCTGAACAAGATTTTCTTTTGGCCAGAGGGTGGTTTCAGAACTCTAAACAATTTGTTCTCCTTCCTGTGATTTAACAGGGAGACAACTGCTGAATAACTTTTGCAAAATCAAGGAAACCATACATACGTGTCCAATTTGTATAACTTGGTTTGATTTTTTTAATGTGGGCATTACACAGTATAAGTTGGCTATATTGGCACTTTATGACACTTTGACATATTTATTCTATATAACGATCTCAGCACCCACATCTTCATACTATATACCGTGGTGTCCACTGGGAACATGACTGCTTCTAATGAGATGTGGAAAACCTGCCTACAATTGTCTCAACCTACACTTTGTCACACATTAAAAATTCAGAGCACAACATTGTGATTTCCATGCCATCGTTCTTACATCCCCCCCTGAAAGGCAATAAACTTTGTCTAGATGGAAGTTTCCAAAATATGCTCCCTGAGGTTTGATCTAAAAGCTGATTTGACTGCTAAAGAGAAGCTGTTCAAAGAATTCTTTTGATGCTGACCCTCCTTTCCTCCCCTCCTTTCACCACACCACTTGAAAGGTGGACTTTGAATCTTGGCACACACAGGAAGTCCCTCTTAGAGAAGCTGTTAAAACTCGCTGCGCTCTTGCAGCAAACTCTGTTCCAAATGCAACTGCTTCCATATCAACTGCAGTGGTGTAAAACACCCCCCCCCCCCCAGCTCAATGGTGGCAAAGTCTTTGCTTGAAACTCGGGACCACGAAATACTTGAGTGAAAGGTTTTAGCGCACAGATGAAAGCCAAGCCCCTTGCGGTGATCAAGCCATACGAAAAGGAAAGATCCTCAAGTGGCAAAGGGACGGCTTCTCTTGAGGCAATGTGTGGTCAAAGTCCACCATCCTGTGGGAAGGCAGGTCTGGCAATCTACCCCTACAGCTACATTCCGTGAGAGTTTTCCTCGAAATGAAACTCCAAAGAACCTCCTGACTGTTGAGTTGCAGAAATAAAGTTTAGGGACCTGGCACAAGAGCTTCAGCAAAGGAAAGTGTAGGTCTGAGGAAACAGAACCTGCACATGTTTCTGTTTAGAACCCCAAACTCTTCTTTTAAAAACTGGGCAAATTTGGGTGTGTGAGTGGGCAATTTGTAAAGCATCTCGTGCAGTGGTGGCGAACCTTTGGCACTCCAGATGTTATGGACTACAATTCCCATCAGCTCCTGCCAGCATGGCCAATTGGCCATGGATCTGAAAGTGGGGTTCTCAACCTCCTAATGCCAATGCATCCTTTAATACAGTTCCTCATGTTGTGGTGACCCCCAACCTTAACATTTATCCATTTTACAAATGGAGAACACTGGTGCAGAGAGTCTTAGGCGATCTCTATGAAAGGGTCGTTTGACCCCCAAAGGGGTCCCGACCCACAGGTTGAGAACTACTGTAACAATTCAGGCCATCTATGAAGTGAACTGACTGTGGCTAAAGTGAATTGTTTGGAGTGATGCACTCTTTCCAGTCCCAAACCCCATTGTATCTCAGTGCTTTTACTGCAGAGAAAACCACAACTAAACCCCCTAAGCCAGGTTAACTAACCCTTGACATAGTGTTTAGAGGAGCTCCAGTTTCATCAGAACTATTCCGTTTCTGAAATGCCATCTCGAAAAGTAAACAATAACCATGGCAGCAGCAAAACCCGTTCAATTAGCAGGGAAATCATTTGCTTCTGGTGCAGCACATGTATGGATTACTACTCTATGTTACAAACACATGCGCCTATGTGGCTCTCTGGCTTTTCTGTACACACAGAGCTGATGGCTGTGTGGGTTCACATTCTCCTCTGGGTATGTGGCCACTCTATCCTGTATTCACACACACCCAAGTGCCCAAACACAAGTGGTTAAGAGTTAACTGTGAGAGACGAGGTTGAAAAGACAAGTGAAATACAGGCTGTGCAGATATACATTTGCCAGGCAACTTTTGGGAGTTCCTTCCAACAGGCTTCTAGCCTAACGGAGAACAGGGTTTCTACAGACACACAACCGTGAGAGTCAGAGTGCAGATTAAGGGTGGATGTTAAGTATGCAGACCCCCCAGCACTGCAGAGGGGCCTCCCAGTTTCCCTTTTGTCTCAGCTCTGGTGAAGCCAGAAGCAGATCAGCTGACTTTTAACGCTCGCCAGTACACATCGGGGCTGCCAAAGCTGCGGAAGGAAAAGAATGAATGGGTTTTCTGCAGGTAAATGGCATAAATGCCCTACTTCTCTGTTGCCCAAACACAGGCACGACTGCTCTGCTGCTTAACTCGCTGCCTTGCGATCTAATAACTATGCAACAATAAACAACTATGGGGAGACCTGAATAATACTCAATCACAGAATCCTAGTGCTTCTAAGAACAGACCTTGGATTGCCTTAGAGGCAAGTATTGATTATGTTCCGCATAGAACACAGCCTGCCCCTGATGTGGATCGCTCAGGCTAGCCCAATCTACCAAGTAGACAGCCATATCACCCCCCATGATACAACCTTCCCCATCTCTTCTGCAGAACTGACAAGCCGAAACTGGTCCAGAGGGCAACCAAAATGGTAACAGGTCTGGAGTCCATGCCCTACGAGGAGAGGCTTAAGGAGCTGGGGATGTTTAGTCTAGAGAAACGAAGGTTAAGGGGGGGACATGATAGCCATGTTTAAATATTTGAAGGGATGCTATGTCGAACAAGGGGCAAGCTTGTTTTCTGCTGCCTCAGAGATTAGGACCAGGAGTAATGGATTCGAGGTGCAGGAAAAGAGATTCCATCGAAACATTAGGAAGAACTTCCTGACTGTCAGGGCTGTTCAGCAGTGGAATTCACTGCCTCAGAGAGTGGTGGAGTGTCCTTCTTTGGAGGCTTTTAAAAGGAAGCTGGATGATCGTATGCTGGGAGTGCTCTGATTGTGTGATCCTGCGTGGCAGGGAATGGGACTTGATGGCCCTTGGGGTCTCTTCCAACTTTATGATTCTATGAATTTCCACCCAGGGATGAATACATCCCACTGAATTCCACCAGTTTCCTATAGTAAGCAGGCGGCGCATATTCCAGGGCAGGGCCAGCACTTCATCAGCCCCCCCGCCAGCATGACCACCGGGCTAAGCGGCAGGGCTACGGGAATTCGTAGTCCATAACATCTGGAGTGCCAAAGGTTCGCCACCACTGCTATAAGGCTTATATATATATATATACCCCTTTTTGGTACTTTTTCGTACTCCCCTCCATCTCAGAGGCACTGGAAACTCAACACCAGTACACCCAGAAGCACATTTCCCCCACTCCCTCATCTATGTTGTGTTCTTCTCCTCAGTGTCATGTAGAATCGTGATTCTAGATCCGTTCATGCGGTCACAATGTATATAAATGGATGGAAAGTTAACCAAGGAACAGGCATAGAAACATAAGAAGGAGCCTGCTGGATCAGACCAGAGTCCATCTAGTCCAGCATTCTGCTACTCGCAGTAGCCCACCAGGTGCCTTTGGGAGCTCACATGCAGGAGGTGAAAGCAGTGGCCTTCTGCTGCTGCTGCTGCTCCCAAGCACCTGGTCTGCTAGGGCATTTGCAATCTTAGATCAGGTCTTTTTACTGCTTTGCCACCATGACCTCAGCCATGCATTAGCTGAGCCCTGGATGCAGCTGTCAGCCAAGAGGGGTCACTCCAAGGCACCAGAAGGGTTAACCCAGACTTTTCCTCCCCACCAGCCAGAGAGGCCGCAATGCAATTCCTGAACCATCACCCTGCAAAGAGTCACCTGTTCCATCTGTCACAGCAACTGATGCTGAAGGGAAGCAGCTGGCTGTGCAATACACACACCCGGCGAGGACTCGGAAAAGTGTCCATGCAGAAGAAAGCGATTTAAGCCCAAGCTTCCCATGGCTTTTCCCAGGACCCGTTTCCTCCTGTCTCCACAAAAGTCCTTTGTGGAGAACCGGTGCTTACACGCTCACGACTGCTTGCTGCTCTGTTCCTGTGCTGCCACTTGATCACGTCTTTCAAATAACCAGTCATCCACCCGACGACTGATCCGTTAACTTAAAAGTGATTTAATTAAAAATACTGCAAGGATCCGAGCAAGGTGGTATTGCGGGACCTGTGGAAAGAGGAGAAACGCGCCGCCCTGTGACTCTTGTGGCAAGAAGCCGCCATTTCGACCTGGGAAGAAAATTGCTGGGCTTGAACTTCACAGTCAAACTACAATAAAACACACTGACTTTGACACGCGTGGGAAGCCCAAGTACTTAGGGGCAAACTAGCTGTGATGGTATCCTTACGGCTGCTGCAAGGATGCCACCACTTTAGAGTCATTTAAAAATGCAACAAGGGAGTGCAGCATGATGCTTTTGTGCCCCCCCCCGCCCGAATCTCTTTCAAGAAGAGTCACCAGAAAGATGGTGCAGCCATTGACGACGACATCCCAGTCTGCCATACTGCAGCTCTGATCAGGGCCAGGCCTTAAATCAGTGGTTCTCAAACTGTGGGATTTAGACCCTTTGGGGGCCGAATGACCCTTTCACAGGGGTCGCCTAAGACTCTCTGCATCAGTGTTCTCCATCTGTAAAACGGATAAATGTTAGGGTTGGGGGTCGCCACAACGTGAGGAACTGTATTAAAGGGTCACGGCATTAGGAAGGTTGAGAACCACTGCCTTAGATGATGTTAAATGGTGGCAGCATGCTTGTGGCGGCCATGAGAACCTTGTCAACCTTAGCCTGTCTCCTGTCCTCACCAATAGAATAAGAGTTTGGATTTATTCCCACCTTTATCGCCTGTAAGCTGACTCAAGATGGCTGACAAGCTCTTTTCCCCTCCTCCCCCCACAAAAGACACCTTGTGAGGCAGGTGGGGCTGAGAGAGTTCTGAGAGAATTGTGACTAGCTCACGGTCACCCAGCAGGAGTGCAGAACCACATTCGCTCACCACCAGATCAGCCCCTGCCACTCAGGTATAGAGTGGGGAATCAAACCCGGCTCTCTTCCAGATTAGAACCACCCGCCTGAACTACCGTATACTGGCTCTAAGATGCAGCAGTCCTACCGCTGTGTGCCTTTGAATTCACCCAAAAGAACACCCAGTATTGGTGGATAAATAATGTGCGAAAGTGAACAATGTGTACAATTTTTACTGGCGCACAGGCATCAAGCTACGTTATTTTATGTATCAGGCAGACTGCTCCAGCAGCCCCCCTATTAGGCCAAGGGTTTGACAAGATCTTTGGTGAATGCCATTTGCGGGGTTATTTTTTTTTCAAACCTTGGCGTTCGAAAGCATTTATAAATAAGCATTTGTAATCACAGCCAGGCCGGTACCAGAAGTCTATCCTGCACGTTGCTATTTAACAGAAATTTAAGAGAGCCAAAAGCACCATCGCCTCATATTTTAACGGGATTTGACAGCACCATTGGTAGTGATGACAGATGAGAATGGTTTGGGGAATTTTTTTAGGTGGCCATCCTGATTGAGAGATCTTCTGCTTCTGGCCACCATTAAAGCTTAAATTAGAAAAAAATGACTTAGTGAATGAGGTTCATAAAATAATGCACTACTGGGAAAGTGGCCAGCCTCTGCCATATTAATATAGGTATAGGTTCACAAGGACCTTGTTAATTTCATTGGAAATAGATTCAGGAGAGGCAAGAGGAAGTACTTCATTCGAAGAGTAATTAACTTGTGGAGGTGACTGCCATGGAATGTAGTGATGGCCACTGGTTTAGCTGGTTTGCCATTGTCTGTCTCTGGGGGACTTTTGATGGAGGACAGGTTGGCTGTTGTGGATTTTCCAGGCTGTTGATGGTTTTGCCCACATCTATGGCTGGCATCCTCAGAGACATGTCACGATGTGAGTTGTTTCTCTCCATGGAATCCCATCTCATCACAACGTGCCTCTAAAGATGCCAGCCCCAGAGGAGGCTACAATATTAACAGCGAAATCTACCAGACCGTGTCCATACAGCTCAAAACCACCAAGGTTAAATCCTAAAGCCTTCGGAGGAGAGATTCATTAACAGTTATGAGCCATATCTAAATGGAACCATCATGTTCAGAGTCAGTAGCTTTCTGAACACCAGTGCTGGGGTGCAGGGAGGGAGTCTTGCGTTATATTTTAAACAAGGGCCTAATGAACTACCGCTCTTATTTCCACACAGCTTTCAGAACTATTAGATTTGACACAACTCTCTTTAGTAGTGCTTCCTGCCCCAGCGCATCGTCAAGAGCCCAAGACAGAGGTGTAAATCGTTACCAAGTCGAAGAGACTGCTCCTCTCTTTAGGAATGAGGAGGTTTACCTGCGGTGCCACGTGTTTCCGTTGGGGACTCCCTTGGCAGACAAACATATCACGCGCATACAGGCTAACTCCGCAGTCTTATGGAATGCCCTGTTCACTGGAAATCACGTACGTGGCTAGATGAAAGAGAATCCACTGCAGTATTCGCCAACAATAAGAATCGTTGCATTTCATTGGTTACAAATAATGCACACGGTTAAGATTTAAGGAGTAAAATGCTTACACCTTAATAGGTCACTGAAATGTTAAGGCTACCACAAGTTCATTAAGTAAACACATAGGCTCTATTTCATCTCTCTCATTAAATGCCGATACGTACGTTCATGTTGTGATCTGTGACGGAGCTATAAGGGGACAGGGGGCCCACGCCGTGCATTAGGGGTGTGCCAGTGGGGGTAGAAAATTGCCCCCTCTACAGGCGTGACTCAGAGACAGACAATGGCAAACCACCTCTGAAAGTCTCTTGCCTTGAAAACTCTACGGGGTTACCAAAAGTCAATTGTGACTTGATGGCAAAAAACCAACCAACCAAACCTAGGTCTAATTGTAGGGACAATAGGCTACCCAGCAGAACTTTTTATTCTGGCTTCTCCAACACAGAATATGTCAGTATTTTCAAGCTTTCCAGATGCTGCACTAAGGTATGCTCAGGAGTTGTTTACCAAACTTAAAAGACTTCAACAGGAAATGGCTTTTCTGAATGAGGAGACACCGTTGAGCAATCTCACAGTACGACTCATTTCTCATCAGACATCAACAAATTAGCACACACCTTATTTACTGGAATGTTTTGCTTGATGTCTTGGATGGCCGTGCCTTCAGAGGACCAATTCCTCTCCACTTAGAAGCCCCTGCATGCTCACCCGCCAGCCTCAGCAACCTCAAGTCTAGACTACTGCAACACGTTCTACCTTGTCCGGGTCCTGCTGCTTAAATCAGCTGAAAGAGTTGCATTAATAGCAACAGATCACTACGAACACAATCATACGGATACTCCCAAGGGTTGCAAGGGCTCCGGACAGTCCTCCGAGGTAGTAGAGTGTTGGCATTGACTTCAGGCTAGAAAACCAACAATCCTATTTCAAAGATAGCTGTAGACGGCTTCAAGGGAAAGGGCTAGTGATCATGGTGGTGTGCACTTGTAGCCAAGAGTTTTTGCATTGTTTAGTATTGTTCAAAAGGCCTGCCAAACCTGTTTCACCAGAGGACACGGAGCAATAAAAACAGTGTGTCTGCATCAGGATAAGAAAACCTCCTTCAAGCCACTTTTGGAAACGAGCATCTACTGCATCCAACACGAAGTTACTTCTTAATCCTTAGTGTCTTAAGCATTTCTTACATTTAACACATTCATACTGTGTGACCTTAGCCTAAAAAGACTCCTGAAGAATTACTACTGGACCATTTCGGTCTGTGGCGGGGAGAAGCCCTCAGTAATTAGAATTGCCCTTTGATAATGAAGGATGTAAACCCTGTGAGCAGAGGTGATGGTATCATCATGACCTTCCCTCAGACAACAAACAGGTCCAACCACCCCTGCCATGCAGTCTCTCTGCAAAATACACAGGTTGGAAGAGAATCAAGATGCAAAATAAGCTTAGGCTAGATAATAATAATACTGCTCTCCAAAGTCGCAGCTTTTCTCCCCAGAAAGAAATAAGTCAACCCCATCCTCACAAGAGTGTTTCAGAATTTTGGGGAATTGTGTATCTGTGTGCTTTCCTAGAATTTTGAGCTGGAGCCAATTCATTTAGCCAGCTGCTGTTTAAGGTTACGGGTAAAGTGCAGGATGTATTCAGAACACAGAAAATCAAGCAATTTTTCAAGCTCCTTCATTTAATGAAATGAATTTATACGGGTTCGGTATGTGAATAGTTCATCAAGCTTCAATACAGCAATTTACAAGTTTTCTGCATCTCGTGCATCCCCAAGCAGTCTGGGTGGATAAAAGCGGAAAGGCCTGTGAATCTTGGGCAAGCAGGGCACTGGATCCGGCCTTCTGCCTGGCCCAGGGCATGGTCTGTAGACACGCAACGTAACAACTGTGCCAAAATTAAACAGGTCCAGGCCTAGTCGGTGCTTGCATGGCAGAGCACCTGAGAACCCCACAGCCTTGGGCTTCCTGGAGAAAAGCTGGAATAATAAAGACACAACGGAACAGGAATGAAAAGCCTGCACAAGCTAAAGTATTTCTTCGGTGACATTATGATAGAGGTCACAAGAAGACATAGTTCACAAGGCAGTTACAATAAATTCCTTGGTTTGGAAAGGGGCTGTTTCTGACAGTCACAATACGGTTGCTAGCTGACAACCCCTCTTGCGAGCAAAAACTCACAGCAGCCGAGAGCCAGGCAGCAGACAGAAGCTTGGTCCAGTGACTCAGCCCACACGAGAAGCTGGATGTAGCTTCTCATATTCTAAAGTGCCCTGCACCAAGAACGAGGGACACGTGACTACTCTTTAGTCAGTCCCTGCCCTCTTCTCTGGATGTCCAGAGTAAGGGGAGATAACAGATTAGATTTTCAGAATGTAAGAGAGTGATCTGATTTCCCTAATCTCATACTACCAATTTGTAGCCATCACTTCGGGCCTCAGCAAAACACTAGGAAAATCGTGAACGATTCTTCTTTCCCTACAAAGTCCAACAGTAGCCAGATGAGGCCACAATCTGAATTGGGCTCACAAAGAAGGGGGAGATGAGGGTTAGTTATTGTGCCCCACATAGGTTCGCCATAAGAAATGAAACAGGCATACACATTTGAGATGCTCTTAATCCCCAGAAGAGGGGGGGAAAGAGAAAGAAAGGAATCTTTTCCATGCCCTTTCCCCCTTTCCAGAGATAACAACAGTTCAGGACACGCATATATCTGCTTTCACTAGGAAAAGAGCTATACCTAGAAACTTAAAAACATGGTTGGAAAAGGAAAAAAATTCAGGAACAGACCCAATTCCACCTCTGACATGCTTTACTTTTTTAGAATGAATGATATGCTTTTTATGGCATGACTTGACTCAGTCAAAATGTATAATGTGAACTATTTTTTAATGTAACTATTTGGCCTATTTAGGGAATCTAAAATAAATGCCTTTGTGTTCTACATGCAAAACTTCAGATACATCCAGTACTTGAAAGAGCTGTAAACTGCTGCACACCATGGTTTTGCGTGTAGAGGGCAGGGACTGGTTAAAGCCTGCTTGCCTCATATTGGATAAGAACATAAGAAAGAGCCTGCTGGATCAGACCAGAGCATCTAGTCCAGCACTCTGCTACTCGCAGTGACCCACCAGGTGCCTTTGGGAGCTTACGTGCAGGATGTGAAAGCAATGGCCTTCTGCTGCTGCTGCTGCTCCCGAGCACCTGGTCTGCTAAGGCATTTCCAATCTCAGATCAAGGAGGATCAAGATTGGTAGCCATAGATCGACTTCTCCTCCACAAATCTATCCAAGCCCCTTTTAAAGCTATCCAGGTTAGTGGCCATCACCACCTCCTGTAGCAGCATATTCCAAACACCAATCACACGTTCTGTGAAGAAATGTTCTATGGATGATAATTTCTAAAAGTAACACTGTAAACATATCTCATTTTCAAGAATATTTTCCAGTAAACACCAGAAATTTTGGCAACAATTAGTAATTTGATAATAATACAATATTAAAGAGTTCAGTGTTTTCAAAGTTATTATGCCTAACTGGAGATTTGTTGCCATTTAATTTTCTTTACAAAAAATTGTTTTTAATTTCAACTCCACCCCTGGAATGGCAAAAATTGACACACATGTACTAAGGCACCACGGTGTGCAGCAGTTTACAGCTCTTTCAAGTACTGGATGTATCTGAAGTTTTGTGTGTAGAACACAAAGGCATTTATTTTAGATTCCCTAAATAGGCCAAATAGTGCAATTTTAAATGCCAAATTATGAATTATGCATTGTATGCCATTAAAGTAAAATATGCTTAGGCTGAACAAGAAGGTATTGTACATGTTTCATTTCCCCCCAATATTTGTAGTATTGTTCTCTCCCCCCACCCAAAATGTCCAAGAATTTGATTTATATCTTTACATCAGGGGTTAGCAACCCGCGGCTCAGGAGCCACATGTGGCTCTTTTTTCAAGTTTCTCAGACTGCTCTCAGAGCGGGTAACACGACGGTAGTTGCACTTTAGATACATGTATGGCGATTCCTCCTTCTCACTCTTCCTTCAAGGCTCCTTTCCTCCCCGCCTGCCTGGGAAGGAGGGGAAAGGAAGCCGGAGGGAGGAAGGAAGGAGGGGCTGGGGAAGGAGGGGCACTCGCCGCGCCCCAAGTGCAACTTGCTGTCGTTGGCATCCCTGCTCGTCTATCCCGGCCAAGCTGGCTGGAAGACAGGGCTTGGGAGGCTCGGGCGGGCCAAGTGGCTTTGTAAAGTAAAGGTTGCCAACCCCTGCTCTAGATATACCTCTGTCTCCCAACTCCACAGACTGATCCTGACTGGGCATCCCAAAGCAGTTGCTATTTGATCTTATTTGCTATTTGCTCTTACAGCCTTACCAGCTGTCTATTTCAGACTGAATTCCTGGAAAGCCCGCTTCGCTCCCCAAACAGCAGATGAGCAGGCCAAACTTACATCTGGACTGTACCACTCCAGACTGCAGATGGGGAGCCACCTGACAGAAGGTATCTCCATGAAAACAAAACGTCACTTCTTAACACCTAGCCTCTATGTACGGGGATTATTTTTGCACTGAGGGGCATACATACAATCTGAAGCACCTCTTTTCAGATGCAGGTTTAAGCACTTCATCTACTCTTGGGGAGAAGGGAAGCCACAGACAAATGACCGCCTAACAGACTGGGCCAATACAATAACAGAAATGTCTGAGGAGGTTGTTAGTTAAAAAACCATTCTCTCTTCTAACCGAAAAATTTCAACTTGCTTATGGTAAACGACGCTGCACCGCCTGAGCCCGTATGGCGTAATTATAAATTTAAAAATAAAACCAACACAAACAAAACAGCTCACAAATCACAAAAATTCAAATACCCAGCATTCCAACGCCCTCTTCTGTTACCATTGATCTAAATTTGCAGAAGCCAACAAATTATGGAGACATAGTTGCCAAGTGCTGCTTCACCGTAATACCTCACATCACTCATCCATGACAATTAATCGTAACCCGCAAAACGTCTCCACTTTCTTCTGGCAATACCTGGAGCGGATACTATAAACCTTTTGACAAAAGAAAAAACCCAGCAAGGTTAAACATTTGAATACTTTGTTTGCCAGGCGGTAATGCACCAGGCCAGCCAACAGCATGGTTTTGGCGAAACCCGCGCCCCAGATTCTCAGTGCCACCGGCAGGTTACAAATGCCATTTTCATGGCATCAAAATCAACACACCCGACACTTACCCGCACACCAAAAATGCCCGTAGCAAGGTCATCATCATGATATAAGAGTGATGGCTTAATTTGAGATTGAAAACAAACTGCGTCCCAGTTAGCTTTATTCTGAGTGCCGTCGATGGCGAGTTTCAATCTCGACACGAGGTTTTGTAACGAAAGAGCCTTCCATGGCAGACGTTAAGAAAGATTGAGTATCGAGCGCTGAGTTGTGGATTCAAAGTTAACGGGAAAGGATCATTAATTGAAGAAAGCTCATCAAGTCAGCAAACTTAGCTTTCATTTCCCAGGTAGATCTGTTTTTTATTTTCCTGATAGGGTCAGTTCAGCCATCGAAGTAACAGGGTTGCTCATTTCCCTCAAATCAGGGTCTTTGTTTACAATCTCCTGATTACATTATTATTACATGATTAAACTTCTAGCTTTCATCGGGTACTATTAGGGCTCTGAGTGCCATCATAATTCCATGTTATAGGTTCAGCCACCACGCCCCAAAGTCAGCACTGGGGGAAGAATGAACGCTCAGTATTCTAAGCTTTTCTAAGTCCCCAGCAATGAGGATACACCAGTTTTCCAGATATACCATAACTGTCACCACTGCTATCTTCAGGATTGGTGTACAACTCATGTGGAGAGCTTAAAAGGCAACCAAAATATCTGGTCACCCACATGCCAACTAGCATGAGGACTCTCCATAAGCAATTATGCTTGAATTGTGTCTGGGAGTCCACCCTTGGCTGTATGGTAATCCAGTCTCGTGATGCTGCACTTGTGGGCTTCCCACCAAATGCCGCGCCTTTCTCTGTCCCAGCTATGATGTATGCCAGTGGTGGCTTAACCTATGGCACGGTGCCAGAAGTGGCACTCAGAGCCCTTCTGTGGGCATCAATGCCAAAGAGTTTGTCATGTGATAATAGCGTAATTATTTTGTGGGAGATTATTAGCATTAAAACCAAGACCTAGTTTTGGGGAAGTAGTGTAGGTAACCCTGTTAAGCCTCTGTTAAACCGACTGATTTTCATGGGAAGAATTAAAGCACCCATCCTTTACATGGAGTAAGCTAGGTTGCTGGCAATGGGGCTTGCTTCTGAGTAACCCTCCCTAGGGTCGTGATTCAATTCGCTCGAACGCTCCGTTTTTTTTCCAAAGCAAAGCCACCGACTACCAATTAATTCTAAGTAACGCTTTGAGCTAACTGTTTCTTCTATAATTAAACCTCAGTATTCAGGTTAAATTGGCGTTAGCACTTTCTAAGCGAGCAATGAGTTTTGGGTTGCAGTTTGGGCACTCAGTTCTCAAAAGGTTCGCCATCACTGATGTATGCTCAGTTGCGGCCAGCTCCGAGGCTGCAAATGTGGTTCTAGCTCTACCTATTTCTTTGTGATTGTTCAGGCGTTGGTGACCAAAAGAGTTTTGCCTCTCGCCATCCCTACATGACTGATTTTCACAAGGAGCAATTGGGGAGCGATGACAAGAATACCCTGCAGTTGCGCAATCATGATTTGTTAAATAGCTTTCACAGACTCACTGTTTGTGGCGGGATTTTCCGGCTGTGGGGCCGTGGTCTGTAGATCTTGTTCCTAACGTTTCACTTCTGCATCTGTGGCTGGTATCTTCAGAGGTGTATCACAGAGAGAAGTGTGCTACACACAAGATCTATGAGACCATCGGCCACACAGCCCAGAAATCCCACAACCACCAGTGTAGTCATGTGTGTTCCTGGTTGGGGAAACTGCATCCACCTTTGCCTGCTCTTCTGACTGGTTTTACAAAGAAATCACTAATAGCTTATTATGAATGGCAACTCCATTCAACTGGCTTTCCTTCAAAGCTCTATTCCTGATGCTGTTCAATAAATGTTTGGAATTACTTCATCGCTGTCTGTGGCTTTGGCAAATAGAAGCTGTCTGTGACTTGGCAACAGACTCATGCCCACTTCATTTGCCTCACTACTGATTTCATTTGTCTCTAATGTTCTACTGTCTGCACATATCCAGGTTCACGACACCGCTGGTGCATGATAAACAATGCAGGAGTGTTATCAGGCAGACTTGTGGCTGGGCAGGGTAAGTTTCTGAACCATCGGGCTCTTAAAGGTGCTATAGACAACACAGGCTAAGATGGATTACACTGAAGTCTGGACTTTAGTTCTAATATAAGAGTTCTGCTCTGGGCAAGTTCCCACCTCAATATGTATAGCAGCCAGCCATTCTTCCTCAGGAATAGCCATTTGGATCACAATACACAGCCCTGGAAACAGAACACCTGTTCACTTACCCACAAAGAATATGCTAACACCAGCCACCTCCTCAACTCAACCAACTCTCCTGAGTTCTATCCTCTACCTAGCTTAATCCTTCCCACGCCTTTTCCTGCCCCAGTATTGAGAGGACGTCTAACCTTGCTCTGAATTAGAATACCCCAGAGCTGTAATTTCATCAACTCCACCCAAAATCTAATCAAAAGTTGACGCCCTCGGCTTTGACTTATCAAGCCATTGTCCACTGTGCTGTTCTCCAGAGAACAGAAACTCCTTGTGTAGAAAGACTGGCTTCTTATACAGAGGCTGATTTTTCCTATACCACCTGCCCAGACAGCAGCCCTTCCTTGCCCAATGTTCTCTGGACTAGCTGTGCCCAATGCACTGACCCCTTCCTCTTGGAATTCAATGCAAGGAGCCAGGCAAGAAAAAAAAAAGGCTCACAAGAACAGAGGGTAATTAAAGGCACAGTGGTCGCTGTAACTGTTACTCATGTTGAATATTCAGCTGATGGTTGGCACTGCACTGCATATGGAATCCACCCAGGCCTCTACCCTGGTTGGAGAGCTATCTGAGGAAAGCCAAGAGGCACAAGGAAGCCATATGGGCACCAGTCTGCAATAGTAACAGATAGCATGTGGACTCAAGAACTCTGCACATGATGTGGTGTATGGATCGTGAGACAGTGGTGGTCCTCCCACCTCTTTGATTCCCATTCTTTTTTAAGAATCAGCCCAACTGATGCAGATAATGCAGTTATTGGATCATCTCTTGTAGGGAGCCACATCAGAACTTTTCATCTGGGCTCTGATCACATCAGACAAAAAGTGTCATCAATGTTTGGCTAGAAACAGCAATGGTCCAAATGGCTTCACACTTCCTCGCCTGCAAAGGTACATCAGCATGTCAACACACTGACATTGTACTTGATGCTTCACAAACATGCTTGGGGAGAGTTCTTTCCACTACGCATACTTACCCCGCTAAGAGCCTATAGAGCCTAGAATTTGCGTGGTGTTTTCCAGAGGTTCATGGATCATAATTCCCATCAGACCTCTAAAGCACTGGCCATGCTGGTAGGGGCTGATGGGAATTGTAGTCAATGGACATCTGGAGAGCCGCAGGTTGCAGACCCCTGACCTATGGGAAACACATTGGTAGCTACCGAGAAAGGAGGAATTTTTGAATAAATATGCAATAGGTGCATTGGATGGAGGGGGACATCTTTACAAGTCAAAGTCTAAGACTGAGAATCCTTTCTTTACCTGCGTGAGGTAACACAGTCTTTGTACTGCTGGTTGGAAGACTTGGGAGGATTGCAGGTTGGTGCTTTTGTCCTGGAATAACTTCTAAAAGTTCTGGGCCAGGCAGTTTTAGCAATATGCTGTACCAATCCTTGCTGCTTGCATGCAGTGTCCTTCCTCCAAAGGTCACACCAAAGGATGTGCTGGGAGCGGACAGCATGAGGACAAAAAGGCATAGCCCATGCTGTGATCACTATCACAGTTGAGTCCTGGCCAGACTTTATATAATGGAGCTGTGATTGGCTGAAGTCTTAGTTGGTATCCCTGAGCTGCTCTGTGGCTGTGTGGTGGGAGGCAATTTGTTTTCCACTCCCATCAAGTACAATGGGAGCATTTATACTTATGCCAGTGTTGACACCAATGGATGTCATGACAACACTGGGATATAGGCTGGAAGGGCCTACTCTCCCCACCCCAAACTTGCTCGTTTCTGACTGCAATCCTAGTGTGGAACTTTGTTGCCATCCAAAGTAGTATCCAGACAGTCTTAATATTGAACTGTCAATTGCTCACACTGATGCTGGCACCAGTATAAATATACCCAGTTGCTTGAGAAGCTGTTTAAGTTCTAGTCTGCTACTGGAAGAAACCAGAAAACAAACATATATAATATGGCTTTCCCTTCTAATAAAGAACAGCAGTCTGCATTTCATCAGTATATAAAAAGGCTGTGCATACTGTATTTTTGATAACATACAAACATAGTTTATCGGTCAAGTCGTCAAAGGCAGGCTTTTTATGGTATGAAGGGTTCCTGAACACAAAAATTTAGCAACACTATATGACTTGGATTTCTTGGTGATCAAAACTCTTCATACCCAAGCTATATCTAAAAAAGGACTTTTGTATCTTCATGTCCCACAATACTTGACATTACACCAGGAGTGCAAAATATTCCATTATTTTGCAAGAATTTCAAGGGAAGCGAGTAGTAACAACTCCTGTCAGACTACTCAAGTTTGAGATGTCTTTTCCTGATTGACAACAGGGAAGTATTTAGCTTTGTGATCTGTATCTGGGGAAGATAAATTACTGCGAGAGAAATTAAGGTTACGTTTCCACTCACATCTATTGTAGAAACTGAACAGTCTTAAGCCCAAGAAACTGCACTTAAACATTTTGGAAGGAGATGAAACCTTACCCTTAAAAATTAAAAGGCCAGAACAGTCCAGATATGGTGCAGAGAGGGTTCATCCAGCTCTGATAACAGCCACAGTAATCCTTTCAGTCGAGCGGTGCAACTTCAGGGGAGAATCAGACAAACAGTTGGTTACTAAAACATTGTTTTATAAGGATGATCACTAATCTTCAATTGGCTTCAGCATTCAGACTAGAATTGATTTTTGTGATCCGTGCAAATAAATATTTGATGATTGCCATGCATCATTTTCTATGTCTGACCAAAGATACTGCTTGCAGGTTTCAGCCTAGATGCTCATGTCTGGGAATTACAGAGTAGAAAGAACTACATGCAGCTGCAATAATACCACGACTGTTACCTATGTGGCCACTCCTATAACCTGGATGCCTGATGTCAAAACAAAGGCCCCTACTCTCATACAGGAATAGCCTGACTGCTCTGAGGAGCTCACTGATCAAATAGGCCTTGTGTCTAAACCACCCAGATCTGGCTCACACCCACAGCCACGAGCAATTCACTCAATTTTGCCAAATAACTATGTGAGATCCCAGAGCCCTCTTCCAAAGATAACCATCCTTGATAATTCAATCATTAGCCCAGGGAAGATCATCGAGCCACTGCTCAGCCTTTATCCGATGAAGGGAGCTACAGGACTTACCTTGCTCTTCTGCAAACCAACACTGCCACCCACCTGAAACCATCCCACCTATGTTATAGGGCTGTTCTGTATCATCCCACCAAGCATGGCTATATATGGATGCCCAAATCCCCTTGAGTGTCCATTTGTCTGCACATACCTAGAATTCAAACACATCTGTAGGATCCAAGATCCTGCACTTGCATTATTGATCTAAATATAGTCACTTCACAGCCTATAAACAACATATATCAAGCCCCTCCAACTTTGTGTAGTAGGTTTTACTGAACTTCCAACCCCAACTTTGCAGTTGGTTTTCACTCCTGTGGACATCACTGGATCTTTTCTTTTGTTCCTGGATCACCAGTTCTTGAACGGTTTCAGTGCTTTTCAGGATTTCAAGAGGGATTTCCCATCTTGGACCAGTTTTGTTCTCCTGACCTACACCAAACCTAATCTGATCCATCTCTTCAGGAGAATGTACGCTCTCCAGATTCCCCCATAACCGCCCTCTTAGCTGCACAAACAAGAGTGCTTTTGATTGTGTGTTCTTGGCAAGCAGGGAGTTGACTTGATGGTCTCTATGGTCTCTTCCCAACTCTATGGATTCTAAGAGTTCCAACGATTTATTTTATTTATTTATTTATTTATTTATTTATTTCATTTATTATAATCACTTCATCCCTCGTGAGGGCTCTGGAGATGCTACTACTATATTATGCTACTATATTACAATGCTGTTTTACTTTCCTTGAATTTCATAGCCTTAGTTATGAATTTTGCACTCCAGGATGTTATGGGATTGTGCCCCATCAGCCCCTGCCAGCATGGTCAATTGGCTACGCTGGCAGGGGCTGATGGGAATTGCAGTCCATAACATCTGGAGTGCCAAAGGTTCGCCACCACGGTTCTAGCTTTATATCTTAATAAAAGTCTAAAGATTTTCTCATACGAGTTTTTCATTTCCAGCATGTCTTTGCAAGTGAATTGTGCGACAAAAAAATCTGTTTATACAACAGCAGACTGAACTTGCCCCACATAATTATCCCAGGGTGCTTGTATGGTTCTTCTAACCCCAGCCCAGATAAAATTAGGAATCCACTTCATCAGCCTCTGTCAGCATGGCCAATTGGCCATGCTGGCAGGGGCTGATGGGAATTGTAGTTCCTGAACATCTGGAGAGCCGCAGGTTCCCTACCCCTGTTCTAACACATGTAGACACTCTGCAAATGGACAGACCTGGCACAGAAACCAATCTGAGCAAACTAGTTTGTGCTTAGAACAGCACAGGACTCTGTCACCTGCACAAGATGTTCCAAACTTTATTTGAGAATCGAAAGGCTACTGGCCATGTATACAGCCTCCTTAGCCTTTTACTGTGTTGTTCTATGGGGGACTGTGAATGCACTTTTATCACTTAGTGGGTAACACTAGAAGCCTGCTTACTTCAAAGAATGGGAGCTATTTTGACAGAACAGCACTACTAAGAAGAGTTCCCCATAAGCAGAGCAGTGTAACACATCAAACAGATGTATGGTGCAACAAGGAAGAATTTTGTTCCCTGGAGCATTTCTAAAGATGAGTAGGAAAGCAGGTGTCTTTATAAGGGCACCACAGTGGATGGAAGGGAAAGGGAGGTTACTTGCTGACAGACTCATACTTCATTTTCAGAAAGACATGATAGCAGGTCATGTAATACCAACCCAAGTAAACTACACAAGCAGGTAAATGGTGGCAAACAGCATGAACAGCACCCCCCCCCTCCCCCACACACACACAAGAGGCTCACCCAGACGTATTGTCCAGGACACCATGGGAGCACAGAGGCAAATCTGCCTGATTTTACTCCTGCTGCTGCTTCTATCAGTTGCTTTGCTTTAATGAGCAGTCTTCGATTATGTCATTTGTGTTTAAATTAGTGTGCATGTTGTGGACAGAAGTGTAATAGTTTTTTCAAGTTTGAGAAATGAAATAAATACATTCCAATCCAGGCTTATAAAAATGCCAGGACTCTCACGAACAGAAATTGTGTTTCATGTCTACCAGTAGCGTGCTGGTGATAAGATATAAATGATTAAGATCAGATCAAAGCCCAGCTCTTCTTCAGAAACGCAGAAGCCTTGACACACATGATACAGATATAAAGCACTTCAGTGTTCGTGGCAATTAGTGTATTCTCTTAAAGGGAGCATTAGTGCACTTAAGTGTTCATAAATTCTGAAGCAAAGCAGCAGAGCAGTAAGATATTCTCCTCCCTTTACATTTTGCTCCTGCAAGAGTAAAACCCAAGGGGAGTCAAGCTTCCATATAGCCTGCCTAAAGAGAAACCAGACAGAACTTCCTGGAACTTCTTGCCTGCACCTCCCACGGCAGCGAGACAGAAGTTTGCAGTAACATTTCTGCTCTGGGTAAGAAGATACTCTCCTTCACTCTCTTCCTCAAGCAACTGCAACAAAACAGAAAACTTCCACCTGTCTTCAGAGATCCAGATTTCTCTCATTCGCATGGACGACCACCACCATAAAATGATTATATCGTACCACATTTTCTCAAGATCCTACCCCGCCCCACAAATTTCCATCTACCCTGTTTCCCCGAAAATAAGACATCCCCTGAAAATAAGATGTAGTAGAGGTTTTGCTGAAGTGCTAAATATAAAGCATGCCCCAAAAGTAAGACGTAGCAAAATTTTTGTTTGGAAGCATGCCCGTCGACCAGAGCATGCAGCTCTGGAGCGGAAAAATAAGACATCTCCTGAAAATAAGACATAGTGCATCTTTGGGAGCAAAAATTAATATAAGACACTGTCTTATTTTCGGGGAAACAGGGGAGCACTATAATGAATGAAGTTCGCCTTAATCCCAAGCACACCCTGTACAAAACATTTCCCCTCTCTTCCTATAGGCGCACAAACAGCACATCCAGATTTTCTATCTTCCTTTTTCCCCCAAATGGTGCTCCTTCCAGCTCTTCTCATATACACTTTTAAAAACTTCATTTCAAATTTTTTCAGTTCTGTCCTTTATTCTAGCCACCCAGGCTCTGTTCTCTAATGCCTTCTTTCATTAAATAGCACATAAACTTAATTCCTCTCTCTGACCTCCAACTAAATCGCTAATTCAAAGGGGATTCCCTCCTTTCCTACGGATCCCTCTCCCAAAAGGCCCGACAGCCACTTCTTCCTACTCTTTTGCACGCAAACTCTTCGTGTCCTTCTACTCTAAAGCCCTAGCTCTACTCCAGGGGTGTCCAACTCTGGTGCTTCAGATGTTCATGGACTACAATTCCCATCAGCCAATTGGCCATGCCAGTTCATGGACTACAATTCCCATTAGCCAATTGGTCATGCTAGCAGGGCTGATGGGAATTGTAGTCCATGAACATCTGAAGCGTCAGAGTTGGACACCCCTGCTCCACTCACTCTCCCCTTTATCAGGTTCTCATAATTACATAATATCGGGCACTTATGCAATCAACTCACAAGAATTGTAAATATATTTAAAATTCCTGGGTGCCCAGTTGGCCGGACACCTGGTCTTTCCAGTTCTGCACCTCGCCGTGCCCTGTCAAGCCTCTCCCAGCTTCTTCTGTTTTGCTTTCTCTCCGCAGTTTCTAACTCTCAGAGGCAGTTCACGCTCCTCCATTTCCACTTTCCCCTCCACACTATCCATTCCAAGCAGCCACACTGATACCACTTCAACCCAGAACTACGAACCTCCTACAAAATACCCAGAGTCCATGTTAACCTCTGCTATCCTACCAACCAACGACCAACTTCAGTCCACTCCCTGCTCATCCAAGAATCAGGCACCTCTAACATCCTTCCTAGAGCTTGTCAGAATCCACCGTAATCCAAACTAGAAAGCCTACTGTGGCACACTCAAAAGCTCCTCGCCAGTTTCGTGACAAAGCTTCCTCTACCACAGTTTGTGCCAAACTAACTGTCTTCCAGTATCAACTAGCTATTTCTAGTCAGCACCCACAAAAGGTTTTCTTTCTCTATGCACAACCCTGCATCTGCCATCTACACCAGCCCAACTCAGCACCTCTGTTCAGCTACACGATACTCAGCTGCCACTTGTGAACCTGTAGCCGATTTACCTCCCAGACATTTGTTCTGTTTGGTCCTTAGCCAGCTGTTACTATCCCCTCCTCAGAGCACCCGCTGCGTTCTTAGTCTCTTGCAGCCTTGAAAGAATCAATGCTCAGTTAGTCAGATACATTTTGTATCTGATGAAAACCAGCACTGAATCGTAGAAGCTTATACCCGGGGAGATCTTGTCAGTCAAGGTACTTCCAAACTAATATTTGTTCTATTACTACAAACTATCATGGCCACCCACCTGAAACTACATTCTTCAGGAAATCCCTTTCAGTACACAAATGAGTACTACACTGACCAGTGTACTGTCATATTTGGATTTGAGAAACCCAGGATCCAATCTGTACTCTACTAGAAAACTCACCCCACCTACTTCACAGGGTTGTTGTGAAGATAAAAAGGACAGGAGAATAACTGGGGAGAAAGGAAGGTTATAAACAAGTCCTCTGCCAAGCAGCCCATGATCCTAGATATCACAGTAAGGCAGCTTTGGCAACACAGTCACACGCAACATTCCTATCTTTCTCCCTACATCACGATCCCTTCAACTTCCTTACATACCCTCTCTCAGACGCTGCAATCCAAACAAGCCCCCATGCCGCATATTTCCTGCCAGCTGCCCCTCCAATTCTATGCTTAGTTGCTTATCCAATGCCCCACAAGTCCACTAAACCGCAGCATCACTACTTGCTCAAGCAATCCACTGGCAATTACTAACTTCCCCAATCCTCATTATCAGACACAACCAGCACCCCCCAACCTCTTGTAAAACCCTCGGAGTCAGTTCTCACCACCCACCCTCGTATTCCCCGCAGTGCTCAGCCTCTTCCCTCATATCCTGCCATAAGATAACTTCCCTTCAAAGAGGAATGGGTTCTCTAAGGAAGTGTGGCAAGGAGAGAATGCGTGTAGCTTCCACAGAAAGTGCTATAAGTCCTTTCATTTGGGAGGGTTTGGATGGGGTTTCAGCTGCAGGCTTTCCCCCCCTTAGGGTGGACAGTAAATGGGATTTTATTTATTTCACGTTTCTACACAAATCACACCTTTCTGCCCAATCAAACCCACCAAGAAAGGTAATAATTATAAGCAGAACATTATAAAAACAGATCAGCAAGCCAAATGAAACCAAAAATGAAGTTTTTAACCCTGTTTTTTAAAATTTGAAATTACCTGCAACTGAGAGGGGGGAGGCATAATTATTTTAATAAAAATGCTAGCTCACGCTACTCCCTAAACCTCAAATCCCCCCCACTGACCTACCCATTCCCAACAGTTTCAAGTCTCTGCAGACACCGCCTATTCCTGCAGACCAAATCCTTTCCCCCTCAGCCTTCACCTTAATCAACTCCACCCCAACAAACCCACGCATTTTTCAAACCCCACCAAACACCCTGATGACCAGCCAAGCTCCCCTCCCCTCCTTTTTAGCCATCCCATTCAGGCAACCAAAGGCGATCCACTCGCCCCACAGAGGTCAGAAGTCAACCTGGCTCTATTCCCACACATTCAAACCCCCGCTGACCTCACAGCCCCCCCCCGGGTTGCCCCCCATTCTCCTCACGGTCCCCTGCCCTCCTCCCCATATTCACCCTCAGAGTCCCTTGGGTCGACCCCCCCCCATTCACATCATAGTCCCCCAGGTCACCCCTATTCACATTACAGCCACCTGGGTTGCCACCCCAGACACTGACCTCACAGTCCCCCCCATTCACCTCACAAACCCCTCCCCCCATATTCACCCCCAGAGTCCCTTGGGTCACGCCCCCATTCACGTCATAGTCCCTTGGGTCGCCCCCATTCACATTACAGTCACCAGGGTCGCCCCCCCAGACACTGACCTCACAGTCCCCCCCATTCACCTCACAAACCCCTCCCCCCATATTCACCCCCAGAGTCCCTTGGGTCGACCCCCCCATTCACATCATAGTCCCCCAGGTCACCCCCATTCACATTACAGCCACCTGGGTCGCCCCCCCAGACACTGACCTCACGGTCCCCCCCCAATTCACTTCACAACCCCTGCCCCCCCCCCATTCACCTCAGGGTCCCTTGGGTCACCCCCCCCATTCACTTCACAAACCCCTGGGTCTCCCCCTCCCCATTCACCTCAGAGTCCCGCTCCGCCGACCTCGAGCCCCCCGCCCGCAACTGACCTAGACCCCTAACCCCGACTCCCCCGCGACCCCCAGCCTCCCGCCGCGCGCAGCGTCTCCCCTCAGACGCGCATCTGGGCTCACCTGCCGGGAAGCGCCAGAGCCACGTCGGACCCCTTCTCGCCCGGCCGGCCGGCCGCTCTCCCTGGCAGGGCTGCGCGGCGGTGGCTCCCAAGCCCGCCAGGCTGCCTCGGAGGGGCTGGGACGGACGGGCGGCCGCCTGCGCGCTGCGGAGGAGGAGGAGTGGGAGGGCGGGGGCGGCCGCGGCGGAACCAGGGAGCCCGCAAGCCCCGCCCACCGCCGCCCAATCACGGCGACGACGACGACAGCAGCCCCGGCCACGCCCCTCCCGCACGCGCGGCCGCCGCCACAGGCAGGGGCGGGGCCAGTCGCGCGCGGGCGCGTGTGCGTGCACGCGCCTCCCCCACCTCTCGCGCTCGCTCTCCCGGGCGAAGCTCGCTATTGGCCAGCCCCGCCTCACCCTGCCCAGCAACCGATTTCTTACCGGTTGCCCCGCTCGCGGGCGCCGCTTCGTCCCACTCGCCAATCAGAACGCGCCCCCGGGCAAAAGAGAGGCGGGGCGTTCGTGGGGCCGAGAGCCAATGAGGCACTGACTCTCTACTTCCTTCCCCCCCCCCTCCCCGCTTGACTAGAAAAGAGCGAAGGGGCCATTTAATGCAATGAGCGGCTGGTCCTGTTTGCTCGCCCAGGATTGACTCTCAAGCGGACTCTGCAAAATAGTGCTTCCCCCACGGACCTGCCATTGCAGTCCCTCTTTGCAGCTTCGTTCCTCATTACGTCTCCTTTGCTTTCCGCTTTCAGATCAAATGTGCCTGGGGTTGCAGCTGGGTGATTGCAGAGGCGGTCGTGCAGCCTTGCGCGCGCCTTCCCCCCCCCCCCCATTTCTTCAAAGGGTCAGCAAGTCGACGAAGCGGGTGGTGCTGCAATGACCGGGCGCTTGGGAGCTGTGCGTTAAAGTGCCATCAAGTCATGGCGACCCTATGAACTCATATTCTAAAATGCCCTTCCCAGGTCTTGCAAACTGAGGGCCGTGACTTCATAGAGTCAATCCCGCTCATGTTGTGTCTTCCTCCTTTCCTAGAGTGATTGTCTTTTCTATTGACTCTTATTCTGTGGTCAAAGTACCACAGCCTCGGCTGAAGTCATTTTAGCTTCTAGGGACAGTCGAAGCTTGATTTGATCCGGAACCCACCGAGTTGCCTTTTTGGAAAGGGAAAGAAGAGAAAGTGGTGCGCAAGCCACTTGGAGTCTCTTTGCAGGGTATAAATCCAAACTCTTCTTCTTGGTGGTCCACAATCTTCATCAAACTCTTACAACACCCCGCATTTCAAAGGCATTTCTTTTTGCCACCTTGTCATGATTTTAAAAAAAATACACATAAAGATCTTAAATTCTTTTTAATGCATCTACTTCGATGTTTGCAATCCTATGCACAAAGAGATACATTTTAAAAAAATCCTTCACAATAAGATTATTAAAAGATTTCTAAATTGTCCTCAAGTTACGCAGTCAGCAGACTCAAGGGGTAAAGGGGGGGGGGGGAAGCTGCATTCTAATACTACCCTATGGGGAGGGGTGCAAGAATCCTCAAAATAGCAAGGAGGGGGCCAGGAAGCCTCTCTGATACGTTCATTTGGTTGTACGCGGCCCAGAGCCCTGCTTTGGGGATGGGGCGGTATATAAATAAATATAAATAAACAATTCCCCAGTATTCTGCATGGACAGTCTCAGTTTAGGTCATTTTAGCTTCTAGGGTCGCCAGTTTAGGCTTGATCTGACCTACAGCCCGCCGATTTCGGCGGCTCACCGTCTCCTAACACCCTCCTCCGACACCACATGGCAAATTAACCCCCCCCCCCCAACCCTGCCGTATTTGGATCGCGCGCAGCAGCCGCCACCGCCGCGCCTCCTCCTGGCGGAACCTCGCTCCAAAAGGGGTTGCGACTGAGCACGACGCCAAGAGGACGTGAGTCACTCCGGAGTCACGTCGCTTTTGCCAAGGCGCACCGCTCGCAGGGCCAACCCCCGCAATGAATGGAGGCCAGTGGGACGTTGTGCGGGGGGGGGGGGGGAACCTGCCGGAGTTTGAAACGGCGTCGCTACGCTGGCGCTCCGTGCGGAAATCAGCCGGGCGGACTTTCCCCCACTCCCTGCACGGCGCCTCCTTCTGTTCTGCAAAAGCTCAGGACAGGACCAGGGGAGAACGGGAGGGTGGCAACCCCACGCAACCCCCCTTCCAGCTGGAAAAAAAAGAGGTCGGTTGCAAAGCTTGCATTTTGCGACAGGGACGAAAGTGATGCTCACGGTTGTTGAACGTTAACCATGTTGTGCTGCCTTTCTCACGTCTCAGAAGAACTGTGAGCAATGCCCAAAGAATGGCTGGCCGTCGGTTGGACTGAACAGCTGATCACTCTGCTCAACCAATAGTGTGAATGAACAACATCGACCAACAGGCTACACTAGTCTCCACAAATATACATATGTCAAATCCTTCATAATGATTCATTTCTCTGTGTTTATCACGAATCAGGCAGACGCCCTGGATTAAAGTCCAGTTGCAATTTAGGAGAACAATGAGAATTTCGGGTTATGAATTCTGGCTCTAGAAAACTCGTAACCCTGAAATTCTTACTGATTTCTGAGGTGCTGCTGGATTCTAATCTGGCGACTGCAGACTCACCACACGGCTGCCTTCTAAACTATGTGGAGAAATTATTATATCCTGATTTGATTTGATTCTTTATTTAATTGATGTATACCCTGTGCCCTCTCCCTACAACGGACTCAGGGCAGCTCACAACATTTAAAATACTTTTTAAATGCAATTAACTACAAATACCACCCCTCTCCCAGCTGCTACCACCCCTCTCCCAACTTGCTACACTTTTCTAAAAAATTACCATACCAGAACATTAGCTGAAAGATAAATCTTTGGCTCCTTCCGCACATGCAGAATAATGCACTTTCAAACTGCTTTCAATGCTCTTTGAATCTGTGCAGAATAGCAAAATCCACTTGCAAGCAGTTGTGAAAGTGGTTTGAAAACGCATTTAGGGGCCTTAAGACTTTGTCCATTCAAATAGTGAAGTGTTTTGGAGCACTTTTAAGGAATTAATCAATTGTGACATTAGCTTTCATGAGCCCGAGCCTGCATTGGAAGATGCATGAAGTGTTAGATAACACAAGGCAAAGATACATTCACACTGCCAATAGCAGTAGGATATATATGTGGGTAGGTGTTGCAAAGAGAGGATGTAGGTTTGTTACCTTGCATAGCAGAGATGAAAACCAAAGCCAGTCAAAAGAGCTAACCAAATCCATCCACTGTTTACAAACAAGCCATTACAGTGGAATCTCGGTTTTCGTTGGTAATCCGTCTGAAAAGAATCAATAAAAACCGAAACCAATGAAAACTGAGGCAAACTTTTCCATAGGAATCAATGTACATCCAATTAATCCGGTCTAGGCACTCCAAAAACATACCAAAAACACATTTTTGGGTGAATAAATGTAGTGTTTAATGCTGAAAACAGTAACAAACAATAACACTAGGACCAGCTTCAGAGCCAGTGGACCATTGTCGCACCAGAAAGCTGTCCAAAGAGGTCTGTTTCTGACGCCTCTTTAAGATTTGTCTGAAATGGGGCAAGACATTGTCATTAAACAAGTTGCAGACATGGCCTGCAATAGCTTTGTCTGGGTGGTTTTTCTCCACAAACCCCTGCACCTTACTGCAAATCGATGAAAAACGAGGCACAAATTTTTCACTGAAAAAATCGATGAAAACCGAAACCGATGAAAACCGAGGTTCCACTGTATTCACCAGGAACCAAGGACCACTCAAGTCCTGCTAACGCAGACTTCTTTCACAGTAGACCACCGAGGGCTGCTTCACAGCGCCCACAAGAAGTGCCATATCCTTTCCCATGGTCAGTTCCAGGATATGCCAGCAATGTCCTGCGTCCATGGACTTGTGCCAAGCAAGACAGCCTCCGAAGAAGAGAAGTGGAGACAGAGCAGACACGGAAAATGGAGGTGCATAGAAACCAGGAAGTGAAAGCAATGACTCTTGTGGAATTCAATAACTAAGGTTATCAGCTGCAGATGGGGAACAACCTGGAGATTTTGGGGGCGGATCCTGAGAAGGACGGGCTTTGGGAATGGGAGGGACTTCAGTGGGGTACCATGCTACAGAATCCACCTTTCAAAGCAGCCTTTTTCTCCACCACCCGGAGTTAAAGCCTATTCAGTAACAGGCATAAGGCTGTGATAACTTGGTAAGGAAAGCTACAAAGGGAAGGTCCGAGGATAAACTCATTCATTAAGTAGATTCATATTATCAGAATCGGGATCAGTAAGGACTTGGGGTGGTGCGCTCATTACAAAAAAGTAATTGTTCCTCCTCTTAGGACTACGGCACATTAATTGCCAATTCGTCAATTGTTGGGTGTGGTGGCACACTCCCCTGAGTACAGCCTTTACTGTTTTGACTGGCTCTTGTTGTAATCTGTTCTCTGCATTGTGATGTCGCGGCCCTTTGTCCTGGGAAATTGGGTCTGTTTCTGACCTCTCTTTGAAACGGCACCCTCAATTGCAGGTTTGGATCGCTGCCAAATGAATATTTCTTGCGTCTGGGCTATGTAGGGGGATTTGTTTTTGGTCAAGTCACAGTTGTGTTATGGTAACCCTGCAGAGTTTTCAAGGCAAGAGACACTATGGCCCCTTCCGCACACGCAAAATAATGCGTTTTCAAACCACTTTCACAACTGTTTGCAAGTGGATTTTGCTGTTCCGCACAGCTTCAAAGAGCACTGAAAGCAGTTTGAAAGTGCATTATTCTGCATGTGTGGAATGAGCCTCAGAGTTGGCTTGCTGTTGCCTGCCTCTGCGTAGCAACCCTAGCATTTCTTGGTGGTCTCCCATCCAAATACTAACCAGGGCCAACCCTGCTTAGCTGCTGATATCAGGTTAGCCAGATCAGGGTTTACAAAACCTTATGCCACAATGAATGTTTTAGTCTTTAAAGTATTCCCAGACTCGGTTATGCTACCAAAAACCTTGAGCACCCATATTAACATAACTGGAAAATCTTCTGTGACGAAATAACTATGCATAGTTCTACATCTGCAGCTGCTCTTGAAGCCACAAAACATCTGTATGCAAATCTGCACAAGAAAGTCACCTGCATCCTTGATCCTTGCCCTTCCTGGTGGATAAAAGGTGTCAGAGGGGGCTGGCCAAATGGCCAACGGGAGTGGCAAATGCTTCCTGGGGACAGAGTTGTGCTGCTGGTGCTCCAGGAGACTGTGGTTAGACCTCTTTGTCAGGGTGGTGCTTATCTGGTTAACCCCAAGACCACGCGTCTGTCCTGCAGCTGGCTTTGATATGTAACCAGAGGTGGGATGCAGCCTATTCGCACCTATACGGTAGAACCGGTTACTAACATTTTCTCAATTCGGAGAATCGGTTATTAAGCCCATATCAGCCCCATATGTCCCACGTCGGTCTCTGCGTTCGGCAGAGGCCAACTTGCTGGAGATTCCCGCCCCCTCCATGATGCGGCTGGCCTCTACCAGGGCCAGGGCTTTCACGGCCCTGGCCCCTGCCTGGTGGAATGCTCTCCCTCCAGCTGTCCGGGCCCTGCGGGACCTAAATGAGTTCCGCAGGGCCTATAAGACTGAGCTATTCCGCCGGGCCTTTGGGGAGGCCGGCTGCTGATTATGCCCGTTAACAGCTTGGACCCGCTGTTCCCCCTCTCAGAGGAGTTTAAATGGTCATACGCCATCTGTATTTTAAATGGTTAAGAATTTAAGCGCTGCATTTTAATATTTAATATTGTATTTTATCCTTCCACTTGTTTGTATTAATGTTGTAAACCGCCCTGAGCCCCTCGGGGGGGGGGGGGTATGTAAGTGGAACAAATAAATAAATAAATAAATAATGATTAACTCCACCAGGGACAAGGGCAGAGGTGGGATCCAGCAGGTTCTCACAGGTTCCCGAGAGTAGGTTACTAATTATTTGTGTGTGCCGAGAGGGGGTTAATAATTGGTAATTTTGCCACGTGATTTTTGCCATGTGCACCTCCTGCTAGACTGCTTCAAGTTCTGCACGCTACTGCTGAGGAGGAGGGGCGTAACTAAGGCAAAAATCACGTGGCAAAATCACCAATTAGTAACCCCCTCTCGGCACACACAAATAATTAGTAACCTACTCTCGGGAACCTGTGAGAACCTGCTGGATCCCACCTCTGGATTTGCTGCTTGGAAGTGCTGCTTGACACATTGCTCACCTTGGAAAATCCGATGGTGCTATGATTCAGAGTGTTTTTGCTCTGCTTCGGCTGGTATGCCAGCTGCACCTGCTCCTAGTTCAGTTTGACCTAGCCACACGGTGATCTATGCCTTAGTTATCGCTAGATTGGACTACTGCAATGTATTCTACTTGGGGCTACCGTTGAAGAGTGTTCAGAGGCAGCTTCCGATCAGCTCCTGAGCCCAATTCAAAGTGTTTGTTTTGACCTTTGAAGCCATACATGACTTGGGACCGTGGTATCTAATGGACCAACTTATCCTACCCACAGGGTTTCCAGTTTCTTCCTGGCAACTTGGGGAGTTTTCGGAAGGTGTGTTCGGGAATGATCATGTCACCTACGCGACTACTTCCAGTTTATGTGGAAGTGCCAGCATCATATGGGGGGGGGGGGGGGGAATCTTGTATTCATTAAAAACTCTATGGTTTCCATAGAGGTTTTGGGGAGAGTACTAGAGCATTCCCCACCTATGAGTATACATTCCTTCAGGTGAAGTGTATACAGGTGAAGTGTATACATTCCTTCAAATTTATTTAGAGATTTAAATGTACTTAAATTTATCTTGTATATTGGGTCTTTTATGAGGCAACCATTTGGTTTTGCTAGGTCATTTACAATGCAACCACTTGGCCTCACTAAAGTTGTAAATTGTGTTTGTGATTATTTTAAGTGGTGCTATTCCAGTGGTGGTGAACCTATGGCACGGGTGCCAGAGGTGGCACTCAGAGCCCTCTCTGTGGGCACGCACAGAGCCCCCCCCCCCATCTAGGCTGGCCTGGGCCGCTGGGCTCGATTATTAGCATTAAACCTAAGATCCAGTTTTGGGGAGCAGTGTAGGTAACCCTGTTAAGCGCTGTTAAATCCCACTGATTTTCATGCGAAGAACTAAAGCGTGATCCTTTACCTGGGAGTAAGCTCGGTTGCTGGCAATGGGGTTTGCTTCTGAGAAAACCCTCCTAGGGTCGTGATTCACCTGTTGGAACAGTTGCACGGTTGCTTCAAAGCAAAACCACCGACTACCACCAAGCCTACTCCTGAGTAATGCACGCCTCGGAGCCCACCGGTTTTTCTAAACTAGTATTCAGGTTAAATTGCTGTGCTGGCACTTTGCGATAAATAAGTGGGTTTGGGGTTGCAGTTTGGGCACTCGGTCTCGAAAAGGTTCGCCATCACTGTGCTATTCTTTAGATGGCTTTTACAAGGCTGCATTCTAAACTGGGCAGACAGGTCTTAATTATCAAGAATGCTCAGGTGGGGGGCATCTTCCTCATCAACTCTATTTGAAACCCAATTGGCTAATTACTGATCAAATAATCTAGACGAGCCATCAAACTCTCCCCTTTCCATCAGCTCTTGGCGGAGTGAGCAGGCTGATTTTTCCTTCCTTTGCTTTTCTTTAAACTTCCCCCCACTTCTCCTTGTTGTGGGGAATGCTGTGAAGTCACAGGTGACTTATGGCGACCCCATAGGGCACAGGTGTCAAACTCGCGGCCCTCCAGATGTTATGGACTACAGTTCCCATCTTCCCTGGCAGCATGATGCTGGCAGGGGATGATGGGAACTGTAGTCCATAACATCTGGAGGGCCGCAAATTTGACACCTATGCCATGGGGTTTTCAAGGCAAGAGGTGTTCAGAGGTGGTTTGCCATTGCCTGCCTCCATGTGGGTTGAGAGAGTTCTGACTCTGTGACTGGCTCAACTTCTCCCAGCCGGCTTCATGTGGAGGAGTAGAGAAACAAACCCAGTTCTCCTGATTATAGTCTGCTGCTCTAAATCACCACACACTTCTCCTTACGCTTTCGTTTCACTTACTTTCACCTGCTCTCAACATCCAGTTCCTTCTTAGAGCATGCTCAGTCCTCATCAGACTGTTTTGTTTCCTTTTTGAATAATTGACATTGTCATACTTTGCTACACAGTTGGGGAGAGCGCCGAGTAGGTAGAGACTCCTATCTTATCTGTAGTACATTCTGGAGGATACTTCCTGCTTCTCGTTTCCAAATGTTTGACTAAACAGCTTTCGCAATGATAATTTTGAATATGAATACTTCCTTAACATTCAGATAGCAATTATACGAGGTCAGTAGAACACTCACAGGATTTACAAATAATTTTTTGAACAATGATGGCTAGTTGTGGTCATGCTATATGCCAAGTGGATCAAATGTACAGTCATTAGCATAAGGTTCGGGATTCTTAAGAAATTCAGGACATCAACTGAGCCAGCGTGGTGTAGTGGTTAAGAGCAGCGGATTCTGATCTGGAGAACCAGATTTAATTCCCCACTCCTCCCCATGAGCTGCGGACTCTTATCTGGTGAACCAAATTTGTTTCCCCACTCCTACGTTTTTGCTGAGTGACCTTCGGATAGTCACAGTTCTCTCAAGAACTCTTTCAGCCCCACCTACGTCACAAGGTGTCTGTTGTGGAGAGAGGAAGGGAAGGAGTTTGTAAGCCATTTTGAGACTCCTTACAGGAAAGAAAGATGGGGTATAAATCCACTGTTGTTGTTGTCATCGTTGTTGTGAAGAGGAGGAGGAGGAGGAGGAGGGGGGGAGAGGAGGAGGAGGAGAAGAAGAAGAAGAAGATCTTCTTCTTCTTCTTCTTCTTCTTCTTCTTCTTCTTCTTCTTCTTCTTCTCCTCCTCCTCCTCCTCCTCCTCCTCTCCCCCCCTCCTCCTCCTCCTCCTCCTCTTCACATCAACCCTTATGGGACATTTCTGCCAGGATCACAAGATCGTAGCCGGCTAGCCAAACAGCCCCTTCCCTGATAGGATGGAGCAAAGAAGAAGAAGAAGAAGAAGAAGAAGAAGAAGAAGAAGAAGAAGAAGAAGAAGAAGAAGGAAAGAAGAAAGTAGAAGAAGAAGAAGAAGAAGAAGAAGGAAGAAGGAAGAGGAAGAAGGAAAAAGGAAAAAGAAAAAGGAAGAAGGAAGAAGAAAGAGGAAGAAGGAAGAAGGAAGAAGAAGAAGAAGAAGGAAGATGGAAGAGGAAGAAGAAGAAGAAGAAGAAGAAGAAGAAGAAGAAGAAGAAGAAGAAGAAGAAACAACTACACCCTTCTAATGCCTTTGGCTTGAATGGACTTAGTGACCCTTCAGGGTTTTCAAGGTGAGCAACAGAGAGAGGTGGTGTCCCGTTGCTTGCTCTGTGTAGCGACTCTGATCTTCCTTGACAGTTTTCCACCCAGGTACCAACCAGGATCAACCCTGTTTAACTTTCAAAATCTGATGGGATCAGGCTAGGCTGGACCATCCAGGCCAGGAATGGACTTAGGTATAATTCTGTTCAGGTTTATACCACTAGTTGGATAAGACACTGAACAAGATTTCCAGATTTTAACTCAAGTACCGTAACTTTCTTTGACCATCACATTGTAATATTTTGCATGAAATGCGAGACATTTCACGCATTCAGCAGAAGCAAGAAAATGGATGTTTCAGAAAACTTAGGATGTTGATGCAGAGAAAAGCATCGTGGGTGTTGCTCATCCTCTTTCTGCACTTAGACAGAAAAAAATGAAACACAGATGTAGGATGGGTGACACCTGACTTGTCAACATTACATGTGAAAGGGATCCGGGAGTCTTAGTAGACTACAAACTGAACATAAGTCAGCAGTGTGATATGGCAGCCAAGGAAGCCAATGCTATTCTGAGATCTATCAATAAGAGTATAGCGTCTACATCACGGGAAGGTCAGCACTCTCCTACTCTGCATTGGTCAGACCTCACCTAGAGTCCTGTGTTCAGTTCTGGGCACTGCAATTTAAGAAGGATATTAACAAGCTGGAATGTGTCCAAAGGAGGGCAGCCAAAGTGGTAAAAGGTCTGGAATCCATGTCCTACAAAGAGAGGTTTAGGGAGCGGGGATGCTGAGTCTGGAGAAGTGAAGGTTAAGGCCCCCCTTAGTGCTAGCTTTGTTTAACTATTTGAAGGGATGTCATGTCAAAGAGGGAGCAAGCTTGTTTTCTGCTGCCTCAGAGACTAGGACATGGAGTAATGGATTCAAGATGCAGGAAAAGAGATTCCACCTAAACATTAGGAAGACCTTCTGGACTGTCACTGGTGGGCTGCCCTGACAGCGGGAATTCACTGCCCTCGAGAGTGGTGGAGTCTCCCTTCTTTGGAGGTTCTTAAACAGAGGCTGGATGAACATATGTCAGGAGTGCTTTGATGGTGTGTTCCTGCAATGGCAGGGGGTTGCACTTGAGGGCCCTTGTGGTCCCTTCCAGCTCTATGATTCTATCTGTCCATACAGTTGGCTCTTTTTATTTTCAGATAAAAGTTCATTCTATAACCCACCCCTCAAAACTAAACTGCTTTCTTTAAAAAAAATTGCATTTAGCAATATTGCACAACTCTCCGCCTGCCCCCCACCTCCACCCATTTCGCCGCGGCTGCCCTCCTGGACTGGTTTTTTTCCATCAGAGCTTGTGCAACCGAATGACGTTGGCACGAGTGGTCGCGCTGTGCACGCCTGCTAGGACTTTTGAAATTATCTGCAGAGAGCAATCGGAGTCAATAATTAAACAATACTGTGACTCACCGGAGCAAATCACTGCTAAGCAACAACCATGCTGGTTTTATGCACGGTGGGGGAACCGCTCACGATTAACCTTTCGTTATTAACAAAAATGGCAATCGATAAAGAAATAAGTGGAGATTTTTTAGGTCCATTTTATACAATCAGCAGCGGAATACGAAGAGAAAGTTTCTCGCCAGACTGTATCAGCTTGAGATGTTGGCTGCACCCCTTCAACAAATGGGCAGAAAGGATCTTCTGGGGCAGGGGGACTTTAAACATAAAATCCTGTCTTTTCAAACACTACGTTCCAGCAAAAACTAACACTCAGTTCTGCTGACTGTATGAACCGAACTTCAGGTTCTAACTAGGCATTGCTTGCCTGGACATGTAAACAAAATTCCTCCCTGCCTGCTTCTTTGTGATCTGTTAGGTCTTGAACCTTGAAGCAATAAACGGACTCTGTATTGTTGATTAGCAGAGTTTCTTGATTGGCATCGAAGCACCCAGCTTGCCAAAACCAGTTCTGGAGAACCTTGCTTCTGCTACCCCCTGACGTCAGTTCCACCTCCCATTTTCCCAAAGAATGTGAGAAAGGGTTAGTTTGGAGCTAGGGTGCCCCAAGGTTGGCGATCCTGCCCCCGCAGACCATGGAAACAATCCCGTTTCCCATGAGACCAAAAGTGTCAGGGGTAAGCCTAGTTATCTACTCAGCGTGTGAAGCCATAAAGACAAGATCAAGGAAAGAATGTCCCAGAACAACAATGATAAAATATAGCAGGCTAGTTACATATATCTTGAAGCAATTACATTGAGTTAGGAATGCATCTCAGTCAAGAGTTTTCCAGGACACCTGGATAAAGTCACTTTTTCCGACTGCAAAGCCAGCCAAATACAAAAGGGATAAAATTCTCCAGGAAAGCAAGAGCGATAGCATGGTTAGCTCTAAACAAGTCACTCCCTCAGCAACCTTGGGAGCTTTTGTTACAGGTAAAACTACAATACAACCTCCTGCAAACCCAAAGATGGCCCAAGAAGCACAACCAGAGACTTTTTCTTTCTTACATCCAGATCCCTGTTTGATGATCCATGAGGCAGCATGTCTAACCCCTCTTCCCTTCATAGGAAGCAAGAGAGACTCTCCATCAAAGGCTAGACCCTACAATAAAGATACAGGCGAGACAGAGCCTACGGCACCGAAACAAAGCATCTCAGTCAACTAGATAAAAAAATCCCCCTGACATGATCGTGTGACTTAGGGAAATTTGAACTGAGAAAGCAGTAAAAGAATAGAGTGCTTAACTCCGCTTCCCGGTTATGTATTGGCCAGGATATTAAAAGTGTTTGCCTTTAAATCTTTGGAACTGAGTGGTGGGGGAAATGGCTTGGGGACCAAGTGGCCACGAGCTGAGAACAACAGCAGGCACAGAACGAATAAGGGCCCAAACTCCCAGGTGTTTCCTTATTGCTCCCGTAGTTGCAAAAGTCGCAAGAACAGAAGTAGCAAACTCTCTTATTTGCTGCCACAAGCTATCAAATTGCGACATGGGCCTGTGCTTCAGATATTGCCCGATGTTGGATTGCAGATCCTTGAAATGGTGCCAGCATTCTTAAAACCAAACTTTCCCTCTGTATTCTGCGGCTGATTGTATAAACCGGACCTAAAAATCTCCACTTCTTTATCGATTGCCATTTTTGTTAATAACAAAAGGTTAGTCGTGAGCAGTTCTCCCCAGTGTATACTTATGCATCTCTACAGTTCTACATATCTGCATTTGAAGTTGCTGCTGATCTGCAAACAAAAAGGGGACTATCTAGAATTATCCTGTGCCAAACAGGCTGTCCCCCTGCCACACACTGGATAGATGATATCATCCCCTCCCCCACCCCCAGAGCTTGCTGCCAAAGGTTTGCTCATCTTCCAACTCTGCAGACCATTTTTAAAAAAACTTTATTCGAGGTCTCAAACCAAAAAAATGTGCAAAACCCACCAAAATGCTGCAGGAGAATTGGAATTTGCTTGCTAAGTATGCTTTGCACGAAGCAGAACAGAAACCGGTAGGTGGGAAAGAGATCAGAGATAACAACTGTCCCACAGCTAGGGATTCCAACTGTGGGTTGGGTGAGTTTCGGGAGCTTTGGAGGTAAAACCTGAGGGACCTCAGAAGATCCAACGCCATAAAGACCTCCCTTTGAAGCAATCATTTTTTCCAAGGGACCGGATTCCTGTCATCTGGAGACCAGTTGTAATTCCAGAAGGGCCCCTGGCCCCCACCTGGAGGCAGTCAATTCAATTTTTAACTGTACTGTGCCAGGTGAGGCGTAGTGGCTTAAGAGAGTTCAAATTCTGCCTATGTCATAAACTTAGAAGGTAGCTTTGACTAAGCCACATGCTTTGCTAATCTCCCCCTTCCACTAACGTGGAGATAATACTGGTCTACCTCAGAAGGCTGCTATAACAATTATAAGATAATTGGTGTTCAGAATGTTGAACAATGAAATAACTATATAAATGCTAAACACTCTAGGGAGCAGCAGTGGCGTAGTGGCTAAGAGCAGTGGCTAAGAGCAGGTGCACTCTGATCTGGAGGAACCGGGTTCGATTCCCTGCTCTGCCGCTTGAGTTGTGGAGGCTTATCTGGGGAATTCAGATTAGCCTGTGCACTCCCACACATGCCAGCTGGGTGACCTTGGGCTAGTCACAGTTCTTCGGAGCTCTCTCAGCCCCACCTACTTCACAGGGTGTTTGTTGTGAGGGGTGAATGGCAATGAGGTTGTAAGCCCCTTTGAGTGTCCTACAGGAGAGAATGGGGGGATATAAATCCAAACTCCTCCTCCTCCTCCCCCTCCTCCTCTTCTTCCTCTTCTTCTTCTTCATTACCATTATGATGACCACGCACGGGTTTATTCAGAACAGCTTCCAATAGCAAAGGGCACAAGTTACCCTTCGTAGAATCATAGAGTTGGAAGGGGCCATGCAGGCCATCTGGAGAGCCAATGTGATGTAGAGGAGGTTGTGGCATTTCTGGCTCTTGCTGTCATAGAATCACAGAGTTGGAAGAGACCACCAGGGCCATCAAGTCCGACTCGCTGCTACGCAGGAACACACAATCAAAGCACTCCTGACATATGCTCATCCTGCCTCTGTTTAAAAACCTCCAAAGAAGGAGATTCCACCACTCTCAGAGGCAGTGAATTCCACTGTCGAACAGCCCTGACAGTCAGAAAGTTCCTCCTAATGTTTAGGTGGAATCTCTTTTCCTGTACCTTGAATCCATTACTCCGTGTCCTAGGCCCCTTCCGCATGGAGGTGGAAGGGGTTGGGTCGGCTGGGACGACGGCACCGCGGAGCGCCGTTGCCCAGCTGACCCGGCTTGTCAGATCCTCGGCCGCGTCAGCCGAGGCCTGGAGACATACCCGGCCCTATCGCGCCTGCCCAGGCACGTTGCAGGGCAGGGGCGATAATCCCAGGCTCCTCGGGCGACGCTGAAGACGAAGACTTCAAATATGGACGGGAGGGAGTGGGGGGAGGGCGCCTGGAGCTGCTGCTGCGTTCGTGCGGCGGCGGCTCCCAAGCCAGCGACTCAACAACCTGGCTCCCGAAGCGAGGTTGGGAAATCGCTGGCTTCGCTGGTCAGGCGGCGCCCGGTGAGCGCCTGCAAAGCAGCTGCGCCCTGTGCATCGGCTCCCTGGGGGCGGGCGTTTTACTGTCCCCAGAAGCTTACATAAATACCGTGCAGAAAGGGCCCTAGTCTCTGAGGCAGCAGTTTGCTCCCTCTTCGACATGGCATCCCTTCAAACACCGACTGCAGTGTTATTCAGAGCTAGGCTTTGTAGGAATGTGCGGGCCAATTGCAAAGGCTATTCAAGAGAGGGGGTTTGCACCTGGGTCCTTATCTCAGAACACGGCCTTGGAGAGCTTCACACTTGGGAACTGCTGGTGGGAAGAGGAAGGCAGGGGGTGTAAAGTGGGTGTCACGATCAACCCATGTTTGATCCTGCCACGTCTGTCTCTGTCCCAGGATGTGAGATCCTTTCTCTCCTTATCTGCTCTCCTCCTTCATTCTTGTGGTTGTATTTTCTCACTCTTTGCACTGTGCTTCCTGAGGAATGCCTTATCAGCGCATTAGGCACCTGCCGCTGCAGTTCTGTCAGTAGTGTGGAATTTAGGTTGTTTTGACCCCAAGGGAGGCTGCATCCTCTCTGGACTATAGGACTGGATGAAGAAGAAGAGTTTGGATTTATATCCCACCTTTCTCTCCTGTAAGGAGACTCAAGGTGGCTTACAAGTTCCTTTCCCTTCCTCTCCCCCCAACAGACACCTTGTGAGGTAGGCAGAGGTGGAATCCAGCAGGTTCTCACAGGTTCCCGAGAGTAGGTTACTAATTATTTGTGTGTGCTGAGAGGGGGGTTACTAATTGGTGATTTTGCCACGTGATTTTTGCCTTGGTCGCTAATGCCCTCCTCTCAGCAGTATCGGCGCAGCAAGACGAAGCAGCTCTAGCAGGAGGTGCACTGGTGTGGCGTGGCGGCCTGTGCCAGCGTGCATCTGTTTCCCGCCCAGGACTCATGAAAGGCGCGGCCCAATTTCGTCTGCCACAGCCGCCAGGGTCTGCGCCCCCCAGAATGCCCTGCCATGCCCGTGTTGCCCGCCCATCCCCGTGGCGCTTCGCCACAGTTTGGAATCCCACCACCGCTTGGGAACCTGTTACTAAATTCTTTTGGATCCCTCTCCCACTGGAGGTAGGTGGAGACTGATAGAGTTATGCAAGAGCTGTGACTAGCCTCAAGGTCACCCAGCAGAGATAGGGGTTGAACACATCTGGTTCACCTGGATAAGCCTCGGTCACTCGGGTGGAGGGTGAGGAATCACACCCGATTCTTCAGATTAGAATCCACCTGCTCTTAACCACTACACCACGCTGGAGGGGTGCCATTGTCCCTTGGGAACTGGTAGTCAGGGGCGGTGTTAGGTGACGTGGAATATGACATGGGGTATAATGGAGGGCGCTTTACTGTTTTTGCTTAGTTCTGGCACTAGAAATCTAAATGCTTATTCCTGCCGCTGTTTCATAAGAAATCATCTGAACACAGAGTCTCGTTACTGAACTGTAGGGATTAATGGGAAAGTCAAGTGTGAAAGCTTTTCATTTTGGCAAAAATCCTTGAAGTCCAGGCTCCAATCAATAAAAACTGAGTTAGTTTATTGAGAGGTCTACAGGACTTGAAAGGCAGGGAACAGAGACGGGAAAGAGCACGGAGAGAAATAGGGTGAGCTTAATTTTAAAACTCTGAGAGTTGTTGTTTTGGCCGCGAGGTAGAGGGCCGAGACATGGGCGAGGAAAGGAATGAGGTTGGGAGGACCCAAAGAATTGCAGAACAAAAGGTTTAGCCATTACATGCAGTATGTGGACAATAGTCCGCCATTTTGGTGGGAAAGGAAGAACAAGGGGAAAACAGTGCAGAACTCCACAGAGGAAATGTTTGATGTGTGGGCCGGGAAAAACGGCTTGCGCCAAAAAGTCCAAAACTGAAACAAAACCCTGAAAAGACAGATAATGTTGGGTGGGAAGGCAGATATCTGCTTTTGATGGAATTTAGCTGAGCCTTGCTCCCTTGGTTAAGAAGGGTTATAGGAGAAGAAGAGTTGGTTTTTATGACCCATTTTTCTCTTAAGGCCCCTTCCACACATGCAGAATAATACACTTTCAATCTATTTTCACAATTGTTTGGAAGTGGATTTGGCTATTCTGCACAGTAAAATCCAGCCGCAAAGTGCAATGAAAGTGGATTGGATGTGCATTATTCTGCATGTGCGGAAGGGTTTAAGGAGTCCAAAAGTGGCTTACAATCCTTCTGTCGCCTTACCACTTCCTACAGAGACACCCTTGTGAGCTAGGTGGGGCCCAGAGAGTTCAGAAGCTGCCAATATCCAGGTGGGGCCTGGAGTTCTCCAGGAATTATAAAGGATCACCAGATTATAGTGCCCGTCCTTGGAGAAAAATCACAGCATCAGAGTGTGAGCTCTGTGGTATGGCATTCCTGCTGAGGTCACTTTCCAATCTCGGCCTTCCTCAGGCTCTACACCCATGTTTCTAGGACCATGGTGGCGAACCTTTGGCACTCCAGATGTTATGGACTACAATTCCCATCAGCCCCTGCCAGCATGGCCAATTGGCCATAACATCTGGAGTGCCAAAGGTTCGCCACCACTGTTAGGAACTTCTCAGCACCAAGTGTGCAGCCTGACCCTCTATCCATGTTTTTTGTACCGTGTTAAGCAGCTCGACCCATACAAACATCAATTTAACTAGCAAGTTTACCAAGACCGACTTCAACTGGCTCTAGGAAGTGCCAGCAAATCCAGTTGTGATAAACCCTTAAGAAGAAAAAATATCACTTATACCTAACCTGTATCAACAATTAAGCGAATGGGGCGTTGTGTGGTTTCCAATCCCGGGCTGTATGGCCGTGTTCTAGTAGCATTTTCTCCTGATGTTCCGCTTCTGCTCCTCTGCGTAGCATCTTCCAGATCCACAGATGCAGAAGCTGAAGCAGTCGGGAAAATATACTAAACTGAGGTCTACCACCTCTTGTCTCGGAATTGTTCATGGACTACAATTCCCATCAGCCCCTGCCAGCATGGCCAATCATGCTGGCAGGGGCTGATGGGAATTGCAGTCCATGAACATCTGGAGAGCCGCAGGTGGCAGACCCCTGTACTAGAACATGGCCATACAGCCTGGAAACCACACAATGCACCAGTGATTCCGGCCGTGAAAGCCTTCGACAATACAATTAAGCAAATAGCCACAGTGCACACATATAGTGAGAATATTTTTATCCCCTTAAGAGATGGAATATTATTTAGCAGAAGCAATGGTCAAACAGTACAAGATATTTAGCTAGTGGCAGAAAAGAGTTGCCTTCGAGCCCCTTTCTAGCCATATGAGGCCACCAGCCGTCTTCAAACCATGGCAGTGCTTTGATTTCACAGCTGAGGTCACAAAGCACAGAAACATGAATGAAGCCTGCCTTTCTTGCCACATCTCTTGGACTGTGCTGGAGAGAACATGCTATTTAGACCAAGCCGTTCTCCCCACCCATACACTGGATGTCTTTCATCCCAGCAGAAAGGATAACAGCTTTGAAGATCCTTCCATTCCAATTTTTTTCCCCCTGCAGCACGGTAGGCAGTTACATCTTGCAGAGTTCAACGGAAAGGCCGTGAAGATGCAGCACAAGACTATTAATGGAAACCTAAAGCCAATTCAACTTATGAAAGGAGAAACTTTTAGGTTGCTGCTATGCTACTTCTTAAGAAGAGGAGGAGGAGGAGTTTGTATTGATATCCCACCTTTCTTTCCTGTAAGGAGACTCAAGGAAACTTTTTGTTTTGAAGATGCTGTTTTGGATTGAAAAGGAGGGTCAGAGGCCCTTTCCGCACAGCAAATGTAAAGCGGGTTGCAGCCAGGATAAATGAATCTGGTGTGGCTCTAGGCCATTCACGTGGTTGGCGGTCTCACGGCAAGCGTGCGAATTGGCTGGGGTGGGCGCCTTCACATGGAGGTACATTTTTTAAAATTTACCTCCCACTGATGCATAGCTATGCAGGTATGCATGAGCGAACCTCCACAGCCATGCTGTCTGACGTTACGACCCTTTGTGCCTGCGTGGCTACGCAGATGGGCACCGGGAAGCAGCTGCAATCCGGGATTTTTAAAAAGAATAGCAGATAGTGTGATTCTTGAATACCCCGCTTTGGGGAAAATAACACGGGGCAGACTTGCTTTAGAAGCCGTATCCGTGCAAAGTCCACCCCCCCCCCCACACACAAGTTTTTTACCGTTGTTATCCCAGGTTTATTAGCCCTTGCAGAAAGGGCCCGATAGATGCTGGAATTGTAGAGAGAAGACAGGCATTCTATATCACCAATGGTGGGCTTGTAAAAAAGTCAAAATATGTTAGCAACAACTTCATAAATAGCAAAGATTTTTAAGGAAAATATAGAAATGAAAACAGAAATGTGCCTTTTTGGGATTACTAGACAAACATAAAGATAGGAGGTATGAAAGCCTGTTTAGATATCTATCCACAGCAGTGAGAATGGTCCGGGCGAGAACCTGGAAAGTATCAAATGTCCCAATTATACAAGAATGGCACCTTAAAGTTATGGAATTTGTAAGACTGGCTAAACCAGGGGTCTGCAACCTGCGGCTCTCCAATTGGCCATGCTGGCAGGGGCTGATGGGAATTGTAGTCCATGGACATAGGTTGCAGACTGCTGGGCTAAACTGACAGGTTATGATCTGAGATTGCAAATGCCTTAACAGACCAGGTGATCGGGAGCAACAGCCACAGAAGGCCATTGCTTTCACATCCTACATGTGAGCTCCCAAAGGCACCTGGTGGGCCACTGCGAGTAGCAGAGAGCTGGACTAGATGGACTTTGGTCTGATCCAGCTGGCTTGTTCTTATGTTCTTATGTTTTGCGCAAATCTATTAATGAGTTTAAAGTAGACTGGAAAGAGTGGGCAGATTATATTGTGCAAGATTATCATAGTAACAAATATATGGTTATTGGATATGAAATGTGATTGTTGTGAAAAGAAAGAGTCTTCATTTTTTTCACTTTAACAGATAGGAGTTTGGTTGGTGAATAGCAACTGGAAGTATGTAATAAACGAAACTTGTCCTTTTTTCTTTGACAACTATAGCAAACTAACTTTTAGTAAATGGAAAATGGTTTGGGTTTTCTGTAAAGGCAGTTTATTATGTAATGTTCACCTTGTATGTATGCCTGTATAATTTCATTTAAAGATTATTTCCCCCTACTACTTGCATGAAAAAAGAATTTTTGACTTGCTACTGCCCAAGTCGTCAACAGGTTTAATTAAACCAAAATAATTCTAAAGAAAAGTTAGCTAACTAGCCAGCGCCTAATTTGACTGACGCATTGCAGAAGCCACCGAATTCTGAATTTCACCACCAAGTTCTAGCAGCGTAACATGAAAATCAATTTGACGGACAGCAAGAGTCCAGGAAACACACTAAAAACTGAACAAAAGATACTCGTTTAAGCAAAACAGTGTCACTGTCTTAAGAGAAGAGTATTGCATCCTAAATCAACATCATGCTAACCATGTTCACTTACAATCCAATTAAATTAATGGGCCCCAGAGTAAAAAAAATAATAATTTATGTCTCATACCAACGACTCAGCCCAATCTTAAACAGGATCATCGACTAGAATTATGAATAGCAATTGGGCCTTGATATGTTTAGGACTGCAGTCTCATAGCCGGCCTCATGTATGTTTATGCAGAAGACCCAGAGAGCTCAGCATGGTTTGCTCCCAGGATAAATGGGTACAAGACAAGGAGCAGCAGTGGCGTAGTGGTTAAGAGCAGGTGCATTCTAATCTGGAGGAACCGGGTTTGATTCCCTGCTCTGCCGCCTGAGCTGCGGAGGCTTATCTGGGGAATTCAGATTAGCCTGGGCACTCCCACACACGCCAGCTGGGTGACCTTGGGCTAGTCACAGCTTCTCGGAGCTCTCTCAGCCCCACCCACCTCAGAGGGTGTTTGGTGTGAGGGGGGAAGGGCAAGGAGATTGTGAGCCCCTTTGAGTCTCCTACAGGAGAGAAAGGGGGGATATAAATCCAAACTCTTCTTCTTCTATACTCCAATCCAAAGCATTTACATGGGAGTAAGGAAGTTGGTTTCATGCAGCTCAAGGTTAACGGAGCCTTCCATCCAAGGTCGGTAAAATGAGTACCCTGCTTTCTAGGGTCCAGTGCAGACAACTGGGGAAGGCAATGAAAAAACCACTGTTAAACGCAGTCTGCCTAGTAACAGCTGTGATGTGATGTCACCGTGTGGGTCAGTAATGACCCAATGCTTGCACCTTCACCTAATATACATAGCAGGCAGCATTCAGCACATTTTAAGAGCTAGCATGGTGTAGTTAATATCTGAGGGGAAATTGCTTGACTGCTGCAGGCTGACACTTCTAAGGATCTTATGATACCTTGAAGATTAACAAATATCTGGAGGCCACAAGGTTTCATGATCCAGGACCCTTGTGAGATACTTTTTGTCTGAAGAGCTTGAGCTGAAGAAAGGTTATGGCAGAATAAACGTGTTCGTATTTTAAGGTGCTGCAGACTCTTTGGTCGATGGCCTTTTCTGCTGCAGAAAAGTCACGTAGAACTTTTCTGCACAAGTCACGCAGAACATTTCCAGAATGTTCTAGACCCGTGGTGGCGAACCTTTGGCACTCCAGATGTTATGGACTACAATTCCCAACGGTTCACCTCCACTGTTCTAGGCACTAAGCAATCAAAGGGATCAAAAGGCCAGGCTACTACAATGCAGATGCCTTCACTAATTATGCTGTCTTCATGGTTACTCACATACTAAATAGGTGGATCCCACCCAACACATGCAGATCAAGCTTGCTAATTGCACCCTTTGTACTTGTTAACAGGCAAATGGTTCTTTCTCCCACCCTGGACATTCCACAGGTACATATACTCCACTTGCTTTACTACCATCAGATCCTCTGATGCCAGCCACAGATGCAGGTGAAACATCAGGAGAAAATGCTACTAGAACACGGCCATACAGCCTGGAAACCACACAACACCTTAGTGACTCCGGCTGTGAAAGCCTTCGACAATACATTTCCAATTTGCCTGCCCTCCACTTACCACGATGTTTGTCCACACTTCCTCCAAATGTTTCATGGCTGCCATAACATTTTGGGGGGTTACTTGTGGAAACAATGCTTTGTTGATCCACTGATTCAGTGCTTTGTAGATCGGTTTAATCGATACTTCATTGATCTACACAAACAGCAAACGCCACCCCCACCCCCACCCCCACGAAAAGGCAAGGGGGAAAGGAGTGAGGTGAGGAACACGAAAAAATGGCAGACCAGGAGCGAAGGGGAAAGTTATGCAATGGCACAAGGGCACTGAAAATGCCCAGGCTTTTTGGTGGGAAAGAAAACATTTCAAGCAAGGGAAGCCGACTTGGAAACATTTAAAAAAATAACTGATGTAAAAGTGTTTTCAGAAACAAAGTTGTTTGGAAACATTTCCAAAACCAAAGGGGCAGCGGGGCAGAACCGTGGAGGAAACATTTTATTTGTGCTGGAAATGTCATAAACGGCATGCGCGGAAGACACCTACAATTGCTGTCTCACTTTCACATTCAGTGTGATTTTCCATATATCTTTAGTTTTGTGTTTCTTTACAGGCAGGGAGATGTTTGAATCCTCTTAAGAGTTAATTACCCTCTGCAGCATCCATTCACAACTCTCTACTTCACGATGTGTCTTTATTGTTCTATTAAAGAAAGCCTACTAGTACCCAGGAAGCTGTTTCACGGGTCAGGCTTTCAAATGTGAGCTAGCTATAACAACTTGAGCAGCAGAAGAGACTTGGCCAGGAAGAGCAGAGTGACCTGCTGGTGTTCATTTTGGAGGGCTTTTCTTGTTAGGGACAATGGCTTAAAACATTACAAACTATTTGTTCATATCATTCTCAAAGCCACAGCTTTTAAAACAGTGTATTTTAACAGGGGTTATCTCTTTTTCTCCTTGTAAGGCTGCTGAATCTGGAAGGTGGGGCTTAACAGGGGTTAACAGAGTTCATCTCTTGTTCCTCTTTGTCCTAGAGGTGGGGCTTTTGTCCTGAGAGGTGGGGCTTTAGTTCAGTCTCTGGAACCAGCAGAGAGGAGTAGCAGCAGAAGAGACTTGGCCAGGAAGAGCAGAGTGACCTGCTGGTGTTCATTTTGGAGGACTTTTCAATTTAAATTTAATTTGTTTTGTTTTTTTTTTTTAAATTAATAAGGACATATTTGACAGTTAGTACGTGCAGATAGCTCCAGGGGGGCAGTGACTAAAAGCTTAATATTTAAATATCTAAACAAATCAGATATGAAAGCAGAAAGCCAGCAGGGGGGTGGGGGCTTTCCAGTGTTTTGCACTGAGTGTCACATGTATGACTATCTGCCACTAGGACAGAAGTCGTGGGTGTGCCCTCGCTGCAATGAGCTCCTGGCACTCAAGGAACGTGTGTGTTCTCTTGAAGCCAAGGTGGCAGACCTGGAGAAGCTGAAAGAGGCAGAGAGGGTGACAGACGAGGCTTTCAGGGACCTAACAGCCGGGTCCCACTCCCAAGGTGACATCTCTTCAGATGTCATGGAGAATGAAGGCCTTGGGGATGGAGGGTGCCAGTCTGAGGTGAGGGAAGATGCTCCCTTAGATGGGATCCCTTCCTTAACTGGTGATCAGCTATCCTCTCGCACTGAGGATACCCCTCGGGGAGGTGGGGGCTCCTTGTAGTGGGTGATTCGATCATTAGAAATGTAGAGAGTTGGGTTTGTGAGAGGCGTGATGACCGCATGGTGACTTGCCTGCCTGGTGCGAAGGTTGCGGATGTCACGCTTCGTCTAGATAGGCTTTTAGACAGTGCTGGGGTGGAGTCAGCAGTTGTGGTCCACATTGGCACCAACGACATTGGGAAATGTAGCCGCGAGGTTCTGGAAGCTAAACTTAGGCTGCTAGGAAAAAAGGTTGAAGTCCAGGACCTCCAAGGTGGCATTCTCAGAAATGCTACCCGTTCCACGCGCAGGGCGAGCTAGGCAAGCAGAGATACAGGGTCTCAATGCATGGATGAGAAGGTGGTGTAAGGCAGAGGGTTTCAGATTTGTCAGGAACTGGGGAACCTTTTGGGACAAAGGCAGGCCTGGTACAAGCGGAGACGGGCTTCATCTTAACCAAAGAGGAACCAGGCTGCTGGTGCTCAACATTAAAAAGGTGGCAGAACAGCTTTTAAACTGATCACTGGGGGAAAGCCGACAGGAGCTGAGGTGACTTCGGTTCGGAATACAGAGTCCATGGGGATGCAGACAGAGAGGGAGGTTTTTCTAAATCAACCACATACAAGCGAGGAACATAGCAATGTGCATGTGACAAGGGATAGTGTCTACAAAAGACTTGAGGGTAAAGCACATAAATCCCAGGTTAAGGACAGAGACAGGGTATACAGGTGTCTCTATGCTAATAGTAGAAACATTCGACCTAAAATGGGGGAGCTAGAGTACAGAATTTTGAAGGAGGACTTTGATATAGTGGGCACTACAGAGACATGGTGGAATGAGGAGAACCAGTGGGATGCTGTTATACCAGGCTACAGGCTCTATAGGAAGGATAGGACAGGGTGCATTGGGGGTGGAGTTGCCCTTTACATCAAAGAGAGCATAGTATCACATAAAATAGACAATGCAAGGGGAGCTGGTTCCCCTACAGAATCACTGTGGATATCAATACCAGGTGTGAAGGACAGTTTAATATTAGGAATATATTATCGTCCCTGACCAAAGTGCACAAGAGGATTCTGAGATGGAAAAAAAAAGAAATTAAAGAGGCCAACAAAAACAAAATGTAGTGGTAATGGGTGATTTTAACTATCCCCATATAAACTGGAAAAATGCATGTTCAGGTCATAGTAAGGAGAGAGCATTCCTGGATATGCTAAATGACTGTGGCTTAGAGCAGATGGTTGTGGAACCAACCAGGGGAGAGGTGATCCTAGACCTAATTCTATGTGGGACCCAGGACCTGGTGCAGGAAGTCAGTGTTGTTGAGCCGATAGGGAACAGTGACCACAATGCTGTCAGATTCAGTATCTCAGCATGCGAACAAGTGGCAACTACTAGTGTAGTTACATTACGCCTTCAGAAAGGGAAATTTCTCTCAAAGATGCGGGGGGATAGTGGGCAGGAAGCTGAAAGGGAAAATCAAGAGAGTCAAAACTGTCCAGGATGCTTGGAGGTTATTTAAAAACACAGTAATAAAAGCTCAGCTGGAATGTGTTCCACAGGTTAGAAAAAGGCAGCACCCAGTCAGAAAGCCACCATGGTTAACAAGAGAGGTTGAGGAAATTATCAAAAAAAAAGAAAATGTCTTTTAGAAAATGGAAGTCCAGTTTGGCTGATGAAGAATATGAGAGGGAACACAAATGGTGGCAAAAGAGAAGCAAGTTAGCTGTAAGGGAGGCAAAAAAGGATTATGAGGAACGCGTGGCTGCGAACATCAAGACCAGCAACAAACAGTTCTTCAAGTACATCAAAAGCAGGAAGCCAGCAAGGAAGCGGTAGGCCCGTTAGATGACAAAGGAACAAAGGGTGTGCTAAAAGATGGCAGAGAGATTGCAGAGAAGCTGAATGAATTCTTTGCATCTGTCTTCACCCAAGAGGAGGTGAGGAACATTCCTGCACCTGAACCAAGCTTCTTAGGAGGCGAATCCGAGGAACTAGCGAAGATAGTGGTAGACAAGGAAGAAGTTCTGGCAGCCATTGATAAACTAAATGTTACCAAATCCCCTGGCCCAGATTGCATTCACCCAAGAGTTCTTAAAGAGCTCAAGCATGAAATTGCTGATCTTCTCACTTTAATATGCAACTTATCCCTGAAATCAGGCTCCATCCCTGAAGACTGGAAGATGGCCAATGTCACACCAATCTTTAAGAAAGGATCTAGGGGGGACCCGGGAAATTACAGGCCAGTCAGTTTGACATCTGTTCCTGGTAAATTAGTAGAATCTGTCATTAAAGATAAAATTATAAAACATGTAGAAAAGCAAGACCTGCTGAGAAAGAGTCAGCATGGCTTTTGAAGAGGCAAATCCTGTCTTACAAACTTACTAGAGTTCTTTGAGGGTGTAAACAGGCATGTGGACAGGGGTGAACCGGTGGACATTGTCTACTTGGATTTCCAAAAGGCTTTTGACAAAGTTCCTCACCAGAGACTGTTGAGAAAACTCAGCAATGAAGGAATAAGAGGGGAAGTCCTCCTATGGATTAAAAACAGGAAACAAAGAGTGGGTGTAAATGGGAAGTTCTCACAATGGAGAGATGTCGGGAGTGGTGTCCCCCTAGGATCCGTTTTGGGACCAGTGCTCTTTAACCTATTCATAAATGACCTGGAAGTAGGGGTGGGTAGTGTGGTGGCCAAGTTTGCAGATGATACCAAATTATGTAGTGTGGTGAGAACCACAAAGGATTGCGAAGAGCTCCAAGCGGACCTTGATAAATTAGGTGAGTGGGCTCAGAAATGGCAAATGCAGTTCAATGTAGCAAAATGTAAAGTGATGCACATAGGGGCAAAAAATCCAAACTTCACATACACGCTACAGGGGTCAGTGCTATCAGTCACAGACCAGGAAAGGGATTTAGGCGTCTTAGTTGATAGTTCCATGGGAATGTCAACTCAATGCATGGCAGCTGTGAAAAAGGCAAACTCTATGCTGGGGATCATTAGAAAAGGAATTGATAATAAAACTGCAAAGATTGTCATGCCCTTATATAAAGCAGTGGTGCGACCGCACTTGGAGTACTGTGTCCAGTTCTGGTCGCCGCATCTCAAAAAGGATATTGAGGAGATAGAAAAAAGTGCAGAGAAGGGCAACAAGGATGATTGAGGGACTGGAGCACCTTCCCTATGAGGAGAGGCTGCAGCGTTTGGGACTCTTTAGTTTGGAGAGGAGGCGGCTGAGGGGGGATATGATTGAAGTCTACAAAATTATGCATGGGGTAGAAAATGTTGACAGAGAGACATTTTTCTCTCTTTCTCACAATACTAGAACCAGGGGGCATTCATTGAAAATGCTGGGGGGAAGAATTAGGACTAATAAAAGGAAACACTTCTTCACGCAACGTGTGATTGGTGTTTGGAATATGCTGCCACAGGAGGTGGTGATGGCCACGAACCTGGATAGCTTTAAAAGGGGCTTGGACAGATTTATGGAGGAGAAGTCGATTTATGGCTACCAATCTTGATCCTCTTTGATCTGAGATTGCAAATGCCTTAACAGACCAGGTGATCGGGAGCAACAGCCGCAGAAGGCCATTGCGTTCACATCCTACATGTGAGCTCCCAAAGGCACCTGGTGGGCCACTGCGAGTAGCAGAGAGCTGGACTAGATGGACTTTGGTCTGATCCAGCTGGCTTGTTCTTATGTTCTTAACTTCTGTGCTAAAGACTGCCAAAAAGAGTCTACAAAGAAATCTCTTCATATTCAACTTTAATATAAAAAGACATGAATCATTTTCCAATGCTTTAAAAAGGTCCCCCTTACAAACCGCATAGTCTGACACAAAGCACAAGTTACAGAAATAGGCATTTATCTGCCAAGACTGGGAAACATACAATGCCATTTTTCAAGTCAGTTGTTTCAAAAGCATTTAAAATGATAACAGGGCCCAGTGTAGAAACCAGTTTCTCGCAAGCAGCCCTATTGAGCTCCGAAGGGGCTGCTTGCACAGAGGGGTTTCGGACTGAGTTAAGACAAACAGTTACGTGTACACAAGACAGGGATCTTTAAGTTTTGAATAGATGTTTCTGGCTGTGTGTGGTGGGAACGCTTGCCCAACAGCTCTCCCTTACTGGCTCCAGCAATTCCACTTAGAGAAAGCCACTGCAGCATTTGAGACCCTCTGCGCTGGGAGGTAAGATTGCCGGATGCTTGAACATTTGTGTAAAGTCAGTCACCAGAAGGGATTTCCCAAAAAAAGCAATGTTTCCAAATCTGAGCACTGCAAATTCACGTTAAAAAATGGCTAAAACCGTTTAGACTGGAAAGAAAACCTCATTGTTTCCAAAAGACATGGACTTCTCGTAGCTCTTTCCCCACCACAGTTTCTTTTCCACCTGCATGTAAAAACAGGCATTTTTATTGCAAGTATTATTAGATGCGAAGCATCTTTTCCACCGGATCTGCTTTTATTTAAGAAGACACTTTATGCTCACATAGAGGTTAGCTTTATTTTTTTGGACTGAATACTAACCAGTTGATGTGACTTCCATTAATCAAGATTCAGCCAGACACACATTAACATCTTGGGGCAGGTGGAGAAATTTCACTTTAGAGAACACCCCTGGAAGACCTTTGTAACAGTTTTGAAACAGTTAGTGCAAAGTAAGTAAGGTACATTTCTTTTCCTAAACACAGAGTGAGCAGGATGGTAGATTCCAAAAAGGTTTGCTTGATATAAATACATATAAATAAAACTGGCAATCTGTGCTTGAAGGTAACAAGACACGCGACTTGGATCGGAGCATAAATGTATCGAGGGCTCTTGAAGAGCTCCTCCTCTGATGTCTATGTCATAGCGGCATAAGAACAACTCTCTCTTCACTCTCTTAAGCACACACTACTCTCTAAGATGGAATGGCAACAGCTGATCCTACATTAAAGTTGTATATTTACACGCTTTTATTCAGCTAAGGGAGGCCCGTGGCAAGAAAAAAATCCCTTTGTCAAAGTGATTAAAAAAATACAACTGCAAATACGTCAGGATTACTAAATAAGCAGTTGACGGGAGATCTGTAGCAAAAATATATCTTCAGAAAATAGCTGAAAAATTCTGAACACTGATAAAACACTTTTTAAAACTATATTTTTAAAAAAGCAGAAAGTAAACATGACAGGAAGAAAATGAGCTGGGATGCTGGAAACCACGACTTTCAGCTCTTCAAGAGCTAGAGGGTACAAGTCAGTGAAGTATTTCCTTGGAATGAAGGAGGGAAACCAAGTTTTTGGTCCTCAGACCAATCAAATCAACGCCTGAAACAGTGGAAGCAAGTAGAAAAGGTTGCTAAAGGTTTTCAGTCTGAATATAACTGAACTGGATTTAGACTTTGACTGAGAACGTTGTAACTCCTTTCATGCTCTGAGTCTCCCCAGCAAGTAAAACTGTCCAGGAAGACACGATGATCAACAAATACTGTTGCAATGTTTTAAGCCTCTCTTCTCAAGGCTAGACAGGATTAGGAAACTAAGATAGTTTGCAAAGTGTTGGAACCCAAATGTGTATGTGGGGGGGTGGGGGTGGCAGGGGGTTTGGATAGACACAATACAGAGAACCAGTGTGATCAACCGAAGGTGTCTTCGGAGACGTTGAGCCATTAGTGAAACGCTAAGGAGTCTTCTCACCCGTTTGTGACACAGTACAGAAGGGGGATCGTGACATTAAAGAGGAAATGAAAAGCCCTGGAAGACAAAAACTCTTGCTTAGTGCACCTCTGTGAATTGTGGCCACTGGAAATAGGAACTTACAGATCAGACACTAGAAATTGCAGGTTAATTTTATACATGAATACAGCTTTGAAAAATGAAGGGTTTTTTTTTGCAAGATCACGTGCAGTTCCGAAAGGACAAGCTATCTGAAAGTCTTACTACTCCACATCTGGCGTCCTCCAAGACTGTCGCTTTCACCTTCTGCCTCAAGACTCAACCAGAATTTCCACAAAATGATCAAGCTCGTTAAGGTCAGATTTACAGTTAGAGTTAGAACTGGTGCTTGCTTGGGGAAACGTCTCAAGCACGTCGCAGTGTCCCATTTTCGAGCTGCCCATCATTCCTGTCAATACAGTATCGAGATTGTAATAGGAACTGTCGACTTCCGAAAAAAGGTCTTCGACGGAATCGGGTGTTCTTGTTTCCAAGGTTTCAAAGATTTGATCTAATGACTTGTGGAAGTTCCCTCTGTTTTCTGCAGGGCACTCCATCTCCCATACATTGTTCTGAAGGTCTCTGGCAGCTTGCACGGGAGAAGGTCTCAAGATCTGCGTATCTTCAAAGTCTTTTGAGAAGCCGCCGTAACCTTGCACCAGCTTTTCTTCAGGTTGCTCTTTTGAAGAACGACAGAGAATGTCTGTCGAAACCAGACGGTCCAAAGAGGACGGTCCTGTACTCTGGGCGCTTATCATCTGCCAAGTCCCGTCTTGGGTCATCTCCTCTTGGATCTGCCGTACCGTATTGGCGATAAGTACTGAACGATAGAGATTAGGTTCAACGAGCATGTGGCACAGTTGAAGTTTAACCAGAGACATGTCCAGGAGAGACTGGCGCTGCAGGTTGTAAGAAGGGATGGCTTTAAAGCCAGCTAAAGTTCCCTCGATATCTTCCTCTCCATCAACGCATTTTCTCTTCAGTCCGCGTACAAACATTGTGTCCTGTTGAGAACAGCAAAGCAAAGAGGCCGTAAGGTAATGAAAAAGCCTAACCAATTCACAGGCTGCACTGAAAGATGCTTGGGCTCTAAACCTGGTTACAACAAAGTTGAGATCAAGCAGTCATTCACTGTGGTCCCTGCTCAAGCTAAGAATATTGAAAGCACCAGCAATTCAACAGATCAGGTTTCCAACGGCTAATTATTTTGAAGACGCCCGTCAGACAAAAAACATCAAGTGCAACGTTTGAGCACATCTATCGTCTGATCAATACAGAATAGCAACTTCTTAATGGGGTTAGTTGCCAGCTTGCTGCTCCTTTCCAGCACAATTCTCCTGGGATCAGCCAACAGCTGCCCTGAATTATTTAATGAAGAGGTGTGTCCAGCCATTATGGCTCCAGCCAAGACCAGCTCTCATGTTAAAACGCAGTTAGCACAGACTCATTTGGTACTCCGTCTTTAAAAACAAAATGTTAACACCCTATTTGATATGGTATCTGCAAAGTAACACAGAAAATACACCTCCATCAAATGTCTAAAAATGAGCAGCGACAAGACAGGGTATCCGTATGGAAAAAGTCCTGTTCTGTATAGTTAATAGCTTCCGAATTCAGGGGCAGTAGACCATATTCAGGAATAACGATACTTACTCAGCCATGTTTATATTTTAGCTGAGAAAATTACCACTGGGGAGATGAGCACTAGCAGTTCCATGAGAACACATTGGTTATAAACCAGCCTGAAAAGCTTTTCCTGCATTTGTTCTCCATGTACGACCTTCTTGCAGACCTCATTCATACTACATGGGGAAGAAGAGTTTGGATTTATACCCCACCTTTTTCTCCTGTAACGAGACTCAAAGCGGCTTATTTATTTATTTATAATTAATTTTATATACCGCCCCTCCCCCGAAGGGCTCTGGGCAGTGAACAACACAATAAAACAACAATTACATTAAAACCCCATTAAAACAATAAATTAACAAAATTACATTGGCATCCAGCATAAAACTTCATAAACCCACCCTAGAAGAAAACAAGATAAGAGAGCAGAGGGCCCCCGTAAGTATTAAGACCCAGAGTGTTAAAGTTCTTACCAACTCCTTTCCCTTCCTCTCCTCCAAACAGACACCTTGTGAGGTAGGTGGGACTGAGGGAGTTCTGAAGTAGCTCAAGGTCACCCAGCAGGAATGTAGGAGTGTGGAACCAAATCCGGTTCTCCAGATTCAAGTCCACCAACTCTTAATCACTGTACCATGCCAGCTCTTTCCAGCACCATCAAAGTGCAAAAGAGGCTTCACCAGCAAGTTCCAACCCTTTTCTCTGTGGTCTTTAATCCCATCAAGATGTTCAACACCACATCAACATTCCTCCCCGGGTCTATGCATTTTTGTTGCGGGAGGGACAAGAAGAAAATGGCAGCGAGCCGCAGAGTTGCCTCTGTTTTTCTCCTCTATTCAATCATATGATTGTCATCAGACTAAAGAAGGATAGGTTGCCGTTGGCCAGGCCGTGGCCTTGATCACTACCATGGTTTAGGTTCATTACCTGTAGTGGAAGCTTCTACACAACACTGCCAGTGAGAGAAGCCTTTCAGTCCCCAGCAAAACAATTCTCAATGTTCCTCTTGGTTTAGACATGCCTCCACATGAACATGCATCAGAGGTGAACAGAGCAATTTAGTCAATAAAGGGTGCCTGAAGCGTGCCGATAAGTCAAACATGCTCACCTGAACTTGGCAGTGGAAGCACACTGACAAAGGCAGCTACTATTTTCTGACTGTCGACTACAAGATACAACCCAATGACCTTAAAATCAAGTTCTGTAAGAATCGGTATAACAGATATTTCAGTCCCCCCTCCTCTTCTGCTTTCCCTGGGACTGGGGAAGAATAGCAGTGTGGGAACACCTTCATTAATTTTGATAATGGTCACCAGGCAAACTTTAGTCCGTATAAGCGGCAAGTTACTTACCAATAATTGCGTTTGGTGTACTCCTTCCTCTTCTCCCATATTACAGAACGAGATTCCATACAGCAGGTGGTCTAGCACTACCTACCTGAGAGCTGTTGATAAGAAATAAATGCAACTTCAGTCAATTCAAACTGCAAATCTTGATGGCACATGCAGGAAACACTATGAACACCCAATTCTCTCCCCATACATCTTCCTTCTCCAATTTAAATCAAATGTTAGAAGAGGCAGCAAAGTGCAAAGCAAAATGCACAATACTTTGCAAAGTCCCCCTCTGCTTTGGTAACAGCTAATATATAGCATTTAAATAGAAAGCTGCCTTGACCTGGATAGCCAAGGGTAGGGCAAGCTCATCAGATCTTGGCAGATAAACAGGGTCAGCCTTGGTTAACAGCTGAAGGGGTTCAATTAGTTCAGGGTCGCAATATATAATGACAAACCACCTCTGAACATCTCCTGCCTTGAAAACCTACAATAGGGGTGTCAAAGATATGACCTGGGGACTGGATTTGGCCCCTCAAGGGGGCTTATTAGACCCATGAGCCAGCCACCCCACTCCCCCACCTGGGAGTGGGGGGATGGTTTGCCTCAGCTAGCTTGCAGGCCCTCTCAAGGCAGCCACCCCACTCCATTGCTGGCTCACCAGTCCAGATATCCCTCCCCAGTGAAGTATGGGGCCAGTCGAGGCAGCCACCCCCCACCCTTGTGCCCAGCATGATCAAGTCATATTTATATCATACCAGCCATTGTAAAAAATGAGTTCAATTCCCCCGCTCTAGCCTGTTATTAGTAGCCCTCTTTCCCCCTTCATAAATACAGTAGCAGCAGTCTAGTTCAGTGTAGGCCAAAGAGTAATAACTACCGGCTATATTACAATATGAGCTGAAAGCAAAAAGGCATCCAAAGATGACATAACCACAGTACTGTATGCAAGAATTTACATTCTAAACACCTGTCCTTTTAAGAGATTGAGTCAAAGAAGAGAACAGATTGCACTATTTCAATTCACAGAACACTGGCAAGAGGGTTAGATAGGCGTGTTTCAAAGCATAAGACAGATCTCTGGGGTTCAGGCAACCAAGGAGTCATCAGCCACACTTGTGAAATTCCTGAAGACGACATGTAAAAATTATTGTGGCCACGAAAACTATGGGGGGACTACAGACTGCAGTGACCGAAAAAGAGTACCATGCATGGCAATCGCAAAGACTGAAGAATGGGTTAACCTGAAGACACAAATGGCTCAGATTTAAAAAGGGAGCTCTGGCGCATGTGCACGTAATGACAGGAATGGAGCATTGGCAAATTATGTAGGACAAACATGACCAGACAATGAGGCATGCAGGGACAGTATAGTAACTGGGGTGACGTGGCAAGGTGATGAAGTGAAGGCCAGACCAGTTGGAAAGACTCTGAGAAACCACATATTAAGAAGCAGCTCTAGACAGGAGTTCCAATGTCAGCAGGACACCCACATAATTTCTTCTCATCTACCGTGGGATGTGACATAAAGTGGAAGATTCTTTTAACAACTGGATGGAGAGAAAACATTTGAAATTCAATTCTCCTAACAATAGCCTTCAAAGTGGCCAAGAGGGTGAGGCCAAAGTCTGACTCCACAACGATTCTGTTTCAGCTCACCCACAATATCAAAAAATATAGTGACAATGCTGGCCTACATTACAGGGCTGTTTGTTACGTTTGTGAAGCACTGCAGCAAATGACAGAGGCTAAGGAAGCCTTCATTAATGGAAGTGTTGTGAAGCCATACAACTGCAACCAGTAAAAATGAACACATTTAATTTTTTTTTGGTAAATGTATATGTTAGAGATGGTGGAAGTCCCTGACAAAGAGCTGGAAGGATTATTCATATAGTGTTATAGGAAAAGTTAGGAATGGCAGGAACGTGGAGAATGTGCAAGAAAGAGACAGAGTAGACAAGGAGTCTATAAGGGAGCAAACAGAAGGATGATCGGGCAGTTGGAGGAAAGGCTGAGCAGCTTTCAGAGTCTGTAGGGAAAGGTCTTCCAGGGAAGAGCAAACATTTAATGGTTAAAGTGGAGAAAAGAAAAGTTATGATGCCCAAAATAAGATGGAGGACACTCCGAAATGTATCTACGGTCCATCTTCACATCAAAAACACCACTCAAGACTGCTGAAAGGGATGGAAAAGGAGAGGTGTGCGTGTTGAAACAGACACTCAGGGTACACCTAAGAAAAACGGCTGCTGTAACAAAAATGAGGGCAGTCTTTAAGGTTCAAGAGAACATGAATTAACTTTCCACGTGCCCCTGGATTCTTGTTTCATTTCGTCGCCTCAGACTAACACAGCCATGGGTCAGAGATGACAACAGTAACCTTGCTGGACGCTTTGATTTTTATCCTCAGAGAGCTCTTTTCTTTTTTTAAAAAAATGCTAAATGTCAGAAAGGATACATGGTCCAATCCGCCCCCCCCCCCCAAATTCACTCAACTAATGCAAACCCTAAAGTTGCCCACCCAACTCTTGCTCTATCTAGGAACGGGAGAATCCCACTTCAGTAGGGACTTCCCTCCCCCCCCACCCGTTATTCTTGAGGGAGGGGGCAAGATGGATACGATCTGGGGGGAGTGATTTAAAGGGAATGGGGGGGGGGGCATGTGAGCCCCATGGCAAGGAAGGAGGGATGTAGAGGAAGGATTAAAATGACTGGTCAGAGAGATTTTTCTATCTGGTCTCTCTTTTTAATTTAGGGCGGAGCAGGAAGATGCTGGTACTTTACAAACAGCGAAAGTAAAGACTTCCTACGAGGAGAAACTGGGAAAGGGGGATAAAGGAATTGATAAAGAGGCTAATGATACCTTAAAAGGGCGAAAGTAAAGATTTCCTATGAGGGGAAACTGGGAAAGGCTAATCATACTTTTAAAAATGATGATGATAATAATAATAATAAATAAAGGCGAATCATACTTTAATAAAAAAAGGCTAATCATACTTTAAAAGAGCGAAAGTAAAGATTTCCTATGAGAAACGGGAAAAGGGGGACACGGGAATTAATCAAAAAGGCTAATAGTCGTTAATTAATTAAGAGAGATTAAGGACTTGTCCTCTTCCCTCCCCTCGCCCTTTCCAATTCTCTGCCCCCCCCCCCCCCCGCGGCCGCCATTTTGAAGCCGTGGCTCATTGACCCTGCGCGACTCTTCCGCGCCTCAGCCGCGGCACCTTCAGCTCCCTGGTTTCCCCTCGGTGGGGGTTCAATGAGGGGGGCGCCTCCTCCTCCCTCCGCCCCTCCCAGCCCCACTTACCGACTGACCGGCTCCGCCAGCCCCCGCGCCAACCCGCTCCCGCCTCAACGGTCTCCGCGCCTGAGAGAGAAGGGGCGGTGCCAACGGCTCCCTAAGCCACGCCCACTTCCACCCCCGCCATCTTATTGTCGAACCCCCACAAAGGCCTGGAGGCCCCTCCCCCTTTCTTCTTTCCCCGCCTTTGCCATTGGCTTAGAGAAGGCCGCTCTCGGCCCCGCCCCCGCTTCCTATTGGGCGACAGCCCCGGAGGGCGGCGAGACTCGTTCGCTGAAATCAAATGTTCCATGAGTAAAAACCTTCTGTGCTGACTCCGCCCTCTCGCCGCGTTCTTTTGAGCCCGCCTTGCTATTGGTGCTGAGGGGGGTTGCCATGGAGCTGGAAGTCCTGCCCCTCGGCTGTAACTGGCTAGCCGGGAGGCGAAAGGAAGTTTCAAACGCTGCCAACGCGATTCAGGGGCTCGGGCTGAGAGCAGAGGGATTCGCCTTGATCTAAAGGGGAGGAGGGAATCCCAAACCAACAGTTTGCAGATGTGCGTTTTGGAGAATTTTGTATTGTGACCTTGGCCGAAGGGGGTCGGGTCAGCCACGGTCAGCACTTGGATGGCAGACTACCAAAGAAGACGGGGTTGCCATACAGAGGAAGGCTGTCCTTATCAGCCCCTGTTTGATCCTGCCCCCCCCCACACCTGGGGACCTCCTGTTCAGCCCCCCCCCCAGTGAAACGACTTTCCTTTTCTCAGATCCATTATCAGCCTGTTAGCCACTTGCTATTGCAGCTGACAGTCGGGTGGAATGTAGGTTGGGGTGCTGTGTAGTTTCGGGGCTGTATGGCCGGGTTCTAGCAGCATTCTCTCCTGACGTTTCGCCTGCATCTGTGGCTGGCATCTTCAGAGGATCTGATAGTAGGAAAAGCAAGTGGAGTAATCAGAACCTCTGAAGATGCCAGCCACAGATGCAGGCGAAACATCAGGAGGGAATGCTGCTAGAACACGGCCATACAGCCCGGAAACCACACAGCACCCCAGTGATTCCGGCTGTGATAGCCTTCGACAATGGAATGTAGGTTGTTTTGACCCTAGTGTGGGAAGGCAGTTTCTCCTTCCACCGGACCGTGGGACTGCAAAGGTGCCATCCCCCTGTAGGAACTGGCCAGTGGGGTGAAGTGATAGGACGTGACTTGGGGTATAATGGTGCTTGCAATATTGGCTATGCTCAGTTCTGGCAATAGAAGTCTCAAATGCTCATTTCCTGATGCCATTTTGTAATAAAGACATCAACTGGAACCAAAGCCTTGTTATTGAACAGTCCGGGTTACGACAACGACTCTCATGCCTGGAACACTCCATGGAAGGGGTTGCCAGGAGTCATTTGCAACCGGAAGGCACGTTCTTCCCAGAGGCCCTAGCCTAGGAGTTTTACAATACAATAAAATCACAGAAGTAACAGCAAAAGAATTGGAAAAGCAAGCCAAGGTCATGAAAACAGTAAATTGGTCCATTGATTAACTTTTACTAACCTTTGCATGTGTTTCACGATTGGGGTTAATAATTATTAGGGTTGCCAGGTCCTCCATGGCTACCTGATCCAGGTTGGGAAACCCCAGGAGATTTGGGAATGGATCCTGGGGAGAACAGAGACCACAGTGTGGCGCAATGCCACAGAATCTACCCTCCAATGCATCCATTTTCTCCAGGGGAACTGATCTTTGTAGTCTGGAGATGAGCTGTAAGTTGGGGAAATCCCCAGGCAACCTGAGTCATTATTAACATTTGCATGTGGTTCTTTATGCACTATTCAATGGAACTACGTGGTGTTAGCTGTGAGATGGAGCAGCAGTGGCATATTAGTTAAGAGCAGGTGCATTCTAATCTGGAGGGACCGGGTTTGATTCCCCGCTCTGCCACTTGAGCTGTGGAGGCTTATCTGGGGAATTCAGATTAGCCTGTGCGCTCCAACATACGCCAGCTGGGTGACCTTGGGCTCGTCCATGTATACCCCGCTAAACTTTCCCTTCTCACTAGACACAGTGTGAAACAGACTTCCCTCTGTGATACACCTCTGAAGATGCCAGCTTCAGATGCAGGCGAAACGTTAGGAACAAGATCCACCAGACCACGGCCACACAGCCCGGAAAACCCACCCCAACCAGTTGAATCCGGCCATGAAAGCCTTCGACACTATGTGGTGTGAGTCTGAGAGAGTGTCAGAGAGAGATTTTAGAAAGATATTTTTGTTATGAATATTCTTATAATATGCCAGGGTTACGTTGAGTATATATGCTCGGGTTGAGTGTATATGCTAGGGTTACGTGCATTAATCAGCACATGTATCATATTTGTAGATTGTCACATTGTTTATTTAGAATAGGAGCTTCTGTTAAACAATACAGATGTCATGCTCTTGGAAAAAGTAGCAAAATTTCTTTTGCAAGTGATAGAACTTTCTAAGTAATGTATACTGCTATATTCAGTCTTTCTATCTGTGTTTTGAATGTATTCTTGATTTGTACTTCATAAATGTCTGATAACGCTCTAGAGCCTATTTTAAATGCCTAATAAAGGTTGTTGTTGTTGTTGTTATTTAGAATAGTTATAGGGTGCCAGATTGTAGGGTGCCAGATTCTGTGGCAGTGCATAGACTGGGGATGTGATAGGGTGTAGCAGAGACGTGGCCATTAGGTGAGACCTAATGGATCAGATGCAGTGGTCTCCAAATGGTGGCTCTCCAGATGTTCTTGACTATGATTTCCATTAACCCCTACTGGCATGGACAATTGGCAGAGCTGGTGGGAATTAGAGTCCATCAACATTTGGAGGAATCTCATTTGGGAACCCATGGATGAGAGTGCCCAGCAGTGATATGGGAGATCTGGGTTCAATTTCACACTCAGCCTTGAAGCTCACAGTTAGGGCCATCCAAATCCGAATTACTTTCTTCTAAGCCCGTTCGTTTAATTTTTTTCTCCTCTTATATACTCCACTTTTTCTCCAAAGGGTAATTCAAAGAGAGCTGGGCCAAAACTAACAACATGACATTTCAACAGAGACCAATGTAAGATCTAAACTTAGGGAGAAAAAAAAATGAAATGCACCAATATAGAATGGGTGACACCTGTCTTGACAACACTACATGTGAAAGGGGTCTGGGAGTCTTAGTAGACCACAAATTGAACATGAGTCAGCAGTGTGGTGCGGCAGCCAAGAAAGCCAATGCAATTCTGGGTTTTATCAATAGGAGTATAGTGTCTAGATTGTAATAGTACCACTCTGTTCTTCATTGGTCAGACCTCACCTGGAATATTGTGTTCAGTTCTGGGCACCACAGTTCAAGAAGGACACTGACAAGCTGGAACAGGTTCAATGGTGGGTGATCAAAAAGGTAAAAAGTCTGGATTCTATGCCCTACGAGGAGAGACTTAGGGAGCAGGGTATGTTTAGTCTGGAGTCGAGAAGGTTAAGGGGTGATTGTGGTGGGTTTTTCAGGCTGTGTGGCTGTGGTCTGGTGGATCTTGTTCCTAATGTTTCGCTTGCATCTGTGGCTGGAATCTTCAGAGGTGTATCCAGTGGTGGGATTCAGCAGGCTTGCACCACTTCAGCAGAACCGGTTGTTAAAATGGTGCTTGTAAACCACCAGTTGTTAAATTATTTGAATCCCACCACCCGAACCAGTTGTTAAATTATTTGAATCCCACCACTGGGTGTATCACAGAGGGGAGTCTGTTACACACTGTGTCCAGTGTGTAACAGACTTCCCTCTGTGATACACCTCTGATGATGCCAGCCACAGATGCAGGCGAAACGTTAGGAACAAGATCCACCAGACCACGGCCACACAGCCCGGAAAACCCACCACAACCAATTGAATCCGACCGTGAAAGCCTTCGACAATACGTTAAGGGGTGACATGATAGCCGTGTTTAAATATCTGAAGGGATGTCATGTTGAAGAGGGAGCAAGCTTATTTTTGGCTGTTCAAAGACTAGGACAAGAAATAATGGATTTGTGCAGGAAAATAGATCTCACTTAAACATTAGGAAGGAGTTCCTGATGGTAAGGGCTGTTTGACAGTGGAATACACTTCCTCGGAGTGTGGTGGAGTTTCCTTCTTTGGAAGTTTTTTAAGCAGAGACTGGATAGCCATCTGTCAAGAGCGTTTTGTGTGTTCTTCAATGGCAGGCGGTTGGACTTGATGGCCCTTGTGGTCTCTTCCGACTCTATGATTCAAAGTGGCTTACAATATTCTCCTATTCCATTTTATCCTCACAATACGCCTGTAAATGTGTGAAATGGACCCAAGATCACCCAGTGCGCTACTGTAGCAGAGCGGTGTTTCGAACCTGGGGCACCCAGATCTCAGTCCAGGACTCTAAGCACTACACTACTCTGGCTCTTGTTGCCTTCCGTGGATTTAGAAGGGAGTAACTCTGCTTAGAATTGCACTATTCGTGAAGTTGGGCCAATCACCGTTTAGCCTACCTCACAGGGTTGTTGTTGAGTGGACAGAATGGGAAGGGGAGAAGCATGTAGTCTGCTGAGAAGATAGCTGGGATTTTTTTTTAAAAAAAGGATAGGAAACCCGATTGCAACAAAGGGCCTTTCCCCACTTACCTTAAGCCCCGCGCTACTTGAGGAGAGTAGCGTGGGGTCCCCCGGCACTCCCCACAAGAGGGGCGGCGACAGCGCAGCCGCCCCGACGCTGCTGCTGTTGCGCCCCCTCAGCACGAGGCATCCCTGGCACTCTTTTTGATGACCCCTCGCAGAGCGCGGGGTCGTGGGGACGCCCAGGCGCGCGCCAGGGGTGCCGCGCACTGGGAATTGCGGGCAGCAACCCTCGGAAAAAGGTAAGTGGGGAAAGGGCCAAAGTCTAAACACTTGCACAGTCTAATTCTGTGCCTGATTACTCCTAAACAGAACTGCTCCTTTCAGCTAGATTCCCCCAAAGTAAGTAGGTTTAGAATTGCGGCCAACGAATTCTAGATGCTCTGGAATAGCTTACAAATGTCCTCTGGAACGGCAGCGTTTCACGAAAAGGCGGCACACTCTTGCAAGGCGCATTGGGTGAGAATTAGTCACATACCCCTGCTACTTTAACTATTTTGTTTTCCTCCTCCAGCTTGCCGATCCTGTTTTTACACCCGGGCCAACTCCCATTCTCCTCACGCTTAGCATTGCTAAAAGCCGTGGAGGGTGCCAGCGAGCGAGCTGCTGCTGTTTGCGATCCGGAAGATGGGGGAGTGGAGGTGAGGGAAGGCAGGTTTTGCTCCAGATGACGAGAGGAGATGTGAGAAAGGCAGCCGGAAGGAGCTGCTGCGGTTTTCTGCAGAGCAAGGATTTTAGGAAAAGGGTTGGGGAAGGATAAGCAGGAAACCAAAAACAGAAAACCAGATGAGAAAGGACTACAAAACAAGACTAGGGGGGAAAAAAAGAAAGAAACAACCTGGGGTTGTGGGGAAAGATACACAGAGAAAGAGATGGAGAGCCAGAATTAGGGTTTCTAGACAGCTTTCAGGTGGGGCCTGAATAGGGTTCCGAAACTCCATAAAGTAATTGAAGATCGCTCACTTTTACAATTGATCTCCAGGTGACAGAAATCCATTCACCTGAAGAAAATGGCAGCTTTGGAAGGTGGAATGTATGACATTATATCTCATTCAAGCCCCTCCCCTCCCTAAGCTCCGCCCTCCTCAGGCTCTGCTTCCCAAATCTCTAGGTGTTTCCCAACCCAGAGCTGGAAACCCTGTTCTAGACCACAGAAACCACCTTTACAAAAGTCAAATTCCTGGGTATTGTCACTTCCTCGCAGAAAGTTCTCCCAGAATTAAAGTTGATCTCCAGACTACTGAGATTGGTTCCCCTAGAGCACAGGTGTCAAACTCGCAGCCCTCCAGATGTTATGGACTACAGTTCCCATCATCCCCTGCCAGCATCATGCTGGCAGGGGATGATGGGAACTGTAGTCCATAACATCTGGAGGGCCGTGAGTTTGACACCTATGCCCTAGAGCCGTGGTGGCAAACCTTTGGCACTCCAGATGTTATGGACTACAATTCCCATCAGCCCCTGCCAGCATGGCTAATTGACCATGCTGGCAGGGGCTGATGGGAATCGTAGTCCATAACATCTGGAGTGCCAAAGGTTTGCCACCACTGCCCTAGAGAAAACAGTTGGTTTGTAGGGTGGACTCTATTGCATTATATCCCCCTGATGTTTATTCCTTCCCCAAACTCCAGCCTCCCCCAGTCTCTGCCGCTTGGAAGCTGGTACCCCTATTAACTGTTAGGAAGAAGGAGAGAGTCATGAGAACAGGATAGAAACAGGAATATTTGGCAAACCGATGGTGGGGTTGCAAATTTTAACTGGTTTGGTTGCACCATGCAACCCTGCTTTCGACAGCAGCCAAAGAACAGGAATAGAAAAGGAATGCCCAAATTTAGCAGCTGGACCGTAACTCTGAATCAGTGCAGATGCTGAATAGTGATAACCTGGAAGAAGAGAAGTCATTTGCATTTTGGTTTTATAGTCCCAAGCATTCATCAGTCATAGCCAAGGAATATTATTTGTTTATTTTGTGGGGGAAAGTGCTGCCGAGTTGCAGCTAACTTACGGTAATCCCTCATGGGGCTTTCAACACAAGAAATGAACAGAAGTTGCCTCCTCTCGCCTGTCTCTGTGTAGCACTCCTAGACTTCCTTGGGAGTATCCCATCCAAGTGCTAACCAAGGCCGACTCTGCTTAGATTCCAAGATCTGGTGAGTTCAGGCTGACTTGGGGCATCTAGGTCAGGACATTTACAATATTCACATACTATATTTTTGACCATGATGGTTTCTCATAGTTAGAATCTGTACATTTATCAGTGTAAGATTTACGCTCGGCATTGCTCTTAGCGGAAAGCTTGTGAGTTATGGGTTGGATCCTGCCTAGAATTTCCCTATCATAGCAGACTTCTGATCCTTCCCAAGCTATTCTGGCTGCCGTGCTTCTGTCTGCGGAAATTTCGGTCAGGATCCAACCCACTGAGATAGTTAACAACAGAATAGGTAAGTCAGAAGTATGACAATACATTGTCGAAGGCTTTCACGGCCAGAATCACTGGGGTGCTGTGTGGTTTCCGGGCTGTATGGCCGCGTTCTAGCAGCATTCTCTCCTGACGTTTTGCCTGCATCTGTGGCTGGCATCTGAAGATGCAGGCGAAACGTCAGGAGAGAATGCTGCTAGAACACGGCCATACAGCCCGGAAACCACACAGCACTCCTATGACTACAGTTAATCAGTACCGCCTTCAGTATGGCCAAAGGCAAGAAACCAGCAGAAACTAATGTCAAACCAATGGTTTGTGGATTAATGTGCCCTCATTGTGCGATGTTTTTACTGCCAACCCTTGTTGAATTGATACTGTCACTTTTTATGTAGCTGCTTTTAGTTCTTTCATTGATTTAAAAAACATGTGCCACATTTTTATGTATTAACCATGTCTTATAGTGCATTTGCCCTGACCTGTGTGGCCCAGGCTAGCCTGAACTTGGGAGCTAACCAGGTTGGCACTGGTTACTACTTGGATGCATGCATTGCTTATCCTGTAGCTGTTTACTTTGCAGGGGGGTTTTTCCCCATGGTTTTTTTCTTTACTCATTGGCTCATTCCGCACATGCAGAATAATGCACTTTCAAACTGCTTTCAGTGCTTTTTGAAGCTGTGCGGAATAGCAAAATCCACTTGCAAACAGTTGTGAAAGTGGTTTGAAAATGCATTATTTTGCGTGTGCGGAAGGGGCCCTTGATTCTTCTGCTGTGAAGTGTCCCTAGTTGAACCGATCCGCCATTTTGCCTGTCCCCACCTCCTTGTCCTTTCTATGCAACCTCCATCATCTATGTTTTATGTCAGTTTCAAGGGTCTGTCCTTCCAGAGATAGATCCTCAGCATAAAAATTATTTTGCAAGACCCTTTCGCTCGTTCTGAAATGGTGACCAGAAAACTGGGAGCAGAAACTGCTGTTGTGTGGCTGGGGAAAGGTGTGAGAAAACCCCCAAAGAAATGCACGCTGATTCCTTTCATTTCCCTGTGAAGGGGGAGGAAAAGTCACACTTTGAGAGCTTTCAGAAACAGCAGAGATTCTCTGATCTGAAAGCGAGGTGAGTTTTGAAGAGGGGAAGATGTGTGTAATTGAGAATCCAACCCGAAACGAACGTACGCTCAGTTTTCGAAGGAGATCGCAAATGCATAAATGACTCAAAATCATTATACAGGGGCAGGCCATTGCAAATTACCCCTGAACATCTCTTGCCTTGAAAATCCTATGGGGTAGCTATGTTTGCAGTTTGATGACACTTTCCGTCACCACTATGGGGCATTCAGTACTCTTTAGACCATAGGTGTCAAATTCGTGGCCCTCCAGATGTTATGGACTACAGTTCCCATCACCCCCTGCCAGCATGCTGGCAGGGGATGATGGGAATTGTAGTCCATAACATCTGGAGGGCCACGAGTTTGACACCTGTGCTTTAGACAATGAAACTAATGAATATCTGGCATAATGAATAACAGACACTGTGCAGAAAAAATATAATCTTAAAAAATACAGTGCTCCTGGCTTGAAGACATTAATACCCTTCTGGTTTTAAGAAATGAACACCCTCTCAGTTACTGTAGTGAGGTTCCTGGGCAGCCACAACTGTATTGCCACTTTCAGACTTCAAACTTTGGTTACTTTCAGTAAAAGGCGGGGAAGGTGCCCTTTCCAGGGCTGTTTTTGGCCTTTGAGAGAGGATTCATTAGGGCCAGTCAAGCAGTAATCATCAAATGATTCACCACCATGACACTTGAATGACTCACCCAGGCCTAGCTGCTTGCTAATGTTCAACAGCAGCCACCCCACAAAAGACAATGTTGTCTACTGGTTACAGCTTCAGACCAGAGACCCAGGCTCAAATCTCCCGTATACTGTAGAAACGTGCTCGGTGACTTTGGCCAGGCACACACCCTGACCTACCTCGCAGGGTTGCTACTGAATCAAATGGAGAAGAGGAGAGTAATGTAATCTTCTTTGTGTCCCCATTGTGAAGAAAGGGGTTGGGGTATAAATGAAGTAAATAAATATGGGAGACAACTTTGTGCTGCCTCCTACCTCAGTGACAGAGGGGGACTGATCAGTGAGTCAGAGAGATAGAGGGGTCAAGACCCTGGGCACCTTTTCTCTTTTGCTCTGACATTATCCCTTTGATGTGTAGATGTGCCACTCAAGGAACTTCCTTCCTGCTTCTCCTCCACACACACCCATTCTTGCCTGCGCACTTCCCCATCTTGCAACATTTGGAGAGCGATCCAGTCAGCAGACAACATCTCTGTCTATCCAGCTAGTTAGATTAGGATAATAAACCAATATTATATCAAATCGATCACTAGAGGGAGCCAAATACTTGCTGAACAGGACAACCCCCCCCCCCCCCCCGCAAGAAACAGGAATTTACAAGTGAGGAAAACGAAAAAGCGGGGAAGCCCTCATTTTGCTTTCGGCAACACAAGCACTGAGTCAACCACTGAGATTTTCTTTGGGGCTCTGCTCCTTTCTGTGTGAAGCACATGGCTTTCATGGACAGGGCCTTTTCTGTCATGGCCCCTTATTTACAGAACTTGGTTCTTAAGTTCACTTGGTGTCTGCTGTTTTGGGTTCCAAGTGAAGACGGTCCTATTTTCCTCGGGCTTTAATAGATAGTGGCTTTGATACGTGGGGTGTTTTTTCTTCTTATTTTTGTAACCTCTGAGTACTCCATTAGCCACAGAATTGGAGAGACTGCAAATTTACTCCCTGATGTTGATTTTTGGGGAGCTGCGTTTTATATTGTTCTGTATATTGATGTGAACTGTCTCTGGAATGTTTGTGGAGCGGTAGCATTTTTTCAGAAGGGATCTCGTAAATAAACCGTGCCTGTCTCCAGCCACCCAGCACACCAGTGGTGGGATCCAAAAATTTTAGTAACAGGTTCCCATGGTAGTGGGATTCAAACAGTGGCGTAGCACCAATGGGGCTGGGCGGGGCACAATGGGGGCGTGGCCGGGCAGTCCGGGGGCGGAGCATTGATAATTTCTCTGTTACTGTAAAAAACTCTTACTGTAAAAAAAAAAGTTCCTAATTTCCAGCTGGTATCTTTCTGTCCATAATTTAAGCTCATTATAGCAAGGCCTATCGTCTACTGCCAACAGCAATAACTACTTCTCCTGTAATTGACTGCCTGTCAAATACTTAATACTTTCAAATACTGAATTTTGTTTCTAGAAATCAAAAGAAGGATGCTTTCCTTAAACAAGGAACTTTACCATATTTCTAAAACATGTTTTTAAAACAGCCCAACAGGGAAAGTGATCCCGTTTTCTACCTTCACTAACCAGCCACATAGGAAACAACAGGACTTTATGATTTTTGGACCTAATGGAATTTCTAACGGAAAAGCAGACCCAATTAGTAACCCCCTCTCGGCACACACAAATAATTAGTAACCCACTCTTGGGAACTGGTGAGAACCTGCTGGATCCCACCTCTGCAGCACACTTACATAAATGCTTTTGTAAAAGCCAAAATGGTTATAACTCCAGATGAGATTCAGGAAGACAATCCCAGTGTTTTTTAAAGGCCGACAACTATGGTTACAAGCTCTGGGTTGAGAAATACCTGGACATTTTGCTGTTAGAGCCCAGGGAAGGACTTTAGCAGGATACAATACTACCTTCGCAGGGCCCTGTTGTCTCCAAGGAAACTGATCTCTACTGTCTGAAGATCAGTTGTACTAGTGGGAGATCTCCAGCCAGCAGCTGGAGGTTGACACCCCCGATAACTGCTATGCTAGGCTCCAATAAGAATTCAGATCACAGCACAATGTTTCTGGTTTTTTTTAAAAATCAATCCTTTCCATCCCTGCATTCAGTGGTGGGATCCAAAAAATTTAGTAGCAGGTTCCCATGGTGGGTGGGGATTCAAACTGTGGCGTAGCGCCAATGGGGCTGGGCGGGGCACGACGGGGGCGTGGCCGGGCATTCCGGGGGCGGGGCATTACTGGGCGGGGCTGTGGCAAGGACGCAGTCAGCCATGCTCGTGATCGCTTGGGCGGGGAAAGCGAGAATGCAGGCACGCAGGCGCAGGCTGCCACGCACGCCGGTGCACCTCCTGCTAGACTGCTTCAAGTTCTGCGCGCGACTGCTGAGAGGAGGGGCGTAACTAAGGCAAAATCACCAATTAGTAACTCCCTCTCGGCACACACAAATAATTAGTAACCTACTCTCGGGAACCTGTGAGAACCTGCTGGATCCCACCTCTGCCTGCATTTTTTAAAATCCAATTAAAAGTGATCTGGCTAAATGCAGTGTTTTAAAATTGTTTAAAGAAAAAAAGACAGGCACCGTCTCACGGCCTGTCTTTTTTCTTTCCCCCAGCTCATAACAGTGAGTGAGCATGCAAAAGGTTGGTTTGGTTTCAGTGAACAAAAACCATTTGGGGTGAGAGTGGGTAAAGCCCTTCTCCTGCCAAGGTGCAGACCTGATTCAGACTGGGAAAGAGCGGGGTGAAACAGTCTTCAAGAAATATGTGGTAGAGACATGGATTCCCCACTGTTTACTTTGGGATTAAGTTTACACAGCAAACTGAGCAACACGTGAACCCACAGGTATTTGCATATACATACCAGAACACAATAACGTCTTGTTCTGTGCCTGGAAGAGTTGTTTTTTATTCTCTGCTTTTCTCTACTGTAAGGAGTCTCAAAGCAGTTTACAATCACATTCCCTTCCGTCCCCACAATGGACACCCTGTGAGGCAGGTGGGGCTGAGACAGTCCTGAGAGAAGTGTGACTAACCCAAGTTCACCCAGCAGGGTTTCATGTAGAGGAGCGGGGAATTAGAGTCCACCTGCTCTTAACCACAGCACCGTGCTTGCTCTCCAGAGTCTAAATAGGGCCTGCACTGGGTTCAGGCCCCTGCCCCACTCCCTGGGAAATTGAGAACTCAATGTGCCTGGTTGGGACCAATAATGACACATGATTCCCCCCTGCCATCGTACTAGAATAGAATAGAATAGAATAGAATCTTTATTGGCCAAGTGTGATTGGACACACAAGGAATTTGTCTTCGGTGCATATGCTCTCAGTGTACATAAAAGAAAAATACATTTGTCAAGAATCATAAGGTACAGCACTTAATGATTGTCATATAGGTCTAGTAAGCAATCAGGAAACAATCAGTAGTAATGAAAACATAAAATGTAAAATCATAAAATAAAATAAAATGTCAGCACAGGCTATAGTCATACAGTCATAAGTGGGAGAGGAGATGGGTAATAGGAATGATGAAAAAAGTAGTGCAGTAATTATATAATAAATGTATAATAAATAGTTTGACATTATCGAGGGAATTATTTGTTTAACAGAGTGATGGCATTCGGGAAAAAACTGTTCTTATGTCTAGTTGTCTTGGTGTGCAGTGCTCTGTAGCGACGTTTAGAGGGTAAGAGTTGAAACAGTTTATGTCCAGGATGCGAGGGGTCAGTAAATATTTTCACAGCCCTTTTTTTGACCCGTGCAGTATACAGGTTAGCAGCAATTGTTTTTTCTGCACACACGAGAGAACCTAAAACGGGATGACTGTATTTTCTGGCAGCTAAGTATGCTTTTTTTTCACAGTGACACTGTAAATACTACAAGAAAACACACAATAAATTAAAACTCTTAACAGGCAGAACTTACAAATGACACATGTGTATATACGCAGAGAACTGGGGAAATCTGGGGCTGCCTTCTGCAACTGTTATTGATGGTGAATATTTTGAGAGTTCTGTTCACAGCAAGTTTTTTTATTTAAGTGTGTTTATGGACGGAGCTTGTCCATTTTTAAAAAAACAAAAGCAGCATTTTCGTCTGTCAAGAAGCTTCGGTTATATCTCCTGCAGAAACGGGGTTCCTGGCTGTGATAGCAAGGAAAGGCATTATCCCCCTTAAAGGCGGATGGGGATTCTTTCCTTAAAGAAATATAATGCACAGCACTTGAGTTTTGGACACCACGCCAATTCTGGAAAAAAATTAGAAACCGAAGAGGCTTGAAATAATCATAAATTAACCACTTTCCCACATTATAGCCAATAATTAATAAAATGATACTGCAGTCATAATAATCCAGAGTAGGTTACATGATGACCTGGGTGACTCAGGCTAGCTTGATCTGGTGAGATCTTAGAAGCTAAGCAGGGTCTGCTTTGGAACCAACACATTTCTTCAGGGTCTGCTTTGGAACCAACACAGGAGCAGCAGTGGCGTAGGAGGTTAAGAGCTTGTGTATCTAATCTGGAGGAACCGGGTTTGATTCCCAGCTCTGCCGCCTGAGCTGTGGAGGCTTCTCTGGGGAATTCAGATTAGCCTGGGCACTCCCACACACGCCAGCTGGGTGACCTTGGGCTAGTCACAGCTTCTCGGAGCTCTTTCAGCCCCACCCACCTCACAGGGTGTTTGTTGTAAGGGGGGAAGGGCAAGGAGATTGTGAGCCCCTTTGAGTCTCCTGCAGGAAAGAAAGGAGGAATATAAATCCAAACTCCTCCTCCTCCTCCTCCTCCTCCTCCTCCTCCTCCTCCTCCTCTTCTTCTTCTTCTTCTTCTTCTTCTTCTTCTTCTTCTTCTTCTTCTTCTTCTTCTTCTTCTTCTTCTTCTTCTTCTTCTTCTTCTTCTTCTTCTTCTTCTTCTTCTTCTTCTTCTTCATAACCCCAGAGAGATTTCCGGCATCCCTACACCAGACGCGTGCTTGTGCACACTACCTAACCTCTGAAGAGACTTAAGAGCTTATCTTATTTGCCTGCTCTAGATTCCCAGAATTTAGACCTAGGCTTTTTTCCCGAAGGCCCCAATTCTGGCACTCCCATCACCTCCAAATTCCAAACTGAAGTGTCTTCTGAACAATCAGGACCCCAAGATACTGGAAATGGTGGCCAACTTCCTGGTCAATACCTTGAAATAACTTTCTGGGTTCCCCCTTTTGTATAAATGATGCCTGTATATTCCTGACACTTCTACCAGCAGCATCGTTCTGTTTAATCCTATCTGGTGTATATTTTATATACATATATTTTCTTTCTTTTGATGACTAATAAAGGTCTAGTTTGAGTTTTCTTTGGTGTATATTTGGATGAGAGACCACCAAGGAAGTCCATCGTGGCTATGAGTAGCCTCTCTCAGTCTCTTGCTTTGAAAATATACTGGGTTGCCTTTCGTTTGCCATGAGTTGATGGCTTTTTCCACCATTGCCCTACTGATGCTGTGAGATGCTTGTCCAAAGATTAATTTCCATTCCTTTGCAAGGTAACATTTCTGATAAAATAGACTAGCTTTTGGTGCCCTCTAGAGATCACAGTTATGCTTTGCAACCGAAGTACACTTCTGTGTCAGGAATGAGTTTCCCCTGTGGCTTTTATTTTACTTTTTTGCCATCAAGTTGCAGCCAACTATGGCAACCCTGTATGGTTTTCCAGGCAAGAGATGTTCAGAGGCTGTTTCTCTCAGCCCCAACTGCCTCACAAGGTGTTTGTTGTGGGGAGAGGAAAGGGAGGAGTTTGTAAGCCGCTTTGAGACTCCTTACTGGATAGAAAGGCAGGGTATATATCCAAACTCCTCCTCCTCTTCTTTGTCTTTTTGCCATTGCCTGCCTCTGCATAGCAACCCTAGTATTCCTTATAAGCCTTTACCATGCCCCCATTAGCCATCTCCCCGCCTTCAACTATCACACCCCAGACTCTCCAGCTTCCAACGCCTTGATCATCTTGGTTACTCTCCTTTGTCCTTTTCCCAGCTTCGTGCTATCCTTTTAGAGATATGATGACCAAAACTGTACACAGTATTCCAAATAAGGCGTCACCATAGCTCTGTACAGCGGCATCGCAACATTGGCCGTTTCATTTTCAGTTCCTTTCCTAATATTCCCCAGCATGGTGTTTGCCTTTTTCGCCGCTGCGGCACACTGAGTCGATATTTTCACTGAGCTGCCTACTCCAACCCCGAAATCTCTTTCCGTGACATTCTTCCAGTCTTTCCCCCATTGCCTAGGATTGAGATGTTAACACAAGAAGGGAGATCTAGGCTCAGTATCAATGTGGAGAAGTGGATATAGTGTTGGAATCCCAATTACTTTATGGGGCTCCAATCTGGATAGAGGCTGTCAACCATTCACTCAATTCTCTCCAATCCATATTTTTCCATAAAATTATGGGATTACCTAACTGTGTCCCCTACGCAGCCCTATGTTTGGAACTTGGGCAAAATTCCTTGGAACTTAAAGCCTGGCTTAGAGCTTTTAGATTTTGGATGCGACTTCATTATCTTCCATCTGAACATTCCCTTGTTTCCTTAATACTCCCAGACACACAGGCTAACCCCTGGTTTTCTCTGATTGAAAATAAAATTGTATCTATTGGTTTGTCTCTCGAATCACTCTACTCTCTTTCCTGCTCAGAAGCATACAAACTACTCAAAGACCGACTCTTAGATCGGGAATTTGCAGAACTGTATCTAGCAGCTAAAAGAACTTGCTCTCCCACACAATTTTTAATTCCATTTGAGCAGGGTCGTATGGCCCACTACTTATATTTTCTAACTAACCCCTGCTCGAGGAGAGCCTTCACAATGGCTAGATTCAATGTTATGCCATCTGCCTTACTACATGGCAGGTTTAATAACCTGGAAAAATCTAAAAGGTTGTGTAGCTGTAATTCTAAGGTAGTTGAAACACTGGCTCACCAGCTATTACACTGCACTAAATTTGCTAAAACTAGATCTAAATATGTCAATCTACACTCTCTCTTCCAATCTGAGTTAACAGATTCGATTAGATTATTTCTCTTGTTGAACAATTCTGATTCTGTTTTTTGTGAAGAGGTTGCAAGCTTTGTTATGGAAATAATTCAGAGCCAGTAATAACATGTATATATCTGAGGTTATCCTTTTTGCCTTTTACAATTTTTATGTTTGCTGTGTTTTGTTGCTGTTGTTCTATGTATGCCAATAAAGGCTTTGCTTTGCTTTGGATATAGTGTCGGGCTTGAAGAGGGAAGAAGGCGGGCTGAATCCCTGTTCTACCACAAATCTGAGCCAGTATAGTGTAGCGATGTAGGGTTGTTAGCCTCCAGGTGGATCTCATCATCAGGGATCTCCAGATATCAGGGATCAGCTCTCTTGGAAGAAATTGCAGCTTTGGTGGGTGGACTCTCAAAATTCCCTTCTCCGGAGGACTCTCAAAAGCCAAAATCTAAACGGGACAAGTTTTTTACATCACACAAAGCCCAGTTGGTCAACGGAGTTTACCTCCACAGGCAAGTCTTTTTCCAAATGGGCACACAATATCCAGTGATGACACTGATAAATAAATGGCTGTGGATTTATTACTTCAGAATAATGAAATGACATTGACCCAAAATGTACAGGTAACCATAGATATTGGTGATAGAAGACACTGATGGTGGAAATTGTCACCAAGCTGCAGCCAACTTATGTTGACCCCTGTAGGGTTTTCAAGGCAGGAGAAGTAGAGAGGTGGTTTGCCATCAGCTGCCTCTGCATGGCAACCCTGGACTTCCTTGATGGTCTCCCATCCAAGTACTAACCAGGGCCGATATTGCTGAGCTTCCAAGATCTCACTAGATCACGCTAGCCTGGGCCACCCAGGCAAAGGCAAAGAAGATATTATAGAGAGGTAACACCTCCACTTTCTTTTTTGAATTTTGCATTCTGTTGGAGGTCTTGATTTTAAAATTTCCCTCCTTACACAGAGGGTAACCATCTAGTAATGATGCTGGTTACTCCACCATCCCCTGATGTTGCTCATTCATTCATTCATTCATTCATTCATTCATTCATTCATTCATTCATTCATTCATTCATTCATTCATTCATTCATTCATTCATTCATTCATTCATTCATTCATTCATTCATTCATTCATTTATTTAAGAACATAAGAACTAGCCTGCTGGATCAGACCAGAGTCCATCTAGTCCAGCACTCTGCTACTCGCAGTGGCCCACCAGGTGCCTTTGGGAGCTCACATGCAGGAGGTGAAAGCAATGGCCTTCTGCTGTTGCTGCTCCTGAGCACCTAGTCTGCTAAGGCATTTGCAATCTGAGATCAAGGAGGATCAAGATTGGTAGCCATAGATCGACTTCTCCTCCATAAATCTGTCCAAGCCCTTTTTAAAGCTATCCAGGTTAGTGGCCATCACCACCTCCTGTGGCAGCATATGCCAAACACCAATCACACGTTGCGTGAAGAAGTGTTTCCTTTTATTAGTCCTAATTCTTCCCCCCAGCATTTTAAATGAATGCCCCCTGGTTCTAGTATTTATTTATCTATTTATTTATTTACCAATTTGCATCAGGGCAGTGAACAACATCAATAAAACAATAACAGTATAAAACAGCATAACAGCAACAGTTATAGAATCACAATATAACAATAACAATATCAAACAATATAACAATAACAATATAAGCAGCACAAACAACAACAGTCATAGAATCACAATAAGTAACAGATGACAATATCCCCCCCATCATAATGACCCAGAAAAAAACACCCCTAAGCATTTTACAGCAGCATCAATATAAAACCCAGCTTAGTGACAAACCTAAAAATACATCAAATCACTAAACACATAGCAATCTATACCTAACACTAACCCTAAAAAGCTCAGACAACGCAATAACTCACTACCTAAAAAATATTAAATATCATAGGGGGGAGGGGAACCAATTCCAACCTAACATCAACCTCCCCATTCTACAAAAAATAACACCCGAGAACTAACTAAAACAATCGAATCAGGTGACCTCAAAACGTCAAGAGGCGCCCAGTCAGCATCATCAGAATCTGAACATCACCCACCAAACTCCACCCTTGATGTAAGTCTATGTCCTGGGAATCAGGCTTCCAGGAGGCAAGCCGAAAAAGGAGATGTCTCTGCTCTGTATGAATGTTCACCAGCTGTCTTGTCATCGACCCACCCAGCATGCACTCCACCAGGGGGTTGCTGCCGTTGTTACCGCTGCCATCGCGTTCTCACCGGGACACGCCCAGGGGCGTATCTGCCAGAGGGACATGTCCCCGGGTGCCACCCATTAGATCACTGAGGGGGGCAAAATCACCCACACACCCCTTCCATGGAGAGGCGCCCCCACCAGGTGCTCCCCCCACCGCTGGCCAGGACCATCACCTTCCTCCTTCACTGGCTGAAGGAGCAGCCCAGCCAGGCTGGGAGCTTGCCGCAGGCCTGCTAGGCACCCATCGGCCTGGCCCTGTCAGGCCCAGCCCTGCCAGGGTACCTAGGCCACTGCTGCCCTCCTCCAATGGCTGGAGGAGCAGTCCTCTCCCTCCCTGGTTGCGATAAGCAGGGGGGCGCTTGAGCAGGTGTTGCCTCAGGTGCCATTTTCTCTCAGTGCGCCTCTGGACACGCCCCACCTCAGCTGTTGAGAGGGAGTCCAATGAGCATATTGTGGGGACCCTTGTCACCGGCCCACACTGCTGTCCGGAAGCCTTTAGCAGATGGAAACACCCTGTCTCGGCACTCTCACTGCCGGCGGGCTGCCGGCGCAATTTCAACGGTTGTTTTTGTTTGGGGGTCTCTGCCACCGACCCCCACGCCAAGCTCATGTGTGGAATCACAGAGGAATTGTGCAGCATACCAAATGGAGGACGCAAGCACCACAAGCTGACAGTCAACAGAGAGAAAACCCGCTGCCCCGTTCTTCTAAAAGTTCATCCCAAACGAGACGGTAAAGATACTAATACTAATGCTAAGCAGTAATAATACTAATAAAAGTTCCCGGAGTTCATCAAAAAACATACTCTGACCCATCCTAGGTCACACCACGTTCTGTACTGTGGATGGATCTGGCCACAAAGCATGGCATCATGATGTAATCCTGTTATGTATAACCGCCAGGATTTCCTGCAAGGTCTGTTTGTAGCATCTGATGCAACAAGGCTATGCTTTGCAAGAGGGAAGGTTTATCCTCCTCCACACATAGGCCAGGATCTGCTGAGCCTCATGGACCTAAGAGGTCCCTCCTGCTGACGAATGTGCCCATCTTCCTATTCTTTATACAAACTTTTCCAGGAAGAGATGCTACCTGTCCTCTGTATGCACCTCTGAGGGATCCACCGGTGTCTTCTGTGTACTGTCCGGCTTGTTGCTGTCCGTCTTGGAATTGTTCAAAAAACGACCCCCCATCACTCTGAACGCCTGACGTATCTCGTGTTTTGTGTTTTCAGTCGCCAGCACATAAATAAATGGGTCTGCGACACTGTTAGCAGTGGACAAACACAGGAACACAGTGGAGAGGGTGTAGGTTTTCTTCTCAAAGTCACAATACTCATTTGGGTGCCAATGAAAACGGATGGCTCGTACGAGCAGCACGAAATGGTAAGGCGCAAAACAGACCACAAAGATGGAAATAATCGCAATGGCTAGGTACTTCACTTTGGATTTCTGGTGTGGGCTCAGGCTGTAGCTGATCTTAATGCTTTGAAAGATCTTGTAGTTCATGAAAATGAGGATTGCGAAAGGGATAATAAATCCGACTAGGAAGCGAACGATGTTGAAATTGGCCAGTCGGGGATTGAGAGGACTTTCAAAGCAGGTGCTCATGTTCGACGTCTGGATGTTTCTGTCAAAAAACACAGGGCTATAGGTTATTGCCACCACGACAAAGAGAACCAACGTAACACCCATGGCGATCCTCTGGTTTCGCAGCCCCCTGCTCCGCAGGGGGTAGACCACCGCCATGTAGCGATCTACGGAAATGCAACACAAGAGAAGGATGCTGATGTAGACGTTGCAGAAAAAGATGTATCCTGTCACTCTGCAAGAATGTTCCCCGATGTTCCAGCTACGGTTGTTCTGCACATAAATGATCCAGAGTGGGAGGGTGCTCAGGTACATCAACTCGCACAATGACAGGCCAAACAGGTAGATGGCAAGACTGTTTCCCCTACAGATCTGGACTAAGGTCAAGATGGCGGTCAGACAGTTGGCCGGCAGGCCCACAATGGAGACGATGCTGTACACTGCAATCAGAAGCAACTTGCTCTCTTCATGTGGATAGTCCTTGGAATTGCATGTGAAATTGCACATGGAAATATTTGTGGAATTGCAATTCTCAGCCATGCTGCTGGTGTAGGCAGGGACCCCCATTGGATGCCTTCTTCAGTTGGGTCCACCTGCAGTTCTGAAAACAAAACAGAGAAGATTAGAATGGTTTTTTTTAACTGAACAAGATGTTCGACGGTAATAGGTATGAGCAGGTGTGGATTGTATATGTTTGTGTCCTCAAGTCACAACCTATGGCAGGGGTGGGCAATTATTTTTTCCATGGGGCCGCATAAGAAACAGAAAATATTGTGGAGGGCCGGGCCAAAAGGCAGGGGGACGAGGCGCTTTTGAAAGCCCTGCAGAAGCCGGCAGCCAAGGCTCCCCAGCACGGCAGGGGGGCCAGTCAGGGTCATCCGGCGGGCCGAATGTGGCCCGTGGGCCGTATAATGCCCAGGTCTGACCTATGGTAACCCCAGCAAGGGGCTTTCAAGGCAAGTGAGAAGCAAGACATGGTATGCCAATGCCTGCCTCTGTAGAGCCTTCCTTGGAGGTCTCCCATCTAAATATCAACCCTGTATAGCTCCTGAGATCTGATCAAATCGGGCTGTACTGTACTGTTCTACATCCCTAGCAACTATCGAGAGATCCCAACATTGTTTTCTATCCTTGCCAGTGTCTGTTATGTTGGTATGTACTAGCAAATCCCAACTCACTTATGGTGACTTCAGCAAGGGGCTTTCAAGGCAAGTGAGAAACAGAGGTAGTTTGCCACTGCCTTCCTCTACAGACTCTTCCTTGGCAATCTCCCATCCAAGTACTGACCCTGCTTAGCTTCTGTGTTCTGACGAGGTTGGACCGTACCATTCCACCTTTTGTCCCAGGTCTATGATTACCTCACAATAACTTTTGTTTACATTTTGTCCCCAGCGATGCAGATTCTGTCCTTGCACCACCCAGATCTGGAGGGGCTTGAGAATTCTACAACAGATCATTCAAAACGACATCATATATTCACGTATTCTTAGAGTTTCCCGAAGTGGATTATAAAAATTGTATTTTAAAAAGCCATTAAAAATCTTAGTGATTCAGTGCGTGAATAAACCGGTAAACTCGTGGACAGTGCCCTGAGTGAGAAATGGAATGACCAAGATTGCTTGTTGACTGAATGTTTTGTTCCATCTGTGAATGTGGAAAGGGAAGAGTGTGTGAGTTCCTGTGGTATGACGTTTGCAAATCAGTGCCCTCTGGCTCAAGGACACGTTGCCAGCACTCTCATTTAAGAAAAAAGTCTGTCTTGGGAAGGCTCCCAGACTTCTAAGAACATAATAAGACCCCTGATGGATTGGACAAGTGGTCCATCTAGCCAGTGGTGGGATCCAAAAATTTTAGTAACAGGTTCTCATGGTGGTGGGATTCAAACTGCAGCGTAGCACCAACGGGGCTGGGCAGGGCACGACGGGGGTGTGGCCAGGCATTCCTGGGGCAGGGCATTCCTGGGCGGGGCTGTGGCAAGGACGCAGCCACTGTGCCGGTCCTTGGGCAGGAAACGAATGCACTCAGGCGCAGACTGCTACACACACTGGTGCACCTCCTGCTAGACTGCTTCAAGTTCTGCGCACTACTGCTGAGAGGAGGAGCATAACTAAGGCAAAAATCACATGGCAAAATCACCAATTAGTAACCCCCTCTCAGCACATACAAATAATTAGTAACCTACTCTCGGGAACCTGTGAGAACCTGCTGGATCCCACCTCTGCTCCCAGACTTCTAAGAACATAATAAGACCCCTGATGGATTGGACAAGTGGTCCATCTAGCCCAGGGGTGGCCAACCTATGGTGCTCCAGATATTCATGGACTACAATTCCCATCAGCCCCTGCCAGCAGAATTGTAGTCCATGAACATCTGGAGCGCCATAGGTTGGCCACCCCTGATCTAGCCCAATATCCCATCTCACACAGTCGGCAACCGGTTCCTCTGAAGGTCTGACAACAGGACGTAGAGGCCAAAGCTTTCTCGTGATGTTTCCTCCTGGCACTAGGGTTCACATTGTTAGAGAAGGGGAAGAGGGAATGAAGGAAAGTAGGGGGACGGGGTTCACCCTTTTTTGGTATAGGATTGCTGGTTTTTAACCAGTTGCTGGTTTTTAGCTTTGTCCAAACACAATGTTTATTGTGAAAGCCTTCGACAATACAATGTTTATTATCTGCCATATGGGATTCCTATTGCATTACTATGTGTTGTTATCCACCTTGAGTCTGAGCGAGAAAGGCAGCCTATAAATTATCTATATATATAAAAATCTAACAGTGTGTTTGTCCCTGATGGTCTCCCTCAGAAGCTGCTGGACGGATTGCCCCCAAATTTTCACAGGATGTCCCTCCCTGTTGCGGGCAGGTACTCGGACCTTCAAACCACCGAAAGTCCATACCTGAGCCAGGTAAAACGTCTTTTTCCTGGCGCACCAGGCCATGAAGCTGCCTCTGTTTAACTGTCACCCTTAGAATGTCCGTGCAGCCTGTCTGTCTGTGGCCTGCACAACTTTGACCTATTTCTTTAATACAATTGTATTTTATTTTATTCTTCAATTTCTACCACACCCGTCCCCATAGGGCTCAGGGCAGAGAACAACATAACACAACAGTATACATTAAACAGAATAAATACCAACAAAATACGTAAGAACTATAAAATAGAAAACAGAATTACAGATGGCGACTTAAACGCATCAGACCTAGCAATTAGACAATAGCAATAACAACAGCACTACATCAATACATACCAATGCTATATCCACACTGCATCAATACATTAACAATCTATCTATTTATATAAAAAGCTAACCATCCATTTGTTGGTGACTCCCTAACGCCGAAATGGCTGGATGGATCGCCCCCAAATTTTCACATGACATCCCTCCCTGTTGTGGGCAGATAATCGGACCTTCAAATTTCCAAAAGTCCATATCTGAGCCAGGTAAAACGTCTTTTTCCTGGCGCACCAAGCCATGAAGCTGACTGTGTTTAACTGTCACCCTTAGAATGTCCGTGCAGCCTGTCTGTCTGTGGCCTGAGGGCTTAGAATGTTCGTGCAGATGGGCAGAGATGAGCAGTGGGAACAGTAAATAGGTAATACTGGTAGGTAATACGAGTGGAAGTGAAACACATACACACTTTGCCGTGTGAGACGTTGGGTGGGTTCCCCCCCCTCCCACACGCCCAGGGTAACTTTCTACTCTCTGTGCCTCACCCACTGCTGCTACCACACAATACACAACATCCAGCTCCATCCCTCACACACCTCACTCTGCCCTCCCTCACATCCACTCCACCACTTACCCACCTCCCTCACCCATATTTGCCAAGCAGCTCTCTTTAAGTACCCCAAAGTGAGCTGGAGTTTGCCCTGGCCACCTAAGACATCTGCGAGGTGGGGGCTTAAATCCAACCACTACTGGCTCTGCTTCTTTTGCGTGTGCGGCCCTTTAAGAACCCAGGGGGAGCTGGTCTCCTGGAATCCTGAGCCTACCACCACCCTGCCTCTGCTTTGCCTGACTGGGATAGCCTGCTTGGACCCAGTTCTGCTCTTGCACCTGCAAGCTAGGACTGTGTGCGTACAAGCCAGCCTCATGGACAGCAGGATTCACAGTCTCGGTGGCACAGTTCCCATTGTGGAATGGGAAGGGTTACCTTATACTAAAAAAAAGACAGCACCATATAACGATGTGCATTGAAGAAGGGACAGAGGGATTCCATTTCGAGCCACCCCAAAAGTGCTATGGCAGGGGATCATTGGACCTGCAATGGACATCTGCGTGGAGATTCTTAGGATCTGTGATAGCAAGGGACAATTGTACCACAGCAACGGCGTGGCTGGAGCCCACTAGTAGTAAATAAAAAGCCCGTAACACTGCTTTGGATTTCTCTTCTCCTTTCCCTGCTAGGAGGAGAGATCCAACAAACCTTCCTTCTTTGCTAAGCTAATTGCATTTTGGCTGGTGTGCGTGGTTAAGAGAGCAGGTGCACTCTAATCTGGAGAACTGGGTTTGATTCCGGCTCTGCCTCTCTTGAGCTGTGGAGGCTTTATCCTGGTGAATTAGATTACCTTGTGCACTCCAACACATGCCAGCTGGGTGACCTCGGGCAAGTCACAGTTCTTTGGAGCTCTCTCAGCCCCACCCACCTCACAGGGTGTTTGCCCTGGTTGCCCACTGTGTGAGATGGAATGTGAGGGGGAAAGTGCAAAGGAGATTGTCAGAGCCCCTTGGAGGTTTCCCTCCTCCTTAGAAGAGGGAAAGGGGGGGATATAAATCCAAACTCTTCTTCTTCTCCTTGTTTAGTGTCCCCCCTCCCCCCATTCTCATAAAATCATGTCCTGGGTTTGAATTGTTATCTTCCTGCCTCACATCTTGCAGGAAGCAAGTCCAGAAAACCATAGCCACCAGAAGGCCTGCATTTCACAAGAACCCTTGGAATGTTTGCATCATGGGCCGTGGCAAAGAGAACGCAGAAGCTAAATGCAATCTTGGTCATATTCAGTCAAGCTTTAAGTATTAGCGCTTCGGTTCACGCAGAGTGACTCTTCCCGCTGCGTGCCTCGTCTACGCCTTCTCATTTCCTTTTGTGTTGCTTTTGACATTTCCTGCCCTGCTAAGTGTAAGACTTCGTAGTATTGTCAAACTCCCCGTTCAGACAATAGCTTCCGCTTGATGGGAAGTTCCAAGGGATTTTATTGACGACATGAGAGTAACAGCGAAAGGCAGTTCTGGCGCAAGGGCGCCAAAACTGTTGGTAATATGTTGTAGCAAATCCCCACCCGCCATGTGAACCAAGACAGTAGAAAGTGTCCAGTCTGAGAGCTCGTCCCGGCCGCTGAGCTCCAAGGCCAGAGAAACAGATAAGCTCCTGCAAAAGCAAAAAAAGCAAAAGCTCTCTCCAGTAGTTCCCCCTCCCAGCCAATGGCCTCCTGATAAATATCCATTGAGTAGTTTTCGAATTTTCTACCTTCCTGTATAAGCATAAGCATTTTATTGTCATTGTGCACGTGTAACCCCCATGCCCAGAATGGGTTGGCCCAGAATGGGTTGACCCAGTAAGGGGGTGGAGACTCAGAGCAGCAGAAAGGCTGCAAGAGCTCTTTTGCAGAAGACAAGGCTACCAGACTCGGACCTTGATTTCTATAAGCCCTTAACACCTTGTTAAGGTAATTGCAATATTGTTGGGAACTACTGGGAAAGTAGTTGTTGTTTTTGCTATGTTGTAAATGTTGGAGTTTCTATTGTTTCAGTGGTTTTCTTTGTGGTTGTAATGGGTGAGAGTTCTCCTGGAAACCTTCATCATGTTGCAGGTAACCTGTTCATCAAGCCCTTGAGGTCTTCGAGCCAGCCAACTTGCAAAGAAGAATTTGGACTTGGCAATATCAGTAGACTGTAAATAGAAGGACTTGAAAATGCAAACTCCTGAACCAAGGACCTTTGAATTGTAGCGTTAAATGTTGATGTTTCTTTAAAAGTGTTAATTGTAAAGAAAATTAAACCATATTGTTTGTTTAAAATTGTTGTTGCAACTCATTCCAATTACTGCCCCAAGCATGGTAATTCCACAAGCTGAGGGTTACACACGACTGCTTGAAATTTACAGCAGCATTCCTCGATGCATCACAATTTCAGACTCATACCCCATCCTCACTTTCCCCTTCCTCCACCCATCCCTACACAGCCCCAAACACATCAACTTAAAGAAGCCGCAGAGTTTAGAATAGCCACAGCTCTAGAGTAGAAGCTGTCTCTAAGCCTCTTTTGTCCCTAGTTTTGATAGACCTGTATGCGTCTGCCGGATGGTAACAGTTCAAAAGAGAATTGCTGGATGAGGCGGGTCTCTCAGAATATTTTGGGCATGCTTTAGGCTTGAGGAATTATAGGGATTCTTCCAAGGAGGAGAGAGGCAGCCGATAATCCTCTGAGCAGTGGTGATCACCCTTTGGAGCGCCTTCTTATCTGCCACTGTGCAACTGGAGACCCATACACAGATGCAGTAGGTTAAGACACTCTCTATAGCACAGCGGTAAAAGGACACCAGGAGTTTTCCATCCAGTTGTTGTTTCCTTAAAAGTCTCAGATAGTACAGTCTTTGCTGGGCCTTCTTAACCACCGCGGCCGTCTGCTTCTGGTGCACCCGCCAATCCTCTGCACCAGTGGTGGGATTCAAACATTTTAACAACAATGGGTTCTGATGGTGGTAGGATTCAAATAATGACTGTTAAAAAGTATTTAAAAATATTTTAATGTCACTTTTTAAATTTTAAGTATTAAAAATATTAATACTTAATTAAAAATATTTTAAGTATTTAAAAAAGTGAAATTTTAAATTTTAACAACAGGTTCTACAGAGCCTTCGGAACCCCCCGAATCCCACCTCTGCTCTGCACCCATCAGAAACCGCTGGATGCCGCACAAGATTTGGTAACTGCAAGATGCTCACTGACTCTTCCTGTCTCTTAATCTTCCTCCTGCCGCAAAAGCCACAAGCAAGACATGGGTGGAAGAAGTGGATCGTAATAGAAAGGTAGAACAATCCTATACCGAATGACTTTCAGGCTATACCCACTGAAATCGGTGAACCTAGACCAGAGTCACTCCAGATTGGATCAAGGCGGCAAAACAATCTTTAACAGAGTCCATGAGCCTAGAGCAGCCATTCTCAACCAGGGTTCCCAGGTACCCTAAAGGGGTGCCGTGAAACATGTCCCAAGGGTACCAAGGGCAACAACACTACCCCACCCCCCCTCATTTTTGTGGTGTCTCCACCAATCATGCCAGTAAGACATGGGAGCTGCAGCTCCATGGGGCAGAGGCCTGCCTACAGAGTCAGCAACCACCACCACCTCTAGTGCTTCCCTTCACCCTTGGGAGGGGAAGGTGGGATGTGTGGCAAACCAGGGGCAAATGGGATGGAAGGTGGAGGGTGGCGGCAGGGGTACCGTGGAGATATGGAGAGTGAGGTCAGAAAAGGTTGGGAAACACTGGCCTAGAGGAAGGGTGTTGTCTTTTATTAGCGACCTTAATTGTAGTTCTTGCTCACCTGAGGCCTTATCTCCAGCTACACTCTTATGCATTGGGTCTCTTCTAGGGAGACTTAGGGAGCTGGGTATGTTTAGTTTGGTGAAGAGAAGGTTAAGAGGTGACATGATAGCCATGTTTAGGTATTTGAAGGGATGTCATGTTGGTGAGGGAGCAAGCTTGTTTTCGGAGGCTCCAGAGACTAGGACCAGGAGTCATGGGTTCAAGGTGAAGGAAAAGAGATTCCACCTAAACATCAGGAAAAAAAAACTTTCCTGACAGTAAGGGCTGTTCGAGACAGTGGGAATGCACCACCTCGGAGTGTGTGGTGGAGGTTTTTAAAGAGAGTCTGGGTGGCCATCTGTCAGGAGTGCTTTGATAGTATGTTCCTGCATGGCAGGGGGTGGGACTTGATGGCCCTTGGGTCTCTTCCAACTCTATGATTCTAGAACTCCTAGAATTCTCCTAACCTTTAACTGCAGGTGCCTGGAATTGTACCTGGGACATTGTAGGCCACGTAGATGCAGTTAAAGGTTAGGATGTTTAGGTGGAATCTCTTTTCCTTCACCTTGAACCCATGAGTCTCCTGCAGGAGAGAAAGGGGGGATATAAATCCAAACTCCTCCTCCTCCTCCTCCTCCTCCTCCTCTTCTTCTTCTTCTTCTTCTTCTTCTTCTTCTTCTTCTTCTTCTTCTTCTTCTTCTTCTTCTTCTTCTTCTTCTCCTCCTCCTCCTCCTCCTCCTCCTCCTCCTCCTCCTCCTCCTCCCTCCTCCCTCCTCATGTGGGGGGGGTTAGGAGCTCTCACTCATATTATCAAAAGAGTTTAAGTAGCTGGTTTTGCCAGAACTCTCTTTCTATGTTCCTGATATGTCTTCAATAAAAGCCTTGAACCCATCAAGTGATTTATTGTCTGAAAGGGGAACCTGACAAGTGATGAGAAGCTTTGGGCATACTTTGGGCAGTACTTAGAAACACTAGAATTAAGACAATGGTTAATGAACACCACCCAGACACAGGTTGTCTCCAGGCAGGAAGCAATCAACTCAGTGGTGGGATTCAGCAGGTTCGCACCACTTCGGTTGTTAAAACGGTGCTTGTAAACAACCAGTTGTAAAATTATTTGAATCCTACCATTGGAACTGGTTGTTAAATTATTTGAATCCCACCACTGAATCAAATGGGTTAAAATGCCAGGCAACTACTACCGTGTTTCCCCGAAAATAAGACAGTGTCTTATATTAATTTTTGCTCCCAAAGATGCGCTATGTCTTATTTTCAGGGGATGTCTTATTTTTCTGTGTTCTGTTCATCAGGCATGCTTCCAAACAAAAACTTTGCTGCGTCTTACTTTCGGGGGATGCCTTATATTTCGCACTTCAGCAAAACCTCTACTACGTCTTATTTTCAGGGGATGTCTTCTATTCGGGGAAACAGAGTATGCAGATGCCCTCACTAATTGATTATGCAACTTCATTGTTACTTACATATGCTAAAATGGGCGGATTCCACTCAACACATGCACATCACACTTGCTAATGGCACCCTTTACACTTGTTAACCAATGCAAATGGTTCTTTCTCCCACCCTGGACATTCCACAGGTATATATACTCCACTTGCTTTGCTACCATCAGATCCTCTGAAGATGCCAGCCACAGATGCAGGTGAAATGTCAGGAGAAAATGCTACTAGAACACGGCCATACAGCCCGGAAACCCGACAACTCCCCAGCTTTGGGCATAGTTAGTCTTTGATGTAGAGCAGTCTGGAGGTCACTTGGGGCAACAAAGTAACTTGAGTTAGCACAGTCTGGCCTTACTGCCTTCCAATCATGAAGCATGTCCAGAACTCATGGCGAAATACGGGTCGGGTTCCTCATACTGCGAATAATTACTCTTTCATACTCCCAAGCTACATTTAGGTACCATGATGTGCTGCTTACCAGGTCACGGACACCCAAAGACCACGATGTGGTGGGTCTGGAAGGAAAGCAAAAGTGAGGTAGACCACAGAGAAGACATGGCGCCAGACCTTCAAAGAAGACCTAAACGAGGCTCGCATTTCATGGGATGAAGTTGAACTCGTCGCAGCTGACCGAAATGGTTGGAAAACGCTTGTTTCCCAATGTGGCCTAGTTTGCACAGGCAGAACTAAGTCTAAGTAAGATGTGCTGCCATTTGTTTAAACCCCAATTTGCGCCAACGATACTGGTCCATCTTCCAGATGTCAGCCACAAATCTTGGTTTGGGTGGAAACCTGTTGGGGTTTTGCAAGTGTCTGTCACTGTTATAAAAGGGTTCACTGTTTGTATGCAAACAAGTTGCTGAAGTCACTCTTTATGACCTATTGATTAGCTATTGGTCAGTCAGACAGCCATTGCTTACATGTCAGTGAGCAGGTACATCTGAAGTTATAAAGTTAACTCTGTTTCTTTGTTTGTGAACTTTCAGTAGTGCTATAATATTGCACACAAATGTGCATAGTTCCTTATACTGAATCACAGTCTATTGCAGTGGTGGCGAACCTATGGCACTCCAGATGTTCATGGACTACCATTCCCATCAGCCCTTGCCAGTCAATTGGCTGTGCTGGCAGGGGCTGATGGGAATGGTAGTCCCATGAGCTGTCTGAGTACTCACTAGGGTGCTCACTACTATTCTAACAGAACTACACCAGGGGTCCTGCAACTCTAAGCTCCAGATGTTTATGGACTACGATTCCCATCAGCCCCAATTGGCCACACGCTGGCAGGGGCTGATGGGATTATCGAATCCATAAGCTGTCCTGGAGAGCTTACAGGTGGGCCTCCTGACCACACTGATTGGCAGCCATTTTCCAGAGTCTCATCTTTCACCTCATCTATCACCTCAAACCTTTAGCTGGAGATGCCAGTGATGGTGCATATGAATCTGACTCAGTCTTGTTTACTCTGAGTGGCAGCAGCTTTCCGGGGAATTTCCCCTGTCATCTACTACCTGATATTTTTAACTGGAAATGCCAGGGATTGAACCTGGGGCCTTCTGAATACAAAGCAGATGTTCTGCCAGTAAGCTACGTACCCTTCTATGATGCATCATTGGTTTTTTAAAAAAATTGTCATCAAGAAAAACAGTTTAGGGAGGCTGTACCTTTAAGTGAACAAGCAGCTCTGGAATATCTTAACCCTTTCCCTGACCACTATTTTCCTGCTTCCAAATTGTCCAATCCATTGGTTTTCCTCCCTTACTTTGCAGGGTTCCACAGTTATAGTTACCCTCATAGACATGCCGTTTGAGTGCAGTGGTGAATGAAAATCAGTCTCAGAGCAGTTGAATGCACTGAGAGATGATAACCCAAAAAGGAAACCACATTAAGGCTACGCCTGTTTTACGAGATGTGTGGTGGAATGAATCTGCAATTGGAAGGTAGGTCAATGTTCAGCGAGGAAGAACCACAAGAAAACGAAAGAACACAAAAGCACTAGAAGTAACCACAATAAAAGGCAAAGATTAGGAGGACAATTTTTGGGGTCAGTCTTGTGATCCGACTAACTTGATTATTAGCGGATAACAATTAACTGTTCATATCAGTATTAAATATTCAGCATTATATGAGTTTTAATGTAATGATTCAGCTTGATGTTTGTTAGCAAGAAGCTGTGGCCTGTGAAGAATCACGTGGCAAGGGTGGAGGAGATAAATAATCTCTACCACCCCTCAAAATCTACCCCTTGAGGCTTTCCTCTCAGGGACTTGACTTCTTGTCTCCCACTGTAATTCAGATTCCCTCAACATTCCATCCCTGCGGGGGTATATTTAGTCCTCATCAGACTGTAATGTTATGTATTTCTTTCGTGTCTTTTTTTTTTAAAAAATGTGATTCATAAAGCCATATTTTTAAATATGCCCAGAGACAGAATCAATGGGTTGCAACCCATCCTTTGCCAGAAGTCCATCTTCATGGTCTAAGAAGCCCAAATGTTCTTGGCAGCACCATCTCTCCCTCCCTCTGAGACAACCTGTGCATCAAGGTCCATCCACTTCCTACTCAGAGCCTCATAATCCCTTGTGATATCCTGAAAGCTGCGTCTTGCAGAGTCATTGGTTTCCATGCAGACCAAAAGGAAGGGATAACAGTCAGTGGGCTTGATAAGTCTTGTTGGTTTCTCTCAGTGGTGGGATCCAAAAATGTTAGTAACAGGTTCCCATCGTGGTGGGATTCAAACAGTGGTATGAAGCCAATGGGACTGGGCGGAGGGTATCGGCCGAGTGTGGCGGGCATCTCAGTGAGGCATTAATAATTTCTCTGTTACTGTAAAAAACTCTTACTGTAAAAAAAAAAAAGTTCCCTGGTACAAAGCTGGTATCTTTTCTGTCCATAATTTTAACGCATTATAGTGCAAGTCTACTCGCTCTACCCACTTGCCAGCAGTAACTACTTCTCCTCTAATTGACTGCCTGTCAAATACTTAATACTTTCAAATACTTCATTTTGTTTCTAGAACTCAAAAGAAGGATACTTTCCTTAAACAAGGAACTTTACCATATTTCTAAAACATGATTTTAAAACAGCCCAACAGGGAGAATGATCCCGTTTTCTACCTTCGCTAACCAGCCACATAGGAAACAACAGGACTTTAATATGGATTTTTGGAGATTCAATGGAATTTCTAAAGGGAAAAGCAGACTCACTATTAAACCCCTCTCGGCAATTTTACCCTGAATAATTAGTAACCCACTCTCGGGAACTGGTGAGAACCTGCTGGATCCCACCTCTGGTTTCTCTATTACATCATAGATTTTCACCCTGGGGAGACAGCACATCTCTCAAGACATCCTGTTAGGCCTACAAATCACTGCTTCTGTTCTCCTCAGCAAGGCACCACCACATGTCTCCTCTGGGATTGGCAGGGGCCATTCTATGTGTTGAATCTTCCAAGGTCAGCCACACACTCTCTGAGGACTGACTCTATTGCTCATGGACCTGTTCCTCATTACTACTGACAAGGGAGACGACTTCAAATTGATTTTGTGGCTTTAAACTCACAGAACGACCCCTGGCCCTTCTACTTCTATGTGTCACATTCTTCCAAATGAGTACCTCCCATGTTTGGGAACTGCCCTCCTCTTCAGAAACATCTCCTGTCCGTTCCTTAAGAAGAACACGAGAACATAAGAACAAGCCAGCTGGATCAGACCAAAGAGTCCATCTAGTCCAGCACTCTGCTACCGCAGTGGCCCAACACCAGGTGCCTTTGGGAGCTCCGTGCAGGATGTGAAGACAATGGCCTTCTGCTGCTGCTGCTGCTCACGAGCACCCTGGTCTGCTAAGGCATTTGCAATCTCAGATCAAGGAGGGATCAAGATTGAGGTACGCCATGAATGGAAACTTCTCCTCCATAAATCTGTCCAAGTCCCTTTTAAAGCTATCCAGGTTAGTGGCCATCACCACCTCCTGTGGCAGCATATTCCAAACACCAATCACACGTTGCGTGAAGAAGTGTTTCCTTTTATTAGTTCTAATTCTTCCGCCCAGCATTTTTTCAATGGATGCCTCCGGTTCTAGTATTGTGAGAAAGAGAAAAATTTCTCTCTGTCAACATTTTCTACCCCATGCATAATTTTATAGACTTCAATCATATCCCCCCTCAGACGTCTCCTCTCCAAACTAAAGAGTCCCAAATGCTGCAGCCTCTCCTCATAAGGATAGCCTGCTTCACTATGTGAGGATGGAGAATAGGCCTAAAATTATATTTGATATTAAACAATAAGGGATTTATATAACCAGAAATTCAAAAGGGGTTTTTCTCTAGGCCAGCTGGTCAGCAGTTACACAAAAGAGAAGATTTTATCACTAACATCATTTAACATCACAGAACAAGTTTAGAGACATGAGAGACAGCAAATCTAATAAACCAAATTTTAGGTCTACCCAAATAGATAAGGTGGCCTACGTGAAATAAACACAGTAACGAAGAGATCAAAGGTTAGAATAGAGAGGAATCTGATCAGATAATTGAAAATGTGTTTTTCTATATTTTAATAAACACTGAAATGATAATGAGATATATCTATATAACATGTATTCTATCAGAATCACATATTATAATTGTCAAAATAATGTTTAGCCTTTTAAAGTGAATAAGTTGTATGTGAAACCCTTGCACCTTAAAGATATATTTCTCTGTGGGAAAACTCACCCTTAGGAATGTTGGGAATTGGCTATCTTGATTGAAAACCAGAAAACCAGAATTCAGTTTATTGCTGCCTCTTGCATATGGGCAGAGAGAGAAGGGGACATACAGCTTTTGTGTAACAAGAAATAGTCAGACAAGCCAATTTGATTTTAATGCTAAAGAAGAAAGCATATGTGGGAGAAATATGATTATATGGGTTATCTATGCTGGTATGATTATGAATTATGATGTATGTATTCTTTGTATCTATAAAAGATGAATGTCTTTGTCTGGTTAGGTGTGACTCTTATAAAGAGCACCCTGTCAGAGATCTAATTCTGCAAAGTAAAAATATTTCTTTCTGTTTAAAGCCTGATTCTTTGGTATGATTCCCTTACCAGTCTTTCTAAATGTAACTGCGCAGGGCCAGATACGGGGTCTGGCCTGACAACTATGTCCAAGAAATCCTCATGCTTCCTAAAGTGCTAAAGAGTAGATACCAGTGCCTGAGGTTGCTGGATCTTCTCTTCTAAGAGGGCAACCAACTTGCACTTTCTGTAGCTACCCACATCCTCTGGCAAAAACAAACATACCACAGCTGCTGCAGGTGACTGTAGCAACTCTCACCATCCACATTCAGCAGTCCTAAATAGGTACTGAAATAAAACTCTGGGCCTCCCCGACAAAAGTCTCTCACTGAAAGCCCCAACAAATGCCCATTGGCCTTCTCACCTGAGATTTTCAGACCTGGCCAAATATCTAGCTAAGCCAGGGGTCTGCAACCTGTGGCTGTTCAGATGTTCATGGACTACAAATCCCATCAGCCCCTGCCAGCATGGCCAATTGGCCACGATGGCAGGGGCTGATGGGATTTGTAGTCCACAAACATCTGGACAGCCACAGGTTGCAGACCCCTGCGTTAAGCTAAAAGTGATAACAAAACCAAGCCACCCACAGACAAAGGTAGAAGAATCTATGTACATGAGGGACATAATTGGATTTTACTGTGTGGAAGAGCAAAATCCACTTGCAAGCCATTGTGAAAGTGGATTGAAAGTGCATTATTCTGCATGTGCGGAAGGGGCCAGTTGAGTCAACTGGGCTGGGAGATAGAGCTGAGACAGAACTGTAGACTAGTTTAATGTGAAAGTCTTGGAACTAATTATAGGCCCCTGAGCCTGATCCCCAGGCCAAGAGCCCTTTAGTTCTTACCCTTTGGCTAGTGCAGGGGTCTGCAACCTGCAGCTCTCGAGATGTCCATGGACTACAAATCCCATCAGCCCCTGCCAGCATGGCCAATTGGCCATGCTGGCAGGGGTTGATGGGAATTGTAGTCCATGAACATCTGGAGAGCCGCAGGTTGCAGACCCCTGGGCTAGTGCTTCTTGCAATTTAAAAGCTCACATCCCCTGTCTCTCAACAGCGACAGGCACAGCAGAAGGCGGGGCCAGCAATCAACCCCAGACAAACAGACCTTCCTCACTTAGCAATAAACTGGTCTGCGGTTCTGTCCTCAGCTCCACCTCCCAGCCAGGTTGACTCAATTCTGTCCCTCATGTACATAGATTCTTCTACCTTTGTCTGCGGGCGGCTTGGTTTTGTGCTGGTTATTTGTCCACACTGACTCACAGTCCTCTCTGCTGCTTTTCCCTCACCAAAATTACATGACCTCTTTCGAATCTTTGCTATGACACATTGCAGGCTGCTTTCCGTTTAGTCTTGATCGCCCAGGAAAAATGAAACCATCGAAGCACAACCAAATATAGCTTATTTCCAGTGGTACGCTATTATTCAGGCTTTTATAACTGCAGGCCACTGAGGAAAAAGAAGATTTCATTGTCTCGCAGTAATTCCTGTCTGCAAGCTAGCAAGGCAAGCGAACGGGGAAGTGATTCTCTATCAGTTCCTCCCATGGCAAACTACTTCCCCTGGCAGTTTGTGTAGTGTTTATGGGTCACCGAAAAGTCAGATGTGAAGAATTATTTCTAAGAGAGGTGATATGGTTAGAGACAGTGGCACAATATCACATCAAAACATAGTTTAAGATGTTTACTTCACTGAGATGTGATGAATGAATTGTCAAGAAGGAATACACTTGTGCACATGTGTGATTGTTTGTTATTTGTCATAGCAGGCTGACATATATGCTCATATGTATTGTTAATGCTTCTAGTTGTACACATGTGTGTGTGTGGCACATTCTGTGGTGTAGTGGTTAAGAGTCAGGGTTATATAGAAGAAGAAGAAGAAGAAGAGTTTGGATTTATATCCTTGCCTGACAATCTCCTTGCCCTTCCCCCCTCACAACAAACACCCTGTGAGGTAGGTGGGGCTGAGAAAGCTCCGAGAAGCTGTGACTAGCCCAAGGTCACCCAGCTGGCGTGTGTGGGAATGTACAGGCTAATCTGAATTCCCCAGATAAGCCTCCACAGCTCAGGCGGCAGAGCTGGGAATCAAACCCGGTTCCTACAGATTAGATACACAAGCTCTTAACCTCCTACGCCACTGCTGCTCCTCTTGGTATAGCGGTTAAGAGCAGTGGACTCTAATCTGGAGAACCAAGGCCCTTTCCCCACTTACCTTATGCCGCGCGCTTCTCTACGGAAGTACCGCGGGGTCCTGCGGCACTCCCTACTACTGGGCGGCGACAACGCAGCCGCCCCGATGCAGCCGCTCTCCCGCCTCCTTAACGCGCGGTTTTCCGCTCCTCTTGAAAACTGAGCTTTTTCGATAACCTCAGCGGAGAGCTGTGAGGGGTTGCCAGTGGGGAAAGGCGAGGTGAAGTCACCCCGGGGTTTCAAGACTTCCCGCTGCTCTGAGTGGCGTGCCCCATCCCGTCCAGTCAGGCCCGAAGGCGAGAGCGTCGCACTCTTGGCAGCGCGTCGATCTTCTTCCCCATTTCTAACTACGGTAGCCAGGCATCTGCTCACAGCCTTGAGTGCACGCGGCCATTTTCATCTGCTCATTCTATTGAGTATTCGATTATTCGTTTATCTGCTTATTGCATTGATATTCGTTTATTCGTTTATTCGTTTATTCGTTCAATTGTGGATTTTAAAAAGCAAATGTCGAGTCCCCGCAAGGTTTTTACAACGATTTCTACTGGAATTGCAAAAGAGCAGACTTTAGTGCGTCGCGACTTGTGGGCATGTCTTCCCCGCTCGTTTTTAAAAAGAATTGTTCGACTTCCGAGCCAGCGGACAGACCAATTGGAGTGCAGACCTGCCCTGCCCATCAACGGCACACAGACCAATCAGATTGGAGTGATTGGAGACCCACCCTGACCACCAACGAGTAGCGCACGGCCGTGGGGGAATGCAAGATTTCTGACGCCGCGCTAGGTTCGCGGTTTTCAAAAGGTCTTCTGAAGGAGCCGCTGCAGTGGGGACTGTGACTGCGAGCTCAAAAACGCCAGCGTTTTACGAAAACGGTAGGCCTGTGCATTATTTTTAAAGTGGGGAAAGGGCCCAAGTTGGTTTCCCTGCACCTCCACATTTAGCCTGCTGGATGACCGTGGGCCAATCACAGTTCTCTCAGAACTCTCTCAGCCCTGCCTACCTCACAAGGTGCCTGCTGAGGGAAGAGGAAGGCAAGGAGTTTGTAAGCCTCTCTGAATCTCCTTACGGTTGAGAAAAGCGGGTATAAATCCAAACTCTTCTTCTTCCTCATCAAGAACACTGATTTAGGGCTTTAGTAGAAAGGAAAAAACCTATACGTGAATATATTTGAACACACTTCAGAACCAATGTGGATTAGTGGTGAAGCTTGCCATAGCTGCTGCTGGTAATATTTCTGAATCCATAGATAGATGAAGAAGTTGAGATGAGTTTGGATTGACAGTCTGCTTTTCTCAACAGTAAGGAGTCCCAGAACGGCTTACAAACTCCTTCCCTCCTCTCCCCACAATGGACACCTTGTGAGGGAGGTGAGGCTGAGAGAGTTCTGAGAGAACTGTGACTAGCCAAATGTCACGGTATGCTACGGTATTGCTTGTGACATGCTGACGTCACTTCTGGGCGCACTGGCAGTGAAACCAGCATATCTGGACACTGGTGATCCCCATTTCCCCCACATTTTCTTCCCACTGCATGGTAGTAGGAAGGGCCCACTGAGGTAGGAGATACTTCACCCCAGGGGGAACATGGCAGCCCTGACAGAGGCAGATAGACAAGTTGCCCTGAGAAGGGAGATCCAAAGTTAATCGTAACTGGGGTGCTGTGTGGTTTCCAGACTGAATGGCCGTGTTCTAGTGTAACCCCCATGCTCAGAATGGGTTGACCCAGAAAGGGGTGGAGACTCAAAGCAGCAAGAGGCTGCAGAGCTCATGTGGTTTGGAGGAGACAAGGCTACCAGACTCGGACCTTGGTTTGTATAAGCCCTTAACACCTTGTTAAGGGTTTTTTGTGTTTGTAATGGGTGAGGAGCAGCAGTGGCGTAGGAGCTTAAGAGCTCGTGTATCTAATCTGGAGGAACCGGGTTTGATTCCCAGCTCTGCCGCCTGAGCTGTGGAGGCTTATCTGGGGAATTCAGATTAGCCTTTACACTCCCACACACGCCAGCTGGGTGACCTTGGGCAAGTCACAGCTTCTCAGAGCTCTCTCAGCCCCACCTACCTCACAGGGTGTTTGTTGTGAGGGGAGAAGGGCAAGGAGATTGTAAGCCCCTTTGAGTTCCAGCAGGAGAAAAAGGGGGGATATAAATCCAAACTCTTCTTCTTCTTCTTCTTCTTCTTCTTCTGGAAATCTTCATCATGTTGAATCCTGTTCACCAAGCCCTTGGAGTCTTCAGGAGCCAACCCACTTGCAAGAAGAATTGGCAATATCAGAAGACTGTAACTAGAAGGACTTGAAATGAAGCCCGAACAGGACCTTGAAGTGTGATGTTAAATGTTGATGTTTGATGTTATATGTTAAGGAAGTAAACCATTTTGTTTTTAAAATTTGTTGTTGCAAACTCATTCCAAGTTCTGCCCCTTAGAACCCACAGATAGAGGTTACACTAGCAGCATTCTCTCCTGACGTTTCTCCTGCACCTGTGGCTGGCATCTTCAGAGGAATGCTCTTCAACAATACATTAATCATACCTGCCAGTTGTGGTTGTCTGAAGGTTATTACTCATAAGAACATAAGAACATAAGAAAGAGCCAGCTGGATCAGACCAGAGTCCATCTAGTCCAGCTCTCTGCTACTTGCAGTGGCCCACCAGGTGCCTTTGGGAGCTCACGTGCAGGATGTGAAAGCAATGGCCTTCTGCGGCTGTTGCTCCCGAGCACCTGGTCTGCTAAGGCATTTGCAATCTCAGATCAAAGGTGTATCAGTGTCACTCAGATGGCCTGCTTGGCGACACAGGTCTGCAATTAATGCTCTGGCTTTTAATTTCATCATCAAATGGGCAAAATAAAAAAAAATGAATGTGTAGAATAAAGCAAAATTCTCCCTTTTTTGGTAGACGTAAGGATGAAGTCAAGAGGCATCATAGGGTCCGTGCAGACGTGACATGAAACGCTGGTTTATTTTAACCTGCTCTGGGAATTCAGGATTTGATTCTCAGATGATCTTTCAAATCATAGTTTGCCATGACAAATGTTGCGTTTGGCCCTTTCCGCACGGGCCAAAAACGGCAGCCTGGGGACGGCAAAAACACCGTCCCCAGGCTGCCGTTCGCACAGGCGGCGCTGCTGAAACGCAGCAGCGCCGACCTGGCTCCCCTTCCCCTCCCTCAGGGCAGCGTCAGACCGTCCTCAAAAACACCCGTTTAAAGGGTAGTTTTTGAGTGAACAGCGTGTTCTAGGCGGCGCGGTGCGAACAGCACCGCCGGGAACACGCTGTTTCCCCCGTCCCTCTCTTACTTACCTCGTCGCCGTCATTGCCCTGCTGACCTCATAAGCCCATGCCCACGCCTGCTCCTCCAACCCCCCTCTGCTGGGTGCCTTCCTCGCGGCTTGCGTCGCGAACGGCCTCCACCCTACGCAGACAGAATTCTTGCGGTTATTGAGGCGCTTCCGAAGCCCCGTGCTTGGAAGAGGGCGTTGACTCTTTTGCTCTAGCCAGGTGTTTCCAAAACCAGGGAGACCAACAAGATTTTTAGGGTGTACGATTTTGACCGTTAAAGCTCCCTTCGCTTATCCCCTGAAAATCTTGGACTCAAATCTAGTTATATGGCTATCCTCCAGAAACTATATAACTACCAGGGAGCGCGTGAGAACAGTCCTGGGGAAACCCCGCAACGCAGACAGGCTGTCTCAGATGACTCATTATCAGAAATCGAAGATAAGATTGCTCATAAACTGGTTTTAAACTGTAGTTTCAGAGCTAAGCACGAGAGGCCCTACCTAAACACAGAAGAAGAAGAAGAAGAAGAAGAAGAAGAAGGAGAAGAAGAAGAAGAAGAAGAAGAAGAAGAAGAGGAGGAGTTTGGATTTATATCCCCCCTTTCTCTCCTGCAGGAGACTCAAAGGGGCTTACAATCTCCTTGCCCTTCCCCCCTCACAACAACCACCCTGTGAGGTAGGTGGGGCTGAGAGAGCTCTGAGAAGCTGTGACTAGCCCAAGGTCACCCAGCTGGCGTGTGTAGGAGTGCACAGGCTAATCTGAATTCCCCAGATAAGCCTCCACAGCTCAGGCGGCAGAGCTGGGAATCAAACCCGGTTCCTCCAGATTAGATACATGAGCTCTTAACCTCCTACGCCAGTGCAGTGAGCAGTATTTGAGTGACATCTGAACCATAGTTATTGTTGAAGGCTTTCACTGCCGGATTTAACTGGTTGTTGTGGGTTTTCCGGGCTGTGTGGCTGTGGTCTGGTAGATCTTGTTCCTAATGTTTCGCCTAGACTTCTCTCTGTGATACACCTCTGAAGATGCCAGCCACAGATGCAGGCAAAACGTTAGGAACAAGATCTACCGGATCACAGCCACACAGCCCGGAAAACCCACAACAACCAGTTGAGCCATAATTAGTTTAAATAAAACCGTGGTTTTACATTACCGCTAAGTAAAAAATGCAAATGCGAATAGAACAGCAATTAAAATGAACTCTACACATACAATTGTGCTTCACCTCCCATGAGGTGGACAACATATATGTCCCACCACACAGCTGCTCTACTCTGTGTTACAGAGAAAAACACAACTTGCTACAACATGTTTCTAAAGCTGTCAGCCATAGCAACGTGAAACATTAGGAGCATAAACTACCAGACCACAGCCATGCAGCCCACACAACCCACAACAGTGCGAGTTAAGTGCCGTCAATTCATTCCCAGCTCTTGGCGACCCTATGAATCAATGTCTTCCAAAACATCCTATAGCACAGGTGTCAAACTCGTGGCCCTCCAGATGTTCAGGAACTACAATTCCCATCAGCCCTTGCCAATGCTCAGGTTGGGAGGAACCGATGGGAATTGTACCCTGTTTCCCCTAATATAAGACATCCCCTAAAAATAAGACACAGTAGAGGTTTTGCTGAAGTGCAAAATATAAGGCATCCCCCGAAAGTAAGACATAGCAAAGTTTTTGTTTGGAAGCATGCCCGACGAACAGAACACAGAAAAATAAGACATCTCCTGAAAATAAGACATAGCGCATCTTTGGGAGCAAAAATTAATATAAGACACTGTCTTATATTCGGGGAAACACGGTAGTTCATGAACATCTGGAGGGCTGTGAGTTTGACACCCCTGTCCTATAGTTAACAGCCTTACTCCAATCTTGAAAACTAAAGCTGTGTTGTAGGCTTGGTTTAGATGGGGAAGGACAGTATACAAATCGAATCAATTCATTAAATCAATCATAAATTAAAAAAAAACATGATTTCATTAAACTAGATATGGTCCGAGCGGTCATCCTAAGGTAGGGTTGCTCCACCCATTAATAACAATTGTGTGCTATCAAGTCACCACAAACTCAGGGCAATCCCAGGACAACGAGGGTTTCAAGTCAAGAGACGTTAAGATTTGTGATTGCCGTCCTTTGCGTAAAAACCCTGCTAAACCGGCACTACACAGTCACAGACCGGAGAAGAACCAAAAGCCACAACCAAATCCACCAAGATCAACCCTACATGGGGAAAAGAAAGGGGGGGAAATCTGGTCGTGTCGCTGAAAGATCTGACCACTGCACTCCACAAATCAACAAAGGAGCCATTTGCACACACAAAACATACTTACATTACTTTTCTAGAAAGATCCAGGTGACAGAGATTGCTGTCAGTTCCTGAGCTTAAAAAGTTAATCTGTACGAACCCTGCAAAAGTTAACAAGTATGACTGGACGCCCCTTGCCCTCACAATCCTACCATTCCGTCCTGAGTTTTGCAGCGTGAAGAGTTCAGCGCGAAGATATATGGGTTGGATCCAGATCGTAATTTAGCAGAGAGAGTTGGATGATACTAGGATGGTAGCAGAGTTTCCTTTGGTGTTCACATCTGTTCCTTCGCTCTAGTCAAATAGGCTCTGTGGGTTGTTATTTTTTTCCTGGAACCATTGCAAGCTCTTAAAAAAATTTGTTTATCGGTGGTTTGGGTGCGCCCAGGACAGACAATGATGCTTCTTTTACTGAATTGACTCTCTGGGGAAACAGAGTTATCACCTGTCTCCAGCTAAAGTTTTCCTTCAGGTGGCAGATCTCAATTCAACCCCGAGTGGAGCTTTGGCAACAATCACCGAGAAATACTTGCCCTAAAACCAAAAACAGCAATTCACCTCTGTAGTACGCTGCTCCGGACGTCTAATGGCCTCTGTTGCTGGCTTCTCTTGAAGGCACCAAAGCAGTAACGGTCTCCTGAGCACGGCCTCTGTGTGCCAACTGTCTCCGCATGTATGCAACTTCAGTCAGGAAGTCACAGTCGGTTGTGTGTTGGCTAAGCTCACCCTCTGAACAAAGGAAAAGGGGGAAAAAAAAAGAGAAAAGCCCTGTGCAACAACCAATGTGATGGTTACACTGCTTTACGTCTCCGTTATGTAACTGAGAGCTTATATGGCTACAGAAATGATTGGTGGGTTTTCTGTTCAGTCATAACAGCACATTTTAGCGACATAGTTTCAGAGGGTAACTGAATTCCTCTGCCGTGGAAGAGCTAGATTCGAATCCAGTAGCACATTAGAAAATAACGTGTGTGTGTGTGTGGTGTGTGTGTGTGTGGGGGGGGCTCTTTAGTTTGGAGAAGAGACGTCTGAGGGGGGATATGATTGAAGTCTATAAAATTATGCATGGGGTCGAAAATGTTGACAGAGAGAAATTGTTCTCTCTTTCTCACAATACTAGAACCAGGGGGCATTCATTGAAAATGCTGGGGGGAAGAATTAGGACTAATAAAAGGAAACACTTCTTCACGCAACGCGTGACTGGTGTTTGGAATATGCTGCCACAGGAGGTGGTGATGGCCACTCACCTGGATAGCTTTAAAAAGGGCTTGGACAGATTGATGGAGGAGAAGTCGATCTATGGCTACCAACCTTGATCCTCTTTGATCTGAGATTGCAAATGCCTTAGCAGACCAGGTGCTCAGGAGCAGCAGCAGCAGCAGCAGAAGGCCATTGCTTTCACCTCCTGCAAGTGAGCTCCCAAAGGCACCTGGTGGGCCACTGCAAGTAGCAGAGAGCTGGACTAGATGGACTCTGGTCTGATCCAGCTGGCTCGTTCTTATGTTCTTATGTTCTTATGTGTGTGTGAACTTTTAAGACTCAATGCTCCTATATGACAAAGGAAGCTTTGAATCTTGAAAGCTCATACCCTGAAAATCTTGTTGGTCTTTGTCACTGGAATTGGAATTGAATCTCGTGCTTCAAGTAAATATTATACCAGCTTCCAGGTGGTGGTTGGAGATCTTCCACTACTGCAACTGATCTTCAGGCGACAGAGATTAGTTCACTGGGAGAAAATGGCCGCTTTGGAAGGAGGACTGTTTGGCCTCATACCCCTGTGAAGTCTCTCCACTCCCGAAATCCTGCCCTTTTGTGTTTTTCTGGGTTTTTAAAATTCTCTGTGGAATTGACACTTCGATGCTTCAATGCCTCGAATCAGTTCGCCTGGAGAAACCCCACTGGAGGCCCCATCGCCAGTGGTGGGATGCAAATAGTTTAACAAATGGTTGTTTACAAGCACCATTTTAACAACCGGTTCTGTCAAAGTGGTGTGAACTTGCTGAATTCCATCTCTGCTCCATCTCCAAAATCTCAAGGTATTTCCAAACCTGGAGCTAGCAACCCTAGGACAGTCCATCTTTAATGAGAAAGTTAATGCATCTTAATTGGTTCTTGTGGGTTTTCCAGGCTGTGTGGCCGTGGTCCAGTGGATCTTATTCCTAACGTTTCGCCTGCATCTGTGGCTGACATCTTCAGAGGTGTATCACAGAGAGAAGTCTGTTACACACTGTGATACACCTCTGAAGATGCCAGCCACACAAGCAGGCATTAGGAACGTTAGGAACAAGATCTACCAGACCACGGCCACACAGCCCAGAAAAGCCACCAGAACCAGTTGAATCCGTCGGTAAAAGCCTTCGACAATACAATGTATCTTAATGTTTGAAATTTTGTCATGTTTTGTATGCCAATAAAGGCTTGTTGTTGTATCTTAATGTTTGTTGATATTCCCTTAGCGGGCCTCATGCAATGGCTCTGTCCAAGCACTCATCAGGAGTCAGAGGAGGTAAATTATCTTTCCTGGCTGGAGAGAAAGAGCAGAAGATGTCTGGCCCTTTCGCACGGAGGCGGAAGGGCTTGGGTCGGCGTTTCTGACGCCGACCCGACGACGCTGGGACCGTCCACATGGACGGTCCCAGAAAGAACCGGGAAGATGGTGCCGCTGGACGCCGTCGCCTGGTCGACTCACCTGCTCTCCGGCCCTCCGGCGTGTTGCCGGGGCCTGGGGACACACCTCCCCTGCCCTGTGCGCCTGCTTCCGTGTCGCAGAGCAGGGGGGCGTGTCCCCAGGCCCCGGCGACGCGCCGGAGGGCCGGAGAGCAGGTGAGTGAAGGCAGGGAGTGGGGGCGTTTGAAGCGCCGGGAAGCCGCTGCCGTGCAAACGGCAGAGGCTTCCAGCCGGCGTTTTCAGAAAAGTGCGCTTCCCAGCGCACTCTGAAAACGCCGGGTGGGCGGCACGAGGACTGCGCCCCCTGTGTGAATGGTGGCCTCGGGACGGCGGTTTTGCCGTCCCCAGGCTGCCATATTCCGCCCGTGCGGAAACGGCCTCTGAAAAGAAAGTGGAATTTTTTCACTAGATGACAGAAGGGAGGCAGGTTGTAGCCTTAGGGTTATCATCCTCAGGGTGGAGTTCTCCTGGATTTACAACTGATATGGGGTACACATACCAGTATTTTATGGGAGGCGTTCTGATGGGATTTGGCAAGTGCCAGTCACACAATCCAGTAATGAAGGAGTTAATTGTTGCATTCCAATTAGTTAGTGAGGTCAGAAGTCAGTGACCAGGTAATTGATACCTATTGGTTGGGTGGGCTACATGCAGGTTGCATGTAGGCTTTAGATATATGTTCTTTGTTGCACTCTGCACGTGGTCAGTCGCTCAGTAGTAGCCATGTAATAGTCTATGCAACATGGTGGCTGTTGAGCTAGCTAGTTAGAAAGATGTTTCTTGCTTTCTTCCAAGTTACCTTTTTCCCTTGTTAGTAAGTAAACAATATACATTTCAGTAAAGCAACTGTGCCTGCCTCTTTATTGCATTAACTCTGCTAAATAAGTATTTGTCCATACAACACGTTTTAATCCAAGTGATTTTTATTACCAAATATTTTTATTATATGGTCTTAATTAGTGCAATTGCTACATTTTGTATTTTTCACGAGTTGTCCTGATCCTACAAATAAATATCAATTGACTAATAGTGCCATCTTTAGTAGAATTAGGTCCAATGGACTGAGGCACACAGCAACCAGTAGGCGATTGGTAGGGATATGGGGGGTGGATGGCAGTAAGAACATAAGAACTAGCCTGCTGGATCAGTGATGGCATGACGTCTGTGAAAACGGCAAAGTGATATCATACCTCTCTAAAAATTGCTGAAATCTCTACAGCAAAACCATAAAATGTTGGGGCTTTCACACATTCTTAATTTGCTCCCAACTAATGTCCTATTTCTTTAGAATGAGGATTTCAGTTCTGTGTGCATTTTGCTTCCTCCAGTGATCAGTTCAATAAAATACCAATTTTTATCAAGCACAATAAACTGTTGATTAAAACTGCAGGGGGAATCACTTCATATAAAGCCGTGAGGTTTTCCACACGGCCCAAATATCCCGGGATGGGGAAGTGAGATATCCAGGTTTGTGCAAGATTTTCGCACGGTTCCCAGTCCTAAATCGGGTCTCCTCTGGGGCTGCCCTGCAATATTTCCCTTATCCTAGGATTTTCAAAAATCTGTCAAATAGGTGGTTCTTTTCAAATATCCCGTGCTGATCCAGCTACCATGCGAACACCACGGGAGTAGGACCAGTTTATTTTCCCCAGCTTGCTGCCTGATCTCCCTGCCCCTGCAGCCTGCCTCCTTGGTCTCCCCTTCTGACGTCACATTCTTCTCTCCTGTAGACCTTTGCAGCCGACCCTTCCCAAGACATTCCCTTAAACACATTTCCTGCTCATGGTTGTGACCGGCCGACATTCCTTCTCGGTTAATCGGGAGTGTGATTAAAAATGTCCCAGTTCCCTTCTTTGTGTATATATTTGGTGCTCGAAGCGCTGTGCTTGGAAGATGTGCGCATGGGGAAGGCTGTTTAGTGGGCATATCACCGGGGTGTGTGTGTGTGTGTTTTCCGCAAAAATATAACATGAGTAGTGAGGTAAGATGCTGCTGCTCCGCATTGTTTTTGGCTGCCACTTGTTCTTTTGAGGCTCGCGCTGGAAGCTATTCAGAACTGGAAAAAAAGTGTTCCTCCCTTCCTCCCCACATGTGTCTGGGCCCTTCACCGGGACCTCGAGGAATTTGTGAATTCCTCAGGTTAGCCTGTAAGACCGAAGCTGTTTCCACCGAGGCTTTTGGGAGAGGCCAGGTCTGGCCTTGATTGCCCACCTTTTTTTTCTCGGGATAACCTTATAAAGTGGACCCTGCCGTCCCCCCCTTCTTAGGGGGTTTTAGCCGCGAGACGCCATCTATTGTGCTTTTGTAATTAGAACGCTGTGTTTTAATGGGCCTTAGTTTTAATATGTACAGAGCCATACTTTAATTATTCTTTTTGTTGATTTTATTTTGTGCTCTGCTTGCATATTCTGTGTTCACTGCCCTGAGCCCTTCAGGGGAGGGCGGTATACACATGCAATTAACAACAACAACAACAACAACAACAACAACAACAACAACAACAACAACAACAACAACATACAAACCACAGCTCTTCCCAACTCCCCGCCATGCTCGCTCAGGATTGGCCAATTAGAGGTGCTGCATTTTTGTGGGGGTGGCCAAGACCCATTGCGGCCCTTGGGCGGGAAATGTTTGCAGTGTAAATACAAAAGAACTGGCCTCGTGCGAAAGAAATCGGAGCATTTCCTCCCGGTCTTAATTCAATTCCTTCATGGAAATGGGCAGCCATGCGAAGGGAGAAACCAGTATAAAATAGACCCGGATTCTTAGAAACCTTGTGGTTGTAACCAGGGATTTTTGGACTGTGCTGAAAACCTCTGTTTGAGGTTGAATTGGTCATCAGAGGGAGCGAGACGTGTGCAGAACTGGAAAAAAAAAGTTTGAAGAAACAGGAACTTTGATGCAAGGAAAGTGAGAATTTGTAAAAGTCCTGTGACTAATCCTAGAAAGAACTGGTACAAGTCAGATGAGAATAACTCCAGGGGCAGAGGTGGGATCCAGCAGGTTCTCACAGGTTCCCGAGAGTAGGTTACTAATTATTTGTGTGCGCCGAGAGGGGGTTACTAATTGGTGATTTTGCCTACTGGTACACCTTGCCAGTTATGCCCCTCCACTCTCCGTAACGGTAGCTGGGCATAGAACTTGAGAGCAGTCTAGCAGGAGGTGCACGATTGGTGTGCGTGGCAGCCTGCTCTTCTACGTACGTTCCTGTTCACCAGCAGGACCAGGCCTGGCGGTAGTGACCGTCCCTTGCCACAGCCCTACCCAGGAATGCCCCGCCCCCAGAATGCCCAGCCACGCCCCCGTCAGGCCCCGCCCAGCCCCATTGGCGCTACACCACAGTTTGAATCCCACCACCATGGGAACCTGTTACTACAATTTTTGGATCCCACCACTGTCCAGGGGTAACTGTGATAGTCTGCTTAGCAAAATTAATCAGGACTAATAAGACTGCAGAACTGACAACCCACAAGGACACATGGGAGGAGGATTTTAATTTCTGCACACCACTTGCCTTTGCTCTTTCCCTTCCTCTGGCAGTGCCTGAAGCCCTTTCCTTTTCTACAACCCACCAACCTACCTTTTCCTGGGGCGTTTCCCCACTTACCTTTGCTGCCCTTTGCTGCGCGCTACTCTCAGCGCGGCGCAGCTTATCTCTAGTAAAAGCGACCGGGCGTCCCTACCGATACAGGGTCATCAAAAGGTGCTGGATTTCGGAGGAGCGCCAGGGATGCCAGCTGGCATGAGGGGGGGCGAAGCCGCTTGGCGTCGAGGCTGACTGCGTTGTTGAGGAGAGTAGCGCGGGGCTTAAGGTAAGTGGGGAAAGGCCCCTAGTTTTCCCTCAGCAGTGTCTGTCCCTATTGTACTCACTCACTCACTCATACACATTTTTTCATTTCTGTCTCCTGTGTTCAGCTGGTTCTTTTAAACTTTTTTTTGCTCTTCCTGTCTCCAGTTTGACCGACCTTCCTTCCTTCCTTCCTTCCTTCCTTCCTTCCTTCCTTCCTTCCTTCCTTCCTTCCTTCCTTCCTTCCTTCCTTCCTTCCTTCCTTCCTTCCTTCCTTTGATGATATTAAAATCTAAATAAAATCTAAATAAAAACAGAGGCACAACCGATCCCCCGGAAATGCCTGTGGAGGAGTGGAACTACTTCTGCACGGGCAGGAAAAGTGCAAAACCTGAAACTAGACAAACGGCTGCTGAAGCTGCTTTTTTTCCCCCTGTGCGGGCAGGGAAAACATTGTGCTTTGCCTGCTCTTTGAAACAGTGGGGCTTATCAGATCTGTGGCCTGGTGAGTTCGGGAAGAGGGAAAACGTGTTGGTAAGAGAAACACTGCCCTGAAGAGAATGTGCATTCACTGTGGAGCAGACTATATGTGTATAATACACTACAGTATGTCCAGTTGCTTACCTTCCAGTGCACATGGCCAGAAAACCAGAAGGGGCTATTGGTACATGTGGATAGAGCCATGGCAATCGATAGACATGTTAATGGATGGAAACCAGATAGCAACTTTTTTTCCAGTATTGAAGATAATTGTTAAGTGGGATGTTTGCTCATAGCATGGAAATGACCTTTCGTCTCTGCTGAACAGATTTTGTTTATTGACTTCATTTATGCCCCACTTTTCTTCCCAGTGAGGACCCAAAGTGGCTTACAACATTCTCCCCTTACGACAACCCTGTGAGGCAGATTAGGCAGAGAGTGTCTGCCAGGTTGGGCAAGTTTTCCCCCCATATTGTTTTAAAAGCCTGCAAAGCATGACTGATGGGAAATGATGGAAGGATGGTGAGGCAAGAAATAAAAAGGGTCTACCTGCCATAGGGAAAGGAAGGTGAGCAGCAGTGGCATAGTGGTTAAGAGCAGGTGTACTCTAATCTGGAGGAACCGGGTTTGATTCCCAGCTCTGCCGCCTGAGCTGTGGAGGCTTACCTGGGGAGTTCAGATTAGCCTGTACACTCCCACACACGCCAGCTGGGTGACCTTGGGCTAGTCACAGCCACATCTACCTGTTTGTTGTGAGGGGGGAAGGGAAAGGAGTTTGTAAGCCCCTTTGAGTCTCCTATAGAAGAGAAAGATGGAGTATAAATCCAACTCTTCTTCTTCCTCCTCTCAAACCATTTTGCATTGCTTCCAAACCTGCTACTAGTCTCCAGTAATGAATGATAAATTCTGCAGAATGAGACTGGGCAGAACAATCAAAAGCACAGGAAGCGGCCTGTAAAGAACTGATAAAGTTTGTGGTAATAGCTGGCAAACCATCTGATCCGTTCTTTCACACACGCAGGAAAAGGAAGCAGAAAAAGAGGAGATGCAAATCGCCGTCTTTCGCTTATAAACAAGAGCTATTCGTGCTGAGGGCGGGCAGCAGTATTTTCAGAGGGTTTGAAGACCTTGTGTAATAGGGATTGCTGTGAGGGTATATACACTGATCCAAATGCTGCCTTTTAAAACTTTACAAAAACCTGCAAATGCTGTTTAACAAAGTCCTGCTGAACCTGTCTGTCAAAGTGGTAGCCTGTTTGTGTGTGTGCACAACATGGGTAGGGGTACCAGCCTCCAGGTGGTGGCTGGAAAGCTCCCACTATTACGACAGATTTTTAGGTGACAGAGGTCAGTTTTCCCGGAGAAAACGGCTGCTTTGGAAGGTGAACTCTATGGCCCTGTACCACACTGAAGCCCCGCCCTTTCCAAATCCTGCATTCCACAGGCTGCACCCCCAAATCTCTGGGTATTTCCAAACCTGAAACTGGAAACCCTAACCATAGGAAAGGAAGCCTCTTTCAATCCACTTTTAAATCTCTTGAAAACTGGAAGGGTGTAACTCTGGCCCTTTATGCATATGTAACCTCTTTCTGTGGGTTCTGTGGGGCAGTACTTGGAAGGAGTTGCAAAGAACTAAATTTAAACAAAACAGTTTACTTTTCTTAACAAATAACACTTTTAAAACATTTAACATTTACACTTTACAGTCCTGTTAAGTTTGCATTTTCAAGTCCTTATATTTACAGTCTACTGATATTGCCAAGTCCAATTCTTCTTTGCTGGTGGTTGGTTTTGAAGACTTCAGAGACTTGGTGAATGGGCTTCAAGATGATGAAAGTTCCCAGAAAACTCTCACCATTTACATACACAAAAACCCTGAAACAATAAATTCTAACATTTACAACATAGCAAAAAAAAAATAAACTCCCTTCCCACTAGTTCCCAACAACATTGCAGTTACCTTAAACAAGGTGTTGAGGGCTTAATAAAATCAATCAAGGTCCCAGCCTGGTAGCCTTGCTTCCTCCAACCTCATGAGTTCTGCAGCCTTCTGCTTCTTTTCAGACTCCACCCCTTTCTGGGTCATCCCATTCTTACACAGGGGTTACACATACACTATTTACCACACAATTGTTTGTTTTGTAGTGGGGGTTTCCTGTGTGTTTTTGTTTACATCTGGGATTCTGCTGCTGTGAAGTGTTCCTAGCTGAGCCATTTTGCCCACCCCTGCTTGCTTGTTCTGTCTGTTTCATCTCCATCTGGGGAGGCGTAGCCACAGAGGGAACCAGGGTGTGTTGCACCGGGCGGGCTCCTGGGGGGGGGGGGGGGGGCAGCACAAATTTCAGGTTTGTTTTTTTTATTTTTTAGTCACTTTCAGCTTTTCTACCGGCCTGCAGGGTACCGGAACTTGCACGCATTTTTTAATTGCTAGCAGCAATCTCAAAGGAATTTCAGGGAGTTTTTGGGGGACTCTCCTGATGATACCACCCAAGTTAGGTGAGATTTAGTTCAGGGGGTCCAAAGTTATGGACTCCCAAAGTGGGTGCCACCCTCCCCATTGTTTCCAATGGGAACTAATAAGAGATGAGGGCTACACATTTGAGAGTCCATAACTTTGGATTCCCTGAACCAAACTTCACCAAACCTGGCTGGTATCTTCAGGAGAGTCTCCTAAAGATACTCTGAATTTTTAATGCTGCTAGCCTAAAAGCTGTGCCCCTGCAGGCCAAAAACTGAACAAACACTAAAAATACAAAAAACACAAATGAACATGGGGGGACAGCAAAACTCAGATTTTGCATCGGGCTCCATTTTCCCTAGCTACGCCTCTGGGGAGGTTGCTTGCTGCCTTTTTTTGTTTTGGGTGCCATCTGTGGTAATTAATGCTAGCCCAGTGGCTCCCAACCTTTTTTCACTTGGGGCGTACCCCTTGGCAACCCATTTGCATAAAATGGTTTTTTCCCATGTACTTTAGAACATAAGAACTAGCCTGCTGGATCAGACCAGAGTCCATCTAGTCCAGCACTCTGCTACTCGCAGTGGCCCATTATAGGATTTTCTTTGGAGAGCTCACATTACTGGATAATGAAATAATGGCCTTCCTTTACTGCTACTAACTCCTGAGATTTGTACTTAATACTTTGTACTTAATTTGGAAATATGTATCAATTTCTATTTTAAAACCATATTTATATAATCTTTTGTAAGTTTTTAATACAAGTATTTGTTATTTTTATTATGATTCCAGTCTATTTATAAAACTATATTTAATAGAATCCCTGAATATGCATTGGCTAGCTACTGCAAGTATACACTAGCAAGGGACTTTCTTTGAAAATCTCAATCATAAGGGTGTTATAGTTCAGGAATCTATATTTGGGTTTCAGCATTTCAAAAGAATTGGAACTTGTGGCTCCATCATTTAATAAGCTTTTGTATTACGGGATAAGCCGACTATTACTCCATCTAGTAAGGCTGTATGTCACGAAGACCTGGAGTCAGGTCACTTGAAATAATTCTGGACTGTAAAATATTGCTTACGTGCACTCAGCACTTTTGTAAACCCTATAAAACTTTATAAGATCTCCAACAATGCTAGTGGGCATTTCCCCTTCAAGAAATACGCTGAGGCTCGCCTGACATGCTACGTGGAACATAGAATCTAACATCCTTCTTGTGATTTTATTCGGATATCTAAAGAGCGATTCTAGCGCTACACTTACAACTGCTATCCAACGCTGAAAGGAAGATCTTGGAATTGTACATTTGTAGCTCCAGGGCTGAGATTGCCTGGATTTGTTACGTGGATTTCCTCCATGGCTGTTTGAATTACTATGTTACAGGACTCTTAACGAGACAGGCAGCCTGCCAAACTCAGAGATATCGGGTTTGTTTTACGCAGTGCTTTGATCATGACATTGTATGTGTATATTATTCATTTGGTGGTGGATATATGTATAGTTTTTAGCATTGAATACTTTCAAGCATCCACGTATTCAATTGGTGTGTTAGCTGGAGTGCAACGCGTTCTGTGATCCTCTGATATTGTACATTGCACCCAGTGGTGGGATCCAAAAAATTTAGTAACAGGTTCCCATGGTGGTGGGATTCAAACTGTGTTGTAGCACCAATGGGGCTGGGCGGGGCACGACAGGGGCGTGGCCGGGAATTCCGGGGATGGGGCATTCTTGGGCAGGGCTGTGGCAAGGATGCAGCCGCTGTGCCGGTCCTTGGGCAGGAAACGAATGGACACAGGCGCAGGCTGCCATTCACGCTGGTGCACCTCCTGCTAGACTGCTTCAAGTTCTGCATGCTACTGCTGAGAGGAGGGGCGTAACTAAGGCAAAAATCACGTGGCAAAATCACCAATTAGTAACCCCCTCTCGGCACACACAAATAATTAGTAACCTACTCTCGGGAACCTGTGAGAACCTGCTGGATCCCACCTCTGGTTGCACCCCATTCCTCCCATTTCTCATTGTTTTTTTATCATAGTATTAAAAGATTGCCAGGTCCGCCCCCCCGACCACTGGTGGGGGAATGGAGAGTAGGACTGTCAGATCCAGGTTGGGAAACCCCTGGAGATTTGGGGGTGGAGCCTGGGGAGGACAGGGAGCTCAGTGGGGTACAGGACCATCGGGTCCATCCTCCAAAAGATCCATTTTCTCAACAGTACCTGATCTCTGTCATCTGGAGGTGAGCTGTAATTTTGAGGGATCCTCAAGTCCCACCTAGAGGCCGGCATCCCTATAGCATTCCCATATAACCCCCAGGCTTCAATGTGTAACCCCATGCCTGACCATACTTACTCACTTTGGTTGTTTCCCATAGAGGGCCTGAAAAGACAGCCAGTGTAGTGTAGTAGACTCAGGTACAAATCCCCACTTATGCCATGGAATCTCACCGGATAACCTTTGGCCGGTCACAATCTTTCCACCTGACCTACCTTACCGGGTTGTTGTGAGGATAAACTGGAAGAGAGAGAAATGATGTAAGCTGCTTTGGCTCCCCATTGGGGCGACAGGTGGGGTATGAATGAATTAAATAAAAGCTGCCTCCTCATGAGAATCAGCAGCAAACAATATGGCTGCCGTCGAAGACAGTTTCTGTGCACCCCATCATATTACCAGTCGCTGCTGCCCACGCCTTCAGAATTTAAGCAACATGCTTTTAAAAAGCAAATCACACCACACGTGTGTAAAATTCTCCCTCCTCCTGGCTGGTACTAGGCATGAGCACCAATAAAAATAATAAGTAAAATTTGGGTTTGGGTAAGCCCAGAAATTTTCAGTAAAGCCGAATAAAGCCAATGTTAATGAGGTTTATCTGGCTATTACTGAAAATATTCAGCTTAAAAAACCCGAACCTTAAATGTTTCAGTTCTCGTCAACTGGAAAGCACCAGCAGGGGACTTTTATACTAAAAACCAAGATTGTCCACAGTGCACAAAGCTTGCTCTCTCTCCCTCCCCACTCCACTGGCTCCCAAGTCCATGTGGGCTTGGGAAATGGCAATGATGGTGGAGAGATTTAAATAGCCGAAAAAGCCGAATATTATTCGGCTTTTTTGTGCCCCAAGAGTATTAGGCTTTTTGAATGCACCTGGGGTTTTTTTATCGGTAAAAGAAAATCTTGAAAAAAGCTAATATGGCTTTTCTTCAGGTTTTCCTGTGATTTGGGTTTGCTGAATCACCAAGCCTGCTTCTGAGATCTGATGAAACCAGGCTAGTTGGGTCTTCTAAGTCAGGGCACCTCCTCTAGGGAGATTGAAAATTGTACGGAGTGACTCTTTAACTTATCAGACCTTCATCAGCTTTGTAGAAATGTGAAACACGGTGATATTCATCAGGTACAACTTTGACCTATTTCTTTAATACAATTGTATTTTATTTTATTCTTACCCCCCCCCCCCCCCACCCCCCCCCCCCCCCCCCCCCCCCCCCCCCCCCCCCCCCACCCCCCCCCCCCCCCCCCCCCACCCCCCCCCCCCCCCACCCCCCCCCCCCCCCACCCCCCCCCCCCCCCACCCCCCCCCCCCCCCACCCCCCCCCCCCCCCACCCCCCCCCCCCCCCACCCCCCCCCCCCCCCACCCCCCCCCCCCCCCACCCCCCCCCCCCCCCACCCCCCCCCCCCCCCACCCCCCCCCCCCCCCACCCCCCCCCCCCCCCACCCCCCCCCCCCCCCACCCCCCCCCCCCCCCACCCCCCCCCCCCCCCACCCCCCCCCCCCCCCACCCCCCCCCCCCCCCACCCCCCCCCCCCCCCACCCCCCCCCCCCCCCACCCCCCCCCCCCCCCACCCCCCCCCCCCCCCACCCCCCCCCCCCCCCACCCCCCCCCCCCCCCACCCCCCCCCCCCCCCACCCCCCCCCCCCCCCACCCCCCCCCCCCCCCACCCCCCCCCCCCCCCACCCCCCCCCCCCCCCACCCCCCCCCCCCCCCACCCCCCCCCCCCCCCACCCCCCCCCCCCCCCACCCCCCCCCCCCCCCACCCCCCCCCCCCCCCACCCCCCCCCCCCCCCACCCCCCCCCCCCCCCACCCCCCCCCCCCCCCACCCCCCCCCCCCCCCACCCCCCCCCCCCCCCACCCCCCCCCCCCCCCACCCCCCCCCCCCCCCACCCCCCCCCCCCCCCACCCCCCCCCCCCCCCACCCCCCCCCCCCCCCACCCCCCCCCCCCCCCACCCCCCCCCCCCCCCACCCCCCCCCCCCCCCACCCCCCCCCCCCCCCACCCCCCCCCCCCCCCACCCCCCCCCCCCCCCACCCCCCCCCCCCCCCACCCCCCCCCCCCCCCACCCCCCCCCCCCCCCACCCCCCCCCCCCCCCACCCCCCCCCCCCCCCACCCCCCCCCCCCCCCACCCCCCCCCCCCCCCACCCCCCCCCCCCCCCACCCCCCCCCCCCCCCACCCCCCCCCCCCCCCACCCCCCCCCCCCCCCACCCCCCCCCCCCCCCACCCCCCCCCCCCCCCACCCCCCCCCCCCCCCACCCCCCCCCCCCCCCACCCCCCCCCCCCCCCACCCCCCCCCCCCCCCACCCCCCCCCCCCCCCACCCCCCCCCCCCCCCACCCCCCCCCCCCCCCACCCCCCCCCCCCCCCACCCCCCCCCCCCCCCACCCCCCCCCCCCCCCACCCCCCCCCCCCCCCACCCCCCCCCCCCCCCACCCCCCCCCCCCCCCACCCCCCCCCCCCCCCACCCCCCCCCCCCCCCACCCCCCCCCCCCCCCACCCCCCCCCCCCCCCACCCCCCCCCCCCCCCACCCCCCCCCCCCCCCACCCCCCCCCCCCCCCACCCCCCCCCCCCCCCACCCCCCCCCCCCCCCACCCCCCCCCCCCCCCACCCCCCCCCCCCCCCACCCCCCCCCCCCCCCACCCCCCCCCCCCCCCACCCCCCCCCCCCCCCACCCCCCCCCCCCCCCACCCCCCCCCCCCCCCACCCCCCCCCCCCCCCACCCCCCCCCCCCCCCACCCCCCCCCCCCCCCACCCCCCCCCCCCCCCACCCCCCCCCCCCCCCACCCCCCCCCCCCCCCACCCCCCCCCCCCCCCACCCCCCCCCCCCCCCACCCCCCCCCCCCCCCACCCCCCCCCCCCCCCACCCCCCCCCCCCCCCACCCCCCCCCCCCCCCACCCCCCCCCCCCCCCACCCCCCCCCCCCCCCACCCCCCCCCCCCCCCACCCCCCCCCCCCCCCACCCCCCCCCCCCCCCACCCCCCCCCCCCCCCACCCCCCCCCCCCCCCACCCCCCCCCCCCCCCACCCCCCCCCCCCCCCACCCCCCCCCCCCCCCACCCCCCCCCCCCCCCACCCCCCCCCCCCCCCACCCCCCCCCCCCCCCACCCCCCCCCCCCCCCACCCCCCCCCCCCCCCACCCCCCCCCCCCCCCACCCCCCCCCCCCCCCACCCCCCCCCCCCCCCACCCCCCCCCCCCCCCACCCCCCCCCCCCCCCACCCCCCCCCCCCCCCACCCCCCCCCCCCCCCACCCCCCCCCCCCCCCACCCCCCCCCCCCCCCACCCCCCCCCCCCCCCACCCCCCCCCCCCCCCACCCCCCCCCCCCCCCACCCCCCCCCCCCCCCACCCCCCCCCCCCCCCACCCCCCCCCCCCCCCACCCCCCCCCCCCCCCACCCCCCCCCCCCCCCACCCCCCCCCCCCCCCACCCCCCCCCCCCCCCACCCCCCCCCCCCCCCACCCCCCCCCCCCCCCACCCCCCCCCCCCCCCACCCCCCCCCCCCCCCACCCCCCCCCCCCCCCACCCCCCCCCCCCCCCACCCCCCCCCCCCCCCACCCCCCCCCCCCCCCACCCCCCCCCCCCCCCACCCCCCCCCCCCCCCACCCCCCCCCCCCCCCACCCCCCCCCCCCCCCACCCCCCCCCCCCCCCACCCCCCCCCCCCCCCACCCCCCCCCCCCCCCACCCCCCCCCCCCCCCACCCCCCCCCCCCCCCACCCCCCCCCCCCCCCACCCCCCCCCCCCCCCACCCCCCCCCCCCCCCACCCCCCCCCCCCCCCACCCCCCCCCCCCCCCACCCCCCCCCCCCCCCACCCCCCCCCCCCCCCACCCCCCCCCCCCCCCACCCCCCCCCCCCCCCACCCCCCCCCCCCCCCACCCCCCCCCCCCCCCACCCCCCCCCCCCCCCACCCCCCCCCCCCCCCACCCCCCCCCCCCCCCACCCCCCCCCCCCCCCACCCCCCCCCCCCCCCACCCCCCCCCCCCCCCACCCCCCCCCCCCCCCACCCCCCCCCCCCCCCACCCCCCCCCCCCCCCACCCCCCCCCCCCCCCACCCCCCCCCCCCCCCACCCCCCCCCCCCCCCACCCCCCCCCCCCCCCACCCCCCCCCCCCCCCACCCCCCCCCCCCCCCACCCCCCCCCCCCCCCACCCCCCCCCCCCCCCACCCCCCCCCCCCCCCACCCCCCCCCCCCCCCACCCCCCCCCCCCCCCACCCCCCCCCCCCCCCACCCCCCCCCCCCCCCACCCCCCCCCCCCCCCACCCCCCCCCCCCCCCACCCCCCCCCCCCCCCACCCCCCCCCCCCCCCACCCCCCCCCCCCCCCACCCCCCCCCCCCCCCACCCCCCCCCCCCCCCACCCCCCCCCCCCCCCACCCCCCCCCCCCCCCACCCCCCCCCCCCCCCACCCCCCCCCCCCCCCACCCCCCCCCCCCCCCACCCCCCCCCCCCCCCACCCCCCCCCCCCCCCACCCCCCCCCCCCCCCACCCCCCCCCCCCCCCACCCCCCCCCCCCCCCACCCCCCCCCCCCCCCACCCCCCCCCCCCCCCACCCCCCCCCCCCCCCACCCCCCCCCCCCCCCACCCCCCCCCCCCCCCACCCCCCCCCCCCCCCACCCCCCCCCCCCCCCACCCCCCCCCCCCCCCACCCCCCCCCCCCCCCACCCCCCCCCCCCCCCACCCCCCCCCCCCCCCACCCCCCCCCCCCCCCACCCCCCCCCCCCCCCACCCCCCCCCCCCCCCACCCCCCCCCCCCCCCACCCCCCCCCCCCCCCACCCCCCCCCCCCCCCACCCCCCCCCCCCCCCACCCCCCCCCCCCCCCACCCCCCCCCCCCCCCACCCCCCCCCCCCCCCACCCCCCCCCCCCCCCACCCCCCCCCCCCCCCACCCCCCCCCCCCCCCACCCCCCCCCCCCCCCACCCCCCCCCCCCCCCACCCCCCCCCCCCCCCACCCCCCCCCCCCCCCACCCCCCCCCCCCCCCACCCCCCCCCCCCCCCACCCCCCCCCCCCCCCACCCCCCCCCCCCCCCACCCCCCCCCCCCCCCACCCCCCCCCCCCCCCACCCCCCCCCCCCCCCACCCCCCCCCCCCCCCACCCCCCCCCCCCCCCACCCCCCCCCCCCCCCACCCCCCCCCCCCCCCACCCCCCCCCCCCCCCACCCCCCCCCCCCCCCACCCCCCCCCCCCCCCACCCCCCCCCCCCCCCACCCCCCCCCCCCCCCACCCCCCCCCCCCCCCACCCCCCCCCCCCCCCACCCCCCCCCCCCCCCACCCCCCCCCCCCCCCACCCCCCCCCCCCCCCACCCCCCCCCCCCCCCACCCCCCCCCCCCCCCACCCCCCCCCCCCCCCACCCCCCCCCCCCCCCACCCCCCCCCCCCCCCACCCCCCCCCCCCCCCACCCCCCCCCCCCCCCACCCCCCCCCCCCCCCACCCCCCCCCCCCCCCACCCCCCCCCCCCCCCACCCCCCCCCCCCCCCACCCCCCCCCCCCCCCACCCCCCCCCCCCCCCACCCCCCCCCCCCCCCACCCCCCCCCCCCCCCACCCCCCCCCCCCCCCACCCCCCCCCCCCCCCACCCCCCCCCCCCCCCACCCCCCCCCCCCCCCACCCCCCCCCCCCCCCACCCCCCCCCCCCCCCACCCCCCCCCCCCCCCACCCCCCCCCCCCCCCACCCCCCCCCCCCCCCACCCCCCCCCCCCCCCACCCCCCCCCCCCCCCACCCCCCCCCCCCCCCACCCCCCCCCCCCCCCACCCCCCCCCCCCCCCACCCCCCCCCCCCCCCACCCCCCCCCCCCCCCACCCCCCCCCCCCCCCACCCCCCCCCCCCCCCACCCCCCCCCCCCCCCACCCCCCCCCCCCCCCACCCCCCCCCCCCCCCACCCCCCCCCCCCCCCACCCCCCCCCCCCCCCACCCCCCCCCCCCCCCACCCCCCCCCCCCCCCACCCCCCCCCCCCCCCACCCCCCCCCCCCCCCACCCCCCCCCCCCCCCACCCCCCCCCCCCCCCACCCCCCCCCCCCCCCACCCCCCCCCCCCCCCACCCCCCCCCCCCCCCACCCCCCCCCCCCCCCACCCCCCCCCCCCCCCACCCCCCCCCCCCCCCACCCCCCCCCCCCCCCACCCCCCCCCCCCCCCACCCCCCCCCCCCCCCACCCCCCCCCCCCCCCACCCCCAAGTGTTTCCAGCAATTTCTTGAGGTCACTTCCGAGTTTCCCCTGGAGGTGATGTAGTCGCGCAGACAATGCCATGTTTAAAAGGTTTTGAGGTTTAAAAGGTCATGTTTGAAAGGTTTTGACAAACTACATGTTCTATGAAAACATGTGAAACCTTTTCAGGGATTAAAAAAATAAAATGAAAAAATACCCCAGAGGGCTGCAGGCTGACGTGAAAAGAAAATATGCAATCCTTTCCACAGCAGCCATTTTTCCGCTCAGAATCATATCCCCGTTCCCTAAAAGGCCCCTTCCGCACCTGCAGAATAATGCACTTTCAATCCACTTCCAATCCACTTTGCAGCTGGATTTTACTGTGCGGAACAGCAAATCCACTTGCAAACCATGGTGAAAGTGGATTGGGAGCGCATTATTCTGCATGTGCGGAAAGGATCTCTGATACATACACTGCTAGGGTTGCCAACTCTAGGTCAGAAAATTCCTGGAAATTTGAGGACAGATCAAGGGAGGGTGGGGAGTAGAAAGGTCACAGCAGGAATGTGACGCCGTACAATCCATCCTCTGAAGGTACCGTTTTCTCCAAAGGAAGTGATCTCTCTAGCCTTGAGTTCAATTATAATTCCAGAACCCCAGGCCCAACTTGAAGTTGGCCGCCAGAGACACTGGTATGTTTTCTTCTGTGCAGGAAAAACCAATAGGAGAAAAGAATTTTGAGCGGGAAAATGGCTGGTTAGCAACCCATTTCACTTACTACCATATTAACTCAAAAATAAGATGCCCCTAGATCAGGGATGGCGAACCTACGGCACGGGTGCCAGAGGTGGCACTCGGAGCCCTCTCTGTGGGCACGCGCACACAGAGTTCGTCATGTGGGGGGGCGGAAAATCACCTCCCACACGCACCTAGGCTGGCCTGGGCCACTGAGCACGACATGCGCGCACCACGGTGAGCAGGGAGGACGGCTGGCGGGCCTGGTGCCTGTGCTCCGGGTGGCTGCTGCCCGAGGGGGAAGAGGGGGCACAGAGGAGGCAGAGATGCTAGAGAGGCACAGAGCAGTGTGCATGGGACTTGCTGGAGGCTAGAGCAGGCTGGCAGGGTGGGGCGGAGGAAGGGGGAGCCAACCGGTTTTTTCTAATACTAAAACCTCAGCATTCAGGTTAAATTGCCGGGTTGGCACTTTGCGATAAATAAGTGGGGTTTGGGTTGCAATTTGGGCACTCGGTCTCAAAAAGGTTCGCCATCACTGCCCGAGATGTAAGGTGACCCCCCTCCTCCAAAATGGTTACACACAATATTCTTACGGCGCATACATTTTGTGCAAATTTAAGACACTCTCTTTTTGATGATTCATGTGAGGGGAAAACACCCTAGCCTTTCTTTCGGCTAAATTGAGTATATTCCCTAGAGGTCAATTTTTATACGAGGAAAAAATGGATGGAACTGCAAATAACATCTGTTTTTGAGATTTTCAGTCTCTCCTAGTGAGACTTCCCTCATAGGTCAGATTAAACCTGGAAAGGGCTCCGACCTACGGCTGCCAGGTCCAGGTTGGGAAATACCTGGAGTTTTTGGGGGTGGAGTCTGAGGAGGGCGGAGTTTGAGGGGGAAATGCCTTATGTGGGGCATAATGCCATAGACTGTGTAACCTCTATCTGTGGGTTCTGTGGGGCAGAACATGGAATGAGTTTGCAACAACAATTTTTTTAAAAAACAAAATGGTTTACTTTCTTAACATATAACATCAAACATCAACATTTAACATCACACTTCAAGGTCCTGTTCAGGTTCCATTTTCAAGTCCTTCTATTTACAGTCTTCTGATACTGCCAAGTCCAATTCTTCTTTGCAAGTGGGTGGGCTCCTGAAGACTCCAAGGGCTTGGTGAACAGGATTCAACATGATGAAGGTTTCCAGGAGAACTCTCACCCATTACAAAAAACAAACAAACCCTGAAACAATACACTCCAACATTTACAACATAAAAACAAACAACTACCTTCCCACTAGTTCCCAACAACATTGCAGTTACCTTAACAAGGTGTTAAGGGCTTATCCAAACCAAGGTCCGAGTCTGGTAGCCTCGTCTCCTCCAAACTACATGAGCTCAGCAGCCTCTTGCTGCTTTGAGTCTCCACCTCTTTCTGGGTCAACCCATTCTGAGCATGGGGGTTACAACTGCACTTCCCAAGTGGTCATTTTCTCCAGGTGAACTGATTTATGTTGCCTAGAGATCAGTTACCATCCCATGAGATCTCCAGCCACCATCTGGCGGTTGGCAACCCTTATCGGCCTCTCTCCCTGCCTTTGAGTGACAGAAACTGAAGCCTGGCATCTGAGGTTGCCTAGCAACAGCCACTGAACTATAGGGGCTTCTGTCATCTTTTTTGGATTTTTAAGCCCACTGGTAACTCTAAGCCCACCTCCCAGTGTACTTCCCGCTCCCCCTGCTTTTTACTTATAGAAATAGAAGCCAGGAATGCTTAAAGCTACAGGTGCTCCTTTTTATCATATTTTGGTTTTTTAAAACCCCCTCCAATGTATTTTCAAAAAGATTTCAGATCTTTTTGCAAACCTGGGGCCTTTTCAGGTTTGTGGAAATATCTGCCTTGTGCCTTCACAGCTCCAGTCGTCACAGTGAAGTATCCAAAGACTTGGCTGACTTCGCCCTTAGAATATAAGATGTGGTTTGCTAATCTGCTCTTGACTCTCTGTGGTTATGTAATCTGGGCAATTGCATGCAATTACAGTGTAATCCAGCACTATTGTGTTTCCAACAAGAAGCGTGTCTTTTACATTGGCTTGTGTACAGACCTGTGACATTTTCTTGATGAAACTGTTTCTGTATTTTGAACAAACTTTTTAGTCTGAAGCAGTTCATTCTGTCTCTCTCACACACACAATTCCATATGTGCTTTTTACACCTTTGCACGTTTTAAATTTCTGCATTGTTTAATCTGTGGCCTGTTATGCATGGACCAAGAAACATGGGTGTAGGACAGTTAAAAAAAACTGGTTTTGGTGGTGGTGAGGACTTTGCACAGATCCCGTGTTATTTTCCCCAAACTGGTTTTTTTGAGAATTGCGCTATTTGTGAGTCTTTTGAAAAATCCCAGGTTGCAGCCGCTCACAAGCGAACAGCCGGACAAAAGGTGCTTTATTTGCCTCCCTTTACAGAGGTGGGATCCAGCAGGTTCTCACCAGTTCCCGAGAGTGGGTTACTAATTATTTGTGTGTGCCGAGAGGGGGTTACTAATTGGGTCTGCTTTTCCGTCAGAAATTCCATTAGGTCCAAAAATCATAAAGAATCCTGTTGTTTCCTATGTGGCTGAGATTGGCGAAGGGTAGAAAACGGGATAATTCTCCCTGTTGGGCTGTTTAAAAAACATGTTTTAGAAATATGGTAAAGTTCCTTCTTTTGATTTCTAGAAACAAAATTAAGTATTTGAAAGTATTTGACAGGCAGTCAATTAGAGGAGAAGTAGTTGTTTCTGTTGGCAGTAGACGATAGGACTTGCTATAATGAGTTTAAATTATGGACAGAAAGATACCAGCTGGAAATTAGGAACTTTTTTTTTACAGTAAGAGTTTTTTACAGTAACAGAGAAATTACAGTAACAGAGAAATTATTAATGCCCTGCCCCCGGAATGCCCGGCCACACCCCCGCCGTGCCCCACCCAGCCCCATTGGCACGACGCCACTGTTTGAATCCCACCACCATGGGAACCTGTTACTAAAACTTTTGGATCCCACCATTGTCCCTTTACCTTTTACGTCTGCATTGCCACGCAATGCCACGCGTTGCCACGCAATGGTCGTATTGTGAGATGTCAGCAAGGCTGAGGGTGTTCATTTGTACATGCCTGTGTGGCTGCGCAACGGTGGGAAGTAAATTTTTTAAAAGAGACGTGTCTCTGTGTGAAGGCATGACAGCAACTCTGGATTGTTTCTGTGGGCTCCAGTCACTGGCTGCACAGATGCATGCAAATGCGAAAACAGGAAAAAGGGTTACTTTATCCTGTTATACATTTGCCTTGCAGAGGGGGTGAATGTGAATGTTTAGACCAGTTTTTTTCCCTTAATGTGTAGTCTGTATCATTCTATACAAGTCTGCCATATCTTTGGATCAAGGTGTCTCCCCTGCCAGGTAAGTATGTGAATCTTACTCCTTTACATTTACCCGATCTCACCGATTTAATTAGATTACACCACTTGTTGGACAATCCTGATCCTTCTCTCTGTATGGTAGAGGCAGACTTTCTTCTGGAAATTACTAAACGCCAGTAGATTTCTTTCAACCTAACATTTATTTCCTGTATTGTATATGCTTTTTAATCCGTTTTTTATTATTGTTGTACTGTTGTCTATGCCAATAAAGGCTTGCTAAACCATATCTTTGGATACTTAAATCCTTTGACTGGAGCTGTGAATGGACAAGGCAGATTTCCCCCACAGACCTGAAAAGAGTCCCAGGTTTGCAAAAAAATCTGAAATCTTAAAAAAAAATATTGGAGGGGGTTAAAAAAAAACACCCCCAAAATGATTCCCTTTAGGCCTGTAGCTTTAAACAGTGGCTCCAGACTTCAGTTTCTATGAGTAAAAGGCAGGGAGAAGCAGAAGTACTTCTTTTGTTCTCTCCAGCTATCAGTTCATACTTATATTATGGTAAAGAGAGCCAGTATGGTGTAGTGGTGAAGAGCAGGTGCATTCCAATCTGGAGGACCGGGTTTGATTCCCTACTCTACCACTTGAGCTGTGGAGGCTTATCTGGGGAACCAGATTAGTTTGCGCATTCCAACACAGGCCTGCTGGGTGACCTTGGGCTCATCTCAGTTTTTCGGCGCTCTCTCAGCCCCTCTACCTCACAGGGTGTTTGTTGTGAGTGGGGGGAGGGGGATAGATAGATAGATAGATATTTATTACGGCCTTTTGGCCAGCCAATAGTTTAAAATCAGAGTACATGTGAATACATAGCACTCCACTTATACAAAAATATAATATAAATTAAAATCCATTATAAAATCTATTGATAAATAACATTAGCTTCTGGCATTATTACAGTCCTCATCACACAGTGCAGCTCTTTGTCTTAATAATGAACTACGCTTGTTGTGTAGCAATATACAAAATTTAGCTACCTTCTGTGAAATGGCAGAAACACGATCTTCTAATAATATTCTTACAGAATTTGTATCTGAGTTATCTATGAATGGATATACATGACGTGTTAACAATGGTTGGATCAACAGCTTCCTTTCACCTTCATGTAACTTGCAATGCAGTAAGATATGTGACATTGAGTCTACTTCCCCTGAGCCGCACACACAGGTTCTCCTGTGCCTTGGAATATTTTGGAATCGTCCCATCAGATTAGCTGACGGGAAGGCATCGAAGCGAGCCCTAGAAAAAGCCCATCGGCTTCTTGCTGATGTTATATCAGATAGATTGGGGGAGGGGGATATAAATCCAACTCTTCTCCTCCTCCTCTTCCTCTTTCTCCTCCTCCTCAGACACAGCAGGTCATACCAGTGATGGGTATTTGCCCCCCTGTAGCTTTCTTGCGTCACCGACCTCAGCTGACTGGTCCTTTCAGTGTTGATAGAGGCCCCGTGGCTTGTCAGAGATTTTTCAGGGCAGTGGACCATCTGGAAATTTCCCTGTAGATTAAAGCCCATTTCTATCTTGATCGTACCTCTTGAAGGAATTCTCCTCATCATTTACTTTGGTTATCCCCTCTCTCCCTCTTCCTCCATATTTACAGCCAACATGGCTGAGAGGGTAAAAAGAACACAGATTTATTCCTCATTTCACCAGATGGTGGCACCCAAAGACTATATGTTGAGATCCATTTACCACCAGTGAACTCCCAAATCCCTTTTTGTTTGCTCTTCTTAATCTTGGTTCCCCTCCTCCTTATTATTTGCCGATTTGATTGAATTATGTAACAAGCAGTACTGTAATTTTGCTCGGTGCAACGATAACGATTCTTCCTTGGGAGTTCGGAGGGTCATCAACTCTGGTTTGGGAAATTCCTGGAGATCTGGAGAGGCAGATTGGGGAGGGTGGAGTTTAGGGCAAAGGTGGAACAACAATAGGGTATAATTTCATAGAGCCCACCCTTCAAAGCAGCCATTCCCCCCAGGAGAACTGGTCTCTCTGGTCTGGAGATCAGTTTCAATTTAGGAAGGTCTCCAGGCCCCACCTGGAGTTTATCACAACAGCTGGTTCTAGAGCAGGGGTCCTCAAACTTTTTAAACAGGGCCTCAGTTCACTGTCCCTCAGACTGTTGGAGGGCCGGACTAAAAAAACTATGAACAAATTCCTATGCACAAATGATTGTAAAATGTTTGATTTCACCTTTCAGCCTTTCTGTCATGGTCTATTTTTAGAACAGTGACCAAAGTATGTCAAGTACAGGGTGGGCTCCAAATATTGTTGGGGAGGCTGTGGAATACCTTCCCCTGTAAAAAAAAAAAAAAAGCAGAACTTTCCCAATGAAGCATTCCATCTAACCCAGGATCAGGTATCTTCCTGGGTTCTTTCCTCCCTAGCAGCCAGCGAGCGATTCGCCAGCCTGGCTGATGCCAATGGGAGTGAGGCGGAACAGAAAGCCTGAGAGCAACACATGGGGTGGCCGAGAGGGAAGGGCAGAGCAGGCGTTGCCACGTGTAAGGTTTCCAACTCTGGGTCAGAAAATTCATGGAGATTTGGGGATGCCATCATGTAATTGCAATCAACAGCCGTTGGGGCCGGTTCCTACTCTCTCTCGAGCCCCCACTGCACATGAATGGAGCCATCGCCGCCATGTCTGGCGGGCCGGATAAATGCCCTCAGGGGGCCACATTTGGCCCCCGGGCCGTAGTTTGGGGACCCCTGTTCTAGAGCGTTGGGATGGAGTTTGGGAAAGAAAAACCCTGTGGTAAAACTGTAGATTTTCAGGTGTACGCTAGAGTGTCATACTGATGCAGTGACATCACTTCCAGGTTTGAGGTGGAAGTGATGTTGCGGCAGTGACGCAGTGCCAGCCCCTGCCTCATTTCCCTCTTGCTGCTCCACTGAATCTCAGCTGGAATGAGATGCCATAGGTCCCGCCCTCTGAAGTTTTGAATAAATGAATAAAAAGGTTATTGTTGAGGCCATAGGCCATAACAACATACAGGTTAAATACCAACAAATTAAACGTGCGATAAAATATCTAATAGGGAAAATCAAACATTATTAAGATAATGAAACAGGCGGGCTAGTTGCTGCATCAAGATTGCCCTCCAAATTTATAGAAATAATATAGTATATAGAGGATTGCAAAAGTACAAATATGGTATACAGAAATGATTATTAAAAGTAATTTCTTCTTTTAAATACAAGAATCTTATAGACTGTAGAAAAAAATTGTTTGATAGATGTGAGTCTTTAGGCGCTGTATGTCGAAAAAACAAAGTAAATAACGAAATATAAGGGTGAATGGAGGGAAGTCACTCCCTATTTATCTTTGATCTTTTTTTCTTATATATATAACTTTATTATATATATCCACTATTCTATACGTTACTTAATTTCTTTTATTTCATGTTTTTAGGTTTGTATGACTATTTCACTTTTTTCCTTATTGTCCTATGCTTAATCCATAATATTTAGAGAATAGAGTTTTTTTTTATTCAGACTAGTAAGCAATATTTATCCTCTCTTTCCTTATGTTATTCTTGTACGTATAGGCTAAATCAAATGTACATGCAAAGTACAAAATGTATTATATGCACTCTGTAAATCTTTTTTCTTTTCTCCTTTTCTAATTTTATTACACAAAATTAATAAATATATATTAAAAAATATTGCCCTCCAAATTCAATGGTTTCCATAGAGTTCAGAGGTAATAGAGTGTCCCCTCAGGTGTGATGCTGGCACTTCTGCATCACACTGGAAGTGATTTCTTTGTGCACTGGCACCATTCACTCCACCCCTTCCACCCGCCTTCTTCCGCGTGCCAGTCAGGTGAGTGTTGGTGGGTAGCGGCAGGAATCAGTAGGTGATGGCCCACCGTCTACCTGGAGTTTACCATTCCAGGAGAACTCCAGGCCCGACGTGGAGGTTGGCAACCTGTCCTGTGAAAATGAGCATTCCCGCGAGACTTTGGATGAAGGTGTGACTTTATCTCTGGTCGGGGGAATCCCCCTGCCGTATCCTGGCTCTGATACCCACTGGCAAAAGACCCAGCTCAGCTATGAGGTGTGGCTTCTTAAACGAGCCAGGCAGATTTGTTGGCACTGCTGGCACTTTGATTCCTGTTGCTGTCCCCGTGCCAGCCAGCCAGCCAGCCAGCCAGCCACTCCCTAGGGCACAGTAAGGGTGGAACTATGCTGCCAGGCCAGCTGGGCATCTGCCAAACTCAGAGGGGTGGGCTTTAAGTTTGCCGGTCCCCTCTCGAGAGTGGGAATCCCCAGTCCCAGGTCCCATTGCCTACCACCACTCCAAGTGGCAGCAGGAGGAAAAAAGTCAGAGTGGCATAGTGTGTGGTGTTATATCACCTCCCTTAACAATAGCTCTCCATTTTACCATAGAGTTTCTGCCAATTCCTAGAGCTACGCTGTGGGTTTTTACTGGAAGCGACGTAAGACCACAAATGATGTCGCGCCCCCTTACTTTCCTGCCTCCCCAAACCTTGAGGTGGAACCTGGAAGTTTCCTGGAATTACAAATGATCTCCAGTTTACAGAGAAGAAGAAGAAGAAAAGTTGGATTTATATCCCCCTTTCTCTCCTATAGGAGACTCAAGGGGGCTTAAAAACTCCTTACCCTTCCCCCCTCACAACAAACACCCTGTGAGGTGGGTGGGGCTGAGAGAGCTCCGAGAAGCTGTGACTAGCCCAAGGTCACCCAGCTGGCGTGTGTGGGAGTGTACAGGTTAATCTGAATTCCCCAGATAAGCCTCCACAGCTCAGGCGGCAGAGCGGGGAATCAAACCAGGTTCCTTCAGATTAGAGTACACCTGCTCTTAACCACTACACCACTGCTGCTCCTTTCCTTTGAAGCCAATGGCTGTTTTGGACGAAGACGTTTATGAGATTATTGTCCACTGAGAAGCCTCCCATCGCCAAACCCTCCCATCCCCCTGGGGTTGGCATCAGTGGTGGGATTCCAAAATTTTAGTAACAGTTCCCATGGTGGTGGGATTCAAACTGTGGCGTAGCACCAATGGGGCTGGGCGGGGTATGATGGGGGCGTGGCCGGGCATTCCGGAGTCAGGGCATTCCTGGCCGGGGCTGTGGCAAGGACGCAGCCGCTGCGCCGGTCCTTTGGCGGTAAACGAATGCACGCAGGCACAGGCTGCCGTGCACGCTGGTGCACCTCCTGCTAGACTGCTTCCAGTTCTGCGCGCTACTGCTGAGAGGAGGGGCGTTGCTAAGGCAAAAATCACGTGGCAAAATCACCAATTAGTAACCCCATCTCGGCACACACAAATAATTCCCACCTCTGGTTGACATTCCTATTGCAAGCTGATTGATCCTGCTGTTGTATCTTTAACAGCAGCCTAACGTGTTCAATTTTAGATAGCAAAGTTTTTGTTTACAATCCACTATTAACTTTGTGCCAGGGAAAGCTTCACTGCTAACTTTTAGCGTGGTGGGCTGCCATAAAGAGCAGAGGAGCGGAACCAGTTACTGAATGACCTCTTGTTCGGCTGTGTGCGCTCCTGAGTGAGGGACGATCACATGTTAACCGGGAGAAGAGAAAACAAAGCTGAAACAGCAGTCAACCGCTGCTACGACAAGAAAGGACTTGAATAAAAAATGTGGGATCGCTTTAATCGAGAACTGCAAAATGAGCGATTCCTTGTCCTTAACCCGTTGCGAGAACAGCTCGTGCAAATGGAGCAGGTGCTCCCAGATATTACAGCGGGAAACCTTTTGATGTGGCTTCTGGAACTCACACACAAGTGGACTTTCAAGAGCCGGAGAAGACCTGTGGGCTAAATTGGGAGGAATGAGAAAATAGGCCAAGGAATTACAGCCTTTGATGATGAAACTATCCCAAGGGTATGGAGATGAGTACCCAAGGGAGGGAGAATTTAGAAGAAGAAGAAGAAGAAGAAGAAGAAGAAGAAGAAGAAGAGGAGGAGGAGGAGGAGGAGGAGGAGGAGGAGTAGTTTGGATTTATATCCCCCTTTCTCTCCTGCAGGAGACTCAAAGGGGCTGACAATCTCCTTGCCCTTCCCCCCTCATAACAAACACCCTGTGAGGTAGGTGGGGCTGAGAGAGCTCCGAGAAGCTGTGACTAGCCCAAGGTCACCCAGCTGGTGTGTGTGGGAGTGCACAGGCTAATCTGAATTCCCCAGATAAGCCTCCACAGCTCAGGCGGCAGAGCTGGGAATCAAACCCGGTTCCTCCAGATTAGATACACGAGCTCTTAACCTCCTACGCCACTGCTGCTCCCTTCCAAATCCTTCCAAATCAAGCAGCTATTACAAAAATTAAATACAGAAGAACCCTTTGCCTAGCCCTACTACGTGGTGGTGGGTAGCAAATCAGAAGGGAGTTTTTGTTCCTATGAAGGGAACAAAACATCAGTGAGAATGGAAGGAATCAAAGGGAACAAAAAATCAGTGAGAGTGGAAGGAATCTCCTGAAATTGTCTCCATTCTCTTGGTGAGAAGATAAGGCCCCCTGATCAGGTAGAAGGTGATGCGAAAGCTTTTGAGAGCGGCTCCTGGTCTGAGTAGACAGTAGTGACCTTGAGACCCAGTGTGGCGTAGTGGTTCAGAGCAGGCGGATTCGAATCTGGGGTTTGATTCCCCACTCCTCCACCTGAGTGGCGGAGGCTTATCTGGTGAACCAGATGTGTTTCCGCACACTTAACATTCCTGCTGGGTGACATTGGGCTAGTCACGGTTCTCTCAGAACTCTCTCAGCCCCACCTACCTCACAAGGTGTCTGTTTTGGGGAGAGGGAGGGAAAGTAGCTTATAAGACACCTTATTATTAGACCGTCCAATCCCCCAAAGGGCTCTGGAGAGAAAGGTGGGATATAAATCCAAACTCTTCTTCTTTGATGGACTAATAATCTGATTCATTATAAGGCTGTTTCACATGTGTTTGTGTGAGTGTAAAATCTAACGATGCGCAGTAGGGTAAGGATGAAGCCTTATCTTTCTAGTTGAGAAAAGAGAATGCTTAGAGAAGAGAGTTTAGATTTATATCCCCCCCTTTCTCTCCTGTAGGAGACTCAAAGGGGTTTACAATCTCCTTGCCCTTCCCCAAACACCCTGTGAGGTGGGTGGGGCTGAGAGAGCTCAGAAGAACTGTGACTAGCCCAAGGCCACCCAGCTGGCATGTGTGGGAGCGCGCAGGCTAATCTGAATTTTCCAGATAAGCCTCCGCAGCTCAAGCGGCAGAGCAGGGAATCAAACCCAGTTCCTCCAGATTAGAATACACCTGCTCTTAACCACTGCGCCACTGCTGCTCCTTACCAGTTACTTCTTCTTTGAGGTGGTGGACTCTATGAGAAAGCATGGTTAATTTGAAGAATTCGAGACCTGTCCACTTCTATAACATGTTAGAGGGGAAGCGTTTATGGATAATAATGGTGTGTTGGGAAAGAACTGGGGGGTGTCATCCTCCCTCCCTTCACTTATTTTGTATGGATACCTGAGAAGACTGGAAGCTGCGTAGCTCCCTCACTAGCAAGGCTGCCTGCCAAAACTCTGTGTTGCTGTGCTAAGCATGAAAACAATCTCAGTTCCCTGGGAGAAACTTGTACTGTTCGAGTCAGGGTTAGCGCATCCCTCATTCCCTCTCCCGCCCCGAGAGCTGAAACACAGCAATAGGTTTTGCAAGCACCATTTTATGTTTAGCAGCTTGTACCTTTCTATCATCAGTATCCACTGGTGTAATGCCCATTGGGCAAGGTGGGCAGCTGCCCAGGGCATCACCTTGTGGGGGGGGCATCAAAATGCTGGGTTCGTTTTTGGGTATTTTAGTGGTTTTCCATTTTTGGCCTGCAGGGGGCGCAGTTTTTAGGCTAGCAACACCAAAATTTCAGCGTATCATCAGGAGACGGTCCTTATGCTACCCCCCAAGTTTGGTGAGGTTTGGTTCAGGGAGTCCAAAGTTGTGGACTCCCAAAGGGGGTGCCCCTATCCCCCATTGTTTCCAATGGGAGCTAATAGGAGATGGGGACTACAGTTTTGAGGGTCCATAACTTTGGCCCCCCTGAACCAAACTGCACCGAACCTGGGACAGTCTCCTGACGAGACCCTGAAAGTTTTGAGACTGTGCCTTCAGAAATGTGCCCCCCTCCAGCCTGCAAACCCCATTGACAGCAATGCAGAAAACTCAATGCAGAACAAAGATTCTTGGGCAAATTTCAGGATGTTCTTGCAGGGAGAGTGGAGTGGCCAACCATTGGCGGGGGGGGGGGGGCATCCAACTCAGGTTTTGCCCAGGGCTACAGTTTGCCTCGTTACGCCCCTGTCAGGATCCAAATCGCAAACCTCTCTTTGTAATACACAAACCAGCAACTGCTTCTATCTTCTCTTAGCAGTTTGAGACTTCCGTTGCTTTCAAATGCTGTTTTCAACTGCAGCTGACATTACGATGCGTCGTTTGTTCAGTATTAGTTCGTTACATTATTGAGAAGTGTCTTGAATGCCTGTTGGGCAAAAAGAAGGCGCATAATTTTTTTCCAGAAATGAATTAGAAATGGTGGGGGAAAGTCATGTACATTCCCTCGGGTTCCTCGGTGGAAGCATAATACAGCGTTTGGCCTTCAAGTTCAATAATAGGGCAGGTGTGGGCGTCCTGCTAGTACAGGAAAATTTTGAAGGCACAAGAACCACAGCGATCTTCAAACTGAACTCCCCTATTTGCCGGCTGCAGATTCCCAAATCAAATTATTTATCATTTGCATCACTTCGGGCACTTGCAAGATGAAATATACACTTTTAGAGCACTTTTTTTGACTCTAATTAAACATGTCTCCAAAGCCTGCCAGAAATGTTTGTGCCCAAGGCAACGTTTTGACTTGGTGCTATGAGAAGCCCAGCTCATTAATTTCTGATTGATTTTTGCACAAACTCTCTGTGGGTCTGGAAGGGTTCTGAATATTGACTAATGGCTGCCGGCTTTCGAACAGGGACTTGGTTTTGCATGAAGTGCCGCTGATGGCAGAAATAAGAATTTCATAGCTGGCTAATGGTGTCGGGTGGTGGTGGTGGTGAGTTGTGGCGATTCTGGAAATGACAGGAATGGTGGCCGTTTCCCCACTTTTAAAAATGACGTCGGTTTCATCCGGCATGGATTTTTTCAGCGCGGGGATTGTGTTCCCCGGCTTCCCCACTGCCCCGCGCTCTGCGCAGGGTCATTAAAAGGCACCGTTTTCAGCAGCGCCGGAAATGACGCGCGCTGAGGGAGAGCGAGAGCAGCAGAGTCCGGCCGGCTGCGTTGTCGCCGCTCCTGTAGTGGGGAGTGCCGCTGGACCCCGCGCTACTTGGCAAGAGTAGCGCGCAGCAAACGGTGAGTGGGGAAAGCACCGGAAGCAGTTTTGCACAGATAGAGATCCCCCTCAGTTACCTTAAAAGCCTCTGTCTTCCTGAGCAACATCACCTCAGGATCAAACAATATCAACCATGTTATCTAGGTTGTTCCCCATATGCAGTGGTGGGATTCAGCAGGCTCACACCACTTCGGCAGAACCGGTTGTTAAAATGGTGCTTGCAAACAACCAGTTGTTAAATTATCTGAATCCCAACACCAGAAGCGGTTTTTAAATTATTTGAATCCCACCACTGCCCATATGGATGTGGAACGCTGCAGCAGTCAGGCCCCTTCCGCACCTGCAGAATAATGCACTTTCAATCCACTTTCAATGCACTTTGCCGCTGGATTTTACTGTACGGAATAGCAAAATCCACTTGCAAAACAATTGTGAAAGTGAATTGAAGGTGCATTCTATTCTGTGTGGAAGAGGCCTCCGTGGTGGTAATATTTGAAACTTGCCACCACGGAGGCCTCTTCCACAAAAGGAATTCTGAAAAGGAGTGAAGCCAGTAAGTTGGAATTCATCAGTGACCCTAACACTATGCAAATTGGACAGAACACTAATAATACTTAGCTTCACACATCTTTGCAATCTTTCCATACAGTACTGTAAAATATTATTATTGTTATCCCCAGGCTGCTTCTGGGGAGATCTCAATTCATTTATTTTTATTTGATTCAATACAATATTTATAACCCACCTTTCCCCATAGCTCAAGGCAAACTGACAAATTAGAATTCAGGTGCGTTTACTGAGACGCCAGGGAGCCGTGCTGCTAAGTAATGCCCGGGCACTAGTGCGGCTGTGGCATCTATACTCCTCTGGTGTAGGCCCCAGTGCCCTTGATGTTGTTCTCAGAGCTGACCTATTAGCTTCCGGAGCCCTATCACCTGGGAACACCCCCTTTTGCTGGTGTGGACATGCGCCAGCAATGAGAGCGGTACGGCATATTGGGCTGCATAGGGCAGAGGTGGGATCCAGCAGGTTCTCACAGGTTCCCGAGAGTAGGTTACTAATTATTTGTGTGTGCCAAGAGCGGGTTACTAATTGGTGATTTTGCTGTGTGATTTTTGCCTTAGTTACTCCCCTCCTCTCAGCAGTAGCGCGCAGAACTTGAAGCAGTCTAGCAGGAGGTGCACCGGCGTGCGTGGCAGCCTGCGCCTGCGTGCATTCGTTTCCCACCCAAGGACTGGCGCAGCACCTGCGTCCTTGCCACAGCCTCGCCCAGGAATGCCCTGCCCCTGGAATGCCCTGTCACACCCCCATCACGCCCCGCCCAGCCCCATTGGCGCTATGCCATAGTTTGAATCCCACCACCATGGGAACCTGTTACTAAAATTTTTGGATCCCACCACTGGCATAGGGGCTTTTCATTGCCATTGGGTGAAATTACCTGTTTTCTTGTGGGGCGCAGCGCCGCAAATCTCTGTGGAGTCAGCAGCACTGTGCTCTGCCTGACCTTCACACCACTACCCCCCTCCCTGGACTGGGCTGCCCATCACAGAGAATGAAATAAAATCCCGAATAACCTCCTTTCTCTTTAAAAAAATACTAGCAATCGTTTATTTTTCTTTTTTGCTGACTTATGGCAACCCCTGGTGGGGTTTTCAAAACAAGAGACACTCAGGCTCCTTCTGCACTTGCAGAATAATGCACTTTCAAGCCACTTTCATGATTGTTTGCATTGGATTTGGCTATTCCACACAGCTGCAAAGTGGATTGAAAGTGCATTGTTCTGCATGCGCGGAAGGGGCCTCAGAGGTGGTTTCCCATTGCCTGTCTCCATGCCACAAACCCGTGTCTTCTGTGGAGGGCTCCCATCCAAATACTTGCTAGGGTTGACCATACTTATTTAGCTTCTAAGATCTGATGAGATCAGGGCTACAATGCTATAGTGATAAATTATTTTAAGAGCCAGAAAAAGCACACTGATGGTGAACCTGACGCAACTTTCAAAGCAGTGGAACAATACAGGCATTTTGGAGACTGAAATGACACTCCAATATACCAGGGTCAAGTCAGGGTTGAAGCATTAAACAGCCTTGAAGCCCAGCTTTATAACAGCACTTTAGACCCCGAGGCCCCTCCCACACAGGCAGAATAATGCACTTTCAATCCACTTTCAATGCACTTTGCAGCTGGAATTTACTGTGCGGAATAGGAAAATCCACTTGCAAACCATTGTGAAAGTGGATTGAAAGTGCATTATTCTGCCTGTGCGGAAGGGGCCATAGTGACAAATGGTAGCTGTGAAATCACTCTGGTAGTTCTACTTGGCCGCAGTGCACCCAAGAGCCCACATGGGGGTGTGTAATTTATCAGCCACACCACACCCCTCCAACTGCGGTGCCCATATTAGTAAAGAGGAACTGAGAGGAAGCTGGAAGGAGGCTCATGTTTCTTACCAGTCAACAGGATGAAGTCTTGATGTGACTGCCAAAAAAGTGTTGCAGTGTGCCAACAGCATGTGCCAATGTGCTATGAAATACTACTTGTATTTAAAAACACACACACACACAAACATTCACCTCCTTTCCTCCACTCCACACAGCCCATACTGATACCTTATTATTAGTACTTTTGTCAGACTGTTTTCAGAAGAACTCCTTGAATCTTTATTGAGGATTCTTCAATATGAAAATCAACCAAACTTCCTTAAAACCAAGAAGAAGAAGAAGAAGAAGAAGAAGAAGAAGAAGAAGAAGAAGAAGAAGAAGAAGAAGAAGAGGAGGAGGAGGAGGAGGAGTTTGGATTTATATCCCCCCTTTCTCTCCTGCAGGAGACTCAAAGGGGCTGACAATCTCCTTGCCCTTCCCCCCTCACAACAAACACCTTGTGAGATAGGTGGGGCTGAGAAAGCTCCAAGAAGCTGTGACTAGCCCAAGGTCACCCAGCTGGCGTGTGTGGGAGTGTACAGGCTAATCTGAATTCCCCAGATAAGCCTCCACAGCTCAGGCAGCAGAGCTGGGAATCAAACCCGTTTCCTCCAGATTAGATACACGAGCTCTTAACCTCCTACACTACTGCTGCTCCAACAGAAACTCCTACAACTCAATTGCCTTGTATGGGTGTGCATTTTACTTTGTATGCATTCTTAGTTGAGTACATACATAAGCATTCCTGTGGCATAGAATAGTACGCTGCAGTGCTGTAGTCAGTGTTCTGCTCATGTTCAATCCCGACGGAAGTTGGTTTCAAGTCACCCGCTCAAGGTAGACTCAGCCTTCCGTCTTCCTGAGGTCAATGAAATGAGTACCCAGATTGCTGGAAGTAAAGTGTAGATGATTGGAGAAGGCAATGGCAAACTACCTTGTTAACACAGTCTGCCTAGTCACTAGTGAATGCTGTTATGTGATATCACCCCATGGGTCAGTAATGACCTGGTGCTTCTGTAACCCCCATACCCAGAATGGGTTGACCCAGTAAGGGGTGGAGACTCAAAGCAGCAAGAGGCTGCAGCAGACCTCATGTAGATTGGAGGAGACAAGGCTACCAGACTCGGACCTTGATTTGTATAAGCCCTTAACACCTTGTTAAGGTAACTGCAATGTTGTTGGGAACTACTGGGAAGGTAGTTGTTTGTTTTTGCTATGTTGTAAATGTTGGAGTTTATTGTTTCAGGGTTTCTTTTTGTGGTTGTAATGGGTGAGAGTTCTCCTGGAAACCTTCATCATGTTGAATCCTGTTCATCAAGCCCTTGGAGTCTTCAGGAGCCAACCCACTTGCAAAGAAGAATTGGACTTGGCAGTATCAGTAGACTGTAAATATAAGGACTTGAAAATGCAACCGGAACAGGACCTTGAAGTGTGATGTTAAATGTTGATGTTATGTCTTAAGAAAGTAAACCATTTTGATTTTTTTAAAATTTGTTGTTGCAAACTCATTCCAGGTTCTGCCCTACAGAACCCACAGATAGAGGCTACACTTCCAAAGGGGGCTACCTTTCCCTTTTACATGTTAACCTCTTACCTCCTTTAAATGCTTTAGCAGGCTCACAGATTTAGGTGCCAATGGGAGTTTCCCTCCCTAAGATAATGTAAGCGAGATAAGGGTAAAGATGCCAGCGGGCATACAGGATGAACAAGCTGGAGTTTGGACCGTTGTCAGTTTTGGAGAGCGCCAGCCCCTCCACTTCTCCATTTTTCACCAGAACGTTTCTTGTGCTGAAAGCAAGCTCTCATTCTTTAAATGCAAGGTATCTTGTCACAATTTTTAAAAGCCCCGTTTTCATAATAGTCACAGGAGGGTCAAATCACTGTTATGTGGGGAACAGCGCCCCCCCCCCCCACTGTGGCACTAGTAGTCATGTTTTGTCTTCATGCACAGTGACAAAAAAGTGTTGAATGTGTAACAGGCTACCTTCTGTGACAGATATCCATGTAATAATATGGAAAGAGCTTCTGAGCATTTTAAAAGACTCAAACAAGACACCTAACTAGAGTTGCAAGTGATCTGTTCTTAAATTATATTAAACCTTGACATGGTGTCATCTCAGATTCAAAGATAATGAATTCCAGGACCTGAATAAATTAGCGAGATAGCATAAATGGACAGATTCCTCTTACTTTGTGCTTGCAATTTTTTACTTAGGGAATGGGTAGAATTGCTTTTTGATTTTAAAAAGTCTCCAACGGCATGTACAAATTAGGATGCGAGGTAAAAATTTTAGATAGGAATTTCCAATGACAACTTCAGCAGAGTGCAAATATAGTCTTTTTCTCTCTCTCTGCCCCCTTCCACACATGCAGAATAATGCACTTTCAATCCACTTTCAATCCACTTTCAAGCTGGATTTTGATAGGCCCCTTATGCACATGCAGAATAATGCACTTTCAATCCACTTTCAATCCACTTTCAAGCTGGATTTTAATAGGCCCCTTCCGCACATGCAGAATAATGCACTTTCAATCCACTTTCAATCCACTTTAAAGCTGGATTTTAATAGGCCCCTTCCGCACATGCAGAATAATGCACTTTCAATCCACTTTCACAATTGTTTGCAAACGGATTTTGCTATTCCGCACAGTAAAATCCAGCTTCAAACTGCATTGAAAATGGATTGAAAGTGCATTATTCTGCATGTGCGGAAGAGACCTATCATGGGAAGAGTCAGTAGTCATGTGCACGTATAACAGTGAATGCACATACACGTGTACATCTCTTTGTCAGTAAAAGCCAAATTGTGTTCACTTTATGAATGAAATCGGGAACTGGTAAAGGTGGGCTTTATTCAAACGTTCAGTAGTACATTTGTTGAGTGTAAATAAGAATTACTCCATGCATGTGAAAAGAAAAATCATATGTACATTTGTACATGGATTGTACATGGATTCACAGTAACTTGTGACCAAGTCTGCGTGTGTGTTTATGTATGTTAAGCGCTGTCAAGTTGCTTCCTGCACAAGGCAGTGATGGCGAACCTTTTTGAGACCAAGTGCCCAAATTGCAACCCTTATTTGTTGCAAAGTGCCAACCCAGCAATTTAACCTGAATGCTGAGGTTTTAGTTTAGAAAAAAAACAGTTGGCTCTCTCTTCCTTCGTCCTACCCGCTCGAGCAGGGGCCAGCCTGCTGTAGGATCCAGCAAGTCCCACGCACACCGCTCTGTGCCTCTCTAGCAGCTCTGTGCCTCTCTCCCGCCAGCTGAGTCCTCCCTGCTCACTGCGGTGCGCACACGACATGCTCAGTGGCCCAGGCCAGCCTAGATGGGTGTGTGTGTGTGTGTGGGGGGGTGATTTTCCACCCCCACATGATGAACTCTATGTGTGCGTGCCCACAGAAAGGGCTCTGAGTGCCACCTTTGGCACCCATGCCATAGGTTCGCCATCACTGACATAGGGCGACCCTATGGATTTATGACCTCCATGATGTCCTATTGTCAAGTGCTTTGCTCAGGTCTTGCAAATTAAGGGTCATGGCTTCATTTATACAGTCAATGCATGTTATGTTAGCTTTCTCTCTTGTCTTGCTGCCTTCAACCCTTCCTAGAGTTATTGTTTTTTCCCAGAGACTTTTGTCTTCTCATTATGGGACCAAAGTACAACAGCCTCAGTTTGGCTATTTTAGCTTCTAGGGAGAGTTTAGGTTTGATTGGATCCAACACCCCCACTGATTTTTCATTTTGGTTGTCCACGAGATCAGAAGTCCAAAAGTGCTCACAGACTCAAAAAGGTTGGCGACCCCCCATTCTAACCATTACGCCATGCCAGCCCTTTCCAAAGCATCTCTTTCCAAAGCGCCATTCGTTTTCTTACGTGTTCTTTTGTTGACCTCCTTTATTTTTATTATCATTTTTGTTTTCACTGCAGCAGCTGCAGGCCGGGGCAATGGCCACCTGGATGCCTCTGCAGGCGATAGAGCTGCGATCGCAGCAGGGTGTGGATAAATGGCTAGTGGGGCCAGGTGCAGCCCAGCTGCCAGTCATGGGATGTGCAGCATCTGTGCACTGTAGCTGTAACAGCCCTGGGGCCTCCCCCACTTTCTCTGGAGAGAACGGCTTCTGCAGCGGCGCACAATGACCATCAGAATACTTAGGAGGTAACGGACCAAGAAATGGCATTGTTCTGCCCCCCCCGAGTGGATCTATTTTTGGTGCCCTGTACTTGGCTAGGACAGAGTGGGGCAGACACAAGCCAGGTTCAACAGTTCTTACAATTACTGGAGAGAAACAAGACTCTAACTCCTCCCTTGGGTCTTTTTAAGTCAGAGCACTTGCTTGTCTTGAGCAGGTTTGCAGCTGTAGACTGTGTCTTCTCTTGGTTGCTTTCAAGAAAGTCCGCTGAGTCTTGCTTCCTTTCAGTTCTTTCAGTCTTTTTCTAGTTCTAACTGCTGTTAAACTTAACTTGTGCTCTATGGGCCACCATATAATAATATGGACGTCACGAATATTCCGGTCTCCAACTACCCTTAGCACCTCACTCTGACTGACTGGCTAGAACTAAAACAGGGGATTGCTGGGTAAAGAAAGGAAACTGCCTATTGGGAAATGTCTAAAAGGGACAGGGGCTAACTAAAAAACCCTCCCTTAGAAGACTTAACAATGAATTAAAGCCATGCTAACTATGGGGAAACTAAAGCTTAATGGGGAAATAACAAAAGCCTCTGTGGGGGCATGACAGGCATTGGGTGATTCATTATTATTTTCACTCATTTTTGTGATCATTACAATCTGGTTATTTCCAGATTAAGAGGACTCATCAATGGCAAACCTTAATCTGGGTGGCCCAGGCTATTCCAGTCTTATCAGATCTTGGAAGTAATCATGGTCAACCCAGGTTAGTACTTGGATGGGAGACCACGAAGGCTGCTACACAGAGGCTGAATGCCTTGACAGAGTACCATAAACGGTGGAAAGGGCTGTCAAGTTGCGGCTAACTTATGGCAAACCACCTCTGTTTGTCTTCTGTCCAGAAAATCAGGAGGGTTCCCATAAGTTGGCCACAGCTTGATGGCCCTTTCCACCACTGTTGGTACCCTGTCAAGGCATTCTGCCCTGCTAAATCATCGATAAATAAAAAATCTATAAAATTCAATACAATATAACCTGTTGACGGCTTTGAAGGTTAGTTAGTCGGTCAACTGGTCACAGACCAGCATGAGGTAAATAAAGGATAACATGTATTACAGAAGAACAGCAGTGGCATAGTGGTTAAGAGCAGGTGCATTCTAATCTGGAGGAACCGGGTTTCATCCCCCGCTCTGCTGCCTGACCTGTGGAGGCTTATCTGGGGAATTCAGATTAGCCTGTGCACTCCAACACATGCCAGCTGGGTGACCTTGGGCTAGTCACAGCTTTTCGGAGCTCTCTCAGCCCCATCCACCTCACAGGGTGTTTGTTGTGAAGGTGGAAGGGCAAGTAGATTGTAAGCCCCTTTGAGTCTCCTACAGGAGAGAAAGGGGGGATATAAATCCAAACTCCTCCTCCTCCTCCTCCTCCTCCTCCTCCTCCTCTTCTTCTTCTAAAACATAGTAAAACTGTAGATCTGTATCTAAAAGGAATAAAAGCAAAACCTACTGGTAAAAGGAAATCGGAGGCGCAAAAGGTACGGGAATTTAAAGGAAACAGAATAAAAACATAAATGCTAATGAAGAAGAAAAATTAAAAGTTCAATTTTTAAAAGTTTAACTATAAAGGGGAAATAGACATAATTAATAATAAAATTGGTAGTTCAAAGGCTATAACTATCAAATCGTTGAGCCTACTTTATTGCAAAGATCATCCTGTGGCTACACTACTACATAGAACTCGGCCGAGCTTTGAAACTCATCTTTGCATTGTTGATGTAAGAACAGCCAACTGGATCAGACGAGTGGTCCTTCTAGTCCAGCATACTGCTTAACATCCTGGCCAACCAGTTGCCCTCAAGGGCCAATGAACTGGCCAAGGCAGGCCAGACCTCCACCTAATGTTGCCTCCTAGCAGGATTTAGAGGTTTACTCCCTCTCCCATGGAAATTCCCTTCAGTCACCATGGCCTGTAGCCACTGATGGAACTATCCTCCATGAATCTGTTGAATCCCCTTTCAAATTCACATTATCTTGTTCTAATCTTTGTAAAGTTCCTTACGTTGCAGACCGTCGGAGAGTGACTTGAACACCTGGAGCAGCCTTATACCGAGTCAAACCTTTGATCAATCAAGTTCAGTACCATCTACTCAGAATCAGTGGTGGCTTCCCAGGACCTCAGACTTAGGTCTTTCACATCACCTACCCCTTGATCCTTTCAACTGGAGATGACAGGGATCAAACCTGGGACCTTCCACATGGCAGGCAGATGTTAAACCACTGGACCACAGCCTGTCCCCTAGAAGACAACTTGGTGAATTTGTACCAGAAGGGATTTCTTAAATCACGGCTCATTCCCACCGCGGTTAACTTTCAGAATGTAAGAAAAGCCATGCTGGATCAGACCAAGGACCATCAAGTCCAGCAGACTGTGCACACAGTGGCCAATCAGGGGCTTCCAGAAGCCCACAAGCAAGATGGCCGCAGCAGCTTGCATTCCACAGCATTTTTTATATTCAGCATGCTCCTCTGATGCTTGCTGATATTTAGCTTGCTCCTCTGATCCTCACCCAGGAAGTGGTGATGGCCACTAACCTGGTTAGCTTTACAAAGGGCTTGGACAGATTTATGGAGGAGAAGTCGATCTATGGCTACCAATCTTGACCTTCCTTGATCTGAGATTGCAAATGCCTTAGCAGACCAGGTGCTCAGGAGCAGCAGCAGCAGCAGAAGGCCATTGCTTTCACAGTCTGCATGTGAGCTCCTAAAGGCACCTGGTGGGCCACTGCGAGTAGCAGAGTGCTGGACTAGATGGACTCTGGTCTGATCCAGCAGGCTCTTTCTTATGTTCTTATGCTGGAGATAATAGGTATGCATCATGGCTACTATCCATTTTGACTAGCAGCCACGGATAGCCCTGTCCACCATGAATATGTCCACTCCCTTCTTAAAGCCTTCCAAGTGGTGGCCATCACCACTTCCTGGGGCAGGGAGTTCCACAACCAGCTCTTCCACCATCTTTCCCCATGTTCCTAGAGCACATGTACTTTCATTCATTGGTCAAGGGCACCACCAAACCTTTTGACAGGCAAGGCCGTCACCACTCCTTTGATCTCCCTTTGAATCGGTCGGCTGCTCGAGTGTACATTTCATTTGGGAACAGAAAGGGCCATTGAGAGAATATCAAGTTCCGTTCCGATAGCCAATCTTTTGTCATTCCCCCCCACTCGAGCTTTTATTATTATTTTTAATCCAGCCAGAGATACACCAAGAACGTCCGTATCAGTGGAATACTTTGGGACTTTTGCTTTTGAGAGGGAGAAATGCTTTGATGACCAGTTTTCAAACAAGGCGTGCATTCGCAGCAACACAAAAGCCCTCGCTAGTGCCGGCCTTCTCCTTGTGGGGTGTACGCTGTATTAAATTGTCAGCAGACCGATTTGCAGATAAGTGGGATTGTTTTTGATTCCAGTTCGCTTCTTTAGGAATTTTCCCTCTTTCTCTTTCTCTGTGCTTTCATGTAATGAAACGTAATTGAAACTCCCTGAAAAGAGACCAGACAGGCAAATCAACTAGTTACACGACTATTGATATCCCGTTATTGTCACTCTGCCCTGCCGGTGGCAATCGTTTCAGCGATAGATCCCTTCGATGAAGACAAAGGATCTCTGGTTTCACTTGGCTGAGATATAGCCCTCCAGACCCGTTATCTCTTCCTGTACAATCAAGATGAGAGTCAGATGCATTGGGGGGGCTGTGGAAAAGTGGTACCTTTCATATTTCTGAAGGTATGATAGCAAAGGGAATGTTAAAAAGGGTATCGCTAAGCCTGGCCTTCGGTCCCGATCAAAAGCTCTCCGGCACATATTTGATTCCTGTTTCGACAATAGCTTAAGAGTCAGCCGACAAGCTTTCGCCACACGGGGTTACTGGAATGCGCTTTGTTCTGAAACAAAACAAATAGTTTGTAATGTTCACTACTCCAAAGCATGGGATTGTTAAACAGGCTGAACTGAGGGGGAGGGGGGGGGATGTCTACTTACAGCTTGCATATTATAAAATCAGCTAAGTTTTGGCAACATTTTCCCTGTTGGATGAGAAGAACAAATACCTTTTTTTAAAAGCCCACCCCCAGAAAGGAGAGCAACAAGAGGCAATATCACTGTATCATGAACATAAACAGATAATTTGGGGTATACTGCCTCTCATTATGGAGGTTTCACTATTCGTTATCCTTACCCCGGAGCAGCAGTTGCGTAGGAGGTTAAGAGCTCGTGTATCTAATCTGGAGGAACCGGGTTTGATTCCCAGCTCTGCCGCCTGAGCTGTGGAGGCTTATCTGGGGAATTCTGATTAGCCTGTACACTCCCACACATGCCAGCTGGGTGACCTTGGGCTAGTCACAGTTTCTCTGAGCTCTCTCAGCCCCACCTACCTCACAGGGTGTTTGTTGTGAGGGGGGAAGGGCAAGGAGATTGTAAGCCCCTTTGAGTCTCCTGCAGGACAGAAAGGGGGGATATAAATCCAAACTCTTCTTCTTCTTACTAATGAGTTGCCCTTACTGATTAGTAATTTGGCCTCACTAATATTGATTGTAATGAGAAACGGTATGGTATAGTGACTAGGATTTTTTTTCTCCAGGCCATATTAGGCAAGCATCCTGGAGATTTTTGGCCTGCCTCTATGCCTTCATCTGGGCATACAGAGGTCACTGGGGGAGTTCGGAGGAGGGAGGTAGTTGTAAATTTCCTGCGTTTTGCAGGGAGTTGTACTAGATGACCCTTGAGGTCCCTTCCAGCTGTATGTTTCTCAGTCCAGGGATACCTGCATTCAATTTTCCATTCACTCATTAAAAAAAACAGCCTAGCCCAAGTCCTCGTTCTCTTGGTCTAAGCTACCTCACAGGACTTGTGCCAGGGCAAAAACGGAAGGAGCTGCCCCAAATTCCTTGGAGGTAAACTGGGATAAGAATGTGATCGATGGATCACGATTACTATGCTGAGAATTTCAGCTCCGCTTCGTTCCCAGTAAGCGTGCTAAGCCCTGTCACCTTTGTGACTCAAGAGTCATGGCTTGGGTCCAATTCTTCGATGGAGTTCCCCCGATGCTCCCCTCTGTACACATACCTGTAAAGGTGGCCTAGTGTCTTTTTTTTTTGGAGCTGTAAACCTTGGCTACAGTTTGCAGGCGGGCCACTGCTTATGTAAAAAAGCAAGGAACAAAAAGCTTTGCAGAAAATAAAAACGGCAGGCTAGTTTTAACTGGTCTCCTCGCGTCTGTTCAATCAGTGGTGCTGAAAGACGCCCTCGTGGTTCAAGCTGCGTGAAACGGTGCTTTTTGCACTTTGTGTCAAAGGGCTCAGAAATCCTTCCTTGGCGGTCATGGAGCTAGGTGGGGTTCAGAGAGGTCTGAGAGAACTGTGACTGACCCGAGGTCACCTGGCAGGGAAACAAACCCGGTTCGCCAAATTAGAATCTGCCACTCAGGTGGATTAGTAGGGAATCAAACCCAGTTCTCCAGATTAGAGTCCAGCACTCTTAACCACTTCACCACTCCACTCCACTCCACTGAAGACTTGCATCTCTCCCAAATCAGCCATCTTCAGGCTCCCCACCCCCCACCCCCAAAAAATCTCCAGGCATTTTCCAATCAGAAGCTGGCTAGTTATGCCCTGGGGATGGAATCTCTGCAGGCTGAAATGAACTATCTGGAGAAAAGGATGGTGTCGTTTTATCCGGGACGATGCCATTCAGACTGAACATCCTCTCCACCAGATGTTTTGCCATATGTAGAAAATGTTGACAGAGAGAAATTTTTCTCTCTTTCTCACAATACTAGAACCAGGGGGCATTCATTGAAAATGCTGGGGGGAAGAATTAGGACTAATAAAAGGAAACACTTCTTCACGCAACGTGTGATTGGTGTTTGGAATATGCTGCCACAGGAGGTGGTGATGGCCACTAACCTGGATAGCTTTCAAAGGGGCTTGGACAGATTTATGGAGGGAGAAGTCGATCTATGGCTACCAATCTTGATCCTCCTTGATCTCAGATTGCAAATGCCTTAGCAGACCAGGTGCTTAGGAGCAGCAGCAGCAGCAGAAGGCCATTGCTTTCACCTCCTGCACGTGAGCTCCCAAAGGCACCTGGTGGGCCACTGCGAGTAGCAGAGTGCTGGACTAGATGGACTCTGGTCTGATCCAGCAGGCTAGTTCTTATGTTCGTATGTTCTTATATTAAAAAGCTTTACCTGACATATAGGCCTCACACAACCTAACATCTTGTCAAGCTCCATCTGTTCAACAGCACATCAACCTCATCCTCACTGGGCAGTTTCCCTTCCCCCCACCTTCGCTTTCTGCAAAAATGTGACCAGCGAGTGGCTCATTAGTATCACTAATAGTTCCCGCCTCAGACTGCTACGACACCTTTTCAGGAAATGATTCTCTCTGGACCCAAACCGGTGATTAGATCCAGAGGCACCGAACCTCTGTTTTGAAATATTAAGTGTCAGATGACTTGATCCTGCCCTTGGAAAATGAGAACATTGGCAAAGGAACAACCCGAGGGAAATGCAGATCTTTGGATTTTCATGCTAGAAAGAAGATCACTGAAGCCAGTCGGCGCTTTGCGGTACAGCTTGCCTCCTTTCTGCCCAGGTTAGTTAGCCAAAGACCGATTTCAGAGCAGCTGGCATTGCCCCGGACAAGTCCAGACTTGCCGTTTATTTTTAATGAAATGTTTAATTGTGTGGCCGAGAGGAAGGTGTGTTTGAGTCAGTGAACAATGATAGATCAGCAGTATGCTGAGAAAAATCTCACGTAGGTAATTCTTTGCTGTAAGGTGGGTTTTTAGTTTCTCAACTGGCTGGCGGGTAGAATTGCCAATCTCCAGGTGATTCAACCATCATAAGGGGTGGGGCTGGTTTGCTCAAAAGGTACAACAAAAGAAAAGTACAGAAGGGCTAATGGGAATCAAATCACCAGTCTCTTCAAAAACGTAAATGAAGTTTTCATTCAAAAGAGCTTCTGCTTCAACCTCTTTGTTTTTTGTATGAGTAACACAACTCAAAATATACATTTCACAAGAGCTCACAACTACGTCCACAAGTTTTCCCAACTATATAAGGTATATAAGATATTTCCACTCAATATGTAAAAATAAACCGGCTATCATTTCCTGGTGTAGAATGATTTTGTGAAAAACCTTCACACTGGCCCACTGAACCTATTGGGATACATCACACAAGAAACATGTATATTCTAGACATAGACACAATTCTTTAAAAGCCTCATTGAATGACAGACAATTACATTTACCCAAGCAGGTCACAAAATCAAATCTCAGCATTCAATCACAATCAGAGGTGGGATCCAGCAGGTTCTCACAGGTTCCTGAGAGTAGGTTACTAATTATTTGTGTGTGCCGAGAGGGGGTTACTAATTGGTGATTTTGCCACGTGATTTTTGCCTTAGTTATGCCCCTCCTCTCAGCAGTAGCGCGCAGAACTTGAAGCAGTCTAGCAGGAGGTGCACCGGCGTGCGTGGCAGCCTGCGCCTCATGCTGCATTTGTTTCTCCCGGCCTCAAGGATCTGAAGCCGCAACGGCTGCATCCTTTGCACCACAGCTCCCACCCAGGAGGCAGCCCGCTCGAATGCCCGGCCACCCCCCCATCGTGCCCCATCCAGCCCCATTGGCGCTACGCCACAGTTTGAATCCCACCACCATGGGAACCTGTTACTGAAATTTTTGGATCCCACCACTGATCACAATACAGCTTTCCTGTAGGTAAGCAGAACTGGGCTACTTCTCTCCAGTGCTGACCGTTCATGTGCGTATTGCCTTTTGATATTGCCTCCTCTCTGCCAATATTGGCCTTGATAAAACGTATAGATTGATCAGTGCCTAGGTGAAGGAGCTCCCAAGCTAGTAGGCTAGCTTACATTGTTGGGGAAACAATGTAAGAAAGAACCTGCTGGATCAGACCAGAGTCCATCTAGTCCAGACTCTGCTACGCACAATGGCCCACCAGATGCCTTTGGGAGCTCACATGCAGGATGTGAAAGCATATATGCATCGAACTCTGTTTAAGGTTAAGACCAGCAATCTATTGCTAGTCTGTTGTTGCAGAAACAAACAAACTATGGGGGTTTTGGTTGCCCATGTCCACATATCAAGACTCTGTTGCAGGCCTATTGGCAACTCTGCCTTAGGTTGCTAACCTCCAGGTACAGCCCAGCAGTGGCGTGGGGGGGGGAGGGGGAATAGCACCCAGAGCAAAATGGCGCCCATGCCCCGCCACCCATGCCCCCTACGGAGCCCTGGCCCCCACCCCACTCACCCACTTACTTTAGTTTAGCTGGCTGCAAAGAGCAGCCGGCTGAAAAAGCAGCCTGGCTGAGCCGCCGGCTAAACAAAGATAAGTGTAAAAGGGCAGGGTTGGGGGCGTGGGGGGGTGCAGCCCCACCCTTCTGCAGCCTTCCCCCCATCCCCCCGCTTACCTTAACCTGGCTGCTCCGGGTCGTGGGGCCTGGCTGGTGGGGTGGGACCAAGCAGGTGTGCCCAGCAGCAGCTGCTGCCGGGCCCGGCAAGGCAGGGGGAGGGGGATGGGGCTATTTTCTGCCCCCCCCATGTTACCTCAACGGTGTGTGCCCGGGGCGTGTCACCCCCCCTTCCCGTGATAGATACGCAACGATAGCCCAGAGATTCCTTGGAACTGAAGTTGATATCCAGACTACAGAGATCAATTCCCTAGAGCAAATGGCTCCTTTAGAGGGTGGGCTATATGGAATTATACTAAAGCAAGTAGAAGAGTGTGTGTGTGTGTGTGTGGGGGGGGGAATTAAATCTACAAAAACAGAATTAGAAGCGTTTAGTTTTTGACCACTGAGGGAGGCCATTTGGTCGAAAGGTGTTTGGTCAAGGGTTCAACACTGAATTTCATGTCAGTTTGTGTTAATTGTGTTGAAATATATTTGTAACGTTGGCTATAAAGAGTCCCACCTGTGATGTTGTTTTTATCTGATAATAAACTCTCTCTCACACACTCATTCTATATTATAACTTAATACAGTGGAACCTCGGTTTTCATTGCCTTCGGTTTTCATCGGTTTCGGTTTTCAACGATTTCTTCAGTGAAAATTTTTTCAGCATTAAACACTATGTTTATTCACCAAAAAAAAGTGGTTTTGGTATGTTTTTTGGAGTGCCTAGAACGGATTAATTGGATTTACATTGATTCCTATGGAAAAGTTTGCCTCGGTTTTCATCAGTTTCGGTTTTCATCGATTCTTTTCGGACAGATTACCAATGAAAACTGAGGTTCCACTGTAATTGAATATTTTGGCCCTTAAGGTGAATTTATTCTAGACCTTTGGGTACTTAATTCTACATGGCATTATATCCTGCTAAAGTCCCTCCCCAAATTCTGCTGTTACCTGGCTCCACCCCTAAACTGGAGTTGGCAACCCTAGGCAACCCTTCCGCACATGCAGAATAATGCCCTTTCAATCCACTTTCACAATTGTTTGCAAGTGGATTTTGCTATTCCGTACAGCAAAATCCAGCTGCAAAGTGCACTGAAAGTGGATTGGATGCGCATTATTCTGCATGTGTGGAAGGGGCCCTAGTCTTGCATTGGAATGTGTAGTGAGAGCTCTAGTTTTGCTGTGTAGCAGGGCAGCAGTTTCACAAACTTCCAACCAGTGCGTTTTCAAACATAGGAAAGAAAGCAACTTCCCCTCCAAGACTCTATATTTCTAAAGTAAATATACACAAATGACAGTCATTCATGCCTTCCTACAGCAAAACCCGCAACCTTCTCGAACAGGGTTTCCCTGAACTTGCTGCCATCTTAGCAAATGAGAGAAGTGCTGGGGAATTTTAAGTGTTTTCTTTTGGTGGGGGGGGATGGTTGTTTCTGAGAACAGCTGCTAGTGGCTTGTGATCTCATCCAGATATAGAACAGAGATAAGGATGGCCTTGGAAAGGGGAGGGAAAACGATCACCCAAGGCAGGAGGCTCAACTACATGACCCTATTTTTAAACAAAATGTTATTTTCTTTTGCAAATGCAGTTTCAGCGTTCATCTTTTCAAGGAAGAAAAGGGCACTGGGGAAGGGATAGACTCTTTTCTCCCCTGCTGTTTTTTCTTGCTTTAAAAAAAGTCTGCCTGGGCTGCCTTTATTACCACTGGGGAAAATGTTAGGTCAGAGGTCGCCAACAGGTGCCCATCTTTATTGGTGCTTGCCAAGATATTTTTTAGAAAGTTGGTTTGGGCCAGCTAGGCTTTTGCCCCACAGTGTTTCTGATTGGCCAAATCGGAGATTTGATGTGCAGATTTTTAAAAATGTTATTTTAGCAGCAGCTGTCAGCACAGCACAAGGATCTCACGGTGTGACTAAAAGTACACCACAGCGGCCATTTTGTGGCTGCCTCTGCCTCTGATGACAGCCATTTTGTGACTGTGTCCACCACACTGTGCCTGAATTCCAGCAGAGTCCACCTTCCCGGAGGCTGACAACCCTCACGATAGGATATCTGTTCAGTCCTGAGATCAATAGCATACCTAGGGGGGCATGAAGGGGCTCACGACTCAGGCACCACTCACCTGGGCAATGTGGGGGGCACATTTGGCCGCCAGCCTGCCTGCCTACCGCGCCCCCTCCACCTGCCTGTTTGCCACATGCTTGCGTACCCTGGTCGCCCACTTGCCTAGGCTGGCATAAAAATGGTGGAGCGATTTCTAGTTTCAGAAACAATGCAGGAATATTTTTAACATCCCTTATCTCAGTACTGTGGGGCTGCTCCATATTTGTACCCTCCCCTCTTTTACCCTGTTTCCCCGAATATAAGACGTCCCCTGAAAATAAGACATAGCAGAGGTTTTGCTGAAGTGTGAAATATAAGGCATCCCCCGAAGGTAAAACGTAGCAAAGTTTTTGTTTGGAAGCATGCCCGATGAACAGAACACAGAAAAATAAGACATCCCCTGAAAATAAGACATAGCGAAACTTTGGGAGCAAAAATTAATATAAGACACTGTCTTATTTTCGGGGAAACACGGTAGCTACTTTTTGTAGTTCAGTTGCCTGTCCAGAGATCCAATCACAGATCTCCAGCAGCGCATGCTGTTGGTTGTGAAATCTGTGGTCCCTGTTTTCATTCATCTCTTGCAGCCCCACTAAAGACAAGAAGGGATATCACATCCCCCCATGTTTGGTATTTCTCCAGTTTATTATTTCATTGAATAAATATAATTTAATAAAGCAGGAGTGTTTCAGACAGTTGAGGGTGGTAGTGCTGGAATGAAGATCTCTGGGAAGGAGACATCAAAAGATGAATGCAGAAGGATTACATGGGGCGTTTTCCCACTTACCTCGCCTCCGCCTTGCTGCGTGCTTCTCTCAGCGTGCGTCATTTGTGGAGTGCGGCCCGGCTTCCCCACGACAAAAGGCGCTGTTGCAAAGAGCGCCTGCAATGACGCGCTCTAAGGGGGCGCGACAGCAGCAGCGTCGGGGCAGCTGCGTTGTCGCCGCCCCTGTAGTGGGGAGGCGCGGGGGACCCCACGCTACTTGCACGCAGCAAAAGGTAAGTGGGAAAACGCCCATGGAGAAAGGTAGTGGAGACCTCCAAGGGAAGAGTTTGCGCTTAATTCAGAAGGGGATCACAGCCACTGTGGGGAATCACAAAGAGGTGTTTTACTGTTGGAATGGGAAGAAGTGAATGACTTGGGTAGGGCAGTTCTTGACCAAAGGAAGAGAACAGAGATTGAACAAAAGAATGTCAGAAACTATACTCTGTTGCAGAAAAAGATGTTAGTACGACCAGTTGCAGTGCTGTGGCTAAAAAAAAGTGATTTAACGGCAAAAAAACCGAAGGAATTCCCATTACATTTTTGCCAGCTCTCCCAGGTGACTTAGCTCTTTTAGGTGGTTTCCTTTCCTTTGTTCTGATCTTCCTGGAAAAGGCTTTGATCGGATTTTCTGAAGACCCTGCAGTCAAGTCAAGAGTTTTCTGTGGCATGGAAAAGAAGATATGGATTTCGTCACTTCCCCACACACTTTTGATGCCATTTCCCCTTTCTATTCTTCCTTGTTCCCTGAGCTGGATGGCCCAGATCTTGTCAGATCTCAGAAACTAACTAAGGCCGAATTCCCACTGAAAATTTAATTTAGATACAACCAAGTTTCAAAAGAATCGGCACCTTTTCATCCAGATTCCAACATCCTCACTGCAGCATGTTTCTAGTGAAGATGTCTAGGTCTGCCCCTTGGGGGGGGGGGGGTGTTTTCTGTCAGTGGTGCAATTGTTAAGCTAGCAGCACCAAAATTTCACCAAAATCTTTAGGAGACCCTCCTGATGATACCGCCCAAGTTTGGTGAAATTTGGTTCATGGGGGCCAAAGTTATGGACCCTAAATGTGTAGCCCCCATCTCCTATTAGCTCCCATTGGAAACCATGGGGGATGGGGCAACCCTTTTGGGAGTCCATAGCTTTGGACCCCCTTGACCAAACTTCACAAAACTTGGGTAGTATCAGTAGGAGACTCTGATGATGATACCACACAGGTTTGGTGAAGTTTGGTTCATGGGGGCCAAAGTTGTGGACCCTCAAAAATGTAGCCCCCATCTCCTATTAGCTCCCATTGGAGTGTTTTTTTCCAAAAGGTGCATATACAAGCAGGTCCAGGAAAATCCTGTGATAAGGGGTGGGGCGAGTGCCAGAAATGGGACTGATCTGTGTTCTGTCGTTTGACAGTGGGGAGATCGCGAGGAAACCTGGATATTTTGACTGACTAGCCCAGGATTAATCGCCAGTGGGAAATCACCCTAAGATTGGCCCTGGTTAGGATTTGAATGGGATACCACTATGGAAACCCAGGGTTGCTATTCAGAGGCAGGCAGTGAGAACCCGCCTCTGTTCATTGCTTGCCTTGAAAACCCTACGGGGTTGCCATAATTTGCCTGTCACTTGACAGCATTTTCCGCCACGAGCTTGGAATTATCTTCTCGGACTGGCAGATCCCCTCTCTTTTATTTTTCATGCCTAAAAGTAATTAACAAAGATAAAGAAAGAAAAACGGATTCTATCACTTCAATTCTAAGGGCTAAAAAAGAGAACAATTTTTTTTTATAAAACATGGTGTAAAAATCCTAACATAATTCTCAAAGTGAACTGCTTTTAAGGTAGCTACTGATATTCCATGATAAATGGATAAAAATCTACATCGCTATCATAATTTTCTAAAAACAAATGCTCACAAGATACAGATATGGTCAAAGTGTAATCTCTCCAGAGCCTCGGGTTTTCAAAATACTCTTTCTAAATGCCTGCTACCTTTTTAACTGGAGATATCAGAGGCCCTTTCCCCACTTACCCTTGTCGGAGGGTTGCTGCGCCGCAATTCCCAGTGCGCGCAATTCCTGGCTCGCACCCTGGCTTCCCCATGACCCCGCGCTCTGCGCGGGGTCATCAAAAGGCACCATTTGAAAAGGCGCCAGGAATTACGCGCGCTGAGGGGGCGCGAGAGAGGCAGCGTTGGGGCGGCTGCATTCTCGCCGCCCCTGAAGTGGGGAGTGCAGCTGGACCCCACGCTACTTTAGGAGAGTAGCGCGGGGCTTAAGGTAAGTGGGGAAAGGGCCTATGGTTGAATTTGGGACTTCCAGCACTCAAAGCTCCTGCTCTACCATTGAACTGCTGAATTTTCTTTCAGGGAATGATTGTACAGGGGAACAAAGACATGAAAGGTAATCATAACATTTTAGAACTGGAAGACACATGATTCCATACGTACCGACATTTACAAATGAGTATGCAGGATCCCATCCCTTACCTCACCCTTAAACCTATTAACCTCGGTGAGTTTGGTAAATACCCTGTAGGCTTTGGGAATATTTTGTCTCTCCAAGACCACTGATGAATGTTTTGAGCTAAAATCATGTGTATCAGCAAAATAGGGGGGAAAAGATCTGTGGATATTAATGTAACCACGAATTTTTGGTTCATCTCGAGCTTATTGGTTCTTCTCCATTAATGATTCTCTGTTGAGGCTTGCCCATGAAGCCTGTTTTCCACCTTCTCTGCCTTCAGTTGGCCGTGACTCACACTGAAATCCAGCATTTATTTTTAACTTCAGGGGAGTCACCTGGGATAGAGTTTCAGTAGAGAGGCGCAAGTAACATTCCGACGGGATCAGATTTTGGGGGACGTTAGCACCTTATAAATTAATGCATTCCAAGTCGGCTTGTGGCACTTTTATGTAAGGTTGTTTTTGCGGGCCCCGTACCTAGCTTAATTCTCCTCCATCATTTGTTAAAATGAAATTGCCATTCACAAAAGAGGCAACGATCCTTGAATCATATCGAGACTTCTGTGTCGCATTTTCGCATTGCTCTAAGCAACAGGACTCTTGTTAGCTGCAAATTATCTTTGCAAGGAAAAGGCAATCCGAAAAATCATGGACCTGGAGCACAATCTCCATGGGTAAAGGCTAAAGAATTTGGTGGGGAAATTGATTTGGGGGGGGGGGGGCGGTAGGCTTCCCAACTGCCCAGCCGCAGCAGGAAATTCTCCAGCCCCAGTCCTGATCTCCTGTTCCATAGTGATACATTTAGTCCCCTTCCGCTCATGCAGAATAATGCACTTTCAATCCACTTTCAATCCACTTTGCAGCTGTGAGGGATAGCAAAACCCACTTGCAAAACAATTGTGAAAGTGGATTGAAAGTGCATTATTCTGCATGCGTGTGTAACCTCTATCTGTGGGTTCTGTGGGGCAGAACTTGGAATGTGTTTGCAACAACAAGTTTTAAAAACAAAATGGTTTACTTTCTTAACATCAAACATCAACATTGAACATCACACTTCAAGGTCCTGTTCAGGTTGCATTTTCAAGTCCTTCTATTTACAGTCTACTGATACTGCCAAGTCCAATTCTTCTTTGCAAGTGGGTTGGCTCCTGAAGACTCCAAGGGCTTGATGAACAGGATTCAACATGATGAAGGTTTCCAGGAGAACTCTCACCCATTACAACCACAAAAAGAAACCCTTAACAAGGTGTTAAGAGCTTATACAAATCAAGGTCCGAGTCTGGTAGCCTTGTCTCCTCCAAACTATATGAGGTCTGCAGCCTTCTCTTGCTGCTTTGAGTCTCCACCCCTTTCTGGGTCAACCCATTCTAAGCATGGGGGTTACACGTGGAAGGGGCCTAAAATGCACAAAAAACCCCTAAAACACTGCTTGCTACAATCTAGATGTTAAAAGCTGTTCGAAATAAAAATGTCTTAATCTGATGTCAGAAGAAGAGCAAGGAAGGAGCACCCTGGGCTTCCATAGAAAGAATGTTCCAAAGTCTGGGCACCAAAAGCGTTATCTCCCTATATGAAAATATGAACAATTTTTTAAAATATATATTTCCAGAAATTTGGATTGCCACTTGAGCACACCTTCGAAATTATCACAAGCGTTAAGTACCATCTATGGAAGTCTTTATAATAATGTTCTTTCAGATTCATACTCAGTGTAAATACAGTTACCCTCTTCCAGGATTTTTGCCATTCTCTCACTGTTATATTTCTTCCATTTAATAATTGCTTCCTTAACTGGTTGTGGTGGGTTTTCCGGGCTGTGTAGCTGTGATCTGGTGGATCTTGTTCCTAACGTTTCGCCTGCATCTGTGGCTGGCATCTTCAGAGGTGAATCACTGACTTCCCTCTGTGATACACCTCTGAAGATGCCAGCCACAGATGCAGGCGATACGTTAGGAACAAGATCCACCAGACCACGGCCACACAGCCCGGAAAACCCACCACAACCAGTTGAATCTGGCCATGAAAGCCTTCAACTTCCTTAACTGTTTCTTTCTCAGTTAGGAAAGTTAATAGATATGTATACATTTTCTTTCTCATCATCAGAGCAGAGAAGCTTTTCGAATTCGGTTTGGTTTTGTGTGAAGCTCCCTTTTTATTTATTTTACTTTATTTTATTATTGGATTTATATGCCGCCCTCCCCCGAAGGGCTCAGGGAGGTGTACAGAATAAACATATACAGACAGGGCAAAAGTTAAAACCAATACAAATATAATATAAGTTCTGTCTCATTACTAAAACCAGTAAAACAACAATACAACAAGCATCTGAGAGCTAAAACCAAACCCGCCCGGGGAACCCAAAAGGCCCTCACTAAAATGGGCCACATAGTTAAAACAAACAGAAAACAAGGGGAAGGGGGTAGGAGGCAGGGGGCACCTAAATTTTTCTTTTATTTATTTATTTTATTTATTTATTTCTTGAATTTGTAGACCGCCCCATCCCCGCCAAATTTTGGGCTTACACAACAATAATATTCATTACAATCCAGTAAAAATTATTATTAAACCAATAAAAAATCTATTAGAAACGTTTTCCCAGTAATACAAGATATCAGAGTTTCAACTGACCCGAATTGTGAGAGCTCCCTAATTAGAGGCCTCTAAGGAAGGCGAGCTCGGGACCCCTCTAAGAGGGTAGCATGCGGTGGTAATCGAATATAGAGAGGGGGGCTCGATTTTATTTCTTACTTGCATGCATATAAACCAAATGACCTTTTATCTATTTGTTTATCTAAAGGATCTACCCAATCTCTCTTTTTCAGGCCACAAATACATGTGGCAGCCTTTATATACATTATTATGGCCAGTGGTGGGATCCAAAAATTTTAGTAACAGGTTCCCATGGTGGTGGGATTCAAACAGTGGTGTAGCGCCAATGGGGCTGGGCGGGGCACGACGGGGGCATGCCCAGGCATTCCAGGGGCTAGGCATTCCTGGGGGCGCGGAGTTGTAGCAAGGACGCCGCCGCCGAGGCTAGGTCGCTTAGGCTGGAAAGCAGAATGCACGCAGGCGCAGGCTGTGACACACGCCGGTGCACCTCCTGCTAGACTGCTTCAAGTTCTGCGCGCTACTGCTGAGAGGAGGGGCGTAACTAAGGCAACAATCACGTGGCAAAATCACCAATTAGTAACCCCCTCTCGGCACACACAAATAATTAGTAACCCACTCTCGGGAACCTGTGAGAACCTGCTGGATCCCACCTCTGATTATGGCCTTCTAAATTTAGTGCATACTATTGTTCAAAAAAACCTTTAAGATAAAATTTGATATGAACCCTGAAAATTACCTGCTAGGAATATTTGATATTAAAGTGTTAAACAAGAACGATACCTTGTTTTTCTACATAATTACAGCAGAGAGAATGACTTTAGCTAAAAGCTGGAAATTGTTGAAGATTCTGATTGAGGAGGAGTGGCTGAATAAAATGGGCAATTAGATAAGCTAACTAAAATGTTGAAAGAGCTGTTCGAAAAAACTGAGAAAATATAGTCCCCCTGGTTAGGATTTATGAAAGAATAATATGGCTCAGACTTACTCTCAGCTGCGTTTAAGTTTTAGAATGAAGAGGAAATTGAATCTAAAGGATATTATATTAGTTCAGCTTGCTTTCAGTTCCTTTTTGTGTTTCTGATTTTGTGCAGGATATACATTTATTATTGTAATGACATGTATTAGTCAGAGAGATGGAATATAAGATAGTTATTTCTCAGATGGATGTGGAGATGGAGGTCGAAATTGATTGCATTTTTTTTCTCTTTTGTGTGGTTGTCATTCTTTTTTCTCTGTGTTATATGTATTTTTATTGAGAATGAATAAAATCTTTATATATATAAAAAAGAAGAACTTTATCGCCTGGGTTCTTACCAGATGTACAGATGGGATGGAGATATAGCCAGTGGTGGGATCCAAAAATTTTAGTAACAGGTTCCCTCGCCAGCCCCCCTCAGCAAAGGGGGCAGAGGCGTACCTGGGCAAACCTGAGCCCTGGGCAAAACCTGAGTTGGATGCCCCCCCCCCCATGGGCAGCCATCATCACATTAAAGAAAATGCCCCAACTCACAAATCTGAACACAGCAATGGTGAAACACACAGGTTCTTTGATAGAGACTGGTGAGATAAAAGGTACGAAAGGCTGAGAATCAACGAATTGCAGTACCTGAAAGGGATTAACCCAGTTCAGGGAGTGACATTATTAGTCGCAATTGCTATATGGAACCTTCACGTTCAAAGGCAGTCTGCCTCTCAGGGAGGCGAGGGCGTGGAGATGGAAAAGCGGACCCAATTAGTAACCCCCTCTCGGCACACACAAATAATCAGTAACCCACTCTCGGGAACTGGTGAGAACCTGCTGGATCCCACCTCTGGATATAGCCTTCCCCATGTTATCTTAGTAAATGGGCAGGGTTATCAGTGGTGGGATTCAAATAATTTAACAACCGGTTCCAGTGGTGGGATTCAAATAATTTAACAACTAGTTGTTTACAAGCATGTTAACAACCGGTTCTGCCGAACCTGCTGAATCCCACCTCTGAGGGTTATATGGAAATAGGCGGTCCTTCAGACAACCTGCCCCAGTGCTGTGGAGAGCTTTGCAGGTAATAACCAGCACTTTGAATTGGGCTCAGAAACATACTGGTAACTGGCATAGTTGTTGTAGTAAAGGGGACACATTGTCCTTATACCTGGTTCCTGTCAGCAGTCTAGCTGCTGCATTTTGGCGCAGCTGAATCTCTTCAGAGGTCGGATTATCATGAAGAACACCAGGATGTCTTCATAAACTGTAGGCTTTGCTTAAAAGTTGGTACATTGGCCCAGTATATGTCTTTCTCATAAAAGAAAGGTGTTATACTTAAAACCTAAAATCAATAAGGGGTCATAGAACAATATAACGATTATTGCCAAGTTAGTAAAAAGTGGGAAATATCAGTCAAAGCTGAAACAAACGTATATTCACCTGCAGTAGAAACATTTGACAAAATATTGTCATAATGATGCCAATTAGACGTCTGTAAAGTATATGGACATGTATAAAGTTATAAGGCCTTGAGGAAGGCCATTTGGCCAAAATGCGTGTGGTCAAGTACTGAAAACTGAACTTTATGTCCTTTCGTGTTATTTGTGGTAAAATATGTTTGTAATGTAAACTATATAACATCTATGTTATATATATAGCCAGTTTTATGTTTTATTTATATATAGATATAATATAGATAGATAGATAGATAGATAGATAGATAGATAGATAGATAGATAGATAGATAGATAGATAGATAGATAGATAGATAGATAGATAGATATAGATATTTCCTAGTAGTTGTATAATTTTCATAATTGAATCTTTTGGCCCTTAATGTGAATTTATTTATTATTCTTAACCTTTGGATACTTGATTTTGGAGGTAGAGTCTGAAGAGGGTGGGATTTGGGAAGGGACTTCAATAGGGTAGTGTTTTCAAGGGTTCAAAAAAACTTTCAGCTGAGTTGCTTCAGCGATTCCTGACCTGTATTACGCCACTCAGTGCTGCCACTTCCTGGTCCTGTCTCCTTGTCCTATCTCTTGCCTGGGCAAAGCCATAGACATGTTGGAGGGCATGCTAAGAGCTGTGGGCCAGGATCCCTGCTTCCCCTTTCCCAGCTGAGCCATGGTGTAAAGCTACACCACAGCTCAGCTGTGAAAAGAAAAAAAGAATCCCTTTATAGAGCCTGAGAGAGAGAGGAAAGGTGGAGCTTAGCTCTGACATTTTGTAGGGGGTTAGAGTTCCCCCAGAACTGGAAATTCCCCAGAATTACAACTTCTCTCCAGACTACAGAGATGGAGAAAATGGATGTTTGGGAGGGTGGACCCTGCGGCTTTGCACCCCGCTGAAGTCCCTGTCCTCAAGCTCCGCCCTCCAAATCTCCAGAAGTTTCTGACAATCCTGCCCCTCACCCAATTGCCAAGTTTCTGGCAATCCTGCTCCTCACCCAACTGCCATTATTCGATTTATAACCCGCTCTCCCCTGTAGGGCTCAGGGCGGTGAACAACAATAATATAACCAACAAACACATAGTTAATCAACAAAACATCAACAGGCATAACATTATGAAATAGTAAGAACGTCCATAAACATAAGCAATATAAGCAGCAAATAACAATAATCATAACATTTCACATGGTAAAAATATCACAAGCACAACATCACCAATAAAAACATAGCATAATAGCATGACATGCGACAGTATTAACAACATGCTAACAATAGTGATAATGGTACACCTGGCAAAAAATATCACATAACAGCATAATAATACCATAATTTACAAAAAACATCCAACAACTAATCCTGTAGTTGGGGATTAGCTATGCCACTCTCTTCATACCACTATATCTATATAGACACTCCACGCACGGTCACCCCACTATTTCTCCACTGAATCATATCAAATCAGTTTTTTTCTTTTCTTTTCTTTGGATTTTAATTGTATCTTATTTAACACTGGTCTATCACCATAGTAAAGATTGATTGACTGACTGACTGACTGACTGACTGACTGACTGACTGACTGATTGATTGATTGATTGATTGATTGATTGATTGATTGATTGATTGATTGCAGGGGAAAGCTTAGGAGACCGACATGCTCAGAAATGGTACCATGTCATGTGGATGCTGTCATATAAATCGGGGAACTTCCTGCACTCTGTGTGGGAGAAAATCCCCACATGGAAACAGCCTTAGTGAACTTGTGCCTGAGATAAAAGTTGAACGGAGATATTTCTAACTCATGAGTTATATTCATTTACAGCAGTAAAACCCTGAGAGTTGGAGATTAGAACCATCGCACTATTCTATTCTATTCTATTCTATTCTATTCTATTCTATTCTATTCTATTCTATTCTATTCTATTCAAGAAGAGCTCTGAGATGCAGGATTTAAAGTGGTCTGCAGGTGGTGCTATAGTGCAAGAAACTCAGAAGTGAAGCCTTTTCTTTTGGAACCAGAAGATTCTAATCTGTTTATGTTTACATTGTTGTGTGTGTGTTTGAGAGAGAGAGAGAGAGAGAGAGAGAGAGAGAGAGAGAGAGAGAGAGAATGGGCTTGTGCATGCACATGGGGGTGGGGACGCTCTGGTTCAATGAAAGCATTTTCTTCACCAAAAATGTTTTGGCATCAAATTTAATAAAAAGTTAGTTACAAGTTAGATAACAATGCCAGAGGAACAGCAGAACACACACTTTGGAAACAGGAATATAATTTTTTTAAAAAAAGGATTGTTGTGGTACGGACCAAAGGTTGTTCAACTATTCAGCAAGGTGGGGCAGCTCGCCTCAAAGGGCAGATTTGGGACTTACCATTAAAAGGTCATTGTAATTTTTTTAATGACTGAGGGAGGGGGTTATTAGTCCGTGTGTTTCTGTCCACATTGCTGGAATAATATAGAAAAGGCAGAATCGTATTGGGTTATGACACTCAAGACTTTCTTTTCTAGGTCTAACATTTCCACCCATTCATCTGCTCCTAGTGATGCAGGCAAGGACACGTTTACATTGAACCTACAAAATCCTGAATGTCCTATGTTTCTGAGGGAAAGGATGAGGGTTGCTAACTGGCCTAACAGTCTGTTATTTGCCAGGCAATGTTATTTGCCACCAGGCCCGTTTCCATACATTAAACCGGTATCAATACAACAGGACATAAGAACATCAGAACATAAGAACTAGCCTGCTGGATCAGACCAGAGTCCATCTAGTCCAGCACTCTGCTACTCGCAGTGACCCACCAGGTGCCTTTGGGAGCTCACGTGCAGGATGTGAAAGCAATGGCCTTCTGCTGCTGCTGCTGCTCCTGAGCACCTGGTCTGCTAAGGCATTTGCAATCTCAGATCAAGGAGGGTCAAGATTGGTAGCCATAGATCGACTTCTTCTCCATAAATCTGTCCAAGCCCTTTTTAAAGCTATCCAGGTGAGTGGCCATCACCACCTCCTGTGGCAGCATATTCCAAACACCAATCACACGTTTGTCTCCTGCCCTGTTGGCAACCATAAGTTAGAGTGAACTATGTCATGTACATGTATGCGTATGAGTTAGGAATTCTGTTTTCAGGTGGTAATCTAACATGAGAATTAGGGCTGGCGCTTTCCCCAAGAACAAAGACAAATGCAATACAGAAACACAGTTTGCTGTGAATTTTGCAGCAAATTTCCAACTTCCAGTGCATGAACCTGGTTTCCTTCCAGTTTGAACCACCTCTGGCTTGGGAAATTCCTCAAAATTAGAGAGAGTTGCTTGGAATGGGTGGTGGTTTTTTAAGGGGGGGGGGAGTTCAATAGAGATGCGATGCCATCAAGTCTGCTCTCAGAAGCTGCCGTTTCTTCTGGGGACATTGATTTCTGCAGTCTGAAGATCAGTTGTAATTCTGGGAGGATTCCAGTCTCCACTATGTTATTCTGAATTGCAAATATGTCGTTGAGGCTGTGCAGAATATACTGAAAGATGGTCCAGATTTCTTGTCTCTCCACCAGTTCAGGTACACATTCATGTGTTGTTTTAAAGTTCTTTTTAAATCTTTGTGTGACTGTTTATACATCCATTTCTTGTCTGATTAACATTAATAACCTCTTTTTTAAAAAAAACACCAGTTTTGTTTGGGGTGATATTATGGGTAGATGGGAGAAGCAGTAGCCAGTCACAGGGAACATCCACCTTTTTTTTCTGAAACTTGTCAACTTCATTTTTGAGAGAAAGGCCATTTATGCACGTGTGGTCTCTTTTGCATTCAGTGTACATTCCTTTTGGATTGGATTCTTGGTTACGCACACATTTCCCACTCTTCAGAACCCACTGCACTTCAGATCAGACTCTCCGTGCAGTTTTCCAAAAGTGCTTGAAGTGCGATTTGTTTTTGTCTCCCTCCACAGGGAGAGCGAAGGAAATCAGTCGGCGTACAACTTCCTTCGGGTTTTCCACTCCTCCCTGCCTTTCCCTGCCCACAAAGCAGCAGTTCGCCCCACTACTGTGGCCATCGTTTCAGGAGGAGCAGTGGCAGAGGTGGGATCCAGTAGGTTCTCACAGGTTCCCGAGAGTAGGTTACTAATTATTTGTGTGTGCCGAGAGGGGGTTACTAACTGGTGATTTTGCCACGTGATTTTTGCCTTAGTTACGCCCCTCCTCTCAGCAGTAGCACGCAGAACTTGAAGCAGTCTAGCAGGAGGCGCACCGGCGTGCATGGCAGCCATGCATTCGTTTCCCGCCCAAGGACTGGCGCAGCGGCTGCGTCCTTGCCACAGCCCCTCCCAGGAATGCCCCGCCCCCGGAATGCTCAGCCACACTCCCGTCGTGCCCCGCCCAGCTCCATTGTTGCTCCGCCACTGTTTGAATCCCACTACCATGGGAACCTGTTTCTAACATTTTTGGATCCCACCACTGAGCAGTGGGGTTTCTTTATTTTTTAATATTTAAACGATGTACATTTATTGAAGTGCCTCTCCCCCAAAATGGCAGCAGGCAACCTCCCCCACCGGAGGCTACAAAAAGAAGGAAGTGCAGGGAGAAGGGGTGGGCAAAATGGTGGCTAGTCTTGGCAGGAATATTGTGTAAGATGCAGGAGAGAAGTTCGGGGGTAAGTTCTTCGTGCATAAAGGGCTGAAAGATGACATATAAAATAAAAACCTGTTTTCTTTTGGTGTTTGGCCCGGCAGATGAATTAGCATATTTAAACCATGCCCACTTTAGGTTCATAGATAACATTTGTGAAAAGAGAAGGCTATTGTCTACCTCTGTTCTATTGGAAAATTCTTTCGCTTTAGTTTCTACAGGAAAATCCTATAGACCAGTGGTGGGATCCAAAAATTTTAGTAACAGGTTCCCATGGTGGTGGGATTCAAACAGTAGCGTAGCGCCAATGGGGCTGGGCGGGGCACGACGGGGGCGTGGCCGGGCATTCTGGGGGCGGGGCATTAATAATTTCTCTGTTACTGTAAAAAACACTTACTGTAAAAAAAAGTTCCCAATTTCCAGCTGGTATCTTTCTGTCCATAATTTAAACTCATTATAGCAAGTCCTATCATTTACTGCCAACAGAAACACCTACTTCTCCTCTAATTGACTGCCTGTCAAATACTTAATACTTTCAAATACTTCATTTTGTTTCTAGAAATCAAAAGAAGGATACTTTCCTTAAACAGGGAACTTGACCATATTTCTAAAACATGTTTTTAAAACAGCCCAACAGGGAGAATTATCCCGTTTTCTACCTTTGCTAACCAACCACATAGGAAACAACAGAACTTTATGATTTTTGGACCTAATGGAATTTCTAACGGAAAAGCAGACCCAGTTATTAACCCCCTCTCGGCACTCACAAATAATTAGTAACCCACTCTCGGGATGTAAGGAATTCCATAGAAGCAGAAATAAAAGGCTTTTTGGTGTAAAAGACCGTTTATTCAGACATCCTAGAAAGCTCACGTACACGACGTGGCAGGAATAAAGTCTCCCGCCAGAAGCACAGGTTATAACTCTGTCCATCCCATCCCCCCTCCCGGATTCCCATGGGAACGGAGTCCTCATCTCCCTCGCAGAGATAAGGTCTCCGCCAGAGTCTCCGCCGCAGATGCTGGCCCATCGCCTGGGTTATGGAATTCAGTCAAGGCCAGGCGGCTGTCCTGAACATCAACACCATTGAATCCTTTACACGGGAACTGGTGAGAACCTGCTGGATCCCACCTCTGCTATAGACCCAACGAGCTTGCATGATTGCATCTCTTGAATTCACCCTGGCAGCTCTTTGCAAACACAGATTTCCTACTCTGGCTCCTGATCTTGACCTCTCATATTCCAAGCTCTCTCTCTCTCTCTCTCTCTCTCTCTTTTTGCATAAACAAAAAAGAGCACTGGAGAATGTGTGGGGCAGGGTGGGATAGTCCAGGCCGGATGAACCTACAGCAAATAAATCATTTCTTTGCTGATTCAGGGCAAATGATGCTGCATTTTTTAGTATCCTTGACCCAATAGATTGACACAGGGAGCCTTGGCGTCAGCCTTAGATTCCAGCTCCCCGCTTGACATGCAAGATAGCAGTGCCTTCGTTCTGCAAAAGGAGCAGGCAGTCTTCTGCCCGCCGCAGTTGCTCCTGCTGTATTCATTCTTCTGACAGCCGTAATATTTTACAATGTCTCAGCCAGCCTGAATGCAAATGTCTTTGGACATTTGCGAGAGCAAATACGAAGGGATCCATTTACATGCAAAGGTGAACAGCATAATGACAGCGATTCAAAGTAGGAACCAAAGTGGACAATGAATGGTTGTGTGGAGCATCCCCAAGTTACACACAAGTAGAAGAAAAATCTGGCACTGCTGTCATTTTATATTGCTGTAAAGGCAGCATAATATTTAAGTGAAATTCTTTTGTTTCTTATTCCTGCCTGCATTGTTTATGCTTGAATTAAGAAGAAGAAGAAGAAGAAGAAGAAGAGGAGGAGGAGGAGGAGGAGGAGGAGGAGGAGTTTGGATTTATATCCCCTTTTTTTCTCCTGCAGGAGACTCAAAGGGGTTTACAATCTCCTTGCCCTTCCCCCCTCACAACAAACACCCTGTGAGGTAGGTGGGGCTGAGAGAGTTCCGAAAAGCTGTGACTAGCCCAAGGTCACCCAGATGGCGTGTGTGGGAGTGCACAGGCTAATCTGAATTCCCCAGATAAGCCTCCACAGCTCAGAAGGCAGAGCGGAGAATCAAAACCGGTTCCTCCAGATTAGATACACGAGCTCTTAACCTCCTACGCCACTGCTGCTCCTAAGGTTGCCACTGTAGTGCTAGCAACTAGTAGGATCATTTGGGGGGCAGAGGCATGTAAACATTAAGTTGTCTTATACCAAATCAGGCCATTAGACCTTCACATTCACTATTGTCTTTTCTATCTGGCTCACCGGCAGAGGAGGAGAGGAGGAGTTTGGATTTATACCCCACCTTTCTCTCCTGTAAGGAGACTCAAGGTGGCTTACAAGCTCCTTTCCCTTCCTCTCCCCACAGCAGACACCTTGTGAGGTAGGTGGGGCTGAGAGAGGCCCGAAGAACTGTGACTGGCCCAAGGTCACCCAGCAGGAATGTAGGAGTGCGGAAACACATCTGGTTCACCAGATAAGCCTCTGCCACTCAGGCGGAGGAGTGGGGAATCAAACCCGGTTCTCCAGATTAGAATCCACCTGCTCTTCTTAACCACTACACCATGCTGACTTTCATGGTCTTTTGTACCACATACTGCTTGATCCTTTTAAATCAGAGGTGCTGGAGATTGGAGCTGGGATTTTCTGCAAGCAAAGCCGAGGTTCTCCCAGTGAGCCACAACCCAACGCCGGTTACTATATTTGAAAGCCAAACGGCATATGGAGGCTGCAGACAGTTCTTGCACATCCACTGAGAATGTTTTCAAGAGGTACTCTCTGCCAGCTGAATGCTAACCAGACCATCTCTTCAAACCTCCCAGCTTCCGCTTGTACTTGGCTACAGAAGAAAACCAGAATGGCTCATGTCTCCACTTTATTTTCATCTCTGGCCCTTTCCCCACTTACCTTAAGCCCTGCGCTACTCTCCTCAAGTAGCGCGGGGTCCAGCTGCACTCCCCACTTCAGGGATGGCGAGAACGCAGCCGCCCCGACGCTGCCTCTCTCGCGCCCCCTCAGCGAGCGTAATTCCTGGCGCCTTTTGAAATGGCGCCTTTTGATGACCCCGCACAGAGCGCGGGGTCGTGTGGAAGCAGGGGCATGCGCCAGGAATTGCGCGCGCTGGGAATTGCGCGCAGCAACCCTCAGACAAAGGTGAGTGGGGAAAGGGCCTCTGTTCTGTAATGGTTCCCCTTAATGTTTTTTGTCTTGTTAGTCTTGTCAATAGATCAGTAGACCAGATTTTATCAAGCCATTCATGTATAAAAGGGGTTCTGCCTTTTCCCCCTTTGCAGCTATCAACGTGTTGGTGGCCAAGAACAAACTTAAAACTAGTTCCATCTCTGAGGCATCCATGTAGACTTTAGAGCAGGGGTGTTGAACTTATTTGTGATGATGATGATGATGAAGAAGAAGAAGAAAAAGAAGAACAACAACAACCACCACCACAACAAGAAGAGTTTGATTTATATCCCCTATCTCTCCTGTAAGGAGACTCAAAGGGACTGACAGTCTGACACTCTCCTTCCCGCCCCCCCCCCAACAAACACCCTGTGAGGTAGGTGGGGCTGAGAGAGCTCCGAAGAACTGTGACTAGCCCAAGGTCACCCAGCTGGCATGTGTTGGAGTGCACACACTAATCTGAATTCTCCAGATAAGCCTCCACAGCTCAAGAAGCAGAGCGGAGAATTAAACCCGGTTCCTCCAGATTAGAGTGCATCTGTTCTTAACCATTATGCAACTGCTGCTCTAAAGGACTGGATATAACATAAGTAAGACTTGGTTGGGCCAGGTCCTGGGGAGGAGGACTGTGTAGCTGCTTTGACTGGTGAACCCCTAGAAGGCCCCCAGCTCAGATTGGCACCGAGGGAGTGGCTACCTTAGCTTGAGAGGATTTATCAGGCCTGTGAACCAGCTGAGGTAACCTCACTCACTCCCAAGCCCCTGTTTCAGAATACCTCAGCAGTATTATTTTAGGCTCAAGGGGTATGTCTTGAGACAGTGGTCGCACCCAGCTTGGGGGCTAGGCCCGTGGCTCAGGATTTGCCCGGCCACCCTCCTGGGGAGCTTGAGCCTCATGGGGCTTCTGAGGTCAGATCAGGTTGGGCTAACCTGGGGTATCCAGGTCAGGGCATTTCTAACCTGTGCGTGCAAAGTGCCGTCACGTCGCAGCTGACTTATAGCGAGACCTTTTGGGTCGTAGCCTGAGGAGCCTGCAGCTTGATGGAAGATCTGGCAGACACGCACACGCACGCACACACAGAGGTCCATTCTGCACAACACAAATAAAATGTTTTGAGGTAGCAGAGCGGCAGGATTTCCACACAAATTTTTGATCAGAAAGTATGGGAAATGTTTTGTTTTTCCTCGGAATGTCGCAAAGCCAACGACTCCCCCCCCCCACCATGTTTTGAAAATGTTTCCTGCAGGAAATGTTTTCATCTTCCCGCCCAACTTTAAGGCTCACTTTCGTTTTGTTGCACTTGCCATTTTGTGCCGTTTGTGATTCTTCCTGCCACCTGTCATTTGCAGAGTTTTTTTTTCCCAAGGACGTTTTCTCAGCCGGTGCTGCTGCTGAGAGAAATTTCACTGATTTAAGTACATGAATCACCTCAGCTCGGCAACGTGAGGCATCTTCGAAGGTATGTGCTGATTCTTGTATTGAGTCTTCATAGCCTTACAGAGAAGGTATTTCTACTGTACCTCAAGGGGACCACAAACTGAATGGGAAAATTGACAGGAAAACATAACCTTCTCTGCAGTAGCTGAACATGGAAAACCTCAGCTGGAATACTGTGTACAGTCATGCATCCCACGCTCCGTGGTGCCCCAGTGACACGAAAAAACAGTGGCAAGTGTGGGATGGCGTGAGGCTTGCTGCTAGGCCCAGCTGGTTCTGTGGTAGAGATTTCAATGGGGAGGGGTTTCTGCTGGGGGTCTTGCTCGGGGTAGGGGCACCAAGTTTCCGGCAGGGTTGCTGGTGAGTCTTCTGAAAGGAACCAGCCAACTTTGCTGAAGTGTGTGTGGGAGGGCCAAATGCTGAGGGCACCCAATTGAAAGTGAAGCTGATGCCCACAGAACATCCAAACGTCAACTAAGTTGGCTGGTTCCTTTAGAGGAGATTCATCAGCAGCCCTGCAGGCAATTTGGTGTCCCAACCCGGAACAAAAACCCCACCAGAGCCCCCAATAAAATCTCCAGCACAGAGCCAGCTGGGCATAACAGCAAGCCCCATTGAAGTCTATGGTGGGAAAAAACAATTTTTTTCCACCATAGAATTTGCTGAAGAGCTGGGAGATTATCTGCTCTGAAGTGACTCCATTGCAGCCAATAAGGAATTTCTAGGGGTGTCTGTGGAGTGCACATTTTTAAAGGTACAGGCACCAATATTTCAGGGAATATTCAGGAGACTCTCCTGATGATACCTGCCAGATTTGGTGAGGTTTGGTTTATGGGGTCCAAAGGTATGGACCCTCAAAGGGGTAGCACCCATCTCCTATTAGCTCCCATTGGAAACAATGGGGGATGGAGGCACCCCCTTTGGGGGTCCAGAACTTTGGACCCCCCTAAACCAATCTTCAACAAACCTGGCTGATATCATCAGGAGAGTTTCCTGAAGATACTCTGAAATGTTGGTGCTGTTAGTTTAGTAATGTCCCCCCTACAGGCTGAAAAGGAAAAAAACCTTAAAATGGCAAAAAAAAAAATGATTCGGCTAAACCGATAATTTTACAGCCGAATCAAGCTGAATCTGAATTTTCCCGAATTTTTTCAATATTACTCAAGCTTAATTTTGAGCCCTAGACAAAACAAAAATATGCTCTACTAATCTAGTATGGGGATAGAATAAACCCCACAACAAGTCACGGAAATAAAATGGGGGATACTATTGAATGGGACGCCAGCGGCATTCGTGCCTCAGCTTGTCTGGATTGTTTAAATACTGCTAATTCTTGCATCATTAATTTATTGTATTGCTTTTACTTTGTGGGCTGCCTCATGGGTCTTTGGAGAGGAGGCATATAAATCCAGAACTAAACTTAATTTGAACTTATTAAAAGATCCAGGACTTTTAGATTTTTGCTATGACAGCTGATGGTTACCTGGTTCAAGCCCTTTGTACAGTAATTTGTATCAGTTACTTTTTTTGGCACCTGGGGTTAGGTGTTCCCTGTTGTTGCTGTAAGAGGTAAAGCATGTTCTAGAGGAGGGAAAACATACACACATTGTGAATTGTTAGTTATATGAATACTTTGTCAGCACCGTGCCAAAGTAACTCGTCTCTGGTATACAGTTGATCCATCTGAATCCAGTTCTTGGAAGTTTGAATATGCATTTTGCAACAAATAGGGTAGGGCTTTTTTCTTTCTTTCTTTTTTTCAAAGAAGGGCATGCCTTACTTGCTGGAAAAAACTTGAAAACTAATTCCTGAGGGAGTTTCTTTTATCATAGAATGCTTGTGCCCTAGAAAAATAAAGGCCGATTCCCAGAAATCATGATGCAGGAGGTGAAGTAAATCGTCCCCAGGAATCCTTATAGTTCCCCCCCTTCCCTAAATCCTCACCTGTCGACAGAGGTGTCAATGAGATAAATGGCTCCTTCTCTTGTCATTTATATCCAGCTATTTTAGAGGACAAAACGGATCTACAGTCGTTATCGTTAGTCATTCTTCTGACAACCCTTTGAGGAAGGGCTTTGTGACTGTAGATCTTGGAAATTAAGAAAAGAGATTAGTTATGATCCAGTTCTGCCCACGCCCACCCAGAACATCAGTGGGTGAGCCAAGAGTGAAGGACAGGTACTCCTCACCCAAAACTTGTTGGCATTGTGGGCAGTGGAGCCATTTGGGGAGAAAAATCAGAATTCAGCCCTAAGGAAGCCTAAAGTCACATGCTTTTGTAACCCCCATGCTCAGAATGGGTTGACCCATATAGGGGTGGAGACTCAAAGCTGCAGAGCTCATGTAGATTGGAGGAGACAAGGCTACCAGACTCGGACCTTGATTGGTATAAGCCCTTAACACCTTGTTAAGGTAACTGCAATGTTGTTGGGAACTACTGGGAAGGTAGTTGTTTATTTTTGCTATGTTGTAAATGTTGGAGTTTATTGTTTCAGGGTTTTTTTTATGTTTGTAATGGGTGAGAGTTCTCCTGGAAACCTTCATCCTGTTGAATCCTGTTCATCAAGCCCTTGGAGTCTTCAGGAGCCAACCCACTTGCAAAGAAGAATTGGACTTGGCAATATCAGAAGACTGTAACTAGAAGGACTTGAAAATGCAATCTGAACAGGACCTTGAAGTGTGATGTTAAATGTTGATGTTATATGTTAAGAAAGTAAACCATTTTGTTTTTAAAAATTGTTGTTGCAAACTCATTCCAAGTTCTGCCCCACAGAACCCACAGATAGAGGTTACACTTTGACAAACTTAATGTCAAGTAAACCAAAAACACTGAGGGAAACTCATTCAAGGCCTAACGTAGTGTAGAGTCAACACGTTAGTGGTTAGGTGCTGTGAACTCTAATGTTTAAGAGAACAAGAAACTACATTAAGGGAATCCGTTTCTTGACAATGGGATTGTAAGCCGCTTCGAGACTCCTTAAGGTAGACAAAAGCAGAATATAAAAACCAACTTGTTTTCTTCTTCTAAGAAAACAGTTCTTGGGCTAGGTCAACAACAGGGACTGTTCAGCAGGTATTCACTTGTTACTACCCAGCTGGGAACGCAGTTCTCAAAATGCGAGGCCCATTTTGGCATGCTGGGAGTAGATGCTTAGTCTTCCCACACTGCACGGCTTCCTTGCCCCAAAATGACCCCAGAGGGATACTTTAACCAAGTGGGGAAACTTTGTGTGTCCCATTGGTTCATCAGGGGCAAACAGCGCTCCCCAGGGCCATTTCAGGTTGAGGAAATGACACACAGCAAAACACTGAAGCTGGGGTTCCTAGCCCTGTGCAGACAAATAGCAGGACATTTCAGGGGGAAAGTGCCTAGGGAATTTGGGAAGGATGTGATATCACTTCCAGGCAACACTCTAGGAATCTCTCCTAATATCTATGGTAAAGACTATAGAAACACAGGGAAATTTCTAGAGTGTTATTGAGGGGGGCCTTCCTTCTGCGGCTCAATTGCTCAAGGGTGAGAGATTGAGGCTGGGGGCGAGGAATTCCCCTCTGGGTACAGACAGCTGAGAAGCTTAGCTGAAGTCTTGTTAGTTATGATCCAATCTGAATTTGACCCCATGCATCTGTAAACTGAGTTCCCAGAAGGGACCTCAGAAGTCTACGTGGAGTACATAAGGTGTAGTTGGACCCTTAGTTTCAGTCTCTGATGTTTGAGCTCTTTGCAAGCAAGGGCTATAGGGGTAACAGGGAAAGTGACATGGGTTCATCCATAAATAGAAGACATGTATGAATAGGAGAATATTTTCAATGATAGCAGTGATTCGACATTAAAATCAGCAGTTTAGCTTGCATGTATATAGTGCTAGCACCAGAGGCGTATCTAGGCAAACTGGACCCTGGGGACAAAACCTGAGTTTGCCCTCCCTCCCCCTGTATGGGCGGCCACCCTCCCCCACCACAACCAAACAATGATTCTTTGCACCACCTCACAAAACACCTCCCACCCCCACCAAAACATACATGGCTCTCTCCCCACCAACTCTCTTTCCTGATTTTGTCCTCACACCAACCCTATGAGGTGGGTTGTTAGCATGAGAAACAGCTCCAAGTCAGTGCAAGTGGGTATTATGCATGTAAATCTCTCACAAATCACCCCCAGCAAAACATTTACCAAACAAATGTCAGCATCATCTCTCACAAAACACCTCCAGTGGAATCCACCCCCAAGCATCATCATTTTCAATGGTGTTTAAACTATGGAGTCCAGATACTTCTTTTAAATCCACCTTAAAGGGAGAATCTGGGTCCCCAATTGAAACAACATTGAAAATGATGCTGTTTTGGGGTGGATTCTCCCCTACCCTGAAACAGCATCACTTTCAATATTTAAACTGGGGACCTCATATTCTCCTTTTAAGTCCATGCCAAAGCGGGTGGATTTAAAAGGAGAATCTGGGGAAATTTGGAGTGTGCCTGCTATCAGGGGTGCAATTGTTAAGCTAGCAGTACCAGAATTTCAGGGTATCTTTAGGAGACTCTCCTGATAATACCACCCAGGTTTGGTGAAGTTTGGTTCAGGGGGTCCAAATGGACCCTCAAAGGTGTATCCCCATCCCCATCTCTTATTAGTTCCCATTGGAAACAATGGGGGATGGGGCACCCCTTTTGGGAGTCCATAACTTTGGATCCCCTGAACCAGCTAACTTGGGTGGTATCATCAGGAGAGTCTCCTTAAAAACCCCTGAAATTGTGGTGCTGCTAGCCTAAAAACTGCACCCCCTGCATGCCAAAAACTGAAAAAACACTAAAAAATACCAAAAAAAGAACCTGAATTTTTTGCGGCCTCCACTAGGGGGCGCCCGGGGACATGGGGTACCTCATGACCCCTAAACAAATACGTCACTGGCTAGCACATTGTCTTTAGTACATTTTGTATCCTAGCCTTCCTCTAAGGAGCTTGGGGCAGCATACATTGTTGTCTTTCCTCCCCTCTTTTATCCTCACAACACCCTTGTGAGGTAGGTTAAGCTAAGAACGAGTGACTGGTACAAAGTCAGTGAACTTCAATAGGAGTGAGGCTTTGAATCACAGTCTCACCACTATGCTGCTCTGGTCCTTGACTATGCTGGTTATTGTGGGGTGCTACATTAATTCCACCCACATAGCAGCTGAGGGTGCGATGCCATATGGAACGCCACAGGTATAAACAAATTTTGTTCCCTGGCATCACATTTAAATCAGCCGGTAACCTTGATAGCTAAGTTACCTGCTAAGACTCTGTGCACTGAAGATCTCAGGTAGCTGTGAGACAAGGTCTATGCTTGAGATTGTTGAAAGCCACCAGGGCTCATTCAAGGCCAAATTCAACCCCCAGCATCTGCAAGTAAAAGGACCAGGCAGTACGTGATGTGGAAGATTTTACCTGAGAACCTAGAGAGCAGCTGCCAGTCTGAGCAGACAACAGGAACCCCGATGAATGGATAACTGATCATCTGATGAGGCAGTTCAGGCGTTCACTGAGTCAGGGCCTTTCTGTTTCCTCAGCACTGTGGCCCCTGCTCGTGTCTTTTAGTGCCAAATTACACATCTGGAGCTCCTGTCAGACCATCAGATTCACACGCCATTTGGCCTTTCTCCGCAACCTTTTAAAACGTTTTGAGGCAGGAAATAAAATGTGTCCTCCATGGATTTCTGCACTGTTTCCCCCCCTTTGGTTCTGAAAACATTTTATTTCCTGCCTCAAAATGTTTTCAGCGAGTCCCCTTTAAAAATGATTCTTTAGGCTGACACATTTTTAAAACGGCTCTCTGTAAGACATTTTCCACGCCTCTCCGAACTTCCTCCTAAGTGCCATTTTCTGAGCTTCATTTTCCCTTGCTTGTTTTTTTGTCATAATTTCTGTGAGTTTCTTTATTCGGCAGGATTATATGAGGTACAGAGAATCGCAGTACAAAGCCGTGAAGCCTTGAAGCATCGATTCATTGAGCTAGCTAAAAATTAAAAGGTGAAAAACACGTTGGTGGCCATGAATTGCTTCAAGGACGTGAATGCGGACGTACATCGTGGTAAAAAGCCAGGAGGCTGATCTTGTTTTCCAAACGTTTTAAGTGATTGGTGCAGAAAGTTCCAGCATCAAGCTGGGATGACCGCGTCAGGCAGACATGGCTTGTGTTCAAATCCTCACTCTGCTGAGAAGCTTACTGCATCTTCTGGGCCAACGGTTCTCTCCTACTATTACTGCTAGGAGCAGCAGTGGCGTAGGAGGTTAAGAGCTCATGTATGTTATCTGGAGGAACCGGGTTTGATTCTCCGCTCTGCCGCCTGAGCTGTGGAGGCTTATCTGGGGAATTCTGATGAGCCTTTGCATTCCCAACACATGCCAGCTGGGTGACCTTGGGCTAGTCACAGCTTCTCGGAGCTCTCTCAGCCCCACCCACCTCACAGGGTGTTTGTTGTGAGGGGGGAAGGGCAAGGAGATTGTCAGCCCCTTTGAGTCTCCTGCAGGAGAGAAAGGGGGGATATAAATCCAAACTCTTCTTCTTCTTCTTAGTTCACAGGATTTTGAGAGTACTTGAGGAAAAGGGTACTATGAAAATGTGATAAATTAAAGGGGAAAAATACAAAGCATGAACACACACGCTTGGCTTGCCGTTTGCAGTTCAAGCAAACACTCTCTCTCAGTACCACTTTTTTTTAAAAAAACGACTATTCACAGTGGCTTAGTGACAGTATCCCCCCACCCCACCCCTGCCCCAGCAGATGGAGTCATTTCCATAGCAACCAAGGCCGTGTAAGAAAGTCTTGGGAACAGTATCTCTTACTCTGATTCTGGTTCCTTTTCAGTTTTTGCTTGATGGCTGTATCCATGCAGTCTGTGAACCAATTGCCTAGGGCAGTGGTGGTGAACCTATGGCACTCCAGATGTTCATGGACTACAATTCCCATCATCATGGACTACAATTCCCATCAGCCCCTGCCAGCATGGCCAGTTGGCAGAGGCTGATGGGAATTTATTTATTTAATTTATTTATAACTAGAGGGCCCGGCCACGCGTTGCTGTGGCTGAGTCTGGTGAAGCGGAAAAGAAAGAAAAGGGAAAGCGAATGGTTCCAACATGTGTCATTGCACAATGCTTGCAAGGGAGGGGAGGGGCAAGGGGCCCTTCGCGCCCCTCCCTCTCTCCCGTTCCCTTGCATGACAACCCGGCCCGGCCCTCCCTAATGTTCCACTTCCTCTGCTAGGGTGGGTGGGCCATGTGCAGGTGGGCTGGTCCTGTCCCTTTCATTCCCTTCCTTTGCAGGCGAATTATCTAGCTTAAAACACGCTGGGAGGCATGAGCTACGTTGTGTTCAAATTTCAGAGTGTTTGGTCTAGCAAACCCCTGGATCCTCCCTCACCTTCCCCTTCCTCCGCTATGGTGGGTGGGCCATGTGCAGATGGCCTGCCCCATCTCTTTCACTCCAGATGGCAGTGGTTTTCAAGGAAGGCATGGTTGTTTCCCTTGTATCAGAGGGTGTTGCTTTGACGGCCAGCAGATGGCGCTGTTGCAGAACAGAATTGTGGTTCCAACTGTCACAGGTGTGGCATGTACACAATAATGGGCACAGTTGTGACATGTACACAACAGGAGGTGTGGAAACAGTATGGAAACCTGGCCGCATGCGAATGCGACGTGTGAAAATTTCAAGGCAATCGGTCCAGTAGTTTGGGAGATTACCTGTCAGCAGAAAAACGCACTGATAGATTTTTATATATATAGATTGAATTTATATACCGCCCACCCCTGAAGGGCTCTGGGCGTTGTACAGCAGAAACAACATAACAAACAAAAGGAGCACGCTCAGAAAAAATAAATATAAATATAAAATATAAAAAATATAAAACCCCTAACCCGTACCCCCCCACACACCATTGCACAGTAAACAATACTGACCTTGATAGATAGATACAGATCCTGACTCAATGTAAGTTACCTTCAGAGGGCACTATGTATATGTGGGTGCAGAGAAAGGTGGGAGATGCACAGGTAAGCAACGGCAAAACATATCTGCATGTCTCTTGCCTTGAAAAACCTACAGGGACACCGTAGATTGACAGCAACTTGACAGCACTTTCTGCTGCGAGTGTGGTGTAGTGGGTTAAACAGGTGAACTCTAATCTGGAGAACCAGGTTTGATTCCTCCACCTGAGTGCAGAGTTTCTTATCTGATGAACCAGATTGGTTTCTCTGCTCCTACATTCCTGCTGGGTAACCTTGGCCTAGTCACAGTTCGTTCAGAACTCTCTCCATCCCACCTACCTGACAATGTGTCTGTTGTGGGGAGAGGAAGGGAAGGAGTCTGGAACTCACTTGGAGACTCCTTACAGTTGAGAAAAGCAGGGTATAAATCCACATTCCTCTTCTTATCCACCTCAGCCTCCTTCCCCTTGTAACTACTTCTTAGAACCAAATAATATTCCGGGTATTCTGATTGTGTATGGCTCATTCCGCACATGCAGAATAATGCACTTTCAAACTGCTTTCAGTGCTCTTTGAAGCTGTGCGGAATGGCAAAATCCACTTGCAAACAGTTGTGAAAGTGGTTTGAAAATGCATTATTTTGCGTGTGCGGAAGGGGCCGAAGTTCAGTGTCCTGTGTAGTGTAAGCCTCAAGGAATGCAAATTTTAGCCATGAGGTCCAGAATTACAGAAACCTTTGGGTTTAAGTGTGGATCTTTAGCAAAGGAACAGAACAGAAAAGAATTAAAGCAGGGCTTTTCACCAGTTCTGGCTTTGTTTAGGAAACAGTAAGTTGTCTTGGGCGAAAAAGGCTTCAACATTGACATATGGGTAACATTACAATTGATTTAAATGTAAGTGATTGACTAATTAATTCAAAAAACAGATGACAGAACACATGCAATTAGTTGACAGACATGTTTGCTAAGGATGTGGCTTATCCACCATACTGTAATGATTTTGTTATAATGAGGAATTTTGCCGAAAAAAACGGAGAAACAGAAACTTTCATTTTCACTTGAATGTGGAGTGGCACACCACGTACTTGTCACTTTGACCTAATCAACTCATATGTTCTCTGTTAATGGTCGTGCCACTGGGGCAATCCATTTCTCTGACTCTGCATCTGGTACTTAGAGCAATTTAAATAATGGCTTGGATCCCACCAAAAATGTCTGGCAGGATTTCGAAGAAGAAGAAGGAGGAGGAGGAGGAGGAGGAGGAGTTTGGATTTATATCCCCCCTTTCTCTCCTGTAGGAGACTCAAAGGGGCTTACAATCTCCTTCCCCCCTCACAACAAACACCCTGTGAGGTAGGTGGGGCTGAGAGAGCTCTGAAAAGCTGTGACTAGCCCAAGGTCACCCAGCTGGCGTGTGTGGGAGTGTACAGGCTAAGATAAGTCTCCACAGCAGAGTGGAGAATCAAACCCGGTTCCTCCAGATTAGATACATGAGCTCTTAACCTCCTACACCACTGCTGCTCCTAGCAGAACATCAGTTTCTCACTTTCCCTCTCCCGCTGCAGCCGAAAATTTTTGTTTTTCATTTTGTTTGGTGTTCCCTCAATTACCCCCTCCTTTCCTACCCTATGTTTTAATTGCTGTTTCTGCGGTTTTGCATACAGTTTTTAGTTGGGGGTTTCATTGGTTCTATGACTTGTTTTTATCATGCTGCGTTTTTTAATTATTAGCTGGCTCGGTGGCCCTGGTTGGGCGGAAAGGATGGAGATGCCCCCTCAAATACTGCTCCTAGGGAAGGCTCGAATCCCCACTGGTGCCATGGAAACTTGCTGAGTGACCGAGGGCCAGTCACATGCTCTGAGCCTCGACGCTGGCAAGTATTTGGATCGGAGTCCTCCAAGGAATACCAAGATCATCACACAGAGAAGCGGGAAATGGCAAACAACCTCTGAATGTCTCTTACCTTGAAAACCCTATGACGAGGCCCCTCAGTGTGGTGCTTGTGAGTGCCCTGGCACCTGTCGACACCTGTTCTGGCACCCACCAAGTGTTTTAAAGAAATGCTTTTGCCCTGCAAGGCTTTTAACTGACTATCTGGGATTTGATGGGCACTGCAGATTTTTAAATAGTTGCTTTGACAGTAGCTGCTACTGCAGCACAAGAATCTACACTGTGCCGATGAAATTAAGCTGTGGCAATCGTTTTGTGGCTGGCTCCGCCTCCTGCAGCAGCCATTTTGTGATGGCACCTACCATGCTGGGTCAGAATTCCAAAGGTTCCTGCAGGCTCAAAAGGGTGGGAGACCTATGGGGTCACCATAAATCGGCGGTGACTTGATGGCAAAACAAAACAAAACAAATCCGACCCAGTATAATCAGACAGCCATAGCTGTATTGCATTTACTTATTTTTTTCCCTTTAAATAGTTATATTCTCAGGTGACCTTGTTCAGCCACTCTCCATGATAGTTCATTTCGTTTATTTTGCCCCACTGCCATTCTCAGTGTAATGCACCTGTAATGCACCAGACTAAAATATGGCAATCCCAGGTGTTGGAGGAAAGAATTTCCCCATTTGTACAGACAAATATGCTCTGTCATCAAAAGAATTACTCCCCAAATGCCTACAGCTTACTGGATTTCCTTTCCACTTTTTCCCTTACTGCTGAACTCACGCCTTCTTATCTCTTGTTTATTCAGATCACTCCGTAGCATTTGCCACTTTGTCTCTGGACTCCGTTCAAACACAAAATAAGCTTTATTTCTGTTTGGCTTTGCCGAAATATGCGTTGACTTTCATCTTTATCAACACCACCATCGCCATCCGGGTCCTTTTGCCGGAAGGTTTCTTTGAAAATGGAGTGGAAGAGGGCAGGCTAATGGTCCAATGTTAACTGTTCCCCCAGCTACAAAGTTCCACTCTTGAGGATGCCACAAGACAGTTTCTCCAAAAGACTTTTCTCTCGGTTAGCAGCTGAGCTGGTGGTGAAATGATGGGAAGGAACAGCATGAAAAGGCCACTGAGTCTTATCTGGCTTTCCAGATAAGGTAGCCTCCTTTTGCCGATCTTTCCCCCCAAACCCGCACCATCTGGTTTTTTTTGTATTTATTTGTTATTTTTCCAGGTCTATGAGCAAAACCTGTCCCCCTCTCCCCCCCAAAATTAAGCTGATCCCTAGTCTTTCTAAAAACCTGACCAGTTTTTTGGAAGACTAAACAATCACTTAAGACAGGGGTGGGCAATTATTTTTTCCATGGGGCCGCATAAGAAACAGAAAATATTGTGGAGGGCCGGGCCAAAAGGCTGAACTCAATTCTGCATAATAGGGGCTGATAAGTGACAGACAGATGCACAGATCAACTTGGAATCAGTGGCAACAGTTCTGCATACAACACTATTTGGCACAAAGAATCACAGGCTTAACCTACCTGCATAGTTGTCCACTGTGACAATCAAGCAAGTGGGGAGACTTAAGTCCCTTGACCTACTTTTTTCATCGACTGGCGCTTTTGAAAGCCCCGCAGAAGCCGGCAGCCAAGGCAACCAGCTTCTGGCGGGGAGGGCTTTTCAAAGCGAGAGGAACGCCCCATGAAGCCATCACTGCCACCGAGGGGAGTGGCCTTTCTCAGAGGCCCTTTCTGGCGCAGTGGCAAGGGAGGGTTAGCGTGAGCAGCGCGGTTCTAAAAAGGTCCTCTTAGGCCAGGGCCAAGTCTGTCATAAGGGCCAGTCAGGGTCATCCGGCGGGCCGGATGTGGCCCCCGGGCCGTATAATGCCCAGGTCTGACTTAAGAAGTGACTAAAAGGAAGACTAAAAGGTCCAGTTAGTAGTTGGAGAGCTCCCGTTTTTACAACTGATCTACAGGTGACAGAGGTCACTTCACCTGGAGAAATGGCCACTTTGAAAGGTGAACTGTGTGGCATTATACTCCACGGAAGTACCTCCTGTCCCCATATCCCACCTGCTTCAGGGTCTACTAAAATCTCCAAGTATTTCCAAGCCCAGATCTGGCAACTCCAAGGCCATTGTAATAATTTTCTAAAAAGTCAACCATACGCTCTGCCTGCTTTTAAAGCAGCACTTGGAAACTCCCTCCAAGCACTAACTCTGTACAAATTAAAATGTAAAGCAGTTAACAATTCTTAAACAAGCCAAGAGATACCCCTCCCAAAAAACCAGCGCAAGTGCTTTAAACCGCATTAAAAATAGCAGAAATCAAAACCAAAGAAAACTGTTTTTAAAAAGAAAGAAAACAACAGCCCCGACTACAGTCCATCAAGCAGAAACAAACAAAAACCACGCAGGAAAAAAACCCTGTTCAAATAAAATCTTGATAGTTTAAAAACCAGTCCTGGCACAGAACAAGAAAAAGGTCTACTCGTGATTCCTAGCATAGCCCATTTTGTTATTTAAAGTTGTTGGATCAGTCCCTTTCACAGAGCCATCCTAAACAGTGTTATATGCTTCTAAACCTCAAAACGCCCCCATGGGCAGCCACCCTCCCCCACCATGACCAAACAAAGGTTTTTTCCACCAGGTCGTTTCAAAGTCACCATCACATTATAGAACATCCCCCAACTCACAAATCTGAACACAGCAGAAATATTTTTTGAAAACATTTTCAAAATGCTTTCAAAATGTTTTATTACTGCTATGAAAACATTTTATGGTGTTGTATCCAGTCCCCCCAATTGGGGGAAACAGCATCACTTTCAATGTTATTTAAACTGGGGACCCCAGATTCTCCCTTTAAGGTGGATTTAAAAGGAGAATCTGGGCTCCCTAGTTTAAACAAGTGATGCTGGAATCCACCCCCAAACAGCATCATTTTCAATGGTGTGTAAACTAGGGGGACCAGATTCTCCTTTTAAAATCCACCTTAAAGTGAGAATCTGGGGTCCCCAGTTTAAACAACATTGAAAGTGATGCTATTTTGGGGTGGATTCTCCCCCACCCTGAAACAGCATCCCTTTCAATGTTAAAACAGGGGACCTCAGATTCTCCCTTTAAATCCATGCCAAAGGCGGTGGATTTAATAATAATAATAATAATAATAATAATAATAATAATAATAATAATAATAATAATAATAATAATAATAATAATAATAAGAGCCTGAGGAGAAGATTCCATGCATAATGAGCCTAAGAAGAAGAGACCTCTGCTGGGAGTTCACAGTAAATAATAACTATGGTGGTGTAGTGGTCAATAGCAGCAGCCTCTAATCTAGGAGCAGCAGTGACATAGTGGTTAAGAGCAGGTGCATTCTAATCTGGAGGAACCGGGTTTGATTCCCTGCTCTGCCGCCTGAGCTGTGGAGGCTTATCTGGGGAATTCAGATTAGCCTGTGCACTCCCACACACACCAGCTGGGTGACCTCTTCAAACTCTGCCAGTCCCACCTGCCTCATGAGGTGTCTGTTGTGGAGGGGGGAGGTAATTGTAAGGTACTTTGAGACTCCTTAAAGGTAGAGCTAAGTGGGGTATAAAAACCAGCTCTTCTTCTAAATCTTGAGACTGGAAACTGTAGGAACTTGAAACAAGCACCGTGAGAACCAGGGATTGATCCTACATCAGTCTGTGTGTTCTACCACTGAGCCAAAGTCCTCTCCAGTCCTCTTTGGACATTTAAGATTCCTCTTTTTTAAAACGTTCAAAACTTTGCCAGTGTGCCATGTAACAGAGATCCACTGATGACCGTTCAAAACAACCAAGTGAATGCTTTGAAATGTAGAACGGAAGTAACAATCCAGCCATTGGTATTTGAATCTGTGGGTGGCCACTTGGAAGCCAACCAAGATGCTGCAGTCATGGATATCTGTGGGCTGGCGGCTTTTCGATTTCAAGGCTTCCGTAGGTTGCAGCCATCAAAATATTTGGGATTCGCTCTTAAGCTTAGCAGCACGGATTCGGAAGTTCCGGGTGGCCAAGCCGAAGCCGAGGGAACATATTGCTTCCTCGAGGCATTGGCAACCGATTTGGGAGCTGCTCCCCGTTTCTCTGATGCAAATTCCATGGTAACTGAGGGCATGTGTTTGTTGAAAATAGCTTCAGAGGGATCATACCGGATAAACAGAATGATGGAACCGTGGCGTCGCTCTAAATTTCACTTCCGTAATGCAGCCCCTGCTCTATTTTGGGATTTGTTTCCCAACTGGATATTTTATGTGAAGAATTGGATCAGAGTCTTCTCAGGTGTGCAATGAAAGGTTTGTGGGTCAGCAGTAAGAACATAAGAAGAACATAAGAACATAAGAGTTTATTAATTTGGTCTCCCTGGTATCTCAGGTAATATGGCTTGCCTCTAATGCTGCCTAGGCATCTACTGTTTAATGGAATGTTCTTCATGGAAGAGAGGTCCATTGGTAGCTTCTTAGTGAGGCCATCTGAATAGAGTAGCCTGGCATGTGAGTCACAAAGAGTCACAAAGAAGTCTGTAGCATGTGAGTAACAATGAAGATAGCAAGGTCAATAGGTGAATGCATCGCATTTTGACCTCACAGTATATATACTCCACTTGCTTTCCATTCCTACTATCAGATCCTCTGAAGATGCCAGCCACAGATGCAGGCGAAACGTCAGGAGAGAATGCTGCTAGAACACGGCCATACATCCCGGAAACCACACAGCACCCCAGTGATTCCGGCCGTGAAAGCCTCCGACAATACATTGTTTGTCTAAGTTTGTCACTTTCAATCTACAGAATGTTCAGTGCAGAGAATCTCTTTTGAGACATTGTGGTCCTTAATTCATTTGTAATTCTTTTGAGTCTTGAAAAAGAGCTCTCTCCTGAGAGGTTAGTGACCATTAAGGTAAGAAATAGCCACAAGACTGCTTCCACATTAGGGAAGGCTATTTGAATGTTTTCTTTGTATATGATTTGATAAAGGTCTGTAGGAGACAGAGTCCTCTTCCGCACATGCAGAATAATCCACTTTCAATGCACTTTGAAGCAGGATTTTACTGTGCGGAATAGCAAAATCCACTTGCAAACAGTTGTGAATGTGGATTGAAAGTGCATTATTCTGCATGTGCGGAAGGGGCCTCTGAGAGAGTGCTCTTTTGTAGACTTATGACTGTAGGGGTGAGCCCCGTGAACCCAGCAGAACCTCAGAAAGAGCGCATGGAATGCCTGTGCCATCTGTGTCCTTCTGGGCGCACACACTCCCCCATCCCCCAGACCCCCGTGAGTCACAGGTCATGAGATGCCTGACTCACGGTCACCAGATGTCCCTGACAAAGGGACAAAGGGGCGCTTGCCCCAGGTATGGATTAGACCCAGACGCGAGCGTTTCCTCCTGCACGTAGGCAACCCCATGATGTCATGTATCATATGATATTCTCCCGCTCTCTCGCTCTCCCGCCTCCGTTTCCGCCCACATTGCCGCCCCTATTGTAAACCCTAATAAAAGGTGCCAGGGCCTAGCACACAGCAGAGTTGCCAGGCCCACGGATCAGAGTTGCCGGATCCAAGGACCGCGCTTCCTGCTGCTGGCTCTCTCTACCGGATGATATCACCGCGTCTCGCCTCTTCCTTGCGACCCCTGCGGGCTGACTTCATGCGACTTTGTCTCAAGTACAAGTGAAAGTGCAAAAGTTCATCAGTAAGTTTCAAGTCAACATCTTCTGGTTTTGCTTTCATCAGCAGTTTAACACCTTGCTGAATTTCTTGCTTTAGATGCTGTCAGATTAGCAAGAAAGGAAAATATTTGTGTAATATCACTGCACGCATTTACTCTTCTTCTTAAACTGACTTCAAGTGCATCTAGTATATGAATAAAGGATTTAATCCTGAACTTATCTCTTGAAGAAAGTTCATCTAAGGCATCAGGATCAGGTGTACATCCGTTATTTCCTTGCCATTTCCTTATTCTTTGTCTCCTTTTGACAATTAACATTTGACAAGCTGGTTTTTGGTTGTTGCTTAAGCTCATCAAAATCTTCTCTAATTTTGTTTAAAAAATCCTGAAGTGAATTGTACAAACTTGCACAAGTACTCAATAACGGTTCTGATTTCTGAATGGTTTTGCTGACCATGTGAAAATGATCGGGCACATGGGTCTAAAAAGCAGCATAAACACAAATTCCAGTTTGATTTGAATCCAGTTCTTCCATTTTCTGCAAAAGACTGTTAGCTTGAAGCCTGGTACCACACTTCCCATTAACAGAGTACAACTGACTAAAGCTATCACATAGCTCAAGCACCTGCCCACTGCCCAGTGCCTTGAGCAAATTTTCCCTCAAAAAAATAAAGAACTCTAACAAACAGTACAGCTCTGACTGAGCAGCTTTCTTGTTTTTTTCTCTTTCCCTCTGTCAGAACAGACTTTTAGTAACGGGGAGAGGGTGTCTGAGAGTTGGTATAACTCTTAAGTTTTCCCACATTTAAAATCCTATTAAACCATCAAAATATTCTTTAGCTGCTCATCAACGGCACTTTTCAGGTAGGCATAGGAACTGCTCAGAAGGGACACCAAAATAACCTGTTTTCTTTCTGACAAGGAAGGAATAATAAACTGGCACCAGAGGCTTGTAATGTTGAACCATGAAATTAAAAGATGTTATTTACAGGAACCAAGTGAAAGAGCTTTTCTGTCTAAGGAAGCTGGTTTCTGAGAGGTTACTATTTATAAGTTCAGTAACTTTTTAAAAATTGACACAAATTTCATACATCTTAGTACCTTCCCATTGTTACAGTCACTTCAACTCTAAACAAAAACATTTAGGTACTTCCATACGTACTCCTATATAGATGATACACTGTTCTGATTGGCTTTCTAGCCCTTTTTTAAAAAACCTCAGTTTCTACCCTGAGTAAGTATAACTCACACAGTTCCTTAAACACTAACTCTACCGACTTTCCACTAGAGTGTCTCTCTCACATGGTGTTTCTCACAGAGAGATAGTTACACTCCCTCAACAAGCTCCAATACTCTCTCTCTATATCTCTGCCCTCTCAGAACTTCCCTGCTTCAAATCTGAGTGGGGTTCTCCTGAGAGAAAACTACCAAGCTACCTGTGTGATTAATCAGTGTTACTGTGTTATGGTTTACTCCAGGACCTTGGCACAGATTCCCTAATTTAAATCTGTCTTCCCTGGCACTTAATTAGAGAAGTGCAGCTCGCCTTGAACTGGCCCTTAGCTACAACAGAACAACTGCTCACTCTGGCTCTCAATCCAGTTCTCCCTCAGAACTCCCTGTCCTCTGACTATGGAATGCTGTGCAGTTCTCTCAGCCAATCACACGGAGTTCCAGATTAACCCTTTGGGGTCTAAACATTCTACTGCCTGATTGTGCCTCAGTGCTTATATACATTACAGAGGGCATCCGTGATAGCACTGTAATTTTCTAAAATGGCTTTTGCATCTGCATTCCACCTAATATCTGACAAATATTCTGGCACTTTTGTCTGGGGTTATACAAATGATTTTAGAACTGTTCATCTCTTTGTGGAGGATGAAAAGAAGGAATACATTTAATAGATAATGCCGAAACAGTTTGCTGCATCAAGGCTGAACAGCCCACTAAAGTTAAAGATTGACCAATGTATGGAATAAATCATAGAGTAAAACTTGGAATAAATGGAATAAAAATACAGGCTAATAGCCAGTTAATATAAACACAACCTGTCATGCCCCCACAGAGGTTTTTGTTATTTCCCCATTAAGCTTTAATTTCCCGATAGTTAACAAGGTTTTAGTTCATTGTTAAGTCTTCTAAGGGAGAGTATTTTTGTTAGCCCCTGTCCCTTTAAGACATTTCCCAATAGGCAGTTTCCTTTCTTTACCCAACAATCCCCTGTTTTAGTTCTAGCCAGTCAGTCAGAGTGAGGTGCTAAGGGTAGTTGGAGACTGGAATATTCGTGACGTACATATTAGTATATGGTGAGCACAAGTTAAGTTTAACAGCAGTTAGAACTAGACAAAGACTGAAAGAACTGAAAGGAAGCAAGACACAGTGGACTTTCTTGAAAGCAGTCAAGAGAAGACAGTCTGCAGCTTCAAACCTGCTCAAGACAAGCAAATACTCTGATTTAGATAGACCCAAGGGAGGAGTTAGGGTCTTGATTCTCTCCAGTAATAAACCTATCTGAAGATGCCAGCCACAGATGCAGGCGAAACGTCAGGAGAGACTGCTGCTAGAACACGGCCATACAGCCCAGAAACCAGACAGCACCCCAGTGATAGAGCACCGCTAGATGTGGGTCCTCCATAGAATCCCAATAAGGACCTGGGCAACCACATGCTTTCGGATCAGTCTCAAAGGAAGCCCTGTGTAGAGCAAATTACAGTAGTTCGGTTTGGAGGTGACTATTGCATGAACCACTGTGGCTAGGTTGGCATGGGACAGGCAGATCGCCAACTGCCTAAACCGGAATAGGTGGAAGAACGCCAGTTAGAATACGTTTGTAACCTGGGCCTCAACGGAAAGCTAGTGTGCCAAAAGCTAGGTGCCAAGGTTCACACCAAGGCTCTTTTGATGGTTTAGGTGTCCATTAGGGAGCAGCAGTGGCGTAGTGGTTAAGAGCAGGTGCACTCTAATCTGGAAGAACCGGGTTTGATTCCCTGCTTTGCTGCCTGAGCTGTGGAGGCTTGTCTGGGGAATTCAGATTAGCCTGTGCACTCCCACACACACCAGCTGGGTGACCTTGGGCTAGTTAATGCCCTTCGGAGCTCTCTCAGCCCCACCTACCTCACAAGGTGTTTGTTATGAGGGGGGAAGGGAAAGGAATTTGTAAGTCCCTTTGAGTCTCCTATAGGAGAGAAAGGGGGGGATATAAATCCAACTTTTCTTCTTCTTCCAATTACACACCATCAAGAACTGGGAGCTGGCATCCCAACCCTGCGACTCCCTGACGCAGCCACAGGACATATTGTTATCAACAATACCTTCCAATTTTCCTCTCATTCAGAATATTCACCAAGTGCTTCACAGAGATGTTGGTCCATCTGGCACAGGTCTTTTCCTAATTGGGTCTGTAATTTTCCCATTTGATTGTCTCCTTTTCCCCAGACTTCAGGGGGCCTCTCTTGGTCTCCAGGAGCAAATGAATATAATAGATAATGACTATCAGAGCTAATTCACTTGAAGCCCTAAGGGTTTCACGCCATCTGGCCCTCTTGGCTGATTTTTTTCCAAAATGTGCTCAGTCTCTTGATATTTCTCAGCTAGTTTCTCTAACAACATCACTGCTTGCTGACCTTTTTTCCCAGAAACTTTGCTTAGATTTAACGATTTTTCATTAATTTATCTGGAAAGTAACCAAGATACAAAGTATGACCCCATTAATTGATTCCTACCCCCGCTCCCAGTTTTGTTCGGGCTTTTGTCTCACGTTCTGCTAATAGAAATCTTAAAATCATAGCATCAAAGACTTGGAAGAGACCCCAAGGGCCATCAAGTCCAGCCCCCTGCCATGCAGGAATACACAATCAAAGCGCCCTTGACAGATGGCCATCCAGCCTCTAAAGAAGGAGACTCCACCACCCTCCGATGCAGTGGGGTTCACTGTTGAACAGCCCTGACAGGAAGTTCTTCCTAATGTTTAGGTGGAATCTTTTCCTGCACCTTGAATGCATTAATCCTTGTCCTAGGCCCGTGGTGGCGAACCTATGGCACGGGTGCCAGAGGTGGCACTCAGAGCCCTCTCTGTGGGCACATGCAAACAGAGTGCCCCCCCCCCCAACATCTAGGCTGGCCTGGGCTGCTGGGCTCGATTGTTAGCATTAAACCTAAGACCCAGTTTTGAGGAAGCAGTGTAGGTAACCCTGTTAAGCGCTGTTAAACCCCACTGATTTTCTTGCGAAGAACTAAAGCATGATCCTTTACCTGGGAGTAAGCTCAGTTGCTGGCAATGGGGCTTGCTTCTGAGAAAACCCTCCTAGGGTCGTGATTCACCCATTGGAAGAGTCGCACGGTTGCTTCAAAGCAAAGCCACCAACTACCACCAAGCCTTCTCCTGAGTAACGTACGCCTCGGAGCACACCATTTTTTCTAAACTAAAACCTCAGCATTCAGGTTAAATGGCCGTGTTGGCACTTTGCGATAAATAAGTGGGTTTTGGGTTGCAGTTTGGGCACTCGGTCTCGAAAAGGTTCGCCATCACTGTCCTAGGCGTTTTCCCCACGACCAATATATCCTGGGATAAGGAGATGAACCATCCCGGTTCCGCCATGATTTCCGCATGGTTTCTGGGTCTAACTCGAGACCGCCCCGTGAGATTTCCCTTATCCCGCGCCTTTCAAAAAACGATGAAATTGGGGGTTCTTTTTTTAAAAAATCACTCCGCTCCCACTCCCATGCAAACACTGGACTGGTTTATTTTTCCTGCTTCGCTGGCTGCGGCCAATCAAAACAGTGGAAAAACGGGACAGTTTGCACATGCGTGGCAACATCTGTGAGGAAAATGAAAGTAAACTGGGGGCCGTGCGTAATCACCTGGAGTTCTTCCTCCCAGCCTGAACGCACTGACGGGCTGCCGTGCGGAGGGAGAAACCGAGATAGAAACATTCCGGTATGTATGATCCCAGTTTCTCCCTGGGATGTTTTGGCGGAGGGGAAAACGCCGTAGTCTCTGGAGCAGCAGAAAACAAGCTTGCTCCCTCTTCAACATGACAGCCCTTCAAATATTTAAACGAGGCTATCATGTCACCCCTTAACCTTATCTTCTCCAGACTAAAGCTGCTCCTCGTAGACATGGAATCCAGACCTTTTACTATTTTGGTTGCCTTGTGGACTCATTCCAGCTTGTCAATATCCTTCTTGAATTGTGGTGCCCAGAATTGGACACAGTATTATGGGCAAGGTCTGATCAATGCAGAATAGAGTGGTACTATTACATCCCTCAATCAAGACACTATATATTGTCGAAGGCTTTCATGGCCGGAATCACTTGGGTGCTGTGTGGTTTCCGGGCTGTATGGCCGTGTTCTAGCAGCATTCTCTCCTGACATTTCGCCTGCACAGATGCAGTGAGAAAGAAGCGTCAGAAAGTCACCTACTAGAACTAAACCATACAACCAGCTCCCACAACCTAGGCCTCTCTTCTGATGCAACCCAGAATCACATTGGCTTTCTTGGCTGGGGTATCACATTGCTGACTCATGTTCAGTTTGTGGTGTACTAAGACTCCCAGATCTCTTTCCCATTTACTGTTGTCAAGCCAGGTGTCATCCATCCTATATAGTTTTTCCCTGAGACAAGGTCTAGAGTTGTCAGCAAATGGGAGTCATAAGAAAAGGGAAGAAATGGCACTTCCTTGGTGACAGTGACATTATGCCATGGGTGTGATGTTGAGGTGACAGTCTAGGATTTCGGCAAAACTCTATAGCCTGATATCCGCTTGTGTCACACCGATGATGTCACATCATGCCTGATTATTTGGTGGAAGTTACACGGGAGTGATGGGAAACCGAGGCAGATGCAGAAGAGAGAAAGGTCCCTTTCTGTGGTGATACTGATTACAGTCCTGTTTCTGGAAAGAAGAGGTGGATGCTTACCATTTAACTTCTCCCGTGACCACTGATTTTCCTTGCAAATTCTCCCTTTGTTCAGAGAAGGGAAGATTTAAAATTACTCAGGGGAGGTACCGGTACTTACAAGGAAAAACTGGCAGATGGAGGTAACCTCACCCTTTTCTTACAGACTGTTAGCTGTTGTCCGCCATGCCTCCCCATTAGGGGAATAACTAGCGCCACGTCTCTGGTGAGAAAACAGAATGGGTGCCATTTCAGTGATACTTCGATTCTACTGTTGGTCATATATCTGGAAGATGCTCAGGCAGTCTCCTATTTTAAGTGTTGCTAGAGTGTCACGGTGATGCGTGATGTCACTTCCAGTTATGCAGCATGATGTCACTTCCTGTTATACAATCACGTTATGCCACATGAGAGGCTGCATAACGGCAGCCCTACTCCCTGTTCCCACATCAGCCTGACAAGAAACACAGGAGGGGTAGTCTGTGGCACATTCGCACTTCGCTTCCTAATGCCTAGTTATCCGAGCTTCTACTCTCAAGATAGTGTTTCTTCAGAGCCAAAGGAATACCTGTAGAATCTTACATGAACTGGAAATGCGCAGTCAGTATATAAAAAGCAACCACCTCACCCATTTCCCGCTTTCCCCTTAGGGGCTTTTATTTCTAGCATGATAGCCTGTTGTGTCTATTTCAGTGGGTTGAAAAAGATCTTTAAGAGGCTTGGAGGTGGTGTGGAACGGTGAGGCAAGGGAGCTTCTTTCAAGGCGGCTTTGTCATCCTCTTCAATGGCCTGTTCTCTACAAAGCGAGCGCAAGCTGGGGCTTGCTTTGCAAGGATTCACTTTCTGTTCAGGATAGGATCAGGAGCGCTCTCGGCCCTTGCTTTCCAAAGGCAGCTGAGCCCTGCCAAAAACATACCGCTGTGCCCACACGGCACACGGCCCGGACCCGCCTGCTGAAATTTCTTCTCATTTGGCTAATGGATGTTTGGCATGGCCTCTGAATTACCTGAGGCTACGTTTTATAACAAAGGTGCAAACAGCAGCGTGGTTTGCTTGCTGCTGGTGAGTATTAATGTGTTTAGAGCGTGTATTGCAGTGTCGAAAGGTGTCAAGCAGGGGCAACAAAGAAAAAGAAGCAAAGGAGGTTTTAGCTTCCTGAGGAGAATGTGGAAATGGAAGATGACAACTTGTTGTTCATGTTCTGTCAGATACACACCCATTCCAAACCCTGTTCTGTACCCAGCACTCTGTAACACAGCCTGCTGTTCATTAGAGACCAGATGTGTGCCAATGAGGCGCCAAAACTTCTGGTTTCAGGCAGTTCTGAATGTTTCATCACTAGTACCTTTTTTGAGAAACAAAGGGACCTCATTCCTCTGGGATGGCCTATGTGTGATTCCTCTCATAGATACATGCTATTTTCTTCTTGCAATAATTCTGCAAGGTAGGCTAAGCTAAGATTTGTGAGTCGCCATCCCCCGAAGGGCTGTTGGTGAAACCGTAGCCCAAACTTCCAGATGACCTCTTCCAGAAGCTTCATGTAGGTATTAAATAGCATGGGGGATAAAATTGAACCCTGTTGAACCCCACAGATGGCAGAGAAGGAATTCTCCAGCACCACCTTTTGATCCTCCCTAGTATAACATGGACCACTGTAACATAGCTTCTGGAAGTTAAGCGCTGATAGGGGGCTCCGTAGGATACAATGGTTGATAGCATCAAATGCTGCTAGGACCGTGGTGGCGAACCTTTGGCACTCCAGATGTTATGGACTACAATTCCCATCAGCCCCTGCCAGCATGGCCAATTGGCCCTGCTGGCAGGGGCTGATGGGAATTGTAGTCCATAACATCTGGAGTGCCAAAGGTTCGCCACCACTGTGCTATGAGATCCAGCAGAACTAGTAGGATCAAACTCCTAATTCTTGGACCAAAGCAGACTCTGTTCCAAATCCCAACCTGAAACTAAATTGTAATGGGTCCAGAAAATCCACAATATGGTGTCAGCAACCATAGGTTGGGCCTGTGGGTGCCATAATGTCTAGTTTGACCTTTAGTTAAGAGTACATTAGTTAAAAGTACATTTCTATAGTGAAATTTGCAAAACTGAACCAGGCTCATTTATTGAGGTCATATCAGGAGTTCCTAGGGATGTTGCTTACTTCCATGCCATGAAATGTCCATTTGCACACATTAAGCCTCTGTTTAAAGGGACAGGACATTTTTCTCCTGGCCGGTTGGCAGTCCTGCACAGTGGACATATTCCTCAGGGAGACTTCAAAGACCCGAGTCTGCCTCCCAATGCATGCTGGGTAGCAATGCTTCATGCTCCACTATGCCACAGCCAATTCCCTTCACAATCCTCCTCCTTATGTTCGGATATCTGGGGTAGCTTCCCTCTTCGAAGGAGGAAAGCGCTAACTTGCCAGTTGCATTGCGATGACTTTAAAGAGGACATCACATCCGAAGCTCAGCCCAGTGGAGAGGACATCATGCTGGGAAATACTGTGGGTTGCAGGAACTGTGAAACTCGAGATGTCTGCAAGGCAGCTATTTATTGTCTGGAATGCATTACTGCCTCAGTGGCACCCCCAGGATAAAACGGTCTTCCTCTGTCATCTCAGAAATGCGAGCCCAGCATAATGTAGTGGTTTGAATGTCCAGCTACAACTGGGGATGCTAAGATGTGAACGGAGGGAATTACAACTGATTTCCAGATGATCTGTTCCTTGGCTTCGTATGGAGGGTGAACTCTAAGGTATTACATAAGAACATAAGAACATAAGAACAAGCCAGTTGGATCAGACCAAAGTCCATCTAGTCCAGCTCTCTGCTACTCGCAGTGGCCCACCAGGTGCCTTTGGGAGCTCACATGTAGGATGTGAACGCAATGGCCTTCTGCGGCTGTTGCTCCCGATCACCTGGTCTGTTAAGGCATTTGCAATCTCAGATCAAAGAGGATCAAGATTGGTAGCCATAAATCGACTTCTCCATAAATCTGTCCAACCCCCCTACACCTTGCCAAGGCTCCACCCACTATGCTCCCTAGGCTCCACCTCCAGATCTCCAGATAGTTTCCAACCAGGACAACCCTATTTGAACCCTCCCCAGTGCCAGGGTTGCTAACTCTTAGTTGGGGAATTGCTGGAGATTTGAGCATGGAACCTAGGGTTTGAGGAAGGACTGAACCTCAAGTGAGCTCTAATTCCATACCGTCCATCCTTGGAGGCAGCCGTTTCCTCCATTTCCTCCATAGGAACTGTAGTCTAAACATCCGTTGTAATTTCTGAGAGATCTCCAGGCCTAGCCTAGACGCTGACCACTCTGGGCAGCCTTCACAGCTGATGTGGCATAGTGATTAGAGGGCTAGACTAAAATTTGTACACTGCCATGAGGTTGTCTGCATGAATTTGGGCCTGTCACGCTTCTCAGCCTAACCCAGCGGTTCTCAACTGGTGGGTCGCGACCCCTTTGGGGGTCGAACAACCCTTTCACAGGGGTCGCATAAGACCATTGGAAAACGGTCTTTTTATATTTTATATATACCAATTTTATGGTTGGGGGTCACCATCAGAGGTGGGATCCAGTAGGTTCTCACCAGTTCCCGAGAGTGGGTTACTAATTATTTGTGGGTGCCGAGAGGGGGTTACTCATTGGGTCCGCTTTTCCATCTCCACGCTACAAAGCCTCCCGAGAAGCAGGCATACTGCCTTTGAGCATTAGAGGTTCCATATAGCAATTCACGACTAATAAATGCCAACTCCTAGACTGGGTTAATCCCTTTCAGGTACTGCAATTCATTGATTCTCAGCCTTTTGTACCTTTTATCTCACCAGTCTCTATCAAAGAACCTGTGTGTTTCACCATTGCTGTGTTCAGATTTGTGAGTTGGGGCATTTTCTATAATGTGATGATGATTTAGAAATGACCTGGTGCAAAAAAAATTTGGGGGGAGTAGAGTGGTGGGGTGGCACCTTGCCCTTGGAGGGGCATCCAACTCAGTGTTTTTACTTGGGGCTCAGGTTTGCTCTCTATAGGGTGATGTCTCTGCCCTTGCTGCCCCTTTGAGGAGGGAGGGCCGGTTGGCTGCAGGGAACCCTGCTACTAAAATTTTTGGATCCCACCACTGGTCACCACAACATGAGGAACTGTATTAAAGGGTTGCAGCATTCAGAAGGTTGAGAACCACTGGCCTAACCTATCCTGCTGGGCTGTTATAAGGATAAAATGGGAAAGGAAGGGTGAGAGAAAGATGCACTTAACTGATAGACCTGTAGGCCCATCACACCCTTTCAACCTAACCTACCTTACAAGATTATGGTGAGGTAGAGTTGACAACTCCAGCTTGGGAAATTTCTTGAAATTTGGGAGCCGGTGCCTTGGTGGGATAGAATTTTGAGAGGGGAGGTTGCTCATTGGAGGAGTTTCTTCCGTAAGAGAAACAAAGTTCTAGATCCTCTACCCCTCTTTAGGCACTCTAGGACTTCCATTTCATCCCATAGAGTCTGAAGCTACTATTTCACCATGGCTGCTCTGTAGTCTGGAGATCATCTGTTATTCCAGGAGAACCTCAGTCCTCACCTGGAGATTGGTGACGCTATATTACTTGAGGGCTAAAATGAATTTGGAAAAGAGAACTACATAATGCATACAATGAAGCTCCCTTTGGAAGAAAGGAGGGATACCAATCAATACATGACAGCAGCACAACCAAAATAAAATGTTTTGAGGCAGTAAACAAAATGGTTTCTCTGTGGAGTTCTACATAGCTTTTCCCCAAACTGCTTTATTTTCAGCCTGAAGACACTTTAAATGAATCCTCTTCTTCAGAGATTCTTTTCTGAAAACGGTTTCACGTCAGTGATTCTTTTGTGGCACCATTTTTGCTTGCTGTGCCGGTTTCTTTAAAACATTTCCCATGCTGCGCTGCAGTCCCCGAAATTCCTTGTTGGTGCTATTTCTGAGCTCGTGCCAGACGTCTCGCGTTGTATTTTCATCTGGTTTTTAAAATTTTATTTTGGAGGGAGGGTTTTCATGTCTCCATAGCTTTGAATACACAACTCCTAGAGAATCGCAGCATAAGATTTTGAAGCTCCAAAGCACTGAATCTACAGATCTGTAAAAAAAAAAACCCAAAAAATGGAACTACCACAAAATAGCAGCCAGGAATTGTTTTGAGGGGATGAGTGCGAACAAAGTGTGTGTGTGTGGGGGGGAGGGTTCTTCTAGGCTTTTTTTGGCAATTGACGTTTCTCCCACTCCACCAGTAGCTGTGCTTTACTGTAGGTAGAGCTATGTCCCCAGGCACTCCCACTACAGGATAACGAGCAGTCGCCAGCAGCCAAGCTGCCCAGCTGTCGTACCCTCAGCCTTAGCGTCATTCTAGGCGCTCTTCCCAAACGGCATGCTGACCCAGCTCGTATTAAGGGAAGCCCAGGCAGCTCAGGAAATGATGCAACGCTGAGAGCAGCGCTTCCTTGACATGGAAGTCGCATTGGCAAGTGAGGAAACGCCCACCTAATAAGGTATATCAAAAGATCCACGTCGCAAATCAGGCTCAATTTCTCATTCAGGTGTATAACGAATATGAGTTTGTAAAAAACCTGAATGAGAAAATTGAAGCACCCCTGATTTTATGGCACGGATCTTTGACTCTACTATTATGGTCGTTGCATTTCTGAACCCTAATAAGGAGCCACAAGACCCATCTGTGAAAGAGCCTATAGTTTATCCAACAGAAACAACTGTTTGGTTGTGATCACAGCGCCCAAATGGTCTTTTCTAGGGGGCCCTTGAGCCAAAATAGCCCCCCCCCCGCAAACATTACAGGTTTCTTATTTTGCTTCTGTTGTCCAGCGGAGTGGAATTCTTGAAGGGAAACAGCAAAGCTCTCCCTCATCTTGTTTTTCTGCACGTGAAGTGGAGCCAGAGAGTCTGGGACAGCAGCGGTCAAAGGAAGCTGCGGCTCTTAAGAGAGGAAGTCGGTGTTCCAAAGCTGATGAAGCCGGGTTAGGGCTGATTTTTCTTCCTGAAAGTGGTAGCAAGGAGAAAGAACGAGGGGAGCCGTCCAAGGAAGGGAGGGAGGGAGGGAGGAAGGAAGGAACAGGGTCTGAAAACAGGTCGCTGATGTCACAGTGGCCACGCGGGCTATAAAATAGCTCGATTCCTGTGGCAGCCTGTTTCGTTTTGTTTTTGAACACAGTCGGAAAGGATTAAACGATTGTCATGGCAGGATAGACGGTGGCTGTGATGGGCATTAAAAGAAGCACGGAGCTATACAGGCAGGGACTTTAACAGAAAGATTGGTTTAAATTTAGAAAACATGATGTTCCGTGGCAACTTTCAAGCATGAATGCCCTGAATGTTCCGTGCAATGTACATTAATAAATAAAGGCTCCCCTGAACTCCAAGTTTCTATCTGCAGCAGAGGCTGCCGACAGTGTCTCTGCATGAGTACAGATCTGGCCTTTGGTCCATGTAGGAGCAAGCTACTCGGTTGCAACTTTGCAACCCGTGTGAATGGATCTTTCCTGATGCAGAGATGCTGCAGGATTAGCTATTCTCAAAGAAGGAATGGCCAGAATGGTGACTCAGACAGGGATGCAGCAGGTATTCTCAAAGAAGGAATGGCCAGAATGGTGACTCAGACAGGGATGCAGCAGGTATTCTCAAAGAAGGAATGGCCAGAATGGTGACTCAGACAGGGATGCAGCAGGTATTCTCAAAGAAGGAATGGCCAGAATGGTGACTCAGACAGGGATGCAGCAGGTATCCTCAAAGAAGGAATGGCCAGAATGGTGACTCAGACAGGGATGCAGCAGGTAGGCTCCTAAAACAATGTGCACAATAAACACAAACCTTTCAATGTGTAAAAAATATGAGGAAAGTGGTGGCTGATCATGGGAGGAAAAAATTGGAGGCAACTCCTGTGAGGACACTCCCATGCCAATGTGAGTGACCCTACATTCTTCTCTCACGGCTGAAGAAATTCTGTGTGGTGTGGAAAGATGTTCCCAGAACAGTACGTCTAGGGAGGCGAGCCCCCTCCCCTTTCTGCTATACCTCTTCATAGGTATTGACCTATCAGGTCTTCGATTCATGCTTCTGGCTCCTGAAAACTCCTCCCAAGCACGTGAGGTTGTAAAGCCAAGATCAAAGACACAACTGCAACAAATCACTTTCAGGTTCATGCACTATAGATCCACCGGCTGTAATTTCCTGTGTTTTCCTGACTTCCTTAAATAGCCAACAAAGGATGTCAGAGACAAGCTGTGCGTCACACTGAGGCCGACACAAACAGTTGGTTCAATAAGAATGTTCCCTCTTGGATGAGAAGGTAGAAATGACGCACCGGGAGAAGTCCTGGATTTGCAAAAGGTACATGTGGAATTTGACTTTAAATCTCTTCTGTGCCTTATCTGGGGTCCCTGGTAGTGCTACCAAACCTCTGAGCGGGGGCGGGGGCAGCCCAAGCTCTTGTTTCAGAATTTTTTTTAAAGCTCACCAATGTTTCAAGCATTATGACATCACTCCTGAGGAAAAACTCAGAAGCTATGGTGGTAGCTCTAGGAATCACTAGAAACTCTATGGTAAAAACCATAGAGTTTCTGCTGGTCATGTCACTGGCCTTCCACTCTGTCTTCACTGCCAATCCTCCCACAAGTTGTTGGGCCGAACCTGGCAACTCTAGCCCCTCAATTTTTTCCCAAACTTAAAACAATTGCTGTGATAGAAACAGGTAGAAACAAAGGTATATTTTATTTTTATTTATTTATTAATTGAAAGGTGTATATGGCACTTCTATCCCTCAGAGAAGGGCCTCACAGGTGGCTCACATAACATGGCAAGCTGTTTCCAAACAGCAAATTAATCCCTGGCTTATAAAACTCTAACCCATTAAAAAAAAATCAACAGAAGTTAGTAACAATAAATAGATTAAAACAACAAGATTATGTAGAACACAATTGAACACAGGCCCAATCTAAGGGCCAAAGAGAAAGAAAAGGGAGGAGATGGGCAGGGCCCAAGATGGACTAGTGGGGCCCAACCAAGGTGGTCCAGACAGGCAGTTTTGATTTCAATGGGAAGTGATTGGAACTGCTGACCAGCCCCTCTCCAAAAGCCAGGTGGGTGGAATAGCTCTGTCTTGAAGCACAGGTAGAAACAGTGGGCTCTTTCCCCACTCAGCCTTCCCATCCCCCCCTATACATGGCAGGCTGCTCTCAGTGCTGACATCCCAAGCAACATGCATGGCCCTTCTACCTGCCCAGCTCTGTGCTTGAGGGTCGTCCAAAGCCTTTATTCAGAAGAGCGTCTGGGATGCCATACTGAGAGCTTTGTGTTTAAGCAACAGCTTGAGGGAAGCTGACTAGCTTCGTCGCCGCCCCTCTCAGTGGGGAGCGCCGAGGGACTTAAGGGAAGTGGGGAAAGGGCCAAAGAAACACAGGGTGCATCACATCTTTAGCATAACCTTTATTCAAAGAGTTCAGGGCAGTACACATGGATTATCCCTTCCTTCAGTTGTCCTCATTACATCCCTGTGTGGTTAGTTAGGTCAAGAGGGGGCGTGGCCAAGCTCCAGGTGAGGCCTGAAGATCACCCACAATTACAAGTGATTTCCAGATGACGGAGATCAGTTCTCTGCTCTGGAGAGTGGAGGGTAGGACACTATACCCCACTGAGTATGGCACTATATCCCTCCCCTCACCAAATCCTGTCGTCAGGTTCCTCACCCAAATCTTGTGGAATTGTCCAACCCAGAGTTGGCAACCCTAACTAACTAACTAACTAACTAACTAACTAACTAACTAACTAACTAACTAACTAACTAACTAACTAACTAACTAACTAACTAAGAGAGAGAGAGAGAGACTATTCAATTTATCTATTTAGAAAATTCATATTCATATATCCCTCCCCTCCCCAAATCCTGTCCTCAGGTTCCTCCCCCTAATCTTGTGGAATTTCCCAACCCAGAGTTGGCAACCCTAACTAACTAACTAACTAACTAAGAGAGAGAGAGAGCGAGAGAGAGAGCGAGAGCGAGAGCGAGAGAGAGAGAGAGAGAGAGAGAGAGAGAGAGAGAGAGAGAGAGAGAGAGACTATTCAATTTATCTATTTAGAAAATTCATATTCCGCCTCTCCAAGAAGCAGCATGAGGCAGCGTACAAGTAAAACAAAGCAAAACCATTAAAACACAATCTTCAGAACGGAAACATGCCATGAAAAACATGCTGGTGCGTGATAGCCGTGTAAAAAAGCATCAAACAGCCTGAAAGGATATTGATAAAACGTTCCAGAAGCAGACTAGAAAATGAGCTAAAAATAGCTTTAGCTAAGAGCTTGGGGAATATGGGAGTATTTTAGCCTGGAGCTTCAAGGAGAGTCAGGTAAGTACCAGGCAAATGATTCAAGCTCTTCAGGGCCTTTAAGGTAAGAACCTGTATTTTGAATGATCACCAGAAACCAAAATGCAGCCAGCCAAGATCTCAGACTAGTGTGAAATCAGTCAGCAGGTTTCACCGTTGAGGGAGAATTTGAACTGGGTCTCCTCAGACAGTCACTGAAACCACCCTGACTATTTCCATCTTCTCTTTTTGTTTCTGTGCTGCTCTTACAATGGACAGTAGGGCTGCTGGGTCTCCTGCTACCATAGGAGACCTCTCACAGGTAGCCAATGAACCTCACCACCTCTCAGTACGGCAGCAGGGGAAAATGGTGCACAAATCAGTATTGCTGCAACACTGTGAGATGATTTCTGGGGCAAACCCAGAAATGGCATCATCATGTCAGGGATCTCAATGCAAACTCTATGATAAAACCATAGAGCCTCCGTTGGAACTCTATGGGGCTTTCCGCACCACAGAAGGGAGCTAAGGTTGACTCGGTTCCCTTCAGTGGGGGGCGATTGAGGCTATCCGCTGCAGCAACTTGCCAGCCCCCTGGAACCCGAGGCTAAGTGGTAAGGATCATCGCAGTGCCTATTTCACTCCTCGATCGTCATTGGTGGAGCTTGTGTTACCATGCAGGAAGCCCGGGAGCGTTCTTTTTTTGTTTTTACAGTTTTTATAGTTTACAGTTTACAGTTACATGCCCGCCACGACTCTCCCGTTCTGCGCATGCCACAAAAGCGGCTCCTGATTGGTTGGACGGATGAGGTGTCGTTTGATGCGTCTGCACTTTGGAAGCTTAGAAGTGATTATGGAAGCCTTGTTCCAACCCGAAAGTTGCAGTTCATAACTCACGACAGGGATGTAGCAGGGATTCCTGAAGGAAGGGGAACTGAGACAAAACAACGTTGAGCTCAGTTGCAGTGCGGATACACTGAGGTGAACCTAGATAGAAACCAGTACAACTCTGTCAGTGCGGAAAGCCCCTATGACAATGTGATGTCACTTCTCAGTTGCTGTGCTGCTAGGGTTGGCAGTAACCTAGAGGGGGGAAAAAGTAATGTCTCTTTAATAGGGGCTTACTGTGTGAAAATGGTCATGTAAAGCTTTTCTTGGCATGGAGGTGAACAAATCAACTGGTAAATGGTGATCTGTTACTCCTCTAGTGAAGCAACAAGACACTTTCCCTCAGCCGGCTGTTAACCCTAAATTCTGCCCACCTATGTCCCCGCCGCCACCAGCCTCCTGTGACAGGTGCTAGCTGGCAATCCAGATGGTTAGAGTTAATATTTTTCCACAAGCACCCTTGTCTCGTTTAGTCCACACATAACTTTCCTCTCCAGGGCCGGGTTATAATCAGCTTGAAGCTGAATGTAATTGGGACTGAGAGCCTGGGCTCGCAGGACTATAAACACACAAACACACACACACAACCCTCAGCCCTGAAGCCATTTTGCACTTAAGAAAAATCAATAAGGTGATGACTGAAAGGATAATTCCATGAACGTTCTTGGAACACTTTTAAAAATTGTCAGACCACCCATGTGAAGAATGAAGAGGAGGCGTGTGACTAAGTGTCCTATTTATTTATTTACATCGTTTTGCTTGTCCATGCATCCATGCATCCGTCATCTCTTCCCACTCAGCTAGGGTCCCCAACGTTAAAATGTTTCAACACTAAAAACATTTTTTAAAATTACACTCTAACCACTACACCCAGTGGTGGGATCCAAAAATTGTAGTAACAGGTTCCCATGGTGGTGGGATTCAAACTGTGTAAGCGTGGCGTAATGGGGCGGCTGAAGTGCCCGGGGGGGGCACGACAAGGGGCGTGGCTGGAGCATTCTAGAGTGCAGGACATTCCCTAGGTGAGGGCTGTAGCAAGGGACACAGCCATTTCACGCTGATCCTTGAATGACGAGAAAGCGAATGCATACTGGCGCCAGGCCTGCCATACGCCGATTGCACCTACTCCACTAGACTGCTTCAAGTTCCTGCAGCTACTGCTGAGGGGGGAGGCGTAGCTAGGAGCCCAAAAATCACGTGGCACAATCACCAATTAGTAACCCCCTCTCGGCACACACAAATAATTAGTAACCTACTCTCGGGAACCTGTGAGAACCTGCTGGATCCCACCTCTGACTACACCACTCTGGCTGTGATAATCTCTATGAAACCCCTCCCCCGGTATCATTGCCTCCATCCGTAATGGTGCCCCCTGCAGCTGCTGTTTAGTACTGCAAAAATGTGCTAGAGACTACCAGTGCTTAATACTGATTTATCCATGAAAACGTCAACAAGTGGAATCCTGACAGGTGCTACTGTGGAAATACCTAACAAAGGGCCTTTCCCCACTTACGGTTTGCGGCGCGCTACTCAGCGCGAGCGATTTCCGCCGCGGGGTCGTTTTCTCCACTGCCCCACGCTCTGCAGGGCAGTCAGAAGGTGCCGTTTCTTCAGCGTCACAAATGACGCGCGCTGAGGGGACGTGAGAGTGCAGAGTCGGGGCGGCTGCATTGTCGCCGCGCATGGGACTAGAAGTAGAACTTCCCTTCTGGACAATAGTAGCAGCATGTGGAGTAAGTGGGGAAAGGGCCCACGACACACAGTTAGGCTTGGGCACTGAATTACTTGCTCAAGGTAACTCATGAAGCTTGTGAAAGAGGAAAGCCTTTTACTAATATCCCCCAAAATCCAATAACCACAATCACTGGGACCTCCTTTATGGTGGTTCATCAAATTTCATACTTATGCAGAACAACAAACTGAAGGATAAATGTACACACTAGTAGCAGGGCTGGATCTGGGGGAAGATGAGGGGGGCAGGTGCCCTAGGCAGCAGGCAGCGAAGGGGCGGCAGCAGGAGGTGGGGGTGGCTCAGTTGCCCAGCAGAGATGCTTGTTCTGCAATGCACTCAGCCTGTTCCTTGGATTAGGCTGCTGCTAGGAGGTAGGGGATGCTGAATTACCCAGCAGAGATTATTTGTTCTGCAGCGCACACAGCAGTGGTGTGCCGCTAATGGGGACATGGGGGGCAGGGCTCAGTGGCGAACACCAAAGCCACCCGCCGCCGAGCCCCGCCACCCGCCTCCCTGCAGGCCAGCTTCCGCGGTTTCCAAAGGAAAGTGGGGGGTACAGGAGGGGTGGTGTGTGTGCGTGCCCAGAGCAGATGTTGCCCTGGGTACGATTCCCAGGCATGCAGCCTATTTGCTGGATTAGGGTGCTGCTAGGAGGTGGGGGGATGCTGAATTGCCCAGCAGAGATGGCTCATTCTGGTGCAAAAAACCCCTTCCCTAGATTAGGTAGGGCTGGTAGATTGGAAAAAAATTCAGCCCCAGTTTGGGTTCGGGCCCAGTTCAGGTGTGTGGGGTCGGATCTCCCGAGATCCAAGCCTGCCAGGCTCAGATCCACCCGAAATTACAGCAGCATCTGAGATTCTCGGATGCGTTTTAATTTTTTGGGTGTTTTTTGCGTTTCGGCCTGCAGGGGGCGCATTTTTAGAGGTATCGGCACCAAAATTTCAGGGTATCTTAAGGAGCCTCTCCTGATGATACTCCCCAAGTTTGGTGAAGTTTGGTTGAGGGGGGGGGCAAAGTTATAGACCTGCAAAGTGGGTGCCCCATCCCCATTGCTTCCAATGGGAGCTAAGCAGATGGGGGCTACCCCTTTTGAGGGTCTATAACTTTGGCCCCCCTCAATCAAACTTCACCAAACTTCGGGTGTGCCATCAGGACAGTCTCTCTATGATACCCTGAGATTTTAGTGCAGACAGGTCAAAAAAAATGAGCCTCCTGCAGGCACCCCCAGAAATTTGCCCAAGATTCTTTGTTCTGCAGTGACTTAGCTGCATTGTAGTCAATGGGGAATTTCTGGTAGAGGGCTGTGAGGGGCACATTTCTGAAGGTACAGTCACAAAACTTTCAGGGTATCTTCAGGAGAGTCTCTGGATGACACCATCCAGGTTTGGGGAGCTTTGCTTCAGGGGGTTCAATTCTATGGGACCCAAAAAGGGTAAGGCCCATCTCCCACTTCCCCCTGAAGCAAATTGAGCTGAGAACACCTGGGTCTGCTGCACATCTGGCCTTCCAAGGGTTGCCAATTGCCTGGAGGGGAAAAAATGTCCTGTCCTTTTAATAGAGTCTTGAACATGTGGAATTGGGCTGCTCAAGCTTTTCATGGCATGGAGATTAATACCATCAACTGGCAAATAACACCCCATCCAGTCTCTATTTGGGGGACAGAACATTTTTTACCTCCAAGCAGTTGGCAACTTTCACTTCTCACCTTTCCCTCAAGCGTTTCAAGCTCTTTGGTGCAAGAACTGAAATGCTCAGTCTTGGCTTGGAGCTTGGCTCACAGCCTGTGGACTTGTGTATTGTGTTTTTTTTTCTCCAGTGTATAAGATGTCAAGGTTCTTGGGTTCAATCCCAGGCTTACAGCTTATCTACTGGGGGTCCACCTGCTCTCAACCACTGCACCGTGCTGACTCAAAGCTGCTGCTAAAATGCCAAAGGGGGGCATACACTCCACTGGAGATAGTGCTGTCCCAATCAGCTGCAACTGGATTTTCCTGTGTGGACAACACAATCCTAAATTTGTTAGTCAGACCTTGGCTGCAAACTGGCAGAAGGCTTACCAGAGTGGCACAGCCCAGGGGCCCTGGGAGGAGGGGCACAGAGGGAGCAGTGGCATCGCACAACACTGCAATGGCATTTCCTACCCAAAACCTGAAGTGATGTCACAGTTGAAGTCACTTCCAGTTTGGGGCCAGAAGTGAACTTGTGGCACTCACAGTGCTGGATTGCCCGTTCCTCCCAAGTCAAATTCATCAGCACCTGGCAGTTATTTGTAAGTGTGTAACCCATGAAAATGTAGGAGGTGAATGATTGCTATTTGACACTGACTGTGAAATATCCAACAATATGTAGGAGCAGTCAAAGGCACAGCTGGTGTTAACACCGGCCTAAGAATAAAACTGGATCTGACTGCACCTTTCTTCAAGAGTCATGACACCCTTTAATGGCACACTGCATCTCTTTTCATTCATCAGTTAGTTCCCCTAAGGCCCCTTCCGCACATGCAGAATAATGCACTCTCCGAAGCACTTTGCAGCTGGATTTTACTGTGCGGAATCGCAAAATCCACTTGCAAACAGTTGTGAAAGTGGATTGAATGTGCCTTATTCTGCACGTGCGGAAGGGGCCAAAGTTTCCCTGAATCCAGGTTATCAACCTTTACATTGCATAGGAAACAAAGGTCAAGTCTCTAACAGTGCCGTAGCTAATTGCACAAAAGACAGCGCTCAGCATTTGAGAAACAACACTGCAGTCCGGGCAAAATCGGCAATCTTCCTTGCTTTGGCTTCCTCTGCCTCCTTCTCTCCCCCCTGCCCCCCTCCCACCCACGACAAAGATCTGACCAAGGATGAGGGGGAAAAGAGACCTGGCATCCAGTCCAGAGTGCTGAGTTTTATTTTACTACAGCAGTTGCACTATTGATTCCTAGCTCTGCATTTCCCTTACAGCTGAGATCACATCCAGTGGGAATTCCCAGTGGGAATCTCCAGAACAATGGAGCTCTTCAGAAACCACACCCCCGCCAAGAGGTTGTGTTCTTCTTCCTCCTCCTCCATTCCGTTCTGGTGATTTGTCGGAGAAATCTTCGACCTTGGAAGGTTTCAAAAGGCTTTCGAGCTCCGCCCACGTGGTTCTTCCACAGCGACACCGTTTATGGCTTCCCTGGATTCTCTTCTCCGCCTACATCCTTTAAAAACCTGCAGGGCTGTCTCGCTTTGAGAACTGTTTCTTACGCTGTGATTATTTCTGTACATTTCGCTGTTTCTGGAGAGAGTTCGACCGAGATGTGATTAAAGATAAGGGTAGGGTGGGGAAAAAAACTCATTAGAATTTTGGATTTCATGGAATCATAGACCATTGGGGCCATCAGACCCCCCACCCACCCCCGCCTTGCAGGAACAGACAATCAAAGTACTCCTGACATATGATCATCCAGCCTCTGTTTAAAAACCTCCAAAGAAGGAAACTCCACCACTCTCGGAGGTAGGGCATTCCACTGTCGAACAGCCCTGACAATCCGAAAGTGTTTCCTGATGTTTAGGTGGAATCTCTTTTCCTGCACCTTGGATGCAATACCCCGTGTCCTAGTTTCTGAGGCAGCAGAAAACAAGTTTGCTCCCTCTTTGACATAACATCCCTTCAAATATTTAAACTTAGGTATCATGTTCCTCCCCCCTTAACCTTTGCTTCTCCAGACTAAACATCCCCACCTCCCTCTCTTCGTAGGGCATGGATTTCAGACCTTTTACCATTTTGGTTGCCCTCCTCTGGACACGTTCCAGCTTGTCAATATCCTTCTTGAATTGTGGTGCCCAGAACTGAACACAGTATTCCAGGTGAGGTCTGACCAAAGTAGAATAGAGAAGTACCGTTACGTCCCTTGATCTAGACACTATACTCCTATTGATGCATCCCAGAATTGCATTGGCTTTCTTGGCTGCCGCATCACACTGCTGACTCATGTTCAGCTTGTGGTCTACTAAGACTCCTGGATCCCTTTCACATGTAGTGTTGTCAGGCCAGGTGTCACCCATTTTATATCTGTCCATTTCATTTTTTTCTGCCTAAGTGGAGTATTTTGCATTTATCTGTGTTGAAATTCATTTTGTTTGTTTTGGCCCAGCTCTCTAATCTATCCAGGTCATTTTGAATCCTGCCCCTGTCCTCCAGGGTATTAACTTTCTCCCATTGTGGATCATACTACAAACATGCTTGTTCAATGAACAGAGAAGAGATAGAAGATATGGTGCAAACTTATATTATTTCTACCTCAATCTTTTTTTGGGGGGAAAGGGGTGCCTCCTTGTGAAACCATGAGCAAAAACCCCTCATTTGTTTTTCAAACCTAGAAAATTACACGAAGGGTGGATTGTAATTGGATAATGTAATCGTAGCCTGCTTGAACTGAAACAGAATCCACCACATCAGTTTGAATTTGTAATCATACTTAATGTTGTATAGTTAAGCTGTGCAATGTATCGGTGACACTCCTGAGTAAAAACCTGGAAATGACATCACCACATCACAAGGCACTCTAGGAATTCCCCCAATCTCTATAGTAAATATTGCAGAGATGGGGAGAATTCCTAGAGAGTCATGTGGTGTGGTTTTCATGTCCCCATTCCCCTCCCCCTGCTCCAATGAATGAGAGGAAGGGATGAGGTCTATGGGTGGAAGTTTGCCCACTAAAACTGAGCAACTCGTGAGCCTAGTTTGTACCTTGGGAGGAATCAGACTTGTACAGAATCTCAAACTTTTTCAGGCTACATCCTACCCCTGCTGCTAGTGTAATGTTACACCAGCAAAAATGTTTGTATAAATAACAGCAGTCCCACTGATCTCAATGGGAATGAAAAACAATTCACCCCACCCCACACCTGCCTTCCACCAGCCTACACAGCCACGGCATATCTTTGGCTACTAAGTCATCCAATGCAGGCAGGCTAACTCTTCCATTGCAGCGTTGTATTATTGTCCTTGTCTTCTCATAATGCGACCAAGCCTCCATTTAGTCATTCTCCCCTTCCGCACACGCAGAATAATGCATTTTCAATCCACTTTCACAACTGTTTGCAAGTGGATGTTGCTATTCCGCACAGCTTCAAAGAGCACTGAAGGCAGTTTGAAAGTGCATTATTCTGCATGTGCGGAAAGGGCCATTGTTAGCCTGAGAAACAGCTCCAAGCCAGTGCAAGTGAGTATTAAGCGTGCAAATCTCTCACAAATCACCCCCAGCAAAACATTTACCAAAAAAATGTCAGCATCATCTCTCACAAAACACCTCCAGTGGAATCCACCCCCAAACAGCATCACTTTCCATGAGGTTTAAACTAGGGAGCCCAGATTCTTCTTTTAAATCCACCTTAAAGGGAGAATCTGGGGTCCCCGGTTAAAACAACATTGGAAGTGATGCTGTTTTGGGGTGGATTCTCCCCCATCCTGAAACAGCATCACTTTAAATGTTTAAATTGGGGACCTCACATTTTCCCTTTAAGTCCATGCCAAAGCGGGTGGATTTAAAAGGAGAATCTGGGAAAATTTGGGGGGTGCCTGCTGTCAGGGGTGCAATTGTTAAGCTAGCAGCACCAAAATTTCAGGGTATCTTTAGGAGACTCTCCTGATGATACCACCCAGGTTTGGTGGAGTTTGGTTCAGGGGGTCCAAAGTTATGGACCCTCAAAGGTGTAGCCCCCATCTCCTATTAGCTCCCATTGGAAACAATGGGGATGGGACATTCCCTTTGAAGGTCCATATCTTTGAACCCCCTCAACCAAACATCACCAAACCTGGGTGGCACCATCAGGAGGGTCTCCTAAAGATACCCTGAAATTGTGGTGCTGCTAGCCTAAAAACTGCACTCCCTGCTGGCCGAAAACTGAAAAAACACTAAAAATACAAAAAACACAAACGAACTTGAAATTTTTGCGCCCTCCACTGGGGGGCAACTGGGGACATAGGGTACCCCAATTGCCTAGGTAAGTACGCCACTGGCTATGCATCAGTAGGAGGTAAATTAACAAATAGACATGCCTCCATGCGAAGGGGCAACAGCAACCCACATTGTTTTTGTGGGCAATCGCTGCCTGCAGGGATGCATACGAATGCAAAAACAGGAAAACTGGTTACTTTATCCCGACTGCAACCTGCTATACATTGTGCGGAGGGGGCCTGAGTCACACACACATGCATTGGTAAATGCATGTTTCCCCCCTCAGGGCAAAGCGGGGTTGCCAACCTCCATGCAGGCCCTGGCGATCTCCTGGAATTACAACCGACCTCCAGAAGGTAGAGATCAGTTTCTCTGGAGGAAACAGCTGCGTTGGAGGGTGGACCCCATGGCGGAATATCCCCCAGAATTCCTCCCCTCCACCAACCCTGTGCTCTGCAGGCTCTGCTTCTAAAATCTTCAAGTATTTCCCAACCCAGAGTTGGTCACCCTAGGACCAGCTCCAGAGAGCTCTGCGTTGGGAAATAGAAGGAGGGCATAAGGGTCAGTCGGCCCTCGCCCCTTCCTCCAACATAGGGGCTTTCCCCACTGACAGAGTTGAACTGGTTCTACCTAGGTTTGCCTCAGTGAATCCCCACTGCCACCAAGCTCAACATTGTTTTGTCTCAGTTCCCCCCCCCCCCTCAGAACTGCAACATCCTTGTCGCAGTTATGAGCTACACTGTTCTGCCGGAACAAGGTTGATACCGCTTCGAGGCTTCGAAGTGGGGAAGCATTGAAACGACACCTCATCCGTTCAACCAATCACGAGCCGCTTTTGTGGCATGCACAGAACGGGAGAGTCGTGGCGGGCAGAAAGCGCATGTAACTGTAAACTGTAAACACTGTTTAAAAAAAAGAACACTCCCGTTTCCCGCCGTAACACAAGCTCCAATCACGATCGAGGAGTGAAACAGGCACCAAGATGATCCTGCCCACTTAGCTTGGTTCCAGGGGGCCACCTCAGTTGCTGTGGAGAAAGCCTGGAATCGCCCTCCACTGAAGGGAACCGAGTTGACCTTAGCTCCCTTCTGTAGTGGGGAAAGCCCCACAGTGACCCTTTCCTAAGTCTCCCCACAGTTGCATTTAACCTTTTCAAAAACTGCAGAAGATACTAAATAGGAATGTTTTGGGTCGCTTGAGTTTGGCCTTGAAGGTCTTTTCTTAGCAACTGAACCCTGGAGGTGGTGATTTCCTTCCAGCAGGAACAGATGCTAGGGACGACTCTAACCTCCCTCTGAGGGAAGCTGGGATAAAAATATAACACTTTTCGCACAGGAATGGATAGGACAGCCAGATAAAGCACAGGCCTCCTGTGTGTACCAATCAGGGGACAGTGCTGTTAATGTGATTTTGTGCTCACTGTGTTGATTGACAGCATGGGGGCCAATGGGAGAGCCTCCTACATGTGTAAGTGTATTCGGCATCTCTGGGTTCTGGCCAACCATGTTCCTCTTCCTTTCCTTTGTAAGGAAGGGTGCAGACCTGGATCGGTGCCTGAGAGGAGACTGAGCGCTTCCAAATGAGCTGCCTTTGTTACATCTTCACTTCCAGCAGAGAGGCTCAAAATGTTTGCTGACGGACTTGGAGAAACTCACTCTGCCAAAGACGTGCTCAAAGGCACATTTTGTAGCGTATCAGAGCCAGGCGTTGTCAAACGTTATGCAACCGTTTCTGATGTTTATTTATATATGCACTGATTCTTTGCTAATGAGCGAAACAGATCAAATTAGGTGTGCAGATTTACAGCTCACAAACAATTCTACATGATTGCCTATCAGAATTAAGTCAATACAAATTAATAAGGGGGGGGGGGGTTTGCTGTCAAGTCACAGCTGACTTTTGGTGACCCCGGTGGATTTTCAAGGCAAGAGATGTTCAGAGACGGTTTGCCATTGCATTGAATCTAGCTCTTCATATTTGCTGAATATTATGTTGAAGAAGGGATCGTTAGCAATGTAGAGAACATCCCCAAAATGTTCATGATAAATTATACTTCGTACAATTTTTTCCAGCACTGCAGCAATGGAGGTAGTGAAATGGCCATCTGTCAGGAGTGCTTTGATTATGTGTTCCTGCATTGCAGGGGGTTGGACTTGAGGGCCCTTGTGGTCTCTTCCAACTTTATGATTCTATGATAAAACTGTCAGGAATTACCCCCCCCCCCCCCCGATCCCATGTCATTAAAAATGTTCTGCTAACTTTTGCATATCAAGGCACATCTGAAAGCATTGTAACTTGAGATGGTTGAACATTGAGCAGTGCAATTAGCAAACCATGAATTCTTTCCCAGCTATCAATTGGAAAAAATAGCAAGGTTGTTTTAGTTAGTCCCTGCCCCTTTAAGACTTTTCTCAGTAGGCAATTTCCTCTCTTTACCCAGCATCCCCTGTTTTAGTTTGGCAGTCAGTCTCAATGAGGTGCTAAGGGAAGCTGGGGTCCCTTAATATTTGTGACGTCCATATGTCCATATGGTGGTCTAAAGAGGAATCCATATGACTATATGGTGGTCTAAAGAGAACAAGCCAAGTGTAAAACCCAAGCAAGATGAAGAAGAAGAAGAGAAGAGTTTGGATTTATATCCTCCCTTTCTCTCCTGTAGGAGACTCAAAGGGGCTTACAAGCTCCTTGCCCTCCCCCCTCACAACAAATACCCCGTGGGGTGGGTGGGGCTGATAGAGCTTCGGAAAGCTGTGACTAGCCCAAGGTCACCCAGCTGGCATGTGTGGGAGTGCACAGGCTAATCTGAATTCCCCAGATAAGCCTCCACAGCTCAGGCGGCAGAGCAGGGAATCAAACCCGGTTCCTCCAGATTAGAATGTACCTGCTCTTAACCACTACGCCACTGCTGCTCCAGGAGAAATTCAAACACTTCTACATGACGGGCCCAGACTGAGCATCTTCGTGTGTTCATGCAACCTCGCACGTGGCTGAACATTAATGGAAGCAAGAGCTGAAATACTTTTTCATTAACCTTTGCTTTAGAAGAAGAAGAAGAAGAAGAAGAAGAAGAAGAGGAGGAGGAGGAGGAGGAGGAGGAGTAGTTTGGTTTTATATCCCCCCTTTCTCTCCTGTAGGAGACTCAAAGGGGCTTACAATCTCCTTGCCCTTCCCCCCTCACAACAAACACCCTGTGAGGTGGGTGGGGCTGAGAGAGCTCCGAGAAGCTGTGACTCGCCCAAGGTCACCCAGCTGGCGTGTGTGGGAGTGCACAGGCTAATCTGAATTCCCCAGATAAGCCTCCACAGCTCAGGCGGCAGAGCAGGGAATCAAACCCGGTTCCTCCAGATTAGAATGTACCTGCTCTTAACCACTACGCCACTGCTGCTCCAGGAGAAATTCAAACACTTCTACATGACGGGCCCAGACTGAGCATCTTCGTGTGTTCATGCAACCTCGCACGTGGCTGAACATTAATGGTTCCTCCAGATTAGATACACGAGCTCTTAACCTCCTGCACCACTGCTGGAAGTGGTTTAAAATGAAAGCAGGTCATTTCAAACGCGGCCTTGAATCTCATGCCCAATTTTTGGACTTTGCAACGTGGCATGCTTGATTTGTTGCGGGCGGCTACGTTTGAGGTGGGCCGCATCAAACCAAGGTGTCCTTCTCTTGCAAAACCAATGCCGTCCCACCTAAGCAGCAGAGTAGCTACTGAATCAGATCCAAGATACATAAAATTCCGTTGATTGAACTTCAGCAGCCTCAAGAAATGTCTAAACTCAGCCTAATTTTCCCCCTGTTGAATTGCCTCTGGGGTAGAACTTGATGATGTTGCCAAGTGTAGCATCAGATTGTTGAGGAGCAGCAGTGGCGTAGGAGGTTAAGAGCTCGTGTATCTAATCTGGAGGAACCAGGTTTGATTCCCAGCTCTGCCGCCTGAGCTGTGGAGGCTTATCTGGGGAATTCAGATTAGCCTGTACACTCCCACACACGCCAGCTGGGTGACCTTGGGCTAGTCACAGCTTCTTGGAGCTCTCTCAGCCCCACCTACCTCACAGGGTGTTTGCTGTGAGGGGGGAAGGGCAAGGAGCTTGTAAGCCCCTTTGAGTCTCCTACAGGAGAGAAAGGGGGGATATAAATCCCAACTCTTCTTCTTCTAAAAAACCGAGTTCTCTCTCCCCACCCCAACCTTGGTCGGGCTAAAGTAGGATAAGAGTACACAGACTGCAGGAGGACAGATGACCTTCTCCGCCTGCCTTTCCAAAGTTGTCCATGTAGAGTAAGACAAGGACTTGTCAGATAAGATAAGGCCTGGGCAAGATGTTCACACCTTGGGAATGTGTCATTTTGGAAGATACCAGAGGAAGAGCATCTCCTGCTGCCACCACCAGCGTCACCTTCTTCTTGAGATAAGAACTTGTCATGTGACATGGCTACTTGACTTGTCACAAGTGAGCAGGGCCATTTCTTCGACTCTTATTCCATTTTATGGTTGTGTTCACCACCCTGTGTCAGAACTCCAGAAGTGCCCATGAGCTCGAAAGGGGTGAGGACTCCTGTTCTACTGAAGAGGGAGTACGCTCTGTCATGCCCCCACAGTGCCTTTGGTCATTTCCCTTTTAAGCTTCAGTCTCCCCACAGTCAGTATGGTTTTGCTTTATTGTTAAGACTTCTATGGGAGGGTGTTTTAGTTAGTCCCTGCCCCTTTAAGACTTTTTTGAGTAGGCAATTTCCTCTCTTTACCCAGCATCCCCTGTTTTAGTTTGGCAGTCAGTCTCAGTGAGGTGCTAAGGGAAGCTGGGGTCCCTTAATATTCGTGACGTCCATATGTCCATAAGGTGATCTAAAGAGGAATCCATGTGACTATATGGTGGTCTAAAGAGAACAAGCCAAGTTTAGCAGCAGTTAGAGCGAAGACCAAGTCCAACAGAGCCGTGAGGAAGCAAGAGACGGTGATCCATCTGAAAGCAACCAGAAAAGGACACAGTCTGCAGCTCCCGGGCAAGATGTTCACACCTTGGGAATGTGTCATTTTGGAAGATACCATGAAGACAAGCACGTACTCCCATTAGTTAGAGCCAGGGAGGAGTTAGAGTCTTGTTTCTCTCTGTTAATAAAGCCATTCTAAGAACTGGCTTGTGTCTCCCCCTTTCTGTCCCAGCCCAGAACAGGGCACCTCCAACAGAGTCACTTGGGGGGGCAGAACACGCTCCATGACCAGGACTATCCAGTGCACACAGAACTCATTCACAGGGTCCGAAGCCCAGGGATGCTGAGTATCAACGAATGGGGAATAGAGTGTCTGATGAGAAGTGCTCTTGACAAACAAAAGCTTAGGCTGGAGTCCATACATTCTCTTGGTGCCTGAGGTGCTACTGGACTCCTGTTCTGTTGTTTTGGTTGCCCCTCTGGAATTAAAAGCAAATGATGTTTACAGTGCTCGTGCCAAAAATGGAAAGAGCTGAAATGCCGCGTTCTCCTTGGCCTTTGTGAAGAAGAATCAAAGTACATGCTGTGCAGAGCATTGAAAGCCGGCAGTAGGAAGCTACTGCCGGATTATTTTCTGGGTTTTGTGCAAACAAATATTTCTTTTCGCTGAGCTTTGCGTCAGCTTCATCAGACCTGTTCCTTGTTGCGTCATGCATTTTTGATTGCCGGGCAGTCAATGGGTAATCACGGCTATCATGCCATCTTGCACAGTCAGATGAATATCTAACAATAGGACACGTGATTTCACTAGATGTACTGACCATAAAGTCAGTCTTTTGCTGGTGAGGCTGTAGTCGACCCACGCGGTCAGCGTAAGAACGAGACGAGACGCGGAGATAACATCTGGTGGAGATCGCCAGCAGCGGGAGACCGGAGGTCCGTGTTCCTAGCGAGTCTCCCGTCTGCCGGTTCCTGGCACCTTTTATTGTTATCCTATTGGGGGCGTGTAGGAGGGAGGACCGGGGGGGGGTTCCGGGAGAGCGGGAGGTCGGGAGATCATCATGTGATGCATGATCTCATCTGGCTACGTGCGGAGAGGAGCGTACGCGTCTGAGCCTAATCCTCACCTGGGGGCAAGACCATTGTCCCTGCGCCCGGTGATTGAGTCAGACAGTTCATGACCCGTGACTCATGGGGGGATGAGGAGTGGGGGTGCGATGCGACCGGCAAGGCCGCAGGTCCGTTGGCGTCCCAACGTTCTACTACGGCGCTGCTGGGTCGGCAGTGCACTACTACATCTCCTCCTTTTTTACATTTTAGAAAAAGGGGGACCGAAATGCTAAGGGGCGATTTAAAGGGACGCTTGTCTCCTCCGCCGTTTGGTCAAGTTGACCAAGCTGCTTGTGTAACATTAGAACTTGGTTGCGGGGTAAGGGAAATTCGAGGGGCTTCTTACACACGTTACAGGCAATATTAGACACGCATTGAACGAAACAAGATCCGATAATAAGGCACACAATTAAACCAATGCAGAGCTGTACAATAGCACTCAACCATCCTCCCGGCAGCCAGCTCCAGAGGGCTGACCACCAATGGGGCAAAACATCATACTTCAGATTAGATACAACTTCTTGCAGCTCACGCACTTTCATGTGAATCAACTGGGAATTATCAGAAAGATTAAAACAACACATATTATGTACATTCTCACAACCTTGGTGGTGTAACAACAACAAGTAATCAATAGCTGCACGATTGTCTAGGGTTGCTTGACGAAGTTCCTGCTGCTCGGAGGCCAGGGCGTCCAGAGCGGTGGAGGTGGAGTTGATGGACTTCGCAAGGGCACAGGCCAGCCGGCCAATAGTCTTAGCATTGTAGGAAGCGAGTCCGGGGACTCCCACTAGGGAAGTTGCGAGGGAGACGAACTCTGCTTTGGAGAGGGCGACCGCGTCGCTCCGACAGGAGGGGTCGAAAGGCAGAGCGGAGCGGCGGCGGCGGCGTCCGGGCTCCCGGGGTGGAGCCTGGGGTAGGACGACGGTGAGGCGACTGAGGCAACAAAGAGTTCCGGCAGAGAGTCGGGCGGGAATATAATTGAACGTTCTCTCCCCGCAGGTCCAGAACCAGCCCCTGGGGAGCAGGATGTTTCCGAACATGGGGGGAATGTCCTCCGTGTGCGTGCAGTTCCAGTTGGCCGAGCCGATGAATGGGCCCGGGTCGGTTCCCCGCTTGGCTGCGCCGGTGATGCGGGCGCAGGTGTTAGATTCGTGGTTAGCGACAGTCTTGGTGACAAGAGAGAGAGCGCCGGCCGGGAGGGTTTGGACGACAGGTCCCCAGTCGGCGCTCATAGAGTACCTGATGGATGAGGCATTCATGAAGGGGCTTAGCCCAGACTCCGCTAGGAAGTCTCCGGGCGCTTTGCAGACGGGGAGCAGGCAGGAGCTTAGCAGGCTCCCGACTCCTAGGTACTGGCCCAGGCAGAAGGATGAGACGTTGGCAGCGGCAGCAAACTGCTCCCAGATGTTGGTCTGGTGAAAGCTCGTCAGGGGGTGGCCGATCGCCATCGGCAGGAGGCAGCAGAGCAGGCAAAGGACGGTGGCCGCCGAGTTGGCGGTGATGATCGCAAAGAGAGCGGCACAGAGGTTCTCGGGTGTCTCGGGGTGGTCTTGCTGGCGCAGCAGCTCTAGGGCCTGGCTGGTGGTCGCCTTGACGTCTCCCCAGGTCATTCGGGTCTTTGGGCATTGGCGACGGCGTTCCTGTTGAGATCGCTGGGCGGGATCCTCTAGAGAGATGCGTTCCATCTCCGGGATGGGGTTGGTTTCCTCCTGGCGCCATTCCATGGGTTGGCCTGTCATGGCGAATCGGAGTCCACGGGAACCTGTAGGAAGAGGGACTGAAACACACCCCCCTTTCCCAGGTTACGGGGGGGGCCGGGTCCCGCCAGGCTCAGTTCTAGAGCGGATGGCGGGAGATCGGGATCGAGTTAGTGTTTAGATTTAATATAGGAAGGAAGAAGGCTTGTTTTGCAGCCTGTGAAGGTTGCTTTTAATGCAACCCTCCTGGGGGCCGCCTACACTCCTCTTTCTTTAGTTGTTTGACAGGGAGGGCAGGAGGTAGGCGACCCTGGTGGGAATTGGCTTCAGAGCGTCATCAGGGTGCGTCAAGGCGAGGGTCCGAGCCTCGAGGGGGGAGGGGACAGGCGGGTCCTGGGGGGATTGTGGGTATGCATGCTTAATCAGCAACACAAAGGGGGCTTTGGAAGCACCTTTTGGGGGGATGGGTGCATCCGGGGAATGAAGCAATCCGGCAATTAGAGGCAAATTCCTCGCACACACAAAGGAAAAAGGAAGGGGGGGGGTTTCTTTGCAAGGGAGTTGCACTTACCGTGACCTTGGTGGCTAATGCAGGAAGCTGGATGGTGCTAAATTTTGTGATCGAATTATCTCGGGGGATTGCCGCCCGCCGAGACCGCTCCTTAAGGGGCGGCTTCGGCCGAGCGTGGCAAACACCACCCACCCAAATCATGAGAGGATCTGTGTTTGCAGCAACCCCTTGTGGGTATTAGGGGCATAATGGCGGCAGCCCCTTTTTAAACTGGGGCCTGTCCTGACAGTGCTACGGTATCAGGACGGGCCCAGATTTTAATCCAGGGAGGGCCAGTCAGCCAATTGGCCCTCCCGCCTTTACTGGTCGAAAAACAGAAGGAGAAGAGGAGGGGAGAGGGAAACAGTTTTCCTGCGGAAATTAGAAAGTAATTTTCGGAGGGCAAGATTGGGATCAACGATCTGTGACGGCTTTACCCGTCCCAGACCAGAGTCGTTTTGACCTGACTCATGAGGTCCCTTCCCCAGAGATTGACATGGATGTCTAAAATAATGGGGCGGACTGTGAGCTGCCGCTCGAGTCCTGGGCTGTTGACCGTGAGCGGGCGGATGCTCCGTCTCGCGGTTTGTCTCCCCCCCCCCCCCCAGATGTGCGGGCAAGCCTCGGTCGGCCACTGGTCGGGCCACTCGGCTGCTCTGATGACGGTAACATCAGCGCCGGTGTCCACCAGGCCCTTGAACTTACATCCTTCTATGGCGAGCTCCAGATATGGACGGGAGCTCCCGATAGGCGTCTCCACCGCTGCGACGGTGGTGTAGGCTGCGCCATGTTGGCTGCTGGGGCTCGTAGCCTTTATTGGGTCGGCAGCGGGCAGCGCATGGGGCAAGAGAATCAGCTGAGCGCAGCTGGCTCCGGCGGGCAGCTCCTGTGGGATGTTTGTCCAGACCTGGAGATGGATGGGTCCTTGGTGCGTGGAGTCGATCACTCCCGGGACGATGAACAGTCCCTGTTCAGCGGCGGAGGCCTTTGGCAGCACCAGCCCAATAGTCCCGGTAGGGATGGGCTCGTCATACTGGGTTGGGGCGACGAGAACCTCGTGGGGGAACTTGAAGGAGATGGGCTGGGTGCATGCGAGCGAGATGCCACGAGAGGGGGGTGGTTTTGGCAGGGGCCTTGGCGTTTGGGTCTGCTCTAGTACTCTCCTCCTTGGTCCTGGGCTGGGGAGACGCCCGGGCGGGAGTTTCCCGACGGGCAGTCATTTCTCCAATGGAAGCCCTTCTGGCAACGTGGGCACCGGGTTTTAGGTGGCCTTCTCCTCCTGGGGGAGGACCCTCCTCCATCGGGGTTGTAGGCCCCCCCACCGGGCTGCCTACACTCCCTTCGGAAGTGTCCGGGTCTGCCGCAGTTAAAGCAGTCATCCTGAGACTGTCTCCCGCCGGTGGAGAGTGCTGCGGCGAGGAGGCTAGCTTGGTGGGCGGAGGACCCGATGTCCTGGCAAGCCTTAAGCATGTCGGCCAGTTCAGGATTTTTGCCCAGGCCCGTGATTGCTCTGCGGCATTCCGTGGAAGCGTTCTCTTTTGCGAGGCGCATGAGGAGCTCGTTTTGGGCCTCCTCGCTATCTACCTGCCTCTTGAGCGCTTCCTGGAGCCTGTTCACAAATTCGGCATAGGGCTCTTGGGGTTTTTGCCGAATGGAGGAGAAACTCTGGGTTGGCTGGCCGGCATTGGGGACTTTGACAAATGCCTTATAGGCGCACTCAGAGGCGACCGTAAGGGTGGCCTCAGGCAGGACAATCTGATCGTTGGGATTGGCAAAAGCATCGAAACCGTAAAGCTGAGCGGCGGTGTAGGCGCCGCCAGAGGTGGCTGCTCTGTTGAAGCACTGCTGGCGGAACTCACTTTCCCAGACCACAAATTGTGCAGGGCTCAGGAGCATGCGAAAGGTGGTCTTCCAGTCATCTGGAACCATTAGGTGGTTCCTTGCGATGGCCTCCAGCATGCCTCTCACGTAGGGGCTAGTGACTCCTACGTCCCGCATTGCTTTGCGGAGCTCGGTAAGGATGTTATAGTTTAGGGGGCGGTACTCGACAACCCGCCGGATGACGCCACCCTCCCCCTCAGTATCTGTGAAGTGGACGGGGCACAATGCAAGAATCTCGGCATCGTCTTCCGTCAGGGTTTCTTTCTTCTGCAGATCGTGGCTAATACGTTCTGCGAGAGTTTTGAAACCCGCGCCATTACGTGGCGCTGACGGAGGTGCAGTGGCTTCGGAAAATGAAGGCGGAGCAAGGGGAGGGGGCGGCTGAGCCGCGGGAGAGTTTGAAATGGGTGAAGGAGCGAGGGGGGCAGAAGGAGGACAGGCGTCCAATTTAGTGGATAGAGAAAATTCCGGGGTTGAAATTGAAGGTGAAAGATCGAAAGGAGGGCGGCCTACAGCAAGGGAGCCGTAGGTCTGCAGGCTGATGGCGACAAAACATTGTCTCCACGTCAGTAGCAGCGACATCGGCGCGCGAGGCTCTGTGCGAAGAGTGTGCCCGATGTTTTCCCAGTCCTTAAGATTCAATGTCCCCCCCTCTGGGTACCATGGACACTGAGCTTCAATCTCCTCAACCAATTTGCGCAGCTCCCTTCTCTTTACGGGGACCCTGCCGCATTTCGTTAACGCTTTCAGTTCGTCAACGTGCTTGTCATAAGCCCTGCTTTTGCAAGCTCCCATACTCACCGGTGTTCCGTCGGACGAGAGAGTGTCCTAGGACGCGTGTCTCTGGATGCGCCGATCCAGAGGACAGGCGATACCGAAACGGCGGTCCCTGGATGCGCCGATCCAGCGGACTTCGGTATCGCGGCCCTTCCCCAGGCGACGGTGAGCAGGGTGGAGGTTCGAGGATTCCCGGGTTTCGGCACCAGCTTGTAGTCGACCCACGCGGTCAGCGTAAGAACGAGACGAGACGCGGAGATAACATCTGGTGGAGATTGCCAGCAGCGGGAGACCGGAGGTCCGTGTTCCTAGCGAGTCTCCCGTCTGCCGGTTCCTGGCACCTTTTATTGTTATCCTATTGGGGGCGTGTAGGAGGGAGGACCGGGGGTGGGGTTCCGGGAGAGCGGGAGGTCGGGAGATCATCATGTGATGCATGATCTCATCTGGCTACGTGCGGAGAGGAGCGTACGCGTCTGAGCCTAATCCTCACCTGGGGGCAAGACCATTGTCCCTGCGCCCGGTGATTGAGTCAGACAGTTCATGACCCGTGACTCATGGGGGGATGAGGAGTGGGGGTGCGATGCAACCGGCAAGGCCGCAGGTCCGTTGGCGTCCCAACGTTCTACTACGGCGCTGCTGGGTCGGCAGTGCACTACTACAGAGGCTTAGAGAGATCATGTATTTCCTTGCCATGCTGTGCCATTTCCTTCCTTGCATCCATTCTGGATTGCAGGGGGTTGGACTTGATAGCCCTTGGGGTCTCTCCCAACTCTATGATTCCTTCCTTCCTTCCTTCCTTCCTTCCTTCCTTCCTTCCTTCCTTCCTTCCTTCCTTCCTTCCTTCCTTCCTTCCTTCCTTCCTTCCTTCCTTCCTTCCTTCCTTCCTTCCATCCATCCATCCATCCATCCATCCATCCATCCATCCATCCATCCATCCATCCATCCATCCATCCATCCATCCATCCATCCATCCATCCATCCATCCATCCATCCATCCATCCATCCATCCATCCATCCATCCATCCATCCATCCATCCATCCATCCATCCATCCATCCATTCATTGTATTGTCGAAGAGGCTTTCTCCGGAGATCACTAGGGAGTGCTGTGGTTTCGGGCTGTATGGCGTGTTCTAACAACATTCCCTCTCTCCTAAAGCGTTTTAAGCCTGCATCCTGTAACTGGCATCTTCAGAGGGATCTGATGGTAGGAATGGAGAAGCAAGTGGAGTATATATATACTGTAGAGGGTCAAAAGGTGAGGCCCACCTGGAATAGAGTAGCCCTGGCATGTGAGTCTACAGAGAGTGGTAACATGGGAGTAACAATGAAGATAGCAAGGTCAATAGGTGAATGGATCTGAATAGAAGTATCCTGGTCTTTGTTTCCTTTGAGTGCTATAGTCTATAGTTGTCCTGTGTTTGTGTGGAGCTGATCAGTCACTGTCTTGATTCTAGAGTTTTTCAACACTGGCAGCCAAATTTTGTTAATTTTCATGGTTTCTTCCTTCCTGTTGACATTGTCCATGCTACCACTTCTCTGTGACTCACATGCCAGGCTACTCTACTCTATTCAGGCCTCACCTTTTGACCTCACAGTATATATACTCCACTTGCTTTCCATTCCTACCATCAGATCCAGTCTCAGATTAACCTTCTAAATCAGCCGAAACAGAGTATCAGGAGAGAATGCTTCTAGAACAAGGCCATACATCCCGGCTCCACACAGCAATGGTTTCAGACGATGTGCTTTCATTTAATACAGCCCATATTGTTTGGGTTGAGGAAGGCTCCTGGGCTGGGGGAAGGTGGGCGGGGACAGGATGGAATGTCATGAGTCCTGCACACCCATTGGCTGGGAGTTCGTCGTTGAACATTCCAGCCCTGAGGCAATCATGTATAAAGATGGACATAACTGGAAGATGAATTCCCTGCCCTTCGAGCAAACGTGTCGCAATTCTGTGAATACATGAAAAAAATTTCCACTCTGGGTTCATTAAAAAAAAAGTTACATATGCTGGAAGGGAGGCTGTGGCCCAGTGTCAACGATCTGCTTGGCACGCAGAAGGTCACAAGTTCATTCCTCAACGTCTCCAGTTAAAAGGACCAGAAAAGAGCAAATGTGAAGGATCTCTACCAGAGGCTGTGGGGAACCACTTGTGATCTGAGAGGACAATAGTGATCTTTATCAATCAGCCACCTAACTCTGTGGTTCTCAACCTTCCTAATGCCGCGACCCTTTAATACAGTTCCTCATGTTGTGGTGAACCCCAACCCTAACATTTATCCATTTTACAGATGGAGAACACTGATGCACAGAGTCTTAGGCGACCCCTATGAAAGGGTCATTCGACCCCCAAAGGGGTCCTGACCCCCAGGTTGAGAACCACTGATCTAACTCAGTGCTCCTGTGAATCTGGACACATAGGAACAATAGAACGTGCACTTCCCCAATGCCAGGACTACAACACTACACGTACTAGTTTCATTTCGACATTGTTGTGTCCATTCCCAGGTTGTACAGGACAGTTCTATACTTATCTGCTGCTTACAGATATCGACTCTGCTAGAACATACAGTGTGTTGCCAAGTTTTATGCAGCAGCGCATAAAATACACCATAGGAAGATCTGTGCCATAAATCAGGCATCATGAATATCAAGATTTGATAGTGACAGGCCCTTTGTGCACTCAATGTTTTTGGCGTGGCTATGTGCTTTGCAGTTTAAAAAGAATGTCAGTTGCTAGAACAGGTATTGTTTGAAACAAAAATAGAATTCTCGGTTATACATTCATCTTAATTACAGAAATTCTCCTCAGCAACAACAACTGGAGTTTATTCCACCTTGACAAATATTGTTAACTTCATTCTGTGTCTTGACATGATTGTTTTGAAGTAACGTACAATTCATATTTGTCAACATAATACTAAGGCTTTTCACCTTCTTTCAACTTTAAAACCTGTTTCGTTTGTTTCTGAAGACTTATAATTTTTGTTGAAATCTTTCTTTTTCGTTTATTAATTTTAAAACCTGCCGGTGCACAAATTCTTTCAGCTTCATCATTAATCATTCCACTACCATCAATGGGGTTTCTAAAACTAACATCAAATAATCAGAAAATGCTCTTAGTTTGTAAGACTCTTTCTTTATTTTATACACTCATTCCTTTCATCAGACCTTATATCATTATTCAGCCCTTCCAAAACTAGTATAAAAAAGCAAGGCAATAGCAGTCTCCTTGTCTTGTTCCTGTCTGTATCTCACACATTTTAGATAGGTCTTCATTAACAAGCATTTACACCGACTGAAATGTGTAAATCAATTTGACCCATTTTATGAAATTCCCTCCAAAACCCATATTCTCCAACACCTTAAATGTAAAACACAATTCAAATTACCAAACGCCTTCTTCTCCATCCAAAAATAAAATAAAATAAAAGCAGTTTGTTTTTCATTGTGACACTCCAACTATTCCAAAATAATGGCTCTAACATTATCCATTAACTGCCTTTTAGGTAAAAAAAAAATCCACATTAATCTTCATGAATAACCTCTCGTAATACTATTTTCAGACTGTCAGCTAAAATTGCAGTAAACAATTTACAACCATTATTCAATAATGATGCCGCTCTATAATTTTTTAAAAATAAAGCTAACCCTTGCCCTTCTTTAAATATCAGTGTGGAAATGGTCTTTTTCTATGACTGTGGCTCATTCCGCACATGCAGAATAATGCACTTTCAAACTGCTTTCAGTGCTCTTTGAAGCTGTGCGGAATAGCAAAATCCACTTGCAAACAGTTGTGAAAGTGGTTTGAAAACGCATTATTTTGCGTGTGCGGAAGGGGCCTGTGGCATTTTTCCTTTTTGCAAAATGGAGTTCATTGCGTTTTGTAAAGGTTGCACATTTTTCTTTAAAACATAACACAAACCCATTGTATTATCTGGACTTGGAACTTTTCCTGTTTTAAATTTTTTATAGTCTCTACCAGTTTTCTAACCACTCAGTATTTTTTTATGTTTGGTTTTAAAAGAAACCTAAATTTTTGAAAGAGCAAAAAAACCTAAAAAAAACAAACCAACGCTCATACTGATATGAATCCCCCTGCCTCAAGCCTGGCTTTTTTTGGCTTTTAAATTTTTTTTGAGTTTTTTTAAACCTGATCCCCAAAAATTCTACGCCTGCATCGCCTCCCAAGTCCAAGTGGACTTCAGAGGTGGGGGGAGGAGGGAGGGAGACAGCTGAATGTTGGGCCTGACTCCCCCGCCCAAAGTCCATGTGGATTTCGAAGGTGGGGGAGATGCAGAGCTGAACGTTGTGCGTGGCCAGGCTGAGTCCAGTGCCCAGCTATCTGCGTCCTGCCACTGTAACCTCAGCTTGTGGGTTCTGTGGGGCAGAACTTGGAATGAGTTTGCAACAACAATTTTTTAAAACAAAATGGTTTACTTTCTTAACACATAACATTAAACACCAACATTTAACATCACACTTCAAGGTCCTGTTCAGGTTGCATTTTCAAGTCCTTCTAGTTACAGTCTTGTAATGCCAAGTCCAATTCTTCTTTGCAAGTGGGTTGGCTCCTGAAGACTCCAAGGGCTTGGTGAACAGGATTCAACATGGTGAAGGTTTCCAGGAGAACTCTCACCCATTACAACCACAAAAAAACCCCTGAAACAATAAACTCCAACATTTACAACATAGCAAAAATAAACAACTACCTTCCCAGTAGTTCCCAACAACATTGCAGTTACCTTAACAAGGTGTTAGGGGCTTATACAAATCAAGGTCCGAGTCTGGTAGCCTTGTCTCCTCCAAAGAGCTCTGCAGCCTTCTGCTGCTTTGAGTCTCCACCCCTTTCTGGGTCAACCCACTCTGAGCATGGGGGTTACACCATCTCTGAGCTGATGTGGACTTTGAAGGCAACATTTAGCAGGCAAGTAAGGGGGGGAGAGGTCCCCCATTTTTTTAAACAGCAGCATGGCTGAAGCAGCCCAAACATGTCAGAAAAATTCAGCATCTGTTTTTTTCCTTCAGAATCTTTTCAGCTCCCTTGAATTACTGCCATTTCTTGCCCTAAAATAAAACTGGAAAAAGCCAAAATGGCTTTTTGAAGAGTTATTTTCAGTTCAGTTTTACCCAGATGCACGGCCCGAATTACCTAATCAAATCTGTCTCTTTTTCTTCTGTGATTTTGGGTAGGTTTTGTTTACCAAGATAGTCTATTTTTGCCAATGGGATCTTGACAGGAGTCCTGGGAAGGAACTCCGCACAACTTTCTTCCCAGAATGTTCTCAGGACACCTTATTTTAGCTGAAGGCGTCTTTTTTTGGAGAAAGCTTCAAAGTGCACCTTTTCCCCTGAAGCCGCCTGCAAGACATCTCCTGCCTGGCTGTGCAGAATGCAGACCTCAGGAGGCGTCTTTTCCTATATTATGCTTGAATATAGCCAATGGTCTTTTGAAAAAAACAAATCAGTAAGCCATGGCTACCAGATTCAGAAAGAACGACATTATTGCCGATTCCTGTTAGAATGTAAGAACATAAGAACATAAGAACAAGCCAGCTGGATCAGACCAGAGTCCATCTAGTCCAGCTCTCTGCTACTCGCAGTGGCCCACCAGGTGCCTTTGGGAGCTCACATGCAGGATGTGAAAGCAATGGCCTTTTGTGGCTGCTGCTCCCAAGCACCTGGTCTGCTAAGGCATTTGCAATCTCAGATCAAGGAGGATCAAGATTGGTAGCCATAAATCGACTTCTCCTCCATAAATCTGTCCAAGCCCCTTTTAAAGCTATCTAGGTTAGTGGCCATCACCGCCTCCTGTGGCAGCATATTCCAAATACCAATCACACGTTGCGTGAAGAAGCGTTTCCTTTTATTAGTCCTAATTCTTCCCCCCAGCATGTACTTGGTACTGTTTGTTAGGTTTTTTGGTAGGTGAAATATAGAAAACAGTCCAGGAGCCAATAAATACTCATCTGTTAAATGAAATTTCCTAGGAGATATTGTCATTTTTCATTTGGAACGTTCACCTTGTTCTTTCAGATGATTTATGAAATCTGCATGTTGCTTCATGTCCTCGGTATAAGGTGTTCCGCAAACAAGAGGGAAGTACTTCGGACATCAGCGCCTGTTAACTTCAGCTTTTGAACTAAAACTGGAATATCACATCATATTGAAATGGCTTCCATGGGCTTTTGGGGGGCAGCGGGGGGGGGGAGTAAATTATGTGCAGCAGGCTAATAAACGCTGCTCTCCCTTGCACTTGGGTATACCATTAAAACCCTATACCATGGCCAAGTATTTCCATTTGGTCTTAGAACCCAAATTGCGACGAGCCCTGACCCTTGCCAGGTGCAATATTCTCCCTTCAGCTACCACTCAGGGCAGAATACAGAAAGTGCCTTTTAATGAAAGATTTTGTCCCTGCAGTTCAGCTTACGAAGAATCAATCCAACACGTGATATTACACTGCCCGTTTCACAGTTTAGCCAGGAATAAATATCTAAACCCGTGGTTAAAACCCCCCACCATTGATAATATTAATCTATCAATTGTTGAGTAGCTTGATGTTGGATTGTGGTTCTATAAGCAAGTGTATTGGAGAGCGCTTGGCTAACTTTTGTGCTCTGTCATCAGCAAACTGAGGATTTATAACTGTACTGGAAGTGTATCTCCATTTACACTGAGATTAGCCATTTTTCTGGTATATTGCTGCTGTTTTTTAATTATGCCATTAAAGGTTTATATATATATATACTCATCTGTTAAATGAAATTTCCTAGGAGATATTGTCATTTTTCATTTGGAACGTTCACCTGGTGCTTTGGATGGTTTACTAGAATCTGAGAATATGCTTTATATATGGACATGGGTGTTCCATGACAAGAGGAAGATACCGCTTGGATAAGGCGCATGTTAACTTCAGCTTTTGAACTAAAACTGGAATATCACATCATATTGAAATGGCTTCCATGGGCTTTTGGGGGGCAGCGGGGGGGGGAGTAAATTATGTGCACTGAAACATTTGTGAAGTCTGTCACAGAAATCTCTCTTTCAAGTTCTAATTAGCTCTCTGAACAGACTACAAAAGGTGTTGAAAGTCAAGAGTCTTCAGGGATGAGAGGGCAGAATAACATTTTTTAAAAAATCAATAAAAGAAAATAACAAAATAGTCCTCTGCAGAGTTACTCCAGTCTAGGCGCATTGAAAGCATAGATTGGATTAACTCTGCAGAGGACTTGAACCAAATTTCGAAGGTTTGGGGTTCTCAGAAAAAGGGATAAAATCCCAGGGCCCAGAGTCAGGAAACAGGACAGCAGGCTCTTTTTGAAGAGGCTTCGGATTCTCTGTGCCTATCATTGACCTTTTCTGCACAACCAAAATAAAATGTTTTGAGGCAGGAAATAAAATGTTTCCTCAGAGGAGTTCCACAACATTTATAGGCCAGAATGTTTTCTTTCCAACCTGAACCCATTTTAAATGCATCTTATTTTCTAGTGATTCTCTCGTTGGAACATTTTCAAAACATTTTGGCTTGCTGTGCATACCTGTTCAAAGCATTTCCTACGGATCCTGGAGGATTTTGGCCTTTTTCTGGCCATAGAGCAGGGGTCACTGGGGGAGTGTGTTTTGGGGTGGGAGATAGTTGTGAATCTCCTGCATTGTGCAGGGGGTTGGATGATCCTTTAGGTCACTTCCAGCTATATGCTTCTATGTTTCCACCAGCTTCTAGACTAAGGTGACCAGATGGTCACCTTCGCAAACCGGGAGAGGCGGGTGGGCAGCCACGTGTGCGTGCAGCCGCAGGAGCGTGTGCGCAGCCGCAGGAGCGCACTGCCTTCTGGGGCACTCCCGTTTCCCGCCCTGTCACAGGGTGGGAAACGGCAGCACCCCAGAAGGCCATGCGCTCCTGCGGCCGTGCGGGAGGCTGCCGCACTGCCTTGCGCCCCAGAAGGCGGGTGCAAGCATGTGAACCTGTGAACATTGGAAAAAACCCACATGGGATGCGGAATATAGGATTATTTTAAAAGAAGTGGGACTGTCCCTTAAAAGCCGAGATATCTGGTTGACCTATTCTAGGCCAGGAATCATTAAAAAAATTGCAAGTGGGTTTTCCATTACAACAAAATGTTATCCCCATAGTCTAATGGGATGTAAATGAAGAAGAATAAAATTAGGTAGTTAAAAAAAAACAACCCTCAACAGCCAGGAGATAAAACAAGATCTCCCAGAGAAGTTGTCCCCTCCTCCAAAACAAGCTGAAAACCAGGGGAAAACATGGCCTGTGGCTCTATGTTGAAAAAACTGATTATCTTCTCAAAGATCTCTGCCTGCACGTTGTGAGTGCGCTACCACCTTCCATGCCCTGTCAAGGCGCCAGGATTTTGCAAGAAGTTCTCGGTGGGCAAGTTTTAGCAGCGCACAAAGTATGCAGGGCAATCTGGTGCCAGGCTCATTCTGGGCACGCACCCATAAATTCTCTGCTGCTGACAAAAACACTTCCTACTGCTGCTAGGTTTAATCTGGGAAGTGGTGCTGCTGCGGAGGTGGTGTTCTCAGTCCGTTGCAATGGGAAAGCAGGATGGGTTGCAGCATGCCCTCCTTCTGAGTGACTCTGAAGGTGTGAAGGAATGCTGGAATCAGACATTGAACAGGCTCGAAATTTGCAGCGATGCGTTGCCTTTGACCTGTCCACTTTTTCCTCCTGCGAGACATCTTTTTCTGGCCTGAGCGACTGGCCCAGCCGCTGTGATATGGAATGTTCACAAACATTCAAATTGCTCAGTGGCATAGGAGGTTAAGGAGCTCGTGTATCTAATCTGGAGGAACCGGGTTTGATTCCCAGCTCTGCCGCCTGAGCTGTGGAGGCTTATCTGGGGAATTCAGACTAGCCTGTACACTCCCACACACGCCAGCTGGGTGACCTTGGGCTAGTCACAGCTTCTTGGAGCTCTCTCATTACCTGCCCTCACAGGGGTGTTTGTTGGCAGGGGGGGGGGGGGCAAGGGAAGATTATAGGCCCCTTTGAGTCCTCCTGCAGGAGAGAAAGGGGGGATACTCAAATCCAAACTCCCTCCTCCTCCCTCCCTCCTCTTCTTCTTCTTCTTCTTCTTCTTCTTCTTCTTCTTCTTCTTCTTCTTCTTCTTCTTCTTCTTCTTCTTCTTCTTCTTCTTCTTCTTCTTCTTCTTCTTCTTCTTCTTCAGGATGAACATGCCAGCAGTTAGAATCATGACATACAGAGAAGGCGCTGCGTGGAAAGTGAATTGTCTTTTGGCTGAGACAAATCTTATCAGAGGTTAAAGAAAGGGAGAATTTGTTAAGTTGGTAGAGAGGCAATGAGAAAGGGGGAAAGGGGTTCAAGATGGATATCTATTAGGGAGTGGGCGAGGGGAAGCAAATCCAGCAAGCAGGTCAGCAGGGTAGATAGTATGGGCACTTTGATGAAGCTTTGTTTTGAAATTCAGACTGAGAAGTCAAGCCAAAATCTGAGACTTAGTTTAGGCAAGCCCAGGGAGACAGGACGTGTTTAAGCCACTGGGAGACTGGTACACCCATACAGCCTGGCCACCAGGGCTGCCCAAGAGCAAAGCTCCTTCTTCTGATGACCTGCCACAATGGGGCACATCATAAAGCCCTTGGGCTTGGCTGCTTCACATTCCCAGTGTGAGACTGCCACAACCTTCCACCGGTTTCGGCTGTCTGGCAGGATGGAGGGGGAAAGCAGCAGAGGTAGGAAGGCATTAAAGCCGAAAGCTTCAATGGGTAGAGGACGAAAAATCAGGATAGCTGGAGGAGGTAGGATGGATTGAAGCACAGAAGGCAATTTCTACAATATTAACAGTAAAAGGTGCTAAAGTTGAAAAAGGGGAGCACAAATGACTAAACAGGCAAAGGCGTGTTGGAGAGATAGAAGAAAGACTCACTTTAGGCTTAGAGACAGAAAGGGAGAAGGTTTGGCAGCTGGTAGGGTTGTGGGTGGGGCCACGAGGACATAGTATCACACAAGGTGCTTTGTGATTTCCTGTCAGAAAAAAACACAGAAGCACTAAAGCAAACTGTATCCAGGCTCTTGTGCAATAAAGGGATCTCTAAATATAAAAGCCTCTGCATTTTTAATATGCTATACAGTGAATCGCCTCTAACTATACAGAGAATCATCTCTACTCTATGACAGCTTATGACCTTAAACTATATTGTACAATGATATTGATCCTTACTAGTCCTTTATGCAATAACCATTATGATATTGCAGTGTCAGTGGCAGTAGATATCAGCAGATTGGAATAAGACTAACTTGAGGATATCCAGATGACCCTGCTCGTTTAGGTACTCCATTAGGTGTGGATCACTCCAGTGGCGTGTTGCCCCTAGGGACAGGGAGCCTCCCCTCTATTCCCAGGCGCCCCTAATCCTAGTCATGTGGGGGCACCCAAAATCCCACAGCCTCCCATGTGACTGGGAGAGATGGCTTAGAGGCAGCAGGAAGTCCTATTTATGTGCACAATGTCATCTTCTGGCGCCCTCAGCCCCGCCCATTGTGTAGGGAACAAGCATAAGGTTTCGTTTCTGTGAGTTTTCCTGCTCCTTCTGGCCTTCTCCCGCCTACCCAGCAGGAGTTACGCCTAGTTTTCCAGCTACCGATCAGTAGGTAGTCGATGCGACTGCCTGTTATGGAAGAAGCTCCTCCCACCATAGCTCTCCCACCCGAGCCCACCTTGCTCTCCTACAACCCTATCCCAGCCCCTTGGGAATGGTGGCTTTTCTCCCCTTGCATACAGAGGGCTTTTTCAGCTACACCTTCTCAGGTTTCAGCCACACCTTCCTGCCAAGTTGCTGGCTTGCCCACCAACCTCTTCATATCACTCTGTGACTGTTGCATGAGGACAGCTGGTCCCATCCGGGGATCATTTGGAGAGGGGGTGCAGGGTGCTTTGGTGGGACACAGAGGGGATGGAGGCCAGAGGGATGGCTGGAGGATGGAGAGAAGAGCATGCTGCTGTGCCCAGAGAAGGGGTGGTGGTAGTTTGGATTTATATCCCACCCTTTTCTCCTGTAAGGAGACTCAAAGTGGCTTACAAGGTCACTCCCTTACCACTCCCTCCACATGTAGACATCTTGTGAGGTGGGTGGGGGCCGAGGAAAGTTCTAGAAAGAACTGTGACAGTAGGATCACTGAATGTAGAGATGAGGAAACACCTCTAGTTCATAGATGGCCTCTGCCACTCAGGTGGAGAAGTGGGGAATCAAACCCAGTTCTCCAGATTAGAATCCACCTGCTCTTAACCACTACACCACGCCTAGCTGTTCTACTGCAGACCATCCTGGCTACTCTCCGAACCAAACTGAAAAGTGAGATTGTTACCTTTTACTCCGACTTGAAAATGTGCATTAGTTTCAAGGTGTATGTAAATGAGAAGTTTGATATTTCCAAGAGAAATGATTGAGTAGTGAGGCCAAGAGACCTCAGTTGGAGAAGTTCCTTCTGGATCACGGCTCTGCAAATTAACAATCACATGTCAATGTACGCTCTTCGAAGATGTCACGGAGATGAAGATCAGCTAAGGAGGCATCGCTTGTAGCCGTGTTATCAGCAGAGTCTCTTTTCCCACACCCCTTCTGGTGACATTTTAATCTGTGGGGTATGCATTCCTTGTATGCATTCCATATGCCATCCATATGGGGTTACGTGTGTAATCCTAGGAACCAATGGGTGAAGTGATAATCTTTTATATGTCACAGCATTTAATTTGGAACGTGGAGTGCTACAAACTTTTAACAACACTTTACAGGGTGATTTTGTTTGTGAGGAGAAAAAGTCGTCTCAGCCTCAGACGAATGACTGCGAGACCCATGTTTGAATTCCTACAATAGGTCTGTTCATATGTTATTGTGAGCCAGTCTGGTGTAGCGGTTAGGAGTGGTGGGCTCTAATCTGGAGAACTGGGTTTGATTCTCCCCTCCTCCAAATGAGTGGCAGACTCTTAACTGGTGAACTGGATTTGTTTCCCTGCTCCTATACATGTAGTGTGCTGGGTGACCTTGGACTAGTCATGATTCTCTCAGAGCTCTCTCAGCCCCACCTATCAAGTTTCTGTTGAAAGGAGAGGAAGGGAAAGGAGTGTGTAAGCTGTTTTGAGACTCCTTAATGGTTGGGAAAAGTGGGGTATCAATCCAAACTCTTTGTCTAGTCCTTCTTTTTCATAACGTGTCTGTGTGTAACACTGTTTGCAAGAGGTCAACAGGGGAATTGATCTCTATTCCCGAGAAATAGCAGGAGAACCCCAGTCACCACCTGGAGGTTGGCAACCCTGTTTGCAGTTGTTTGGGGGCAGTCTGCCTTACATAGCTCCCCCCCCCCCCACAAACTGAGAGATCCTTTGCCCCTGATTCCCATTTCTTGCTACTGCACCTGAAGCAGGAGAAAAATGAAAAACATTTATTGGGTGACAACATGATGTCATTTCCAAGGGAAACCTGGAAGTGACATCAGTCCAGTCTAGAAAGCAACAGGACCTCTATGGCTTCGCTATAGAGTTTCCAGGATCCCTATAGAGGTATGACATCACTATCAGGTTTTTCCTGGAAGTGACATCACAACTGTCACCCAACAGCGCTGCTACATGCTCCCGCACACCCCCTCGACTCCTGCTAATTGCCAGTGTGGCTTGCAACCCTATTTTTGCTCCAAGTGATGCCAACTAGTAACCACTGCAGAATAAATTATGCAAACCTTAAGTAAGTACATGCTTGCTCAATTTGCATAATTTATGCTGAATATAGAACTCACTTTTCTAGGCCCAGAGGCTGGAATGCCTGGGAGTAGGACTTTAAAGATTTGTGGTGTAGTGATTAAGACCAGGTTTGATTCCCCACTCCTACACATGAAGTCTGCCGGGTGACCTTGAGCTAGTCAGAGTTCTCTCAGAACTCTTTCAGCCCCACCTGCCTCACAGGGTGCTGTTATGGGGAAGGGGGGAAAGGAAGATGATTGTAAGCCACTTTGAGACGTTGAGATCCTCTGAAGTTGCCAGCCACAGATTCAGGCGAAACGTCAGGAGAGAATGCTGCTAGGACACGGCCATACAGCCCGGAAACTACACAGCACCCCACTTTGAGACTCCTTTCGGTAGAGGCAAGTGGGGTATAAAAGCCAGCTCTCCTTTTTAGTGAGTGGAACGCACACAGCCTCATTTATCAGAAGCAAGCCTAAAATAGCAGCCCTTCGTGCTGTGCACCAATTGAGTTTTGTTCCACGTAAAGTTCCTTTGTTTGAGACACCACCCTCCATAAGCTAATCTATCTAGCAGATCAGTTTGGAACCCAGTACACAGCAACAAACATTGCAGGCAATCCTCCCGCCCCAATGAATCTACGTGTTATCAGCAACTAACCAGCTGTAGGGCCTGATTTTCATCAGTTATTGTTCAGGAGAAATGGGGCTGAGTTCACGAGCAGCCCTTTGTTGACAATAAATAAGTTTTGGAGGGGCGGACTTCCCTTTGCAAAAGTCATTAAAATCATTGTATGTGTTGGAGGTTTTCAACGTTTGGCTTAAAATAACGTCCCGTCTGAACTACATACCTGATCAAACATCACCTTTGGATCATCAGATGAATTTTTCTGAAAACATCCCAGAAGACTCAGCTACAGATATAGAGAGGTTGCAGAGTGATAAAATGCTCTGAACTGAAGAGAATGGATGGGCCACTGGTAATGGACTTGAATGAACAGAATATCCCACTTGAAGGGTGAGGAGGGGGTTAAGTTCTAGGGCATCTGCTTGTAGTCCATGAAGTTCCAGGTTCTAGCCCCAGCACCTCCAGTTAATTGGGTTGCCAAGCTGTACCTGCTGAACAGTGAAAATGGACATGGAGGGGAGCTATGGTCTTGCATGCACTGTTACATCTCAAGCAAACCTGGAAGTGACAGAGAATATTTCCGAATAACAGGAAACTCAGTGGTTTTACCATAGAGTTTCCAGCAACTCCAAGACAGGGTGCCAGCCTGCAGCTCTCCAAGATGTTCATGGACTGCAATTCCATCAATACATGCCAGCATGGCAATTGGCCATGCTGGCAGGGCTGATAGGAGAGTATGATCCAACATCTGAAACAGGAATTCTGAACCTGTCCTAGAGCTACCTGCTTTCATTTCCTGCCTTTCACTAAAACTGACGTAATGCTGCATGTGGCACCACCTTTTAAAGAAACCTTCTCCCATTGCCTCCCATTTAGAATATCTCAAGCAGCTGCAGATGTTACAAGATATTTTCTTCTAGCTGAGATCCTAGAGAGCTTCTGCCCATTAAATAGATACTACTGTACTACATACGCTAATATAAAGCAGTTTTATACATGTGCAAAGGCACATTTCTTCTTCCTATACTGGAGTCCAGAACTCGTTCTGTTCTCTTTACTAAAACTTGGTATATATGTTTTAGCAATCTCTTGCTTTGTCAGCTGCAGTGGTCCCAAAACAGAAAAAGCAAGCAAGCAAACAAACAAACAAACAAATTAAATTTCCTAATCTCTTTCTTTCCCTTATTTTACCCAACTTGCTATAAGGGAGCCTGGTACGTTCATACGAGGGACGGAGACACCACTGGTGCCCTTCAAGCAGATGGAAGAATATATGGGACCCCGAAATTGTCTCTAATGGAAGGAAAGTTACTAGCTTAACAACATGATTCTGATCTGCCAATGGAACGAGGAGATCCACCCATACACAATAACAGGCAATGGGGCTTGGGGGATGGGGGATCCCATATCCCATACCCTAACCAAGGAATTGGCAAGTCTACCATTTAGGTATCAAACTTGCGGCCCTCCAGATGTCATGGACTACAGTTCCCATCATGCTGGCAGGGGATGATGGGAACTGTAGTCCATAACATCTGGAGGGCCACAAGTTTGACACCTATGATTTAGAATATTTCAAACTACAGATGTTACAAAAGATCTCCTTCTGGCTGAGACCCCAGAGAGCTGCCGCCCATTAAATAGATAACATTGTACTACACGCACTAATGTAAGGCTGTATAAGGCAGAGTACAGATATGGCACCAAGAAAGAACATCCATCGTGAGTTTTGTTTACACTTTTTTCCCTTGCGGTCTCACACCTGCTCCAAATATTTTCCTGGTGTCTAAGTTCCCTGCTAAACACATTTTCATCTCATAAGAACTAAAGTCTTGGCAGACCAGGTGCTCCTGCAGGTGAGCTCCCAAAGGCACCTGGTGGGCCATTGCGAGTAGCAGAGTGCAGGACTAGATGGACTCTGGTCTGATCCAGCAGGCTCTTTCTTGTGTTCTTAAGTCCTTGGGAAGGTGCTGTGGCTCAGTGGAAGAGCCTTGGCTTGGTGTATAGAAGTTTATGACTAGTCTCCAGACTGTAGTGAATCCCCCCTGAGAAAATGGCTGCTTTGTAGGTTGGACACAACCTTGCTGAGGCCCCTCCCCCAGGCTCCACCCCAAATCTCTCAGAATTGTCCAACTTGTAGTTGACAACTCAAGTCTATAACGTATGCAGACCAGCGTGGTGTAGTGATTAAGAGCAGGTGCACTCTAATCTGGAGAACCGGGTTTGATTCCCCGCTCAGCCACTTGAGCTGTGGAAGCTTATCAGGTGAACCAGATTAGCTTGTGCACTCCAACACATGCCAGCTGGCTAACCTTTGGCTAGTCACAGTTCTTTGGAGCTCTCTCAGCCCCGCCTACCTCACAGGGTGTTTGTTGTGGGAAGAAAGGGAAAGGAGATTATTAGTCCCTTTGAGTCTCCTTCCAGGAGAGAAAGGGAGATATAAATCCAAACTCCTCCTCCTCCTCCTCCTCCTCCTCCTCCTCCTCCTCCTCTTCTTCTTCTTCTTCTTCTTCTTCTTCTTCTTCTTCTTCTTCTTCAACTCAATACTGAGAGTAGTAATCAGAATACAGGCTCTGTTCTAAATAGCCCAGGCTAGCCAGATCTTGCCAGATCCCAGAAGCTAACCAGGGTCAGCCTGGGTTAGTATTTGGATGGGAGACCACCAAAGAAAGTCCAGGGTTGCTATGCAGAGGTAGGTCATACCAAACGACCCCTCTATGTCTCTTGCCTTAAAATCCCTTCAGGGTTGCTGTAAACTGACTGCAACCTGATGAAGCATTTCACCACCACCAGTTATAATACCGAGATTCCGGTAAGAGTACATTCAAATTGATCAAATTAAATTTGCTTTTCCCAAAATTTTCAGTCATCAAAAATGAAGACTGACTGTTTTACAGCTCATCAAATATTTCCACAAGAGAACTGCGCCAAGATACTTCACGAAGCAAATAGCCTCAGCTTCACCCACCAACCACTTCAGCACAGGTTAATAACAACACAACAACAATCGAACACCAGCTGTGTAAATGGGAGATGCGTTGATTCTGTGTGCCTGTGTTGACTTTTGCTGTCTGCTGTGAATGAGCTTCCGCCTCAGTTATCACGGGAGCAAAAGAGGCCTCAGAACCAATGTCTGTTGCAATGTCTCCATCAGCGCAGGTAAAATAATAATTCGCTCCGATTGAACAAAAGAACTCAAAATGCATCCTTTTTAAAAATGACTTGTCAAGTGTGTGAGTTGCCATCTGGAGCATTTGCGTAACACATCGAGTTATTTGGTTCCTCTTGGCTTTCACTCATTGGGACGGGCAGAGGCGTACGGCCTATAGGGTTATGGGGTCACCCATGTTCCGGGCACATGCCTTTTGGTCATATGTGGGGGGGGGGGGCTCCGGGCGCCCCTCACATGAACAAACAGAGTGTGCCCCAGCTGCATGTCACCAAGCCCCGCCCCACCTCCCTGTTCAGGCCAGCCTGCAGGGGGGCGGGGGTGAGGCTCGGCGAGACCCGCCCCCCTTTGTGCAGGCCAGTTTTTGGGCAAAAGTCAACCTGCAGGGAGGGTGGGGGTGGGGCTTGGGGTGGGGCCCCACCTCTGAGCAAGGGGGGTACTGGGGGCTCGGGGGTGCCCAGAGAAAGAGTTGTCTGGGCGCCATTTCCCATGATACAACTCTGGTGATGGGCTATTTGGGGAAATCTACTCATCGGCCTCCTGATTGGCTTCCTCGGGGCATAATCCTGTCAGAAATCATGGGGCTCAAAGTCTTGCTCGGCGCTCCATCTGGGCAGCTGGCCTTCAGGGAGAGTAGCTTGTCCCCTTGCAGCGCGCCACCTTCCTCAAGATGGGAGACCATCAAGGAAGATTCTGCCAAGGAGGGCTACAACAAATCTTTGCTTCTCACGTGTCTTGAAAGCTCCTTGTTGGGTTTGCCATAAGTACATTGTGACTTGATGGCACACACACACACACACACACAGCACATTGTGTTCTACAGTTCAGCTTCTCAGGGTCTGGATTCATGTTATGATGTTTATGGGCCTACCTGTCTGTAAAATGGTGGAAGAAGAAGAAGAAGAAGAGTTTGGATTTATATCCCCCCTTTCTCTCCTGCAGGAGACTCAAAGGGGCTGACAATCTCCTTGCCCTTCCCCCCTCACAACAAACACCCTGTGAGGTGGGGTGGGAGACTGAGAGAGCCTCGAGAAGCTGCTTGACTAGCTTAAGGTGCCCCAGCTGCAGTGTGTGGGAGTGCAGGGCTGATCTGGGGCCCCAGATAAGCCTCCACAGCTCAGGCGGCAGAGCTGGGAATCAAACCCGGTTCCTCCAGATTAGATACATGAGCTCTTAACCTCCTACGCCACTGCTGCTCCTCAACAATCTGATGCTACACTTGGCAACATCATCAAGTTCTACCCCAGAGGCTATTGTTGGGTTGAAGTCTGTTCTTGCAGACACACACTGGTCGGTTGGGTGCATTGTTCCATCAAGAGCGTACATACTGTCATGATCTGCCCAGTCCTGCCATGTCCCCTGGGCGGGATGTGGGATCCTCTCTCCACAGATTGCTTCCTCCCTCCCTGGGACTGCTACCTGTTCTTTATCTCTTAGGCCCTTTCCACACAGCAAATGTAAAGCGTGTTGCGGGTGGGATAAATGAACTTGTCATAGCCCTGGGCCATTCACATGCTGGGCGTCCTGTGGTCAGTGAGTGCATTGGCTGGGGCGCACGCCTTCACCCGGAGGTGCTTTCCCCCCCACTCACCTCCCTCGGCTGCAGAGCTACGAAGCCTGGCTGGCATGGACCTCCACAGCCATGCTGCTGTCCCTGTGCCCCTCTGTAGCTACACAGCAAAGAGGCAGGGACTGGGGGGAAAAGGGAAGTGCAGCCAAGTAACAAGCTTCCAGGGGCAGCCGTTCGCTGGGCTGCGATCCACATTAAAACAAAAGAATCACAGATAGTGCAATTCTTGAAAAACCCAGGGTTGGGGGGAAAACATGGAGCGGACTAGCATTGGGAGTGGGATCCATGCGAAATCCCCCCACCCCCAACACAGGTTTTATATCATGGTTAGCCCATGTTTATTGGCCTGTGCGGAAGGAGCCTTCGTTTCACTTTCCAGGAGAGGCCTAATCTGCTCTTTAGACACCTGGTGGTTTTTGCACTTCAAAGTGCTGAGGAGTGTGGGTTGTTTTGACCCGAGTGAAGGCTGTGCTGTCTCCTTCCTGTGAGACTGGAAGGGTATATTCCCCCCTCGGGAACTGGTTCCAAAGTGGGGTTGTTGTGTGATGTGGAGGGACATGGAGTGGGGTATAACCACTGGTGGGATCCAAAAATTTTAACAACAGATTCCGATGGTGGTGGGATTCAAACAGTGGAGCCACTGCACACACTCACCTCCAGTCCCTATTGGGCAGGGGGGTTGCTTTAGTAACCCCTTCTCGGCACTCAGAAAAAATTAGGCGTTTGGAATATGCTGCCACAGGAGGTGGTGATGGCCACTAACCTGGATAGCTTTAAAAAGGGCTTGGACAGATTTATGGAGAAGTCGATCTATGGCTACCAATCTTGATCCTCCTTGATCTGAGATTGCAAATGCCTTAGCAGACCAGGTGCTCAAGAGCAGCAGCAGCAGAAGGCCGTTGCTTTCACATCCTGCACATGAGCTCCCAAAGGCACCTGGTGGGCCACTGCAAGTAGCCGAATGCTGGACTAGATGGACTCTGGTCTGATCCAGCAGGCTAGTTCTTATGTTCTTATGTTCTTAGTAACCACTTCTAGAGAAGTGGTGAGAACTGGTTGGATCCCACCTCTGGGTATAACGGAAGATGTTTTGGCACTTAATTTTAGTTCTGGCAATAGAAGTCCAAATGCCTTTTCCTGATGCTGTTTTCAATAAAAGAAATCGCTTGAATGTGAAGTCTTGTTATCGAACAGTCCAGGGGGACAACACACACTTAGTCAGTGGTTCAGGGCCCACCTGAGTCTGTTTGACATGTATGTGTTTTTTTCTGGGCTCTATTCTTCACGGTGGCACCTGTCCCATATTCCATGGAAGTGAGCAATATCTTCACCCTGGAGGGCTTGTGGCGGGCAGGTGGCTCCAGACTTGAAGCAGCTGTTTTGGCAAGGACTGGAGAACAGGTATGCTGCAATCTGCAACCCTCGTGCCAGGAACATAAGAACATAAGAACAAGCCAGCTGGATCAGACCAAAGTCCATCTAGTCCAGCTCTCTGCTACTCGCAGTGGCCCACCAGGTGCCTTTGGGAGCTCACATGTAGGATGTGAACGCAATGGCCTTCTGCGGCTGTTGCTCCCGATCACCTGGTCTGTTAAGGCATTTGCAATCTCAGATCAAAGAGGATCAAGATTGGTAGCCATAAATCAACTTCTCCTCCATAAATCTGTCCATGACTACTAAAGCTATCCAGATTCAGTAATCACCACCTCCTGTAACGGCATATTCCAAGCTATATCACACAATTCTCGTGAAGAAGTGTTTCCTTTTATTAGTCCTAATTCTTCCCCCCAGCATTTTCAATGAATGTCCCAGATGTTCAGGAACTACAATTCCCATCAGCCTCTCCAATTGGCCATGCTGGTAGGGGCTGATGGGAATTGTAGTTCCTGAACATCTGGAGGAAATAAAGGGTCTGTCCTCTCTCTTTTTAAAAAAAATTGTTATTGTATCATTTGAATTTTACAGTTTATAGTAATTTCCTTCTTCATACATTTTCAAATGATACTTTCCCCCCTTTTCTTCCTCCCCCCCATTACTGCTTCTTCATAGTTTTGTCACACAAACAGCAGTAAGTTCATTCTCTGTAGCCTCTTCTCCCATATTTCTTCATTGACTCGAGCTTCTTTCATCCATTCCACGTATATTTTCCATATCTTCAAATTTTCATTCTGTCTATCTTGCCACGTCTTATTTTTGGTTAACATATCGAAAATATCAAGTGTCACTTGTTCCCAGATATATTCTAACCATCTCTGAAGTGTCCATTTTTTCTTTTCTTTCCAGCCCAAGGCTATTGCCCCAGTGCACATGGGCTGCTTTAATCATTATTGTATACATATACCTATATTGTTTAACCACCCTTCTGTCTTCCTTTACACCCATGAACTATGGCCCTTTCCCCACACACCGTTTGCTCTGCTTCCTCTACTTGAGGTGGCGCGGGGTCCAACTGCACTCCCCGCAGGGGCAGTGACAACGCATGGCTACCCGACTCTGCTGCTCTTAAGCCCCCCCTCAATACGCGTCATTCTGGCGCTACTCAAAACTGCGCCTTCTTACAGTGGCTAGCTGGAAACCCAGCACCCGGGGTGAGTGCCTGGGAAGCCGAGGGGAACATGACCCTCAGCAGCTAAAAGATTCCTGGACCAGGTGAAGCCGGCGTCATTTTAAAATTCTGGAAACAATGTTGAGTCATTATTTAAATCAATATTTATCTTCACCAGTTTCTCGATATATAACAATACAATTGTCCCAAATACAATTGTCCAAACTTCTGCACATTCTATCCACATATGGCTATAACATGCCTCTTGGTCTCCACAGTGGGGTTTGTCCTCTCTAAGATGGAAGCAATTGCAAATGTAGCGGTCCATGAGCCAACAAGGAAAACCACTAATTCACAGCAGCAATTGTCCGTGCTTATTTCCTTTTTAAAAATCCTTGTGTAACAGATTGCATTTGAAGAATGAGACTGTATTAATTTTTAAACATGAGAGTTAACACGCCCAATTCTGCCCACTCAAGATTTTCTCTGGCGTAGGGTAGCTTATTCAAGAACACTGTGATGAATGAGAAGCAGGGGTAGGCACATGTACGGGCAGCTGTTGATTTGCAGATTGGCACCTGCGGAAGCCCCCGCTGACTTGAGCGAAGTTGTTGCGGCTGAGTATGATGAGAGATGCGATGCCGCAAATAAATAACATATCCTTGTTTATTTTGCTTAGTGCACATCATAGATTCTGTTCTTGTAGCACCCCGAGTTTGTGCCTTGTAGGAAGAAAGTTTAATTAGAGAGAATCTGTACAAGTTCTCACCCACCTGCCTTGGCTCTGTGGTATACTACAGTGAAACACTCCTATGCAGGTGACCCAAGAGAGAGAAAAGGAAGGACTGGATTTTATCTGGCGGCAGCAACAGTCTGGTGGCAGCGACAGAAGACGGCTAGGCAAGACGGTGTCTAGTCTTGCCCCACAAGGTGACAGAGACAATTACTGGCACCTTTATTGTGTGTGATCCAGAAGACAAAAAACCCTGTTAGGTTAGGTCCGTGGTGGCGAACCTTTGGCACTCCAGATGCTATGGACTACAATTCCCATCAGCCCCTTGGACTGTTATGGACTACAATTCCCATCAGTCCAATTGGCCATGCTGTGGGGCTGATGGGAATTATAATCCATGCTGGAGATATAAGGATTCGCCTCCTCCTGGAATAGATGTTCTAACCTAAATGCTAACAGAATTACTTAAAGCAGTACCTTAAACACCCCTCTGGTATTTATTGGCAGAAATTGTTCATAATATGCATGTAAAATGCTTCTTAAATTTAAAATAGCTGGTCTTATTCAACTAATATGTCTCTGATGCTAACAGTTTATACACATGAAAATATACAGCTGCTGGCGCTTGGTGTCAGAGTTCTAGAAGCTTCTGTTCTGAAGGAGATTGGTAATTGGTGACTCTTTCCCTTGTAGCTCCAATGTAGCAGCTAATTGCCAACTCCAGGTTGCAAAATTCCTGGAGATTTGGGGGTGTAGCCTAGGACCAGTGGTGTTTGAGGAGGGGCTGGCCTCAACAGGTTATAATGAAGGCCTACCAACCCTACAGGTTATAATTATAACCCTACAGGTTATAATGAAGGCCTACTAGCCTACCACAGTGGTGTGGAGGATTTCCCACTCAGATCTCCCTTTCCCTGCCTCCACTTGAAGCCAGGGGGGGATTTTTAAAAAACTTTCACTAATATAGCAAGCATGATAACATCACTTCTAGAGAAAACCCAGAAGTGATGGCAGTCACTCTAATAATTGCAAAAACCTCTATGGTTTTACTGCCGTCACTTCTGAGTTTTTCCTAGAAGCGATGCCTTCAGGCTCACAACAGTGCGTCCCTGCTGTGACCCTGTCCCCAACCTTCTTGCCAGTTGCCATTCTTGGCCTGGCGATCTTACTAACACCACAGAGTTCACCGTCCAAAGCAGCCATTTTCTTTAAGGGAAGTGATCTCTGACATCAGGAGATTAGTGACCATGGCCCCTTCCACACACACAAAATAATGCGTTTTCAAACCACTTTCACAACTGTTTGCAAGTGGATTTTGCTATTCCGCACAGCTTCAAAGAGCACTGAAAGCAGTTTGAAAGTGCATTATTCTGCATGTGCGGAATGAGCCCAAATTTACTTGAAAGGAAGATAACCCTGCAATGCAAGCCACTCCGCCCTAAAACTGTTTCCCTCCAAAACATTTTTATCATTGGACACAGTTTTAACTTGCTTGCAAATTAAAGATGATTTCCCTGCCTTTTTTTTTTTTTGATGGCCTAAATGTGGTTTTGTTCCTTGCATTTGAGTAAATACTGTGGAACTCCTGGAGATTGCTACTTGACCTGGAAGTTGGCAACTTGAGAGGCAGGGCAACCCAAACAGGATGCCCATTCGTGGCACGTACACATACGGCAGTTCCCTCACGTCCTTTGTTCCTAAACTCTCCTTGACAAGCCTGGGTTACTTCTGCGCGGCCTGCTGCACCAGAAAGAAGAAGAAGAAGATGAGTTTGGATTTATATCCCCCCTTTCTCTCCTGTAGGAGACTCAAAGGGGCTGACAATCTCCTTGCCCTTCCCCCCTCACAACAAACCCCCTGTGAGGTAGGTGGGGCTGAGAGAGCTCCGAAGAACTGTGACTAGCCCAAGGTCACCCAGCTGGCGTGTGTGGGAGTGTACAGGCTATTCTGAATTCCCCAGATAAGCCTCCGCAACTCAAGCAGCAGAGCTGGGAATCAAACCCGGTTCCTCCAGATCAGAGTGCACCTGCTCTTAACCTCCTACGCTACTGAGGCACCTCTTTATTGTGCTGGCAAGTGACATGTGCGTTAATGCCGGGGTGTTTGCCTCACGAACACAGTTCCTTTCTTCTTTACAAGGCGTTACCCCACCTGGCCTAATTAAGACCCGACTCTTCCCCCTCAGCTTGGCCTAACAACTGCTGCCTAGTGAAAGATTTTCGGAGAATTGGCAGATATCTGATACACGGTTGAGCAGCCCCGTTCAAAGGCTGCATTTGATCCTTGCTCTTTCTTGCCTTTGTTGCCATGAGTCCACCTGCTCGCCACAGTTCTTTCTGTCAGGTTTGTCCTCCGAAAAGGAATCTTATTAATCTTGCAGTGAAGTTCAAGTTACACGGGGAGCTATGCAGGGGAGCCCGGATCCCTCCATTCTATTGAAGACGGTGGCTTGGCGTTGTTTTTGTTAAAGATTTAAAGTCTCCAGACTAGATTCGTCCGGATGAGACTGTAACAGATGATAGGGGGAAAGAAAGAAGGGGGGAGAAGGAAAAACTGGGGAGGGGGTAGATAAAAAAGAGTGTGTGGCAGATAAAATAGCCCTTTCTTTGCAACTAGGCATGTCGTTGATTGGAGAGATGGAAGGAAATGGCCTTTTTTATAACTTTCCGGCCTTCTTCCCTATAGAATAAGATGTTTAAGTTCATAACCATTCAAAGTGGATCCGTGCCATTCCTTCAGAAAACACGTTTCTTGCACAAATTTTTACCGGCTGATGTTAATGCAAGGATGAAGTTTAGTTTTATGTAGCGTTTGTGTGGAGGCTTCAATTGATGCAAAGTTTTCTTAACAGTGGTGGGATCCAAAAATTTTAGTAACAGGTTCCCATGGTGGTGGGATTCAAACTGTGGCATAGCGCCAATGGGGCTGGGCGGGGCATGGCGGGAGTGTGGCTGGGCATTCCGGGGGCAGGGCATTCCTGGGCGGGGCTGTGGCAAGGACGCAGCTGCTGCAAGTGAGATCCTTGGGCGGGAAACGAATGCACGCAGGTGCAGGCTGCCACGCACGCCGGTGCACCTCCTGCTAGACTGCTTCAAGTTCTGCCCACTACTGCTGAGGAGTGGAGGCGGGGCGTAACTAAGGCAAAAATCACGTGGCAAAATCACCAATTAGTAACCCCCTCTCGGCACACACAAATAATTAGTAACCTACTCTCAGGAACCTGTGAGAACCTGCTGGATCCCACCTCTGCGCCCCCCCCCCACTTCTTTCTCCAGTGGGTACCCAAAATGGCTGACAACATCACTCCGCCTCCATCATTTTATTGTCAGAACAAACAGCCACCCTGTGCAGTAGCTTAAGTTGTGGGTAGGGTTGAAACTCCCAGGTAGGGCTGTCAGCTCCAGGTTGGGAAATACCTGGAGAGTTTCTCCTCTCCTGAGTTTTCAGACATGAGTTCAGCACAGCAGAGGGAAAAATATAATAAAACTGGCAGGCGTGGGAATAGACACGCACATCATCTGTAACATCTCAGGAGCAGCAGCAGCAGAAGGCCATTGCTTTCACATCCTGCATGGAAGCTCCCAAAGGCACCTGGTGGGCCACTGTGAGTAGCAGAGTGCTGGACTAGATGGGCTCTGGTCTGATCCAGCAGGCTAGTTCTTATGTTCTTAACACTTGCAGTAGTGTTAGGAAGGCAACAGAAGGTGAGGAGCTCCATGTTTTCTTCCTCGTGTGCAGAGCTCTGCCCTGTCGTCCACTCGAACAAGCATAGGCCTAGTTCAGTTTATTGTTGACTGAAATAATCCTGTAAAGGTTTCAATGGTGTTGATGGTAAAGTAACCTTGAGTGCATTCCACAGCCCGGGCGATGGGCCAGCTTCAGCTCACGGAGAGCTTTATCTCGCTTGGAGATGAGATCCTCCGTTCCCTTGGGAGGAGCCGGGTGGGGATGGGTTGAATGAGTTATAACCTGTGTGCTTCTGGCGGGGAAGTGCTCATTCCCTACTACTCTCGTGTGCACTTCCAGGCTTTCTAAGATGTCTGAATAAAAGCGGTCTTTTTTCGCAAAGAGCCTTTTATTTCATAGCTTCTATGGAATTCCCTTACATTTGTGGCAGGAATCTAATTCATCTATATTCCTAGTGCAGTGGACCTCTGGTGTCACCAAACTTGAGAGGTTGAATGTTGCTCACGGAAGGTCACGGTGGCCCCAAAGGGCTCCGACCTTTCCCTTCCTTCTGGATCTGGAGGAACCGGCAGGAGAAGCGGGTCTAAGCTGAGTGACTCTTTCCCGTCCTCGTAATATCAGCCGCGAGTCTTCCTTTACTCCCGTTGGAGCCAGAGGTGTGGCCAGCGGCGACCATGGGGACTTACATGGCCCAAGTGGAATTTGGGAAGCTATCTATGGATGGTCAGCCTGTGGATCCCGGATCTCTACCGTTTCGTGTGGTTACAAACCTCAGATGCAACCTGTCATGGAGGTAGACTGGCAAGCCACCTTTCATCGGCGGCAGCAGGAGTCCCATTGGGCGATTCCTGGACTGTTTAGTGATGCTCCCAAAGAACCACCGTGGCACAGCACTGGGGCCCGTCCAGAAAGGACACTGGGACTAAACAAGTTGGGAGAATTATCCCAAGTACCCGTCTTCCAATGGACCTTGCAATCCAGACCCAGCAGCGCGCCTGGGGTGCGGGGAGCCACCGGTGGCTCTGGTCTAATCTCCGATGTCATTCCAGGCATGAAGAGTCGAAGAGAAGCCTGCATTTCCCAGCGGATCTATTTCCCTCTCCCGAGAACTGGGATGAGAAGTGGGGCGACTCGCGAGATCACCAAGAGCATGGACCGATGAGCGCCAGCTATGGGAGGAGAGCCAGGCACAGTTGCAGCTCAGGCCTTGGCGAAAACCTGCAGAGGGCGGGGACAGCAGCATAAAGAGTCAACTTCGAGGTTGGACCGTGTACCAAGAATCGCGCTCAGCGGCAGTATGCACAGGAATCTATCAGTGATCCCCGCGTGGGTCCTGGAACACTCAGACTGGATTTGGCCAGCAGCGTTCAGGCCGCCGCGCCGCGCCGTGAACTACTGCAGCTGTTAAGCAGGACGAACTGGCTAGGTGGAACGAAAAGCTCGTAATGCGCGCACCAGGATGCATTGACCATAAGGAGAGAGCTGGCTGCGTGGAAGAGACTGGGAGGCAGCAGACCGGGAAGCCCCAAGTTGGAGTCTGTGCTGTTACTAATACCCGAGCGCCAGAGCCGTTGCTGGGTCCTGCCACTGACGCTAATGGCCTGCGGCGATACCACCACCTGATTCGGCCCCTGGCGCCCAATACCTGCTCAACCGGTGCAACCCATACGCGCTGCGAGCATGGAAATGAAGGGGTTACTATAGGCCCCGATACCTGCCGTTTGATGGGACCAGCTTTCACCTTCGCCCAGGCTTTTACGCCCGTTTGCGGCGGTGCCGCGGGAGGGACTATGATGATTTATACGGTCCTGGCGTGAAAAAATGGAACATCGGCTCGAGGAGGGTCTGGATGGGGCAGCAGCCCGACTGGTTTTGTGACTCTTTTTAGTTTGCAGATGGGAGCTCTGCTCTGGTGCCGCATTCCCTCCAAGCCTTAAGAGGCGCGCTGAAGATCCGGGCGCCGAAGTAAGAGCTATCCGCACCATCAAAACTATCCAGCAGAACCTTGACCGTTTGCAGGTGCCGGTAATTTCGTGTCGGCGGCTGCTCGATACCTCACAGGTAGCCTGAGGCATAGAATGCGAATACTTCACCGAGGATGCTGTTGGCAGAGCTGCGTGAAGCAATTGTTTTAATTGAGTCCCTAGCACTGTGCTGGTGGATCCAGTTGGGATCCCAGGTGGCGTCCTAAGCTTGGAATGCAGCTGTTTGGAGCCGCCCATGAAGCCTGCCGCAAAGCCCCTGCAGGAACCAAACCCAGCCGCTACCCGAGTCCACCTCTGGCCGTCGCCCGGCTAGGACATGTCACAGCCTGGGAGACCAAGGTCATCGCCCAACTGTCGAAGAAACAAAAAACAACGCTCCAGCGCGCCCCATCCTGCCGCAAGCCACCGCACGCCGTCAGGGGCCGCTGACCAGGCCTCATCTAAAGGCCCGAGCCATGAAAGCCAGAGGAGAGGAAGCAGCTGTTTGCCTTTCTTCAGCCCCCATGGATATGGTCCGACTCTGGTGCCAGGTAGGGGCAAGCTCCATTGCCTGCTCAAAGCGTTTCCTGGCCAGCCCGGCTAAACATACTGCGGCATTATAGCCTCGGCCCTTGTGGATTCTGGCTGCTCCCATTGCTTAATCATTGGGTGGCCGGAAAGGGCTGGGTCTGGACCAAATTCCCCTGCGCTAAGCCCATACATTCACCCAAATGGGCCCAGCCCCCCTCGAGCGAAGGACCGGTAGTTCAAAACACAACGGAACTTCTCCTCGTTCTGCCCGACCATTGGGGAGAATTAGTTTATTTTGGCGTGATGTAAACCTCCTCCATTGTTTGGGCATGCCATGGTTATTGCATGAACCAAAGTTCATTTTGGAAGAGCGGATCTTAGAATTCACTGGCCCTCCCTCACGGTGAACACATGGGTGGGGAAAACCCTTCTCCTGACACCCCCCTCCACAAGCTTCCATCAGCGGTGCTCCGATTCTATTGGCATCCCACGTACCATGGTGTAGAGTTTTTTTCAGGAGCAGAATCGTCAGTTGCCATATGAGACACTGACTGCAAAATCGTTGCTTAACCACAGCCAGAGCAGCTGCCCAAGGTAGAATCTAAGTATGAATTCCCAATGAGAAAGGAACTTCGTACCTTCTTGGACAAGAACCTAAACTCCATGGAGTTCATCTGGCCAGACTACAAACGCACACCGCTGCTCCCGTTTGTTTATAAAAGAAGATGGGTCTTCGGCTTTGCACCTGAATTCTCGAGATCTCAATGCAGTCTCCCTGTCAATAAATATCCTTTGCGCTTGATCAGGACCTTTTAGATGCACTGGAAGCGAAGCGCATTTACTAAATTGAACGAGAGCTTACTACAGGTCAGAATTGCTGAGGCTATGAACCTTGACTCACGTTGCTTACAAAGTTTGGACAGTTTGAATGCCAGTAATGCTACATTGGGTTAGGTAGAATTTGGGGCACATGGCCTTATCAACGAAGTTCTTGCAGATTTATTGTACAAGGGAGTTGTGGTATGTAAGATGGCGTTTTATGGTATTCCTGAAACCATAGAAGAGCATGAAACATTGGTTGGGAGGTATTGAAGCGCTTGCTGCGACAACTCTCTCTTTGCCAAACTCTCCAAATGCTATTTCCGCAGACTTCCGTGGCTTCTTTGGGTTACGGATCTAGCCGAGGGAGCCCAGAAATGGATCCTGCTAAAATTGTGTAGTCCTCCAATGGCCTGCCCCCACCAGCATAAGAACTCCAATCTTTCTTGGTTTTGCTAGCAATTTCTACTCGTGACTTTATACCCCTAGTGCTGGGCAACTCTCCCCTCTCCACAGACCTCTGCAGCACTGGGGTAAAGAGATCCGCATATCCGTAAAGCCGGGGCCCCCCCTTTTCCCTGGTCTGAAGGTGCTCAAACAGCCTTCAACTCTCAAGTCTGCTTTTACCACCCCAGACCCATCCCTAAAGCACCTGATCCAGATCTCCCACGTTTGCTTAGTTCCGTGGATTACCTCGGACAAAGCACTTGGGGCAGCCTGTTTTTAGAAAGAGAAGGAAATAAGATGGTAGGCTGGTTCCGTGTGCTTATTGTAAAGAAATTCTCTGGTGCTGAACTCAACTGGACTGTGGGGATGATACAAAGAGACTACGGCCATCAAAGTACTTGCCTCTCCACTTAGGCCACGCACGCTGGTACTGCTGCAGGGGGGGCTAAACACCCCTTCAGGTTTGGTGGATCTGAAAACCTGGCATCTTTCCACCCCCTCAAGATGTCCATAAAACAACTCCGTTGGGCGATTTCTTTTCTCGTTTCCTCTTTACAGTCCATTTTTTCCCGGGAAAACCAATAAAGCCTAGCTAGCTAGCTCTCGCCTACCGGGAGAGGTGGGGCTGCAGAGACATTCCACGCACTGTTCTCCCCACTCCCAGTTGCAGGTACAGCTGTCACCCGATCTCAAGCGTCCTCCTCCTTCACCTTCATTCCCTAAGTCTCGTCTCTCCTTTCCCTCTGGGGGAACTCGAGGAAGCGGGGCTGCCTGGCTCCAAGCGGAGGAAAGTGACTCCCAATTGCGTTTGGAGAATGGAGTTTAAGCGGAGAGGGACTGTGAGTCGTGCCTCCCCCCCCCTCCATAAGCAGGTTCATAGAGAAGCCCTGCCACGATACCCTTCAGCTGGACATTTTAGCTTCAGAAACTCTGCATTTAGCCGCCCGTCAGTTCTGGTGGCGCAATGCATAAGGACATTAGTATTATATTAAAGGTTGCTGGTGGTTTGTGCAGAGTAAAACCATTCAGGGAAAGCCCATGGGCTGTTAGGAAGAACCCTCTCCCGGTGGCCTCCCACGCCCATAGGAAGTCATCTCATGGATTTTATTACAGATTTTGCCGAAAGTCCTTGCTTGAAAAACCTGTTGTGTGTGGTTTTGTGGGTGGTGGTGGACTTGTACCGGCAAACCCATTTTATTCCCACCTTGCCTCCATCCCTCCGGCTCCTAGGATTGTACGGCTGTTCATTCAACATGTTTCCCGTCATTCCGCCCCGTTAAAATTGGTCTCTCCATTGCCAGCCCCCAATTCATCAAAGTTCTGGAAGCGTTTTTGCAGGGTTGTTAGAGGCGCCCAGTGATGCGCCGCCCTACTACGATTCAAAGTAGCCGGTGAGGGCGGAGAGAGCAGACAGAACCCTAGGCAGTATTCGTTGTTACACAACTACCACCAAGACAATTGGTGATTGCTTGAGCTCATTCCGTTTCGAATAGCCTATAACAATGCGGTTCATAGCAATTTCGAAAACCCCCTTTAGAGTGATGTGTCTGGTGGCTCCTTCGCACGTTACCCGCAACCTACCCATGACAGCTTTGGATCCCTCAGAGTTTTCAACAGTAGTTCATCCCTAGCCGAGGGGTGCAAATCGGTCCCAGACCGCCCACAACAGGCGAAAGGACTCCCAAAGCACCTGTGGATAAGCACGCTTCAGTTTCCCTCTCGTGTGGGCTTGGGTGTGTCTACCAAAGAATCTCAGAGGCGTGCATAAATTTTCAAACTTGGCAAAGATTCGTGGACCTTTTCAGATTACTAAGTGATTAATGAGTGTCACTCGCCAGTTGGATTTGCCCTAACTCTCTTAGTAACATTCATCCCTGTCTTCCATTCCGGTTGCTCAAGGGGCTCCAGCTGATGCCATGCGACCAGCGGAGAGGACCCGACTGTGTGGTATTACAAGCACTCTGAAATTGGCGCCATCCTGGACTCTAAGCTTTAATGCATAAGCAGCTTGCAAGTATTTAGCATAGTTTCTTGGGTGGGATATTCCTCTGGGTGTAATCAGTAGGTTTATTCCGAAAATGTGGCGCCCCACCCCTTATTCCTGCTTTCCTGGCGCCTTTCATAAAACCTGGGGGAGGGTCTTGCACAAGGAGGCAGAGTGTAAAAGGAGTTTCCAATGGTGTGTGGTAAAGTAGCAGGGGGTGCACATTTCCCACAGCCAGGCGTGGGCCGAAAGCCTAAACTCACGGAGACTTTATCTCTTGTAGGAGATGAAGGTCTCCGTTCCATAGGAAGCTTGGTGGGGGATGGGTTGGATAGGGGAGTTATAACCACCTGTAGTAGCACTACAAGGCAGGGAAGTGTCATTTCCACCTGCGTGTGCCAGGCTTTCTAAAGATGTCTGAATGGCTTGGTCTTTTTTTCGCAAAGAGCCTTTTATTTCTGCTTCTATGGAATTCCTTACAAATCCTCTAACTGCATCTTGTACTGGATTCAAAGAACCAATGTCTGTTGTTGTGGCTGGGTTTGTTATTGCTGTTTATTAGAGAAGCCAACAGCAATAACAAACCCAGCCACAACAACAGACATTGATTCTCTGAATATTATTGTGCTCTTATTTTTATTTGTTTATTTATTTGGTTGGTTGGTTGGTTGGTTGGTTGGTTGGTTGGTTGGTTGGTTGGTTGGTTGGTTGGTTGGTTGGTTGGTTTAAAGGCCACCTTCCCCATCCCCAAGCTCTGAGCTGCTTACAACAAATACATAAATTAATTTGCTCCTGGAGTGCCACCCAATGGGGCTAAAATCAAATCTAACTGAAGGGAGTAAGAAAGATGGAAGGAATGAAAAGAAAGAGGAGGGGAAGGAAAAGAACAGGGAGGCCAGCTCTGTTGGAATTAGTCATTATCCTCAACCATAGGCCTGGCAGGATAGCTTCAGAGGTGGGATCCAGCAGGTTCTCACCAGTTCCCGAGAGTGGGTTACTAATTATTTGTGTGTGCCGAGAGGGGGTTAATAATTGGGTCTGCTTTTCCATTAGAAATTCCATTAGGTCCAAAAATCATAAAGTCCTGTTGTTTCCTATGTGGCTGGTTAGCGAAAGTAGAAAATGGGATAATTCTCCCTGTTGGGCTGTTTTAAAAACATCATGTTTTAGAAATATGGTAAAGTTCCTTGTTTAAGGAAAGTATCCTTCTTTTAATTTCTAGAAACAAAATTAAGTATTTGAAAGTATTAAATATTTGACAAGCAGTCAATTAGAGGAGAAGTAGTTGTTTCTGTTGGCAGTAGACGATAGGGCTTGCTGTAATGAGTTTAAATTATGGACAGAAAGATACCAGCTGGAAATTAGGAACTTTTTTTTTTACAGTAAGAGTTTTTTACAGTAACAGAGAAATTATTAATGCCCCACCCCCGGAATGACCGGCCACGCCCCCGTCGTACCCCGCCCATGGCCCATTAGCACTCATGCACTGTTTGAATCCCACCACCATGGGAACCTGTTACTAAAATTTTTGGATCCCACCACTGGATAGATTCGTCTTATGGGCCCTGTGGAACTGTGACAGATCCAATTCTCATTCGTCAGAGTATCCACCAGGCTGGGGCCAGAGCTGAAAACCCTCTTGTCCTGGTCAAAGACATTCCTTTAATAAAGGCTGAATACTTCTGAACATCCCTTTAATACTAGATACTATTCATTACATTTTGGGGTGAACATCCCCCAATCATAGAAGCAGAGGAAGTGACTGATTCCACTTCTTAGCCCTGCACAACCACCAGCCGAAAATACCTTATTTATTGAGGATAGTTATATGCTTCCTGTTCAGAAAGCCTCAAGGGATAGGGGCATTCCCACCACTGAAAATACCCTGCCTCCAGCTGCTACCTATGTCACCTCTTGAGGGCAGTGGAACAGAATGGTTGCCAGCAGTTGGCTTTGGCGAATGCTGGAAAACTTTGAAGATGTGATATCATTTTCAGAAGATGACCTTGGAGTTTCATCTAATCTCTATGCTCTTTATCATGGATCTCTTTGCTATGGATCTCTATAGTATTTACCATAGAGATGTGAGGAAAGTCCTAGAGCATCTGTCATGCCCCCACGGAGCCTTTGGTTATTTCCCCTTTAAGATTAAGTTCCCCCACAATCAGTATGGTTTTGCCTTATTGTTAAGCCTTCTTTGGGAGGGTGTTTTAGTTAGCCCTTGCCCCTATAAGACTTTTCCCAGTAGGCAATTTCCTCTCTTTACCCAGCATCCCCTGTTTTTAGTTAGCCAGTCTGTCTCATTGAGGTGCAAAGGGAAGCTGGGGTCCCTTAATATTCGTGACGGGCATGTGTCCATATAGTGGTCTAAAGAGAGCAAGCCAAGTTTATCAGCAGTCAGAGCGAAGACATAAGAACATAAGAACAAGCCAGCTGGATCAGACCAGCTGCCCATCTAGTCCAGCTCTCTGCTACTCGCAGTGGCCCACCAGGCCAACAGAGCCGTGAGGAAGCAAGAGACGGTGATCCATCTGAAAGCAGCCAGAAAAGGACACAGTCTGCAGCTCCTATCATCATGAAGACAAGCAAGTAACCCCATTAGTTAGAGCCAGGGAGGAGTTAGATTCTTCTCTCTGTGTGTGAATAAAGCCACTATTAGAACTGTTAAGACTGGCTTGTCTCTTGACCTTTCTGTCCCAGCCGAGAACAGGGCACCTAGGGTCGATTCCCCACCCACCATTAGATGCACGCTCCTCACGGCAAATGCCCCGGGGTCCTGCAGCACTCCCCACTACACCAGCAGCGACAACGCAGTCACCCCGATTCTGCTGCTCCTCCAACTCCTCAGAGCGCGTCATTTTGGATCCTGGTCGGAAGTACACCTTTTTGAAACCGTGCGCCAAACACAGAGCAGGGGTCCCCTCTACTTTCACTTTTGAAGTGGGGAATCGACCTAGGGCACAGGGATCTGAGCTGGGAGTTCTTAACTGGTGGGGTGGATAGTACCTAGAATATGGTAACCAGATTTTCACCTTTTTTAAGTAGGGGCGCTTAATGGACTGACACTTGGCCGGAGGAGCGCACTGCCTTCTAGAGCTCCCAGGACACCCTCCACCCCGGTAGGAAACGGGAGCGCCTCAGAAGGCAGTGCGGCAGCCTTCCAAAAATCGGGACATTTAAAAAACCACGTGGGACAAATTGGTTAAAAGCGGGACTGTCCCGCCAAAAGCAGGACGTCTGGTCACACAAACCTAGAACCATGCCTGATTCTGTCTGTCCTTCCTCCAGAATTCCTTTGAAGCAGGCTGGCATCCTTCCGTTCTCTGTGCTTCTGCTTTCACCCGGACACTATCAGTGTTCTGGGAAACCACACTGGCACCCAGTGTTTCACTTTGTCTGTCTTCGAAATGATAAGACTGAAGTGGCCCTTTATCTTCACGGCTTGTTCAATAGGGATATTTCTAAAGTGAGCTGAAGCAAGATCTGCTTCTTATATTTGCCAACCAGACAAGATGGGCTTCCTGGTTTTATTTCCCCTTCAGTGTGACCTGATTTATAGTCATCTTTAATAACTGGCCTTATTAAAAATTGATGTGGGTTTTTGCCATCGTGGGCATGGCTACTCTCACGGCAGCCTGCATGCCCCCCGAGCTCTGCACAGGGGGATAAAATTAATGTGATTCATTCAGATCGCCAGCTGTTCAAAGTCAACGCAGATTTACTTGCAACAGATTTACTCATAATCATTACAACCAGGAGTTGAGAGCTCCATGAGAACGGGCCCTGATTCTCAAAACATACAGCACAGGAACTTTGCTTTAGTGGAAGGACTTTGGCGTGTCTTTTTACTAAGTCGGCCAGAAGAGTGAAGATCCCAACAAGAGTAAAGGAAGCAATATAGGAATAGCTACCCTGTTTCCCCAAATATAAGACATCCCCTGAAAATAAGACATAGTAGAGGTTTTGCTGAAGTGCGAAATATAAGGCATCCCCCAAAAGTAAGACGTAGCAAAGTTTTTGTTTGGAAGCATGCCCGACAAACAGAACACAGAAAAATAAGACATCCCCTGAAAAAAAGACATAGAGCATCTTTGGGAGCAAAAATTAATATAAGACACTGTCTTATTTTCAGGGAAACACGGTATATTGGGGTGGAGGGCAAACTCTATGGTACAACTTGCTTCCTTGGGAAATGGACAATGCAAAAATACTATTACTGGATCTCAGTGTTTGATGGCTTGCTTCTGGAATGATATCTTGTACAATGTTCTCCAGTGAGAATAATTCTTCAACGTGGAACTCCCATAGAATGGGAAAAGTGGATTACATTCTAGCAGTAAGACTGATATAGGTATCCAACAAGAGACCCCAGTGTGTTAGCTTTAAGCACAGACTCAGAGAAGTTGGCTTTGATCACAAACACTCTTTTTTAAAAAAAACCCTGAGAGCTCAAAGTGGCTGTTACAAATGGAGCACAGCTAAAGAAGTTGAAGCACTCGAGCACTCTTGAGAGGGTTTCCACAACAAGGAGAAGACTCTGCCAACGTTTTCTCGTGTCACAACTGAGGTGTGTGCAGAGATGTCTGGTGCTCAAGTACTCATGGATTTCCTTTCAGTTTACCAGGTTCTCCAGATATCTGGTGCTATAATATTGACAAGAAGATATTTGGGAGATTCAGCAGATGGGGGGGAGCTTTACAGAGTGGGCTCCTAAGGAACCTATATGAGTATCTAGTTTATAAAATCCATGATTTAAAGAGCGTTTCTTCAGTTATAGTACATGCATTTTTTCTATAATAATCCCATGAGAAGAGCATAATCTCCATATTGCAAATTAGAAGGAAGTGTGTTGCAATCCACTGCACTTTTCCTCTAGTCTAGTCCATGGAGGCTGCCTTTCACCAGTAGGCTTTTTGGCCCTCCATGAGTGAAAGGAGAGTCGGTATGGTGAAAGGGAGGTTCTGGAGAACCAGGTTCCATTCCCCACTCGTCCACATGAATGGAAGACTCTAATCTGGGGAACCAGGTTCGATTTTCCACTCCTCCACATGAAGCCTGATGAATGACCTTGGGCTAGTCATAGTTCTCTCAGAACTCTCTCCGTACTACCTACCTCACAAGTACCTTTTGTGGGGAGGGGAAGGGTTGTAAGCCACTTTGAGATTCCTTAAAGGTCGAGAAAAGTGGGGTATGAAAACCAACTCTTCTTCTAAATCAAAATCTCAATAGGATCAATCAAATTGTTACAAAAAATAGTCAACAAGTGTCATAAGATTCTTCCTTTCCTTTCCTTTATCTCCTTGATGCCCAGGTCTTGAGTAGCGGAATTATTTAAACCTGTTGCTTAAGGAACATTCTTCATCAGTTGGGAAATTAGGTTAAAAGACGGGGAGGTGGTTCAGATATGGTAGAAAACCCCCAGTCGGTTCGCCATGAGGTAGTTTCTCTTAACTCTACCATAAGGTGACCAGATGGTCACCTTTGTGAACCGGGACGGGCGGGCAGGTAGGTGGGAGGCCGCGCATGCACGCACAGCCACAGGAGTGCACTGACTTCTGGGGCACTCCCGTTTCCCGCCCTGTGACAGGGCGGGAAATGGGAGCGCCCCAGAAGGCAGTGCACTCCTGCGGCCGCGCGCACAGGAGGCTGCCGCACTGCCTTGCGCCCCAGAAGGCAGTGCGGCAGCCTTCCAAAAATTGGGACACTTGAAAAAACCCGCGGAACGCGGGACAAATTGTTTTAAGGCGGGACTGTCCCGCCAAAAGCCGGACGTCTGGTCAGCCTACTCTACCAGCCACCATTTCAGGATAATCGAAAGATTTGGAGAAGTCCTTCAGCCAGGCTCCCTTTTTTATTTTTGTGTTTAAAGGGTGGAGTCTGGACCAGTAGACTGGAGCAATGAACCCAGTTAAATTGACAAGACTGTTTCAGCGATCTATTGCTAGGCAAAGACACCCCTCCAAAAAAATACAGCAGGCAGCCTGCCAATTTCATTTTTGTATGGTTTTATTTTAATGGATTGTATTGATTTTTTGGTAACACATCCTGATAGGCCGAGATATAAGTAAGTAAGTAAGTAAGTAAAGTAAGTAAGTACATAAATGAATGAATGAATGAATGAATGAATGAATGAATGAATGAATGAATGAATGAATGTGGGGGGAGGGAGGGAAATGGCCGATAGGGAATTAACAAACTACGGGGAAAACCAGAATGGTGTAAACAGGAAAACCCCAGCCTGCTTGTCATTGCATGAATAAGCGACCTGTGTAATTTCAAAACGGGAGGAAATGCAATTTCAAAATTGAAAATTTCTTGCATGATTTACGAGAGTGGATTTATCAGATGGAATTATGGTCTGGTTGTGGAGGGAGGCCTATGTGACCTGTTTGTACTATTCCTGCCCCCTGCCCAGATGCTGGGTCCTGCCTTATTTGATTTTTAAATGTCAGTATTTCAAATTCGTTTTGTGTTTTCAACCATACCACCCTCCTCCCTCTAGAATTTACAGTTTTAAAAATGTAAATATCAGAGGGTTTTTTAAAAAAAAACTCCAATATTTTGAGGGGGGAGGTTTTTGAAATAATTGTTTTTCATATTTACTCTCGTCAGAAATGCAATTGCAAGAAATTACCGAGTTCCTTTTCATAATGATTCTTCAAAGCATGGCCTCCAGCTTTTCCTGTTTGCTTGAGAGCTTTCAGGTACTTTTTCATTTCTTCATTTCATTTATGTGACAGTAAGTGAGCTGACACCAGTGAAAACCTTCACCTTTCAATATCAAAGTCAAGATTCGAAATGAGAAAAAAACCCCCAAATGTTGCAATTATGAACACATTTTCTGCATGTCTTCTGTGAATCTTTGCTGCATGGAGAGACAATGTAGAAGTAATGGTGATCAGCAGGGTCGGATTTACATTTTCTGGAGGGAGGGCAAAAGTACAAAATGATGCCCCCCCCCATTTTATACACATTTTTTCCTGTATACACATATAATCAACAATGGTATTCAATCAGAGGTGGGATCCAGCAGGTTCTCACCAGTTCCCGAGAGTGGGTTACTCATTATTTGTGTGTGGCGAGAGGGGGTTACTAATTGGGTCTGCTTTTCTGTTAGAAATTCCATTAGGTCCAAAAAATCATAAAGTCCTGTTGTTTCCTATGTGGCTGGTTAGCGAAGGTAGAAAACGGGATAATTCTCCCTGTTGGGCTGTTTTAAAACATGTTTTAGACATATGGTAAAATTCCTTGTTTAAGGAAAGTATCCTTCTTTTGAGTTCTAGAAACAAAATTAAGTATTTGAAAGTATTAAGTATTTGACAGGCAGTCAATTAGAGGAGAAGTAGTTGTTTCTGTTGGCAGTAGACGATAGGACTTGCTATAATGAGTTTGAATTATGGACAGAAAGATACCAGCTGGAAATTAGGAACTTTTTTTCACAGTAAGAGTTTTTTACAGTAACAGAGAAATTGTGTACTTACCCAGACCCGGAATGCCCATTACGCCCCTGTCATACCCCAGCCCAGCCCCATTGGCGCTACACCACTGTTTGAATCCCACCACCATGGGAACCTGTTACTAAAATTTTTGGATTCCACCACTGTAATTCAATGATATAATAAATTATGTTGACCTCTAAACTGATACTGAATAATTATGTTTGAATATTTCCACAATCCCTCTGCACACATTCAAACCCAACCTCAGAAGACAATGTTCAGTCTAGCCTTTTCCCACCATTTTTTAAAATACCGCACATATCATTTTGACATGGGAAACACCAAACACATCTTACACTCTGTTGCAGATAAAGTGCAGCCTGAGAAAAGTTTTATCTGGTAATTATGCAGCTCAAAAGCTGGAATAACTAAACTGAAGCTACTGTACTTGCGTAAATGGAAAAGACTCACTGAAAAAGTTGACGTTAGGAAACGTTGAATACTACAAGAAAAGAGGAAGACCCACCAAGAAATGGATTGACAACATGTAAATAATTTTACTAAAGTTTTGCAAGTCAAACAAACGAACAACAACTAAAGACATATACAGAGGAAAAACTCTACTATAAAGCAGAAAGGCCAGCTTCCAGTTTCTTCCATGCTAAATCCATTTTTGTTTTCACGTGTATCGCCGGATTGGAGCCACTGTGTTTACAGCGCTGTTTTCTGAACTTCAGAAATATGGTTATGTAGCCTGTTACTCAGCAGCGTTTTCAAACCTGCTGGGAGAGACTGTTCTTAATTCTAATGATCTTTTTAATTGCCAGCCAATTAAAATTCGCGCCTCCCCCCCCAGTTTTCTTGGGAAAGTCCCCTTAACTTTCTTGTTTCGGCTTCCAAGTGAGTTGCGCATGGATGATAGCATTTATCTGCCCCACCAGGGATGCTGCAAGGATCAATTACTGTTTCAGAGAAGGCTTTGAAGGTGAGACAAGAGCAGCAAACTTCGCCCTTCAGGCCTGACAAACTGTTCATAACTAAACGGGGAGTTTTCCTGTGGTCAGGTTGTCTGAGCTGACTCTGCAAGGAAGCGTATGGAATCCGAATTGGCTGGGAGTCTAGAAAAAGTGGAGAGACAGAGAGGGAAATATTTGGGGATTAAAAAAAAAAGTAAAACTCTTTCCAATTTTAGACAATGAATGCTCTCATAAAAAAGATGCATGTGCTAGCAAGCCTGGCAAATGGAAATCCAGGTGCCTCTCTTCACTTGTATTCTAGGTGAGCAGGAAGCACGTTCTTGCATAATGTTTGCATTGACAAATTTGCTTCCTTAAGCCCACTTTAACTTGGACTTTCATGGTCCTTTCCTCTTCCTCTTCTGGTTAGGGACAATATTAAAGTTGTTATTACCATATTGTTAGTACTATATTGTTATTATAAGGTAGGGGTGGTGGGTGTGGACATAGGGGGGCATATAACATTGGCAATGCCACTATGTCACTTCCAGATACAACCTGGAAGTGACCATGGGTAGCTCTAAGAATTGCTGGAAATTCCGTGGTAAAATCATAGCATTCCTGGCAATTCCTAGAGCCACCTATGGTCACTTCTGGAAATACCATTTTTTTTGGGGGGGGGGGGGCTGTAGCTATGCAGGTGTAAACCACAGATCTACCAGCACAGAGATTAACAGATTTTTTTTCTCTCCCACTGCCACTCCAAGCAACAAAGATGACCTGGCATTCCTGAACACAAGACATAGCAAGGGGACTCCAGATCCAATGTGTGCACTTAAGGCAGTGGTGGGATCCAACATTTTTAGTAACAAGTTCCCATGGTGGTGGGATTCAAACTGTGGCGTAGCGCCAATGGGGCTGGGTGGGAGTGGGAGACCTGACCGGGATGGGTGTGTACAGGCATTCCTGAGTGGTGGGGCATTCCTGAAGGCGGGGCTGTGGCAAAAGGGACCCAGCCGCTTTCGCGCCGGTCCCTTGGGCAGTAAGAAACGAACGCAGGCAGGTTCAGGCTACCACGCATGCCAGTGCACACCTCTGCTAAGACTGCGCTAGAGTTCTGCCCGCTTCTGCTGGGAGGGAGGGGCGTAACTCAAGGCAAAAAAATCACGTAAGGTAAAACTGGGCTCACCAATTCGTAACCCCCTCTTGGCACACACAAATAATTAGTAACCTACTCTCGGGAACCTGAGAGAACCTGCTGGATCCCACCTCTGACTTAAGGTTGTCAGCTCTGGGAAATTCTGGAGGTTTGGGGGATGGAACCTTGGCATGGCAAGGGTTGGAAAGGGTTGGAAGCTCAGCAGGGTATAAAACCATAGAGTCCACCAGCTTGGTGTATGGGTTCAAGGTGGCGGACTCTAATCTGAAGAACCATTTTCCATTCTTCCACATCTGGGTGACCTTGGGCCAGTCACAGTTCATTCCAAACTCTCTCAGCCTCACAAGTTGTTTGTCATGGGAAGGGAAGGTGATTGTAAACTGCTTTGAGACTCCTTAAAGATAGAGGCCCTTTCTACACAGCAAATTACCCTGTTTCCCCGAAAATAAGACATCCCCAGAAAATAAGAAGAGGTTTTGCTGAAGCACTAAATAAAAAGCATCCCCCGAAAGTAAGACATAGCAAAGTTTTTGTTTGGAAGCACGCCCGTCGACCAGAGCATGCAGCTGTAGAGCGGAAAAATAAAACATCCCCTGAAAACAAGACATAGCGCATCTTCGGGAGCAAAAATTAATATAAGACACTGTCTTATTTTCGGGGAAACAGGGTATATAGCGGGTTGAAGTCGGGATAAAGTAGCCCTTTTTCCTGTTTTTGCATGCATCCGTGCAGGCTACCATGAGAGCCCGCGGAAACAATGCAGGTTGCTGTCACGCCTTTGCACGGAAACAAGTCTCATTTTTTAACTTCCCACCGATGCGTAACTACGCAGGCATGCACAAATGAACCCTCACAGCCATGCTGACATCTCACGATACAACCACAGAAGAACATAAGAACATAAGAACTAGCCTGCTGGATCAGACCAGAGTCCATCTAGTCCAGCACTCTGCTACTCGCAGTGGCCCACCAGGTGCCTTTGGGAGCTCACGTGCAGGAGGTGAAAGCAAGGGCCTTCTGCTGCTGCTGCTGCTCCCGAGCACCTGGTCTGCTAAGGCATTTGCAATCTCAGATCAAGGAGGATCAAGATTGGTACCTGTGTAGCTACGCAGATGTAAGCTGCAAAAAAATTTTAAAAGGCAAATGGAGGCAAATAAAGTGCCTCCTGCCTGGCCATTTGTTCGCGAGTGGCTGCAACCGGGGATTTTAGAAAAGACTCGTGAATAACATGGGGCAGACTCGTTTTAGGGGCGGGATCTATGCAAAGTACCCCCCCCCCAAACGGATTTTTTTACCATTCTAAACCCATGTTTATTGGTCCGTGCGAAGTGGGTCAGAGAAAAGTGGGGGATAAAAACCAGCAGTGCCGTAGGAGGTTAAGAGCTCATGTATCTAATCTGGAGGAACCGGGTTTGATTCCCTCCCAGCTCCTGCTGGGCCTGAGAGCTATGGAGGCTTGATCTGAGGGAATTCAGATTTAGCCTGCTGCAAATTTCTCACACACTCTTCCAGCTGGGTGACCTTGGGCTAGTCACAGCTTCTCAGAGCTCTCTCAGCCCCACCTACCTCACAGGGTGTGTGTTGTGAGGGGGAAAGGGCAAGGAGATTGTAAGCCCCTTTGAGTCTCCTGCAGGAGAGAAAGGGGGGATATAAATCCAAACTCTTCCTCCTCTTCCTCTTCCTCTTCCTCTTCCTCTTCCTCTTCTTCTTCCAAAGTAACCATTTTCTCCAGGGGAACTGATACCAGTAATGTATTGTCGAAGGCTTTCATGGCCGGATTCAACTTGTTCTGGTGGGTTTTCTGGGCTGTGTGTGTATGTAACAGACTTCCCTCTGTGATACACCTCTGAAGATGCCAGCCACAGATGCAGGCGAAACGTTAGGAACAAGAGCCACCAGACCACGGCCACACAGCCCGGAAAACCCACCAGAACCAGTTGATACCAGTAAGCTGGAAACGAGTTATAATTCTGGGAGATTTCCAGCCATATTGTCAAGCCATACTCTGTAATGTGTGAACATTCCTCCTGGGGAATAGTTGTGTTAGTTTGCTACGGCTGAAATTCTGGAGGCACCCGTAAGGCTAATGAAAAATTGTGTAAGTGGTGTATGCAGCTTTTCAATAGAGCCAGGGACCCTGACTAAGTCACGCTTCGCATTCTAATTCCCTTCCATTGTGCCAAGTAATAATCTCATGTATTTAATTTTATCAGTATTCGATACCAGGAATTTTATTTAAAAATACAAATCCGTTTCTCTCCCTGATACAGCTGTTCCCTTGAAGTCCGTGGCATTACTCTAAAATTAGCAGTTTGGGGAACCAAGGCCCCGCTTTCCCTCAGCGCCTCAGTATGATTCAAACTGCTAACCTAAAAAAAAAAACACGCTCTCATCTGTTAAATAAAAAATGAAGGGGCAGAATTTAATGATGGCGCTTGGAGCATTTGTCGGAGTCAGCGATCCTTGAGCCTTTCAGACTTATCTATTATTTACTGCACTTCTTTCTAGATATGAAAAAAAACCCATGACAGAAGCAAGCCCGGGCAGTTTATGGAATCATTTGATATCAATTCCTTTTTTTTTTTCAAAGCTGCTTATTAGAGGGGAAAGAAATAAAACCACACGGTTATAAGAAGCTCAAGCTGTACTTTGTTCGGTTTTTTACCAACGGGGATTGGAAGTTCATCAGAAGGTTATGCCACACTGTAATATGACCTATTTGCCAAATTAGGGACACTAAAGTGAGTGGCGTGGGATTGGACACACCCCTTTCTGTTGAGTTCTAATTTTCCTCTGGGAACGTCCCCTGGTTGGGTGAAGAAGCACTGTCTGATATTCTGGGCTTCCCCAAGTGCTCAGTTCAGACTGGGACTGTGGTGTGTGGAGAGAGGGAGTTAGGCTCAGCTGCATGCGTTTCCCCTAACTTACCTTTTGCTGCTCCTTTTGCTGCTCTCAGCCCAAGGCCATCTCTAGATGTGCGCCTTGCCGTCCCCACGACTCACTGTGCCTCCCAAGTGCTGGGATCATCCAAAGGTGCCACATTTTGAGGAGCTCTTAATGGGATGATGAGAATCTCGCGCCCTGAGGGGGTGTGAGAGCAGCAGCGTCGGGGCGGCTGCGTTGTCACCGCCCCTGTAGTGGGGAGTGCCCCGGGACCCCGCGCTACTTGAGGAGAGTAGCGTGGGGCTTAAGGTAAGTGGGGAAAGGGCCTAGGTTCCTGATTAGCAATGGCCCAGAGGGATGCAATTTGCCCCACTGGGGCCCCTTCCACACATGCAGAATAATGTATTTTCAATCCACTTTCACAATTGCTTGCAAGTGGATTTTGCTATTCCGCACAGTAAAATCCAGCTGCAAAGTGCATTGAAAGTGGATTGAGAGTGCATTATTCTGCATGTGCGGAAGGCGTCTGGAGTGCACACAATTACTAACGCTCTGTAGAAGGCGTTAACAGTCAAGAATCCAAGTAACCCATTGCCTCCCCAGGGTCACTGTCAAGGTTAGTATTAAAACAGTGCAGGGTGGATATCTAAGCCCCTTCCACCTCTCCGTGTATCACGGCTCTGATCCACACGAGCCCAGGAAGTTTGGAATGTCAGAATACGCCTCTCTGCCCAATCCAGGGGAAAAGATAATGTGTCAGATCCTTAGACCTCTGGCTCCATCTGTCTGGACCCTCATAAAGCATGCCCTCCACACATAGAAAATCTTCAATGTGACATGTGCACACCCACTGCCATGCAAGTAGAAATCGCACGTGCAATCCTTACTCCACAAAAAATCAGATAGGTGGTTTACCCTGGCAACATACTTTAGAAGACACACTTTACGGGGATCGGGTTGGGGGGGATTTTCTCGCGGCTCCTTCCTTCATCCGAACTGACATGCAAAGCCGAAGTGGCTCAGACCGATTTGAACGGCTTTCCACAGGGGTGATTGATGGTCACTCTGGCTCTGGGAGCTCCCAAAATAATCCTAACAAATGTTTTCCCAGTAGCACCTGGCACCCCACCAGAAGGCAGCAGTAGCATTTCCTAAATACTGAAAAAATGACTGTCTCCACAGATGCCGAAGCTAAATATAACTCTGGTGAGATGGCAGCCTTCAAAAGGCGGGAGGGAAGCAGATACTCGTCGTCAAAGGAGTGCGCTATCTATTGGCTCCCCTACGCTATACCCAGCCAAGGAGATTAGTTCCTCATGCGTCTGACATGGATAGGAGACAAATAATTTTGTAAATCCACTTTTATAACCTGGTCAGTTTCCACATGTGTCAAAAACTGTCTTAGGAACTGAGTTATGTATTTTGTAAAATATATTCTGCACAATATAGTGTAGATGCATCCAGATTTTACTATCCCCAAAGCTTGCAAAACTGCTCTGCCTGGTCGAAGAGGCTGTAGACGAAAGCCAAAAGGACGAAGTTGAAGTTTTTATATCTTGGCCAAGCAATATGGGGAATGGCCATAGCTCAGTGCTGGAGCATGTGCCTGGCAATCAGAGGTTCGATCCCCACTATCTCCAGTTAAACGATCTGGCATCAGGTGATGTGAAGAACCACTGAGGATATAGAAAGCGGCTGCCGGCCTGAGCAGACAATACCGACTCTGATGGACCGAAAGTCTGACTCAGTATAAGGCAGCTTCATGTGTTCATGCATATGCAGACTGGTCCAAGTGTAACCCCCATGCTCAAAATGGGTTAACCCAGAAAGGGGTGGAGACTCAAAGCAGCAGGAGGCTGCAGAGCTCATGTAGTTTGGAGGAGACAAGGCTACCAGACTCGGACCTTGGTTTGTATAAGCCCTTAACACCTTGTTAAGGTAACTGCAATGTTGTTGGGAACTAGTGGGAAGGTAGTTGTTTATTTTTGCTATGTTGTAAATGTTGGAGTTTATTGTTTCAGGGGTTTTTTTGTGGTTGTAATGGGTGAGAGTTCTCCTGGAAACCTTCATCATGTTGAATCCTGTTCATCAAGCCCTTGGAGTCTTCAGGAGCCAACCCACTTGCAAAGAAGAATTGGACTTGGCAGTATCAGTAGACTGTAAATATAAGGACTTGAAAATGCAACCTGAACAGGACCTTGAAGTGTGATGTTAAATGTTGATATTATATGTTATATGCTATGAAAGTGAACCATTTTGTTTTTTAAAATTTGCTGTTGCAAACTCATTCCAAGTTCTGCCCCACAGAACCCACAGATAGAGGTTACACCAGCAGCAGATTGGTCCAAGCAGGGTCCAAGCTTTTTATTGGCATCATATTTTTTTATTGCTGCTCACTGGAGTTCTGAAACTGGGAACAGTTTAGGATTTGAAGGGATTTTTGGGTGAGGCCAATGTAGAAGAAGAAGAGTTGGATTTATATCCCTCCCCCTTCTCTCCTATAGGAGACTCAAAGGGGCTTACAAACTCCTTGCCCTTCCCCCCTCACAACAAACACCCTGTGAGGTAGGTGGGGTTGAGAGAGCTCCGGAAAGTTGTGAGTAGCCCAAGGTCACCCAGCTGGCATGTGTGGGAGTGCACAGGCTAATCTGAATTCCCCAGATAAGCCTCCACAGCTCAGGCGGCAGAGCGGGGAAACAAACCCGGTTCCTCCAGATTAGAATGCACCTGCTCTTAACCACTACGCCACTGCTGCTCCTCACAGCAGGGGCTGTGCTGGTCCGCCCCCTCCAAAATAAAAAAAGAAAAATAAAAGCCCCCAAATTCCCTATTGGCCAGAATAGAGATGCACCATGATTTTCGCCGGCGCATGGGACCTGGCCAGGCAGTGGAAGTCACGCCCCCCGCCCTGGCCATGCTGGCACATATTTTTTTGGTTTTCTGGTGATAGTTCTGGCGATGGTTTCTGCCTAGGGAAGTTGCCCTTCCACCGGTGCATTTGCCCCTTGCGCCAGCAGAGTGGGTGCCCACGCCAGGCTCCTAAGGGGGATTTGGTCTCCCCTCTGGATTGGGCTGCCCATCACTTGAATCAGCATTATACATTATAGTAATAATCAAGGGCTGTCAAGTCACAACTAATTCATGGCAGCCCCTCACGGGTTTGCCAAGGCCAGAGGTGAGCAGCAGTGGTTTGCCTTTTCTTGCCTCTGCGTAGCAGCCCACGTGTTCCTTGGTGGTTTCCCATTCAAGTACTAACCATGGCTGACCCAACTTACTTCACAAGATCTGATGAGCTCGGGATAATTGCGGCTACACATAAGAAGAGCCCTGCTGGATCAGACTGGATCAGGTGGTCTACCTAATCCAACATCTGGTCTCAAACAGTGGCCAACAAGTTACTCTGGAGCACAGGTGTCAAACTCGCGGCCCTCCAGATGTTATGGACTACAGTTGCTGGCAGGGGATGATGGGAACTGTAGTCCATAACATCTGGAGGGCTGCGAGTTTGACACCCATGCCTGGAGGTAGAAGAAGAAGAAGAAGAAGAAGAAGAAGAAGAAGAAGAAGAAGAGGAGGAGGAGGAGGAGGAGGAGGAGGAGTTTGGATTTATATCCCCCCTTTCTCTCCTGCAGGAGACTCAAAGGGGCTTACAATCTCCTTGCCCTTTCATCTTAGGGAAGGCGCTTCATAATTAATGCACGATACCTTTAAGTTGCATATAAACACTTTACAACTTGCACACATGATAAAAATAAATCTACAAAGTCAGCAGAAATGGGAGTGTACACTCATCCCTAGATGAGAACATCTGTGCTTTCTGGGACAACAAACTGTGTCAATGTCTGGTTTTTTTAAAAAATATATTTTTTATGGTATAGTTTGAAATAATCATTCTATTTACATCTTTCTGATACAATTTCCAAACAATACATTTTCCCTTTTTTTCCTCCCACCTTCCCCTAATATTGTTTCTTTAAGTTCATTCGTTGTTGTCTTCTTATCCATATGTCTTCTTTGACTCCCGTCTCCTTCATCCAATTCTCATAACTTGTCCATATCTTCATTATTTCATTCTGTTTTTCTTGCCATGATGTCTGGAGCTAACTAACCTGAACCAGATATAACCCCAGGCAGAAGAAGAATCAGTTTCAGGGCCGAAATTGTGGCCTCTTCCGCACATGCAGAATAATCCACTTTCAGTGCACTTTGAAGCTGGGTTTTACTGTGCGGAACAGCAAAATCCACTTGCAATTGTGAAAGTGGACTGAAAGTGCATTATTCTGATTGTGTGGAAGGGGCCTGTGAGTGGAGTTGGGCTTCAGGATTCTCCTCTTGCCCTTGTGGCATTTGAAAGGACTCCTTGTTGGCATGAACCGCATGTTAAAGTTCCACAAAGAGTGTCCCAGGGCAACATCTGGCTTGTTTCTCAATAGGATGTTGTGGGTTTTCTGGGTTGTATGGCCGTGTTCCAGTAGTATTTTCTCCTGGCGTTTTGCCTGCATCTGTGGCTGGCATGCATACAACCCGGAAAACCCACAACATCCTAGTGATTCCAACCGTGAAAGCTTCCGACAATACATTGTTCCTCAGTAGCTTGCCAATATCTTTCACAAGCATATGCAGTTCATATCTTGGGGGTACGACTGGGCCCCGACCTCGTGTTGGGTAAGTGGTGCCGGCAATGGCCAGGGTATTAAATTTAATAAAACAAATAGACATTCCCAGTCTACCGAGAACCGGCATGGTGCAGTAATTGAGAGCAGGTGGATTCTAATCTGGAGAACCGGGTTTGATTCCCCACTCCTCCACCTGAGTGGCGGAGGCTTATCTGGTGAACCGGATGTGTTTCCGCACTCCTACATTCCTGCTGGGTGACCTTGGGACAGTCACAGTTCTTTCAGAACTCTCTCAACCCCAGCTACTACACAAGGTGTCTGTTGTGGGGAGAAGAAAGGAAAGGAGCTTGTCAGCCACCTTGAGTCTCCTTACAGGAGAGAAAGGTGGGGTATAAATCTAAATTATTTTTCTCTCAGAACTCTCTCATTCTACCTGCCTCACAAGGTGTCTGTTGTGGGGAGAGGAAGGGCCAGGAGCTGGTAAGCCACCTTGAGTCTCCTTACAGGAGAGAAAGGCGGGGTATAAACCGAAACTTTTATTCTTCTTCCACTTTGGAGGCAAATTGTTTTGTGTTTTCGTTGTGTGGGCGCAAGGCACAATGTGTGCGCACAATGACATTAAAGTTATTCTATTCTATTCTAAATGCAGGCCATCCAGAATGAAACACCACCACTTTTCTTTTCTTTCTTTCTTTCTTTCTTTGCACTGGCTGCACAAGGAATATGTCAATTCCTTTCATGCAGGGATACCCAGCCTATTATATTACAGCGCTCACAAACCCCATACACTGGAGAGCCTATATGCTGGCTAGATTTAACATCATGCCATCTCTGCAACACAGAGGAAGACTTAAAGGTCTTCCAAGCGACAAGAGGTTCTGTGCCTGTAGCATAGGACAGCTGGATTCCATCCCACACATTTTCCTGAACTGCTTATTATACCAAGAACTCTGATCCAGTTTGTTATCCCAAGTAACAGACTCCTTGATTGATTATACTGAATCAGATAAAGTAGTCATGCTTTTAAATTGTCAGGATTTTCATTGTTGCCTTAGAGTGGCAAAGTTTTTGTCAGAAGTTTGTAAACTGAATGTATGACAAACGTGAAGTCTTTTACTTTTCACTTTTTAACTGGAATTGTATTTTATACTATTGTGTTATATGTCAGTCAAGGCTTATTGAAATTGAAAAGGAATCTGCCACGCGGATCAGCAGGTGCGATTTCAGCAGAATACTTTGCAAAGAGACCTGCCCCTGGGCCAAATCCTTCCTCTGGGCGCCGGTCGATGCCCCCAAAGCAAGCCGGGGCCAGAGCGAGGCCGAGTCTGCTTGCTGGAACCCGGTCGCTTTTCGGGAGCCTGGAGGAGGCCCGGCTGCAAGCCCGCGCCCCTCCTGGAAGTAGCGCTCCGGGGCCTTTGCAAACGGAGCCCGTCCTGGGAACGGTTCCTACAGCAGAGGAGGTAAACAGACCGATATAGCCCAGCTCCGCTCTGCGGAACAGCTGGCGGGAAGGAGCCCGCCGAGGCCTTTGCCATTTGCGCGCCACTGGCTGCTCCGGGGCGTGCAGAAGCCCGGCGCGCGTTGCAGGCGGGAGTTTTATTATAGCCCGGTGCGCTTTAAGAGGGGGGCTTCCTTTTTAAAACCTCTGCAGCGGCCGGGGTCGCGCGGGCTCCTGTCCCTCGGGTGCAAAGCGGAGGGGGGGGGGGCTGTCCCTTAGCCGAAGACGTTTGGTGCGGGTGCCTTTGGTGCCTCCCGCGACGAGGGCGCGCCAAAAATGCGTCCCCCTGTCTTATTTTGCCTATCTTTATTTTGCAGCCCCTGTGCATTGGGAGAGGGTGCAAGGAAGAGAGCGTGCAGGGAGATTTCCGCGGTGTGTGTGTGTGTGTGTGTGTGGGATTTTGCAAGTGTCTGTCACAACTCAGTTATGAAAGGGTGCGTCAACGCGTTATGTATTTGGTTGTGGTGGGTTTTCCGGGTTGTGTGGCCGGGGTCTGGTCGATCTTGTTCCTAACGTTTCCCCTGCGTCTGTTAGGAGAAAGATCTACCGGACCACGGCCGCACAGCCCCGGAAAATTCACCACCACCGGCCGTGAAGCTTTCGACAATTCTATTTATTTATTCCATTTATACCCTGGCCTACACCAAAGTCCTGGAGTGGCTTACATAAGGTTAAAAGCCCCCTTAAAACATACAGTCCTAAACACATAAACGTTAAAAAACCACCTTCAAACCACCCTTTAAAAACAGTCAATAAAAACATCATTAAAAATCCCCCCTCCCCCCATCCTTCAACTGGCATCGATGTGGGGGACCCTAGGGGGGGGGGGTCACACATTGAAGTTGCTGAAGTCACTGTTTATGACCTGATCTATTGATTAGCCATTTGTCAGTGAGGTAGGTGCTGCTTATATGTTAGTGAGCAAGTTCATCTGAAGTGATAAAGTTAACTCTGTTTCTTTGTTTGAGCACACACAGCACCGCGACCATGACCATGAGCATGAGACAGCAGATAGGTACCAAGATATGTAACGGGAAAGAAAGGATTTCTTATTTGATCTCCATGTAACCTTCCCTTTATAGTTAGTAAACTCATCTATAAGAAAGCAACTGAGAATCTGTCTCTTCTGATAAGAACACAAGAAAGAGCCAGCTGGATCAGAGCAGAGTCCATCTAGTCCAGCACTCTGCTACTCGCCGTGGCCCACCAGGTGCCTTCGGGAGCTCACATGCAGGACGTGAAAGCAATGGCCTGCTGCTGCTGCCGCTGCTGCTCCCCCCGAGCACCTGGCCTGCTAAGGCATTTGCAATCTCAGATCAAGGAGGATCAAGATTGGTAGCCATAGATCGACTTCTCCTCCATAAATCTGTCCAAGCCCCTTTTAAAGGAATCCAGATTAGTGGCCATCACCACCTCCTGTGGCAGCATATTCCAAACACCAATCACGCGTTGCTGTTCTCCTCTGCTAATACATACAGACACATGCACCAACAGTTTGTGCTCCCTGGGTCAGAGCTCCCTGTCTCCTTTAATGGGAAATAATACTACTAATAATAACAATCTGCTATCTGGAAGAAGCTGCCTGATGTTATCTCCTGATACCCCTGCAGATACCCTTGGAATGGGAGCTGTTTTATCTATCCAAATGTTGGACCGGTTCAAGCAAGCAGGGATTGCAGCTCTGATAGTATTGTTTGTATGGCGAGGGGCTAAAAACCGGTGTGTGACCGTGGCCTTGGAGACATCAGCACATGCTGCTCTGCTTGCAATGCACACAAATTCCTGAACCATATGCAGGAGTAGAGGGCTAATTCCTTTAGCGTAGGGTGCAGAGACCTAGCTGCTGGTGTGTGGTTAAGAGTGGTGGACTCTCATGTGTAGGAGCGAGGAAATACATCCAGCTCTCCAGATTAGAGTGCACCGCTCTCAACCACACACGAGCAACCAGTTCTTTCAGCCCCACCTGCCTCACAAGGTGTCTGATGTGGGGAGAGGAAGGGAAAGGAGTTTGCAAGCTGCTTTGAGACTCCTTACAGTTGAGAAATACAGGCTATAAATCCAAACTCTTCTTCTTCTTCTGTCTGACCCCTGGCGTGGTTGTAGACTGGCTCTCTCCACCAACCAACCAGTGGAGCAGCAGTGCTGTAGGAGGTTAAGAGCTCGTGGATCTAATCTGTAGGGACCGGATTTGATTCCCTGCTCTGCCGCCTGAGCTGTGGAGGCTTATCTGGGGAATTCAGATTAGCCTGTGCACTCCCACACACGCCAGCTGGGTGACCTTGGGCTAGTCACAGCTTCTCGGAGCTCTCTCAGTCCCACCTACCTCACAGGGTGTTTGCTGTGAGGGGGGAAGGGCAAGGAGATTGTAAGCCCCTACAGGAGAGAAAGGGGGATATAAATCTAAACTCTTCTTCTTCTGTCTGACCCCTGCCGTGGTTGTAGACTGGCTCTCTCCACCAACCAACCAGTGACCAAACCCTGCTTCCTATGAAAAGGGGATGGAGTGGCTGATTAAGCTTCAAAGTAGTGCTTCAAAGTGATGAAAAACGTCACATCTGAATGAACTTTGTCGTCCTCGTTACAACAACCCTGTAAGGTAGGTTGGCACCGTTGTCCTGATTAACATACTGGCAGTGGCTCTTTGATACATATCTCCAGCGTGTTTAGAAAACGGGTACCTGGCTGTTCAAACTTCTCCGGGGTTCAGCTGTGAACCCACCGAACTCCAGGAAGCACAGTTGCCACCACGAGTATGAAGAAGAAGAAGAAGAGTTTGGATTTATATCCCCCCTTTCTCTCCTGCAGGAGACTCAAAGGGGCTGACAATCTCCTTGCCCTTCCCCCCTCACAACAAACACCCTGTGGGGTGGATGGGGCTGAAAGAGCTCCGAGAAGCTGCTGATCAGCCCAAGAGTCCCATACAGCCAGTTGGCGGTGGAGTGCACAGGCTCTCATCTTGAATTTCCAATAAGCCTCCCACACCTCTTCAGGGGGCGGCAGAGCTGGGAATAAAACCAGGTTCCTCCAGATTAGATACACGAGCTCTTAACCTCCTACGCCACTGCCAGTCTTCGGGGGAACTGGAAACAGCCTGCAAAGAAGCTCCAGGACTGGTGAAACGAAGACCGCCCGCTTGTAAACTAGCAAATTCTCGTCATTGTGCTCTGGATCCCTTGAACCGATTATTCTCTTGTCATTCCTGCGTCTGGAGGAGACAACCGAGCTATTCTTAGTTCAAACACCCCGTGATTAGAGTGGGAGGGGAACATCCCCCTGCTTTGGGAAGCTGACAGATACTTCTTAGCTTCGGCGTGGAAGGGAGGGATGTCGAGGCGGGTGGGTGGGGAAATACTGTGTGTGATCAGTGCGCCACGGGGATCTTTTCACAGCCCTAGAGTCTCTCTGGGCAAAGATCTTGTCGGAACGATATTGGGGGGAAGGAAGGATGTGCAGGTTACTTATTAATCCAGCACAGTAAAACGGTACTGGAGATAAAAGAAGAATGCACACATATGAACTCCTGCTCGCCCCATAAAAGGAGGCAGATGCCGGAAAGAAATAGTGTTTAATGTACAGCAAGTCCAAACTATGTGTATCCAGGGCCTCCAGTTAAGTTGAGGGAGGAACAGGGTCTACAATGCTATTGTGCTGCATGCGCAAGGTGACCAGATGGTCACCTTTGTGAACCGGGACAGGGTAGATGCTTGTACAAGCAGCCCAGATGGGAAGCCAGGATAAAGACGTCTTTTCGGCTGCTGCTACTTCCGCCCCCCAGACAGGGCAGGAAACAGCAAGTTTCAGAAGGCCACGTGCGCTCCCTGCGTCGCTGCCTTTGGGAGGCTGCCGACTGCCTTGCTTCCACGAGAGGCAGTGCGCAGCCTCCCAAAAAATTCGGGGACAAATGGAAATAACTCCAATGGACGCTGGACAGAAGTTAGTGTGAAGGCGCGGGACTGTCCCTTGGCCGGTGCCGGACGCCTGGTCAGCCTATGCATGTGGAGAGAAAAGGGGTGGACAGGCCACATAGTAGTGAGTCTCTGGTGGATTCCGCAACAGGGCAAATATAATGGGTGTAGGTTAGGGGGGGAGGACTTTGCATGGATCCCATCCCCCAAACGAGTCTGTCCCGTTTTATTTCCCTCAACCCCGGATTTTCGACAATCGCTAAACCAGCGATCCTTTTGCAAAATTCTGGGTCGGAGCCCCTCCCGCCCGAATGGCTGGGCAGGAGGCTCTTTATTTTATCCCCTTCCGCTGCGCCGTCCATAGTCAGGGAGCATCCGCTGGCCCCAGCAATACGTTCATTATCACTTTGCCGTTGTAGGGAGGCCCCTTTTTCTTTCAATTTGATGGTTAAGTGCCGTGGCGAGCCTTCACGAGGTGCAGCTGATTGTATTGTTTGGTGCGATTGAAAGGCTTGGCTATGGGGTTTCTTTCTGCATGCCTGCGAGCCAATACTCATCGCTAAGGCGGAAATGTTAAAGAAGAGAAGAGTTTCCACATGCTGAAGGTCGCGAACATGCTGGTTTGTTTCATGTTCTTCAATGCAGCTGCTTGCACAGCACGATTTGAATGGGAAAAAGGAAAACAGGTTCCTTTATAATGACTCAAGCCAGTTAAACATTTGTGGAAGTTTTTTTGGGGCGAGGGGCGCTTCCATTTTTTTGTGGATAGTTTCTCGAAAATGAGTAGAAACGTGGCGCGTGAAAAGAAGAAGAAGAGAAAGAAGAAGAGGAGGAGGGAGGGGGAGGAGGAGGAGGAGGGAGGGAGGAGTATTAGGATTTATATCCCCCCCTTTCTCTCTCCTGCAGGAGACTCAAAGGGCTGACAATCTCCTTGCCCTTCCCCCCTCACAACAAACACCCTGTGAGGTAGGGTTAGAGGCTAGAGAGGCTCCGAGGAAGCTGTAGCAGCTAGCCCAAGGTCACCCAGCTGGCGTGTGTGGGAGTTCACAGGCTAATCTGAATTCCCCAGATAAGCCTCCACAGCTCAGGCGGCAGAACTGGGAATCAAACCCGGTTCCTCCAGATTAGAAATATGAACTCTTAACCTCCTACACCACTTAGTCACTGCTTAGACATTTTTCAATTGGCACTGCCTTTTAACTCTAGAGTGCCTGCCCAAAAGAAAAAGGGGAGGATTGTTCTTCTGTGACCCCGTGACCCCGTTAGGGATAAGTGGGGAAATGACTAGAGATGGGATGGAGGTGTGCCAATCGATTTCACAGAAAACATTTCCAAGACATATGGTTTGGCCCCTGGAAAAATCTGTCGTATTGCGCAATGAATTAATGGAAAAAGAAAGCTTTCGCAGAATCATAAAGCTGGAAGGGCAGCCAAAACCACTTTCTATTTCTTTTTTGGAGACTGTGAAGATTTTTCAAGGCAAGAGAAGAACAGAAGAGGTACGCCACCCCCTGCCTCTGTGTAGCAACCCTGAACTTCCTTCTGGGTCTCCGGTCCAAATACTAACCAGGGTCGACCCTGCTTAACTTCCAAGATCTGATGAGGCCATCCGGGTCAAGGGAAGTTCCATTAGTCTTATCTAAAATGTTTGAAATTCCTCCGGCCAGTGCTTGAGAAGTTGGAACTTCCTGATTACATTCCACGGAGGACCTAGAGATGGGCATCATCTCTGCAAAACTGCATTCATCTTCATTCGGACTTTAACGGGCTTCCTTTGGAATTCCTCATCAAATTTGCCTCGTGGGGGAAGGCCTCCAAACTTGCTTCAAGCTTTGCTTGAGGTCAGATTTGGACGGCAACCAGACCTGCAGCCAGACGTCCCCTTTTTCACTGCAACAAGTGATGGACAACAACTGTGTCTTTTGAGCAGCAAAATGATTTTCTAGACACCCATAAGCATAAGCATTTTATTGTCATTGTGCACGCACAACGAAATTTACAGCAGCATTCCTCGATGCACACAATTTCAGACTCATACCCCATCCTCACTTTCCCCTTCCTCCACCCATCCCTACACAGCCCCAAACACATCAACATGAAGCCGCAGAGTTTAGCATAGTTTAGCATAGCCACAGCTCTAGAGTAGAAGCTGTCCACCCCCGATAAGATGGGAACTGTCTACTGTTGTTCCCTTTCTTTATTGGCTTAGGAAAAAGAAGGAGGAGGAGGAGGAGGAGGAGGAGGAGGAGGATTTATACCTCACCTTTCTCTCCTCTAAGGAGACTCAAGGTGGCCTACAAGCTCCTTTCCCTTCCTCCTCTCCCCACGCATTGTGACACCTTGGGAGGTAGGTGGGAACTGAGAGAGTTCAGAAGGAAACAGTGTGACTGCCTGCTGTCACTCCAGCAGGAATGTAGGAGTGCGGAAACACATCTGGTTCACCAGATAAGCCTCTGCCACTCAGGTGGAGGTGTGAAGAATCAAACCCAGATTAGAATCCATCTGCTCTTAACCACTACACCACGCTGGCTCTTTGGAGTTTCTTGCTTCTCTTCCAGTTAAGGTTCCTTCCTACAGCTTGCAGTTTGATCGACACCTCAGAGGTGTGATTGAATACATCTGTCCTCAAAAGAGATGCTTAGCAACCTGTCAGTTGTTGCAGAAGAATGTCATCTGCTAAAAAAAAGACCCCCAACAACCCAAAATCAATGGGGAAAAGAACAAGTTTGAAATTGGAGACAACAGAGCTGGAAGGGAATCTCATAAGGGTCATCTGAATACACATTCTCTGCACACAGTGCAGGAGGGAATGGACAATACCCATTCCTATATTCCTAAGTGATCCCTAGTCATGCTGACCTTCAGACGGGTCCAAGGGATCCCCTGGAATTATATCTCATCTCCACACTACTGAAATCAGTTCCCCTGGAGAGAATGGCTGCTTTGGACGGTGGACTCTGTGACATTGTGCCCACTGAGGTCTCTGTCCTCCCCAGGCCCCATCCCAAAATCCCCAGGAGTTTCCCAGCCAGGGTCTGGCAACCATAGAATTGGAAGTGGCAATATAGGCTCTCTAGTCCAACCCCTGTCTCAGCACTGGGTCAGCCCAGTGGCTTAAAGCCACTGGGGAAGAGATGCATAGCAACGACCACGCACTGATTCTGGTCACATGGGGGTGAAAAAATCCCCAGTGGCCGCGGCTCCCCCTCAAGGCCCCCCCCGCCACCTTCCACGGGCGTCAGCCCTCATTAAGGGCTTCATTCAGCCCCTTTAGGAATGGAACATGTCCCAGAGAAGAAAGCCTGCCTAGTTTGGTTACAGGCCTGGTAGGAACTACATTCTTGTGGGCTCCTGGGAAATGTAGTTCCCACCAGGCCCAGGCAACGCAGGCAGGCTTCTCCGGCCTGCTCCTTTCCTAAAAATAAGTGGAATGTCTTTTGAGTGATCTCTGCGAGGGACTGCCCTGACAGGGGCCTGGGGCTACCAACTGAAAAGCCATGGAGTTGCACCAAGGCACCATGCACTTTGGCCTAGCTAACAAGCCTCTCTAAGTGGGGTCAGCCTAAAGCACAGGTGTCAAACTTGCGGCCCTCCAGATGTTCACGAACTACAATTCCCATCAGCCCGTGCCAGTATAGCCAATGCTCATGTTGGGAAGGACTAGTGGGAATTGTAGTTCATGAACATCTGGAGGGCCGCGAGTTTGACATCCATGGCCAGTGTTCATCCCGATGCTGCTTGAAGACCGCCAGAGAAGGGGAGCTCACCCTACCTGCCCTTCTCCGCCAGCAGCCAGGGGTGATTTGGCAAATCTAGTCAACCTGTGGTATACCCAGGAGAAGGCAAAAAAACCTCCAGGGTTCCTGGCCAATCTGGCATGGAGGAAAGCTCCTTCCGGACTCCGAAGTGGTGATCGGCATTCCCCTGGGCACGTAAGAAAGGACCACGAGAACCAAGCACTGGGTTATCCTTCCCTCTCATGATCTGCCTAAGAAGAGGAAGAAGAAGAGTTTGGATTTATATAAAACCCAAATCTCTCCTATAAGGAGGCTCAAGGCAGCTTACAAACTCCTGGATCTTCCTCTCCCCACAACAGATGCCTTATGAGGCAGGCGGGGCTGAGAAAGTTCTGAAAAACTGTGACTGGCCCAAGGTCACCCAGCAGGCTCTGTGTGGAGGAGCAGGGAAACCAATTCCGTTCACCAGATACGAGTCCAGCGCTCATGTGAAGTGGGGAATCAAACCTGGTCCTCCAGATTGGACTTAACCACTACTGCTGGCTCTACATTAACAGAATCGGCATTGGTGTCAGGTGGGCATCTAGCCTCTGCTTGAAAATGTTCCAAGAAGGAGAGCCCACCCCTCACCCCCCACACCCCAAGGGAAACTGTTCCACCGAGTGACCTTGGGTAAGGAAATTGAAAACTCTCCCAATTTGATTTCAGCCTGTTGGTTCTGGTCCAACCATTCCAGTTTTTTGGTCTTCAGTGGCCAAGTTGAGGTAAAGTAGAATTGCATAGCAGCCTAGTTCCATGCTCCTCTCCCAAAGAAGAAGAAGAGTTTGGATGTATACCCCACCTTTCCCTCCTGTCAGGAGACTCAAGGTGGCTTACAAGCTCCTTTCCCTTCTTCTCCCCACAACAGACACCTTGTGAGGCACGTGGAGCTGAAAGAGTTCTGAAGAACTGTGACTAGCCTAAGATCACCCAGCAGGAATGTAGAAGTATGGAAACACATCTGGTTCACTAGATAAGCCTCTGGTGCTCAGATGGAGGAGTGGGGAATCACACCCGATTCTCCAGATTAGAATCCACCTGCTCTTAACCACTACACCACACGGGTGAAAGATGGACAGCATATTAAATTACAAGGGCAAAAAGTTGTGCTTTCAGACAAATATAAAAAACGACAAATGTCAAAATTCTAGCACAAAAGCTTATTCTGGTACAGGAAGTCAAGTCCAAAGAAGTCAGAAAACGATCCAAGCTAAGCCTGACATTCCAGACAGATACGGTAGCCAAACAGTCTTTCATGCATGATATGAATGTGGGGGGTTGGGAGGTGTTCTTTAGCCACAAATATGCCCACAGGTTGAATGCTGATTCACCGACCAGGTTGCATTTCGCTGCAGTGAGATTGCCCCCCACCAAACTTGGGATTGAGCTCTGGCCCCATCAATGATTATGCAGAAGATCCCAGTTTCACCTTTGGCAAAGGATCAAGTAACAGTGATGGGAAAGACCTCTGGCCAAGAGCCCGAAGAACCACTGCCAGTCAGAGTGGAAAGTGCTGACCTTGGCAACCCATTGGTCTGACTCAGCGTAAGGCTGATTTTTAAAGTCATAGAATCATAGAATTGGAAGAGACCACCAGGGCCATCAAGTTCAAGCCCCCTGCCATGCAGGAACACCCAATCAAAGCACTCCTGACAGATCCAGCCTCTGTTTAAAAACCTCCAAAGAAGGAGACTCCACCACTCTCCGAGGCAGTGTCTCCTTTTGTATTGCTAAAGTTAACGAACATGTCCTTAATAGATTCCTGGGTTTATAAGTTGTCCTGTGTGTTGGAGTGAGAGCAACTTGTCTAACGTGCCTGGACATTGGGGGATGCTAAATCTCTCTAAGTGTATAAGTGTTATCTCTTGGTGGGATGTTCCTCTCGTTGTCTGTGCCTGGGACCTGCCCTCTCACCCCTCTTCCTCCTCTCTTGGTAACCACTGTACTTTTACTTTCTTTCCACATGGACCTGCATGGAGTCAGACGCTTCTGCGGGTCTCTCCTATAGAAGCAAATATTTCATACTTGCACTCACATGATGCCGGATGAGCTGGCAACTTGTGTAGGGAAGTGTATTCGTTAGATTAGGATCTCTATCTTTCTTTGAACTGCAAGAATGTGAGCAGAATCTACTTGAATAAATGTCAGTTTTACCTTTTTGCAATTTACTTCTGGACTGATTTTTCTGTACGCAATATCACACTTCCAGTGGGTGAGGGGTGCACAACGTACCAGGTATGCACCCCTGTGGGGGTGTGGCGAGGGTGTTCTGGGGGTGTTCCAGGGGTGTTCCAGGGCATGTTAGGGGCGCAGGACTCACGCATGCCCCAGGTGCAGTTCTCTCTTGCTCCGCCCCTGCACACTTCTATCATTGGACAAACTCTGCTGTTTTAACCAATTAAATCCAACACTGTTTCATCCCCTTCCCTCCCCCCCCACCCCAGGGTGGGGTGGGGGGGCCATGACCAGATATACTTCTTAAATTAATGCTGTTTTTCTGTTATGTCAAGGCATGACATAATGATGGGCGTTTCCCCACTTGCCACGACCCCCCTGAGGTGGCCCTTGGCGGCTGGTCATTTTCTGGCCTCGCACCCTGGCTTCCCCCAAGACCCTGGCGCTTCTTGCGCGAGGTCATCAAAAGAGCCGTTTGGAAGAGCGCCAGGAATGACGATCAGCGCTGAGGGGGGCGCTTATTACAATGACAGCGTCAAGAATGACTCGCGTCGCCGCCGCCCCTGTAGTGGGGAGTGCTGGGGGACTCCGCGCTACTTGCCTACAGTAGCGCGCAGCTACTGGTAAGTGGGAAATCGCCCGATGACAAAGATGAAATGTTTGTGAGCATGTGTGTGTGGCTGCATGTTCGTAGTGCTTTGATTGTGTGTTCCTGCATTGCAGTGGGTTGGACTTGATGGCCCTTGGGGGTCTCTTCCAACTCTACGACTCTATGATTTGTTTATGCTGTTTATCCAGAGGCTGGCTTGAGGTGGCTTCCAAATACAAGCAGTACCATAAAATCATAAAATATCAGTATATCTGTCCATCTTTCACCACAGAATGAAACAATTGCCAATCTGCTTTGGGGACAAGTTTGTAACATCCCAGGAACTAGCCAGTAGGTTCCTTCTAAGCCTGGCTTTTCCCTGGTTCAAACTGAACCATACCCCCAAACTTGCAGATCTGGTTTTTCGTAAGCTGTCTTCAGGGCAAATCAGTTCGTTTGCACTGAACACAGTGAGGACGTTTGACTCCTTTCCCACCATTCTTAAAATATCATACCTCTAAAAAAAACAAAAACCCCAACAACCCTGAACTGTAATTCCAAGAGGTGACTGACTGATCCTTTCAGTTCTTGGATCAGTCATCTGGTTGTATGAAACAACATGTTTCCATCCCTTCAAACTGTTCACCGCTTTTGTTTTATGACTGCTCAGAGATGCGCCTAAACCTAACCCTTTTATATCTAATTTGTTTGGAATGAAAGGCATGTCCTAACTACAAAAAAAATTAATTCTGCAGGGCGCTATAACTTGTTTTATTATGCAGGAATTTGCCTTTGAAAGGGGCGGCGGCAGAGGAACAAGAAAGAAAGGAGAAAAACGCTTAATTAGGCCTGTATCTTAAAGAACTTAATTTGATCTTCCAGCGGAGAAGAAGAAAAATTTACAGGTTTTTAAGTGAAGATTATACGCTCAGTGCAAAGAAGGCAACTCGTTTTTTTTTATGGTGGTTCCTGCAATGCTTTGATGCAGATTCTTTGTTGGGAAAAAGTGATTCGTTTGCTCGAGAAAGCCTAGGCTTAAATAGAACCCAGGATATTTATGTATTATTTATTTGCAGTACCTTAAACAGGTTTTTGTTAAGCATTAGAGTATCAGGAACAGCAAGAGAATCTGATCCTTTTGGATTATTGCTGGCAACTGGTATGTGAACTTTCACAGACAGGATGAGGAAAAGGTGCCGGCCCCTCACATTAGCCATAACCACCCTGTTTAATGGTTAGAGCAGTGGCGCAGAACTAAAGCAAAGCCAGGGGGAGACCTGGGAGGTAAAGACATGGGTGATGGCCATTGTGGATGGTATGACATCACTTCTGGGGGAAACCTGGAAGTGAGGTCATTCCTCTCTAGGAATTGCCAGAAGCTCTGTGATAAAAACCATAGAGAGACAGGATGGCAACCCTGATCTTGTAGACTTTCCCCCAAGTTTTTCTCAAAGAGAGAATGACCCTGGTGGTTTTTTTCCCTACTGACTAGCTATGGAATGCCCTGACCTGCTGGACACGCCGGCCACCTTCCTTTCGATGCTGACCGTCAGCTATGCCTTCAATCACCAATTAATATTCTAAGTAATGGATAAACATCTGCATATTCCAGTTCTAATACAAACATCTTTGGTACATACCAAGGTTCTCTCTCTGGATCCTCTAACTCGGTTAACATTTCTTGTCTCGCCTTTTCTTGTCCTTTGGATTTTGTTCATTCAAAGAAAGTGTCACTACTTTTCCAAAAGAGCCAGTGTGGTGTAGTGGTTAAGAGCGGCACAGTCTAATCTGGAGAACCGGGTTTGATTCCCTGCTGCTCCACATGAGCCGCGGACTCTAATCAGGAGAACCAGGTTTGATTTGCTATACCTCCCCATGAAGCCTGCCGGGTGACTTTGGGTCAGACGCAGTTCTTGCAGCTCTCTCAGCCCTATGGACCTCACCAGATACCCCTTCTACCTCCCTACCCCTTCCCCTCCCTCCCTTTCCCCCTCTCTCCATCTCCTCCCCAGTGTGGGTGGGCCTCGACCAGATGATGGGGGCTGGGGCCCCTCCCCCCCTTCTCCCCGGGGGGGGGCATCACTAGATGACAGGTCCTTCCCTCCTCCCCCTCTTTACTTCTCCCTCCCCTCCCCTCCCCCTCCCCCCAGGGTGGGTGGGCCATGACCAGATGCCAGGACCCCTCCCTCCCTCTATGGGGGAGTAGGAAGGGACGAGGATCAGTAAGCAGCTTTGAGACTCCTTAAGGTAGAGAAAAGTGGAATGCATGCTACAAAGAGGGGTTTTAATACAATTTAATACAACATAGCAACCACAAAGCACAACAACATAGCAACAGAGAGTAGGGGGGAAAAGAACACAAGGAAGAAAAATACAGAAAGCCCAAGAAAAGAGAGCACCCAGAAAACGTGAAAGTAAAAAAATCCAAGGAACGGAGGGGTGAAAAAAGCAGAAAGGCAGTTTCTAAAAGCCGAACTGCTGACACACACGGTACCGGCTCTGGGTTGCAACAAATGGGCCTTTCCCCTGTTCTTACCCCCCTTAGTAAACCCAGCTACTCTCTTCAAGAGTAGTAGCTTGCAGGGGTCCTGAGCACTCCCCTACCGACAGGGGAAGCCACAGCCCTGAGAGCCGCGCCCTGGCAAGCAGCTGCTCGCTTGAGTGCACCAAGACCTCAGCGCCGCCGGGCATCCCAGCAAGGGGGCGCTGGAGAAAATGGCGCCTGTTGGTGACCCCGGGCGCGCACCAGAGATGCCGTGCGCTGAGAGCACCGCGCGGCATAGGGGGGATCACTTCGAGTGGGGAAAGGCCCAAAGCTAGTGGGTCAAAAACCCAAAAAAGAGCCAAACCAGTTCACCTGTCGATTTGAAGGCCTTCAAAAGTTGCTGGAGAGGCTAAGACCAGACTGTCTGTCTTAACAGGTATCTGTTGTGGGGAGAGGACGGGAAAGGAGCTTGTAAGCCCCTTTGAGTCTCCTTACAGTAGAGAAAGGGGGGATATAAATCCAAACTCTTCTTTTTAATGCCAGCAACCGGCCAGCAATCGCTCCTTTCAGTCACGTGTGGCAGAGTTCTCCCAAACAGCTCGTCTGTTCAAAGCACCATTTCCCCCCATGCTACAAATCATTGTTACTCATATGTTTCGTCCAACACGCAGCTGCTTTTCACTCAGTGGAAGTCCCTTCCTGCGCAACTGGAAGCCATTCTACATTAGCGTTGCCAGCCTCCAGGCAGTAGCTGGAGATCTCCTGAGATTACAACTGATCCCCAGACAACAGAGATCGGTTCACCTGGAGAAAATGGCCGCTTTGGAGGGTAGACTCTGTGGAATTACACCCCTCTAAAATCCTTCCTTTTCACAAACCCTGCCCTCCTAGGGCCCTACCCGCCCCCCCCATCCCTAGGTATTTCCAACCTGGATTTGGCAACCGTGTTCTAGACCACAGACGCCACTTTTATGGAAGCCACATTCCTGGGGATCTCTGCCCCCTGGTGAAAGAAAGAAGAAGAGGAAGAAGAGGAGGTCACCCAGCCGGCATGTGTTGGAGTGCACAGACTAATCTAGTTCCCCAGATAAGCCTCCACAGCTCAAGCGGCAGAGCGGGGAATCAAACCCGGTTCTCCAGATTAGAGTACACCTGCTCTTAACCACTACGCCACTGCTGTAAAGATGTAAGGAACGGAGGGGGTGAAAAAAGCAGAAAGGCAGCTTCTAAAAGATCATCCTCTCTTTGACAACAGAAGAAAAGCATTTACTGAAAAAGCCGAAGAAAAGGGGAAACACTTTCTTTTTCCCTCTCTTTTTTATTAGTGCCCGCCTAGTTTTTTTCCTCTCTCTCTTTTTTAAAAAAAATGGCTCATTTGTGGCTTTTACGAGTTGTCTTTCAGAGGAGACAAAGTAAAACAGGGTTACATTCCAAGCATGTAGGGGCTTAGCTACTGTTTAATTATGTGCTCACCCCTGTAATTAAGAAAGCAAATGGAAGACTAGATGCCTTGAAACGATAGAAATGTTAGGTTCCCTGGCAAAATATTTGGCTAGCTCCACGCATGGTCCATAACCACGAGGCGATTCGATTCCAGTTTAGACAGACCATTGGACGAAAGGCTGAAAGGGGGCGCCATCCTGTACTCTGCCTTTGCACAGAGACGGGGAGAGAGAGAGAGAGAGAGAGAGAGAGAGAGAGAGAAAGGGTGTGGAATAGCTGCCTGATATCTTTGGCACAGCCCTGCCCTTCTGGAGTCCTCAGACGCTGCCAAACAATTTGTGCCAAACATGGGCCCCTCCCGATCCTGTTCCAGCCAGGCTTCGAGGTGCCAGGAAAGGGCTGCGAAGCTACCTGGAACAGAATTAAGGTTGCCAGCTCTGGAGATTTGGGGGGAACAGCCTGAGGAGGGGAGGGTTTGTGGAAGGGAGGGACTCGTGGGCTATAATGCCCTAGAGTCCGCTGTCCGAAGTGGCGGTTTTCTCCAGGTGAGCTGCTCTCTTACCTGGAGGTTAGTCGTAATCTCAGAAGAGCTCCTGTCAGCACTAGGTTAGCAGTCCTAAGAAGAAGGGACCAGAGAGGACTTTGCGCGCCCTCCCAAGGTCTGAGTGGTGGGCATGCATAGAGGCTAAAATACTTGCTCTACACTGGTTTTCTTGAGGCTTTAGCAAGGCTACCAGCCAATGAAATCCTTCAGAGCTCGAAAAGAAGGCTGATCAACCGAGAGCATCAGAATCCGGCTAGCGAAGCTGGTAATTTCTGTTCCCTGCTCTCCTTTGGAATCCACCCCAAAGTAGCTTGTATGGCAAAGTACTTAATCCAACTAACAGAGCCCAAACCGCGCCAAACCTTTACACGTGCGAGACGTAATGTCTTACCATCAGCTTTGTTGCAAGGGAGACAGCTGAAAATTCCCCACCGTGAGAGAATTTGCATGTGCCCCGCAAACTGTGTAAAATCGCGTGAGCGTGTGTTTTTGTGCTGCCCTCTCTATGAGACGAGGAGACTAAATCTTTTACAACCTGTTCTGGCAAAGATAAAGTCTGTTGAACCAACAAGAAATCTTATACCTGTTGAATAATGATGTTGATAATACCACTGAGACAACAGCCAAGTGTGTATGTCTTGCCACTGAGATGTGTTTCTTCTATAGTGCTACAGCCAGTTCTCAGGATCTATTACATTATATACAGATATTCTCTCTCTCTTTCTCTCTCTCTCTCTCTTTCTGGCCCCTTCCGCACACGCAAAAGAATGCGTTTTCAAACCACTTTCACAACTGTTTGCAAGTGGATCTTGTTATTACGCACAGCTTCAAAGAGCACTGAAAGCAGTTTGAAAGTGCATTATTCTGCATGTGCAGAATGAGCCTCTGTCTTTTGTCTGTGTTTTATGCTGATATGCCAATAAAGGTTGACTTTTATTTATTTATTATTAAATTTATATACCGCCCCTCCCCCAAAGGGCTCTGGGTGGTGCACAACAAACAATAAAAACACACAAAATATAAAATATAAATTAAATATTAAACTATATTAAACTATAAAATAAAACCCTTTCGAATACAGCACACAGTACAGAATTATTGGCGTCCATTTTGATTTTAAAAGTGTGACTAGAGCACCTAGGGTTGGCTGTACAAAACCTGAAGCTTTCCTCAAGGACGCCTTAAAGATGGTGAAGACGTCATTCAGGGGTAAAGCTGGCAGGGACAGGCTTTGCCTCAACGGCAGATCATCTGCTTGGCTTGTCAAAGGTGCCAGATTGGATCAGGTGGCAGGTGACTCGCAAGTCCTCTGCCTGAGACCTCGGAGAGCCATTGACCACGTCATGAGCTATCTGAAGCAGACGTAGAATGGGAATTTTGTGTCTCCTTGTAGCTGGAATAGGATGACCACCTTCTAGGTGGTACCTGAAGATCTCCTGCTCTACGGTTGATCTCCAGACGACTAAGAAAATGGCCGCTTTGGAAGGTGGGCTTTTTGACAGTATGTCCCAATGAGGTCCCTCCCCTCCATTGGTGGGATTCTAATAATTTAACAGCCAATCCCCACCCCCGCTGCCCACTTACCTGCTGCAGAGGAACTTCTTGGGGGGGGGGTGGAGCGGGGGCAACAGGGCCTTGTTGCCACTGCTCTGAAAACCCCTTCGCTGCCCTGGGAGAGGGGGCGATGGGGCTATGAAAGCCACTTTTAACAATCGGTTCGTTGAACTCAACAAAAAAATTAGGTACCGGTTCTACCAAACCGATGCGAACCGGCTGAATCCCGCCACTGCTCCCCTCCCGAAAACTTGTGCTCCCCAGGCTCCACCTCCAAAATCTCAAGGTGCCTCCCCACCCAGGCATGGAAGCCCTAGAGTTCAACTGTGCCAGCAGCAACTTCTGCACTTTTCAGCTGCTGCCACAGAGCAGCTATTGGCTCAGTAGTGGGACGGATTGTGGCTCAGTTGTAGATGCAAAAGGTTCTGGGTTCAGTCCCCAGCATAGCCAGTTAAAAGAATTGGGTAGTAGGTGCTTTGAAGGAGACATGGAAGTCTCTGCCAATCAGAGTAGATGATCACGATCTTTCTAGACCAGGGGTAGGGAACCTGCGGCTCTCCAGATGTTCAGGAACTACAATTCCCATCAGCCTCTGTCAGCATGGCCAATTGGTATGTCTTGCCACTGAGATGTGTGGCCATGCTGGTAGGGGCTGATGGGAATTGTAGTTCCTGAACATCTGGAGAGCCGCAGGTTCCCTACCCCTGTTCTAGACCAGGGGCCTGATTCAGTAGAAGACAACCAGATGTGTTGTTCACGGAGTGTTACTGATGTGGCTGCATGTCAATTTTGTAGCAAAAGCAAATCCTCAAGGTGATTTCAGGAAGAGGAAACGGCACAGGAAGGAAGGCTGAAGCTGTTTCTCCCCATATGAGAGGTTCTTCTCTCTCTGGACCTGCTTGCTGGCCTTCCATGACCTGCCGTGCGCCCCATGCCATGTAATTCTGTCTTGTGCTTCGGCAGCACTGCAGAGTCGCCCAGTGGTGGGATCCAAAAATTTTAGTAACAGGTTCCCATGGTGGTGGGATTCAAACTGTGGCGTAGCGCCAATGGGGCTGGGCGGGGCACGGCGAGGGCGTGGCCGGGCATTCCTGGGCGAGTCATTCCTGAGCGGGGCTGTGGCAAGGACGCAGCCACTGCGCCGGTCCTTGGGCGGGAAACGAATGCACACAGGCGCAGGCTGCCACGCACGCCGGTGCACCTCCTGCTAGACTGCTTCCAGTTCTGCGCGCTACTGCTGAGAAGAGGGGCGTAACTAAGGTAAAAATCACACGGCAAAATCACCAATTAGTAACCCCCTCTCAACACACACAAATAATTAGTAACCTACTCTCGGGAATCTGTGAGAACCTGCTGGATCCCACCTCTGGAGACACCCTTGTGTGTCAATGATGTGACGAAGTAGCCCCTCTGTTGGACTGGCGTTGCACCCTGCTTTCGGCATTCGCAGGAGCCAAGGAGATGAAAACCTGTTATATCTGCAGTTGCCAGGTACCCCCTGACAATTAGTAGAAGAGGTTTTTATACCCCACTTTTCTCTCCTGTGGGGGCTGAGGGCTTACTGGGAGCAAAGAGAGGTCTAGGCCATGCTGGTGATATGGTGACGTCACCACCAGATGTGCACGCACCAGATGTGACACCATCCTGTTGATGTTTAGATTCTTTCGTACTGGGGCAAAAACTCTTGAGTAGAAGTAGTTTATACCACAGAGTTTTTGCCCAAATACTAGAGCATCCCTGTGTCACTGGTGACATGATAATATCGCTTCCAAGGTGAAAAGTGATGTCACTGCAATGCCAGTCTTGGGCCTCCTTTTGCTGCCAGTAAATCCCCCGCCTGCCAGCTGATTGGCACCAGGGAACAGGCCCCAGAGCAGGGAATCTCCCAGCCCCGGCAAGGACGTGCCAAAATCTATATATCACCCTAGTAACTTTTGGCTCTTTTTTTCCTTTAAAGAAGCAAAATCCACACACACACACACATTGCTTTGATCAGTGTTTTAAAGGCTTCTGGAAGTTGAGTCATGCACCTGAGCAGTAACTTCCCTCACGGAGGATATTGAATTTCACATTGGGCCCAAATCTGGCGTTTGGTTAAATCTGATAATTCAGAGATTTAGGCTGATGACACACACGGTGTTTGCAGCACTGTGGGGGCTTATGTCAGTCGCAGCAAGATTTCTTGCACAGACCTATTTTCTGGAGCCCCGCTTCACTTTCCATTCTCTCTGCCGCAAGTAAGACCACTTCTAGCACGATTTTAATTTTTGTGTCGCTGCCAGAGTGGGGAGATTTGGCAGCAAGCACAGCTTTGCCCTGGACATCTCTCCTTCGCCCCCTCAGCCCCCCCCCACTCCCTCATGCTGTTGTCTGAAATAAAGTTTTAAAAGTCCTCCTGATAATTGGGGAGGGTGGAAGCAGAGCAGGGGAGGTGGGATGGAGCCAAACAGATGCCCTGTTCTTGATCTGTACACTCAGAGAAGCAGGAAGGAGCAGGAAAGAGCCAGCAGCATGGGGAGGGGGGGGAGGGGAAAGGCATGTAAAGCAACAGAGATGGCTTTTGCAAGAGACAGGAGAAGCAAGGTGTCTCTTTGGCTGTGTCCCACCGCCCCTGCTTTGCAGAGAACCAAAGCAAATGTGAGGAGAGCGCTCTGCAAGCCTAGTGTCCAGAGAACAGCCCTGAGGTAAGCATCCCATGAGTAATGAGCCTCAGTGTTTTAGACTTGCTTTGTCTATGTCAGGTGTTAAAAATGAAATCCCATCTGTTAGTGTGTTAACCATAGCTGTTGATTCTAAATGACATCTCCCCCCACCCCGTTTCCCCTCAGCCACCCCCTTTATTAAGAAAAGGATTTTATCTCATCCTTCCTGCCCTTTTTATGATGTATCTGGGCTGGATATTTTGGTCATCTTGTTTTAGGTCAGGGGTCTGCAACCTGTATCAGTGGCATAGGAGGTTAAGAGCTCATGTATCTAATCTGGAGGAACCGGGTTTGATTCCCTGCTCTGCCGCCTGAGCTGTGGAGGCTTATCTGGGGAATTCAGATTAGCCTGTGCACTCCCACACACGCCAGCTGGGTGACCTTGGGCTAGTCACAGCTTCTCGGAGCTCTCTCAGCCCCACCTCCCTCACAGGGTGTTTGTTGTGAGGGGGGAAGGGCAAGGAGATTGTAAGCCCCTTTGAGTCTCCTACAGGAGAGAAAGGGGGGATATAAATCCAAACTCCTCTTCTTCTTCTTCTTCTTCTTCTTCTTCTTCTTCTTCTTCTTCTTCTTCTTCTTCTCCTCCTCCTCCTCCTCCTCCTCCTCCTCCTCCTCCTCCTCCTCCTCCTCCTCCTCCTCCTCCAGATGCTCATGAACTACAATTCCCATCAGCCCCTGCCAGCATGGCCAATTGGCCATGCTGGCAGGGGCTGATGGGATTTGTAGTCCATGAATGTCTGGAGAGCTGCAGGTTGCAGACCCCTGTTTTAGGTAAATGTGTAGAGTTTTAATTATTTAAATTATAGTGAATAGTATAGTTTTATTGTATTTATTATATAAGTGCATATATGTTGTCTTACTGGAAACTGCCTCAAGCCCGAAAGGGGAGGGGGTGTTATGAAAATTTAATTAATGAATGAATGAATGAATGTCAACCATCAAAGGCTAAGGCTACATCCAGTACAGAAGCTAAAAGTGACTTTGAGTTAAAAGGCTACCATATATCAAATTCTGAAATTAAAGATCCACGTTAAATTTTCAGGAAATACGAAATAGCAGTGTGAAGCCTAAATGGGACGGCAGTATTTGCATGTTAGCTCACTATTGAGTGAAAGGTTCGAAATCATCGTCCACAGTAGGAAGTGAATCTTCAAGAACTATTTTTTTCACCTGCTCAAAAAAATTCAGTGGCCAGGCACTTCTCTTTCTCCCTCTAGGAATGTCTTTCTTAACACGAACAAATTAAACACATTTGCATGCATCTGCCTAATTTATTCTGTTTCTGCTTTTCTTGGGAAGGTGCAAATTGCGACGAAAAGTCCTGAAGCCCTAATAACATCAAGCCCTTCCCACCCCCCACCCCCAAGATCTTGCAAGGAATGTTTATAGTCCACAGAACTGGAAATATTATTTTTAAAAGCTGAGGCTGATTAATTCTGACTTCTGTACAAAAGTCTACACCTTCTGCAGAGTACCAGCAGGTCTTGCCCGATGTCTACATTTCATTGGCTGTAGGGATTAGAATAATTTCGTTTCATCATTCTTGTTTCGGCGGCGTTACATGCATTTTTCTCTGCAAAAGCTCTTTGGTGGATTTAAGCAGCCATGGGGCCGGGGCGAAGGTCGTTTCAGGAAAAAATTCGGAAGCTGAACGTTTTATTGGTAACGTTAAGGAAGCAACGGGAACAGTCTGTCACTGTTACCATGACTACAGTTTTATAGTTCTTGTTTTCGAGCATCCGAACAAATAACTGTTTAAAACCCTCATAAGTACAAATCTCTTGTTTGGAGATAAAATATAGGTAGCTCCAGGGCTTAAATATTTTACACGCCCTTCTGGTTGTTGGTTTTTTTAAAAAAATGCAGACATAAATTTGTCTGTCTGCCAGCTGGGACTGTTTCCCTTTCAACAGGCTCTGTTCCATTCCAACATTGTGTTTGCGACAGGAAAAGAAAGCAGAGGAAAAGTTTATAGCCTGCTGCTGAGAGCCGCTATCGTCATAAGGTGGGGTGTCTCTGCAACGACCTGATCCCAAATTTCTGCTCAAGCCCACAATACACAATCAGCTGGAACAGAAAGATGTATTGGACAACCACTGCAAAGAGGAACAGAATTATGATTTCTGTTACTGTTATTTCATTTCCCTAGGATTGTCAGTACTCACGTGGGGTCTGGCGATTTCCAGGGATTATTGATCTACTGATAACAGAGATCTGCGCATGCCCTCTAGCAGTTTGTTAGCCATGGAATAGCCAAGCGGGAGCTAGCTGAAGGAGCTAGCTATTTAGAAAAATATTTCTTGTTTTCTCCCAAGTTACCCTACCCTTCTTTTATAGTTAGTAAACTTTATTTCAGCAAGCAACCGACTCTGCCTCACTATTGCGGTAACTCAGCTTTGCAGATATTCCAACACATAGGTACAGTAAAGGCACTGCATATTGGAGCATGGCAGTGTGCTTGTGCTTCCAAGTTTATGGCATACCATCCCACCATTGATGGCACTGCTCACCATATTGTATCACCTTTTCTTGCTGCTTGGATTTCCCAAATCAAACTGGGCCATAAGGGTCATGTGATAAACTAGTATTTCCATCTCTATGCTTATTTCCCATCCCGAAACCATAAACTCATCTCTCGTTGGTGGTAGCTAAGGCCATAAGTGTGGATCCCGGCACCTCCTCCTAAGAAAATACTCATCCAATTTTGGTTGATTTTGTGCCACAGGAAGGTTTTAGAGCAGTGGTGGGATCCAAAAATTTTAGTAACGGGTTCCCATGGTGGTGGGATTCAAACTGTGGCGTAGCACCAAATGCAGGAGCTGGGTGGGGCACTCCTGAAGTGAGGGCCGTGGCCGGAAAGATTCCGGGCAGGGGCATTCCTGGCCGGGGCTGTGGCAAGGACGCAGCCGCTGCGCTGGTCCTAGGGTGGGAAACGAATGCACGCAGGTGCAGGCTGCCATGCACGCCGGTGCACCTCCTGCTAGACTGCTTCAAGTTCTGCGCGCTACTGCTGAGAGGAGGGGCGTAACTAAGGCAAAAATCACGTGGCAAAATCCCCAATTAGTAACCCCCTCTCGGCGACTAATAACAAATAAATTAGTAATCCTACTGGACACCTGTGAGGACCCTGCTTGGATCCCCACCCTCCTGTTTCTTAGAGTACACCACTGGCTTATGTAGTCCCTCTCCAGCGATGACCACTTGCTGTCGAAAGATTAATATCATGCAATCTCTGCACGCACTGACACATTAGAACATGAGTACTGAAGAATTGCTATTCATAGCGAGAGAACTGTTTGTTAGAATCCATATTTAGACCCTGACAAACAAATTGGTTAATGCATTCCAGTTTCATACCCTTCCAGTGGCTCATTTATGGCGCAAGTATAGAAGAGCCCAGAATACTTTTCTTGTAGTCAAGTAGTCACAGAGCATTACAGGGGAGTCCCACGCATTTCCTGCATTATGGGGTGATATAATCTGTAACTTCCTAGTTGGTGATTAATGCAGTCACGTGACTTGGTTCGCGTGGGTGGAAATGGCATGTGATCCTCAAGTGCGGGAGGTTGTAACCAGGTCTCTGTGTGCACAGTGATTCAGGGGGCGTGGAGTCAAAACACAAAACATAGCATGGGGCATAAGTCGGGATGCTCAAACACCAACCAGTTTAGATCATGTTCTGTCCACCAGTCACAAACTGGGAGCCAACTTTTTCGCGACCGGTTCAACTGTTCTTTGACCTGCTTGTGGCTGTTTGGCAGGTTGCTTTACTGTGTTCTTTCCTAACCATGCAGAATAATTCAATTGACTTTTCACACGTGTATGTTCTGGTGGAGTTCTGCTGCGCTTCATCCCCACTTTCCTTGAATATCTGTGTGTGTAAAGTCCCGGGCTGCAACCAGTCTGGCTTTAAGTCAATGGGACCAAAAATGCTCCCAATTGGGCCCTGCACCTAAGGGGCCCCCACAGAGGAGCATCTAGGGAAAATGTAGTCTGGTGCAAAATCTGAGTTTTAAAACCCCCCTCCTGGCATGGGTGGCCACCCTCCCACACCAAACAATGTTTTTTTTGCACCAGGTCTTGAAGTCAGTGCATGTGTAACCCCCATGCTCAGAATGGGTTGACCCAGAAAGGGGTGGAGACTCAAAGCAGCAAGAGGCTGCAGAGCTCATGTGGTTTGGAGGAGACAAGGCTACCAGACTCGGACCTTGGTTTGTATAAGCCATTAACACCTTGTTAAGGTAACTGCAATGTTGTTGGGAACTACTGGGAAGGGAGTTGTTTATTTTTGCTATGTTGTAAATGTTGGAGTTTATTGTTTCAGGGTTTCTTTTTGTGGTTGTAATGGGTGAGAGAGTTCTCCCTGGAGAAACCTTCATCATGTTGAATCCTAGTTCATCAAGCCCTTGGAGTCTTCAGGAGCCAACCCACTTGCAAAGAAGAATTGGACTTGGCAGTATCAGTAGACTGTAAATATAAAGACTTGAAAATGCAACCTGAACAGGATCTTGAAGTGTGATGTTAAATGTTGATGTTTGATGTTATATGTTAAGAAAGTAAACCATTTTGTTTTTTTTTAATTTGTTGTTGCAAACTCATTCCAAGTTCTGCCCCACAGAACCCACAGATAGAGGTTACACATGGACACGGGGGGAAGGGGGGCGATTTTCCACCCCCACGTGACTAAATGGCCACAGCTCGGGGACATTTGACCTCATATATCCCCCTGGGCAGCATGCCCCTGGGGCTCGCACTACGGGTATCCAGTCTTGTCAAGTTCACACAACACATTACAATATACACGTAACACCACATTGCAGGTTTTACAGAGGACAGCAACAATTATAATTTTCTTCTGAATTCTTCAAACATCAGTAGTTGTACTGTTTGTATTTTGAATTTTTTTTTACCATTATTGAATTAAACAATATGTTAATTTCAGAGGGATTGGCTCTTTCGCATGTAAAATGCTCAGCTGGTTCCTGCCCCAAGTAAACTTTATATTTTTAGTGAATTTTGTTTGTTTCCAACAATGCCATTCTCTAACTTTTTTTGTGGGAACAAATCTAAACAAAAAATAAAATAAATATTTTTAATAAATCATGTCACAGTCATAAGAACATAAGAAAGAGCCTGCTGGATCAGACCAGAGTCCATCTAGTCCAGCACTCTGCTACTCGCAGTGGCCCACCAGGTGCCTTTGGGAGCTCACGTGCAGGATGTGAAAGCAATGGCCTTCTGCTGCTGCTGCTGCTCCTGAGCACCTGGTCTGCTAAGGCATTTGCAATCTGAGATCAAGGAGGATCAAGATTGGTAGCCATACATCGACTTCTCCTCCATAAATCTGTCCAAGCCCCTTGTAAAGCTATCCAGATTAGTGGCCATCACCACCTCCTGTGGCAGCATATTCCAAACACCAATAACACGTTGCGTGAAGAAAAGTCACTAAAACAACTGGTTTTCTAACTATGTACTTTTCAAAGCTGATCTCCACATTCTGCTTGTTTACTTGTAGGGTTGCATATGCGTAATTTTAGGTCTGTTTGGTCCATTAACTCACGTAGACTTTTAAGTGCATATTTTGATTGCTTTCTGTTCTGCCCTAGAGATATAAAGTCTAACAGACCTTGTGGAGTCATAGAGATATAAAGTCTATTGCACTTGGGCCCCCACCAAAAATGTTCTCAGTATTGGACCTGACAACTCCCAAGCAGAGTATGCTTAGGCTGGGGCCAAACTGCCTCCTTAGTAATGGTGCATGTAGCCTATATTTTTCCCTTGCCCTCATAACCTCCCATAGTTTGCCTTGCCCCCCCCCCCCATTTACGGCTTTGCTTCCTTAACTTACCATAGTTCTTTCCTTGCTTCCCACAGGTGTTTTAATACAGGCTGAAAAGTACATATTCATGAGTTCAGGGTTTAAAGATGCCTGAGTGGAGAATCTATCACTCTCCCCAGGAGACCGTGTGAGCCCCAAGGTCTCCTGGGAACTGTAGTTCCTCAGGCCATTTTTTAGCCTGTACTGTGAATAGGCCTTTTTTTCAGCCTGAAAAAGTTCTAGGAAAAGGAAAGGAACTAAGGTAAGTGTGGGAAGGGGGGCGCCGCAGGGGGGTGGGGGGAGGGGGAGGGGCATGGGGGTGGTTTTCCACCCCCAAGCGTCCGCCCGGTGCACAGTGCATCCCCCGCCCCCTTGTAGCTCTGCCACTGCTCCCAAGGCTGGCCCTGGTAGCAACCAACTTACTGTGATCCCAGCATGAGGCTTTTGTGGCAAGTGAGAAGCAGAGGGGTTTTGCCACTGCCATCTTCTCCAAAGTCTTCCTTGGTGGTCTCCCATCCAAGTACTGAGCCTACTTAGCTTCCGAGATCTGATGGGCTACATTACGCCGTTCCATATCCCCCTCACAGAAACTAGTCATAAATCTGTGTTTTAATTAAACCCTATCCTTCAGTAAATGTCTTAGTGATGCTAATCAGATGCAATTGGCATCATCTTTGCACATATGTAGTTGTGTAAAAATCCGATGCAAACCTGTTCAGCAGGTATTCATAGCTGCTTAGCATGAACTGCACGAGCTGGGTGATCAGGTTCACACCTGATCAATGATAAGTTTGACGCTCAAATGCATTCGTTGCAAAATTTACAGCATCCCTAGATGGAAGGAAGAGAGTTTGGATTTATGCCCCGTCTTTCTCTCCTGTGAGGAATCTCAAAGCAGCGTGCAAACTCTTTCCCGCCTCTCCCCACAACAAACACCTTGAGAGGTAGGTGGGGCTGAGGGAGTTCAGTGACTGGCCCAAGGTCACCCAGCAGGCTTCATGGGGAGGAGTGAGGAAACACATCCAGTTCGCCAGACAAGAGTCGACCACAAATCAAACCTGGCTCTGCAGATTAGGGACTGCCTGCTCTTAACCACTATACCAGTGTTTCCCAACCTTTTTAACGTCGTGGTACCCTTGACCTCGCTCTTCATATCTCAGGGTACCCTTGAAGTTCGTTTGTCTTCCCCACCCCCCATTTTTTAGGGTTTTTCCCGTTTTTGGCCTGTAGGTGGGGGGAGTGGCAAGCAGGGGGAGGGGAGGGGAAGCCACGTTGACAGCCGTGTTGTTTGTTTGCCTATATTCAGCATGGATTGGGGGGATTTAAAGGGAGAGCTCCCTTTAAATCTACTCCCCCCAATCCATGCCGAATTTAGGCAAATAAAACAATGCTGTTTTTCAGTGTTGTTTAAAGGGAGCCCATGAGGCTTCCAACCCCTCCAAAATCCATTTGATTCTGGTGGGGGGGGCAGGTGGTACCATTGTCATAGTACCCCTGGGACGTGCTCATGGCACCCCAGGGTACCATGGAACCCTGGTTGGGAATCACTGCACTATACCTTGCTGGCTCTCCAATCAGTTTCCTTTAAAAAACACTTTATTTTTGATTTAGAAAATTCAGTTTGTAGCCCTTCCCACAAAGAAATGTTCTTGGAAATGCATGAAATTTCAAAAGCCGAAGTGCTGCCTGAATATACAATTTCCACTAGTTAGCAGTGGGGTAATTGTGTCTTGCCTAACCCATTGCCAAAAACTGTACAAAACAGGGACAACTTTTTTCCAGCTTGCATTATTAATAAAAAGGTGCAGAATCCCAGCTTGGTAGTAGAGGATTTGGATTGCCTGGGTACAGAGTCTGATGTGTTTTTAGTATAGATCACCTGCTGCCCTGTTCATTGTATCCAGAGGTGGGATCCAGCAGGTTCTCACAGGTTCCCGAGAGTAGGTTACTAATTATTTGTGTGTGACGATAGGGGGTTACTAATTGGTGATATTTTACTTACACATATATTTTGCCTTAGGCACCCCTCCCACCTCCAGTGAAAGTGCTTGCAGAACTTGAAGCAGTCCTTGCAGAGAGTGCAATCGTGCGCAAGTGGGCAGCCTGTGCCTACGCGTATTCGTCTTCCACAGCGACTGTGGCGCAGTGGCCGCCGTCAACCTGTCACAGCCCCGGCCAGGAATGCCCCGCCCCCAGAATGCCCGGGCACGCCCCCATCGTGCCCCGCCCGGCCCCATCGGCGCTACACCACAGTTTGAATCCCACCACCATGGGAACCTGTTACTAAAATTTTTGGATCCCACCACTGATTGTATCTACACAGCCCCTTCCACACGTGCAGAATAATACACTATCCACTTTCAATGCACTTTGCAGCTGGATTTTATTGTGCAGAATAGCAAAATCCACTTGCAAACAATTGTGAAAGTGGATTGAAAGTGCGTTATTCTGCATGTGCAGAAGGGGCCGATGCCATTCATAAAAGGTTCCAGAGCTTGGCCCAGTAGCCAATCATTTTCCTAGCATGACCATTCCAAACCAACATGCAATCCACGGCAAGGCACGTTTCAGGGGGACTCCTCTGTCCACAATGCTAACTTGGGACAGGAGATGGATTTGCACAAGATTCCGATCTCCCCCTGCTGCTTCGCCCTCTTTCTTGGAGCCCCGGGCAAATGCCACTCAAAAGATCACTGGGCCCGGCCAGCAGCTGGCTCCTGCTGCCGGATGGGGTTACACAACCTTTGCCGGTTTTTGACACTGCAGCCAGCCCGGGGAACATTCCCACTGCCCGATACTTGATCTTGGTGTAACAGAAGCAACCAAGGAGACCCCTCGGTGTCTTTTTACTAGGGGTCTTAATGAACGAGGGCATTTCCAAGACACCGATAAGACAAATGGTTGAAATGCTTTGGAAAATCCCCCTATTGTTGCTGGTCGTTCTGCGTGTGTGGAGATTTTGACTTCCCCGGTCTTTCCAGCAGCAAGAGTCTGGGATTCTCAAAATGGCTGCCAAATGTGCTATTTGCGACTGCAGCAAAACCGGGTGGGCCTTTCCCCCTGTTTTCAACTGCACCGGCTCCTTTTCCCAGCTCTCTGCCCCCCCCTCCCCTTTCCCAATGAGCTCACTTAATAATGCATGACCAGGAGCCCCGGCAGTTTGATCCGCTAGCCCAATAATAACGCAGACCGTATCCTCTCCATTAGGAGTCAAGTTACTGTCATTTGGGAATCCGACAGATGGAAAGGCTAGGATTCTTTCCATGGCATTTCTGCTTTGGAGGTCTCCCACTATAGTAAATTACAGGCATGTCATAATCCCGGCGTAACAGGTCTGGGGAGCAGGGCGGCGGAAGGAGGAAGAGAATAGCTTGTCCGGTGGAGCTGCGGCTAATTATGTCGCTGTAGCTCATGATGCAGCAACCTGGCTGCAGTTTTAGAAGAAGAAGAAGAAGAGTTTGGATTTATATCCCCCCCTTCTCTCCTGTAGGAGACTCAAAGGGGCTTACAATCTCCTTGCCCTTCCCCCCTCACAACAAACACCCTGTGAGGTGGGTGGGGCTGAGAGAGCTTCCAGAAGCTGTGACTAGCCCAAGGTCACCCACCTGGCGTGTGTGGGAGTGTACAGGCAGTGGTGGGATCCAAACATTTTATTAACAGGTTCCCATGGTGGTGGGATTCAAACTGTGGCGTAGAGCCAATGGGGCTGGGCGGGGCATGGTGGGGGGCGTGGCCTGGCATTCCAGGGGCGGGGCATTCCTGGGCAGGGATGTGGCAAGGACGCAGCTGCTGCGCCTGTCCTTGGGTGGGAAATGAATGCACTCAGGTGCAGGTTGCCATGCACGCCGGTGCACCTCCTGCTAGACTGCTTCAAGTTCTGCGTGCTACTGCTGAGAGGAGAGGCATAACTAAGGCAAAAATCACATGGCAAAATCACCAATTAGTAACCCCCTCTCAGCACACACAAATAATTAGTAACCTACTCTTGGGAACCTGTGAGGACCTGCTGGATCCCACCTCTGTGTACAGGCTAATCTGAATTCCCCAGATAAGCCTCTACAGCTCAGGCGGCAGAGCTGGGAATCAAACCCGGTTCCTCCAGATTAGATACACAAGCTCTTAACCTCCTACGCCACTGCTGCTCTTAAGTCTGGGCAGTGTGGGATGGGAGACCTCTTGGGACCTCAAGGTACTCAACCTTGAAGGAAAACTGGGGAAACTATCACAAACAAGCTATAGCAGATCATGTTGAACAGGAGATGTTCCATGAGTTTCAATTGCCTTTCCCAATAAAAATTATTTTCTTTCAACGTTTATAACTCGCCTTTCGCCCTGATGGGGACCCAAATCCTTCTCCGTTTTATCAGTGCAGCAACAACCCGGCCCAAGATTGTTTTTAGCAGTGTTTGTTCTTAGTAATATTTTTGGTTATTGTATTTCATTTTATTGAATCTGTCTGGAGTAATATCGCATGGCATGAGCAGCAGTGGCGTAAGAGGTTAAGAGCTCGTGTATCTAATCTGGAGGAACCGGGTTTGATTCCCAGCTCTGCCGCGTGAGCTGTGGAGGCTTGTATGCGGAATTCAGATTAGCCTGTACACTCCCACACACACCAGCTGGGTGACCTTGGGCTAGTCACAGCTTCTCGGAGCTCTCTCAGCCCCACCCACCTCACAGGGTGTTTGTTGTGAGGGGGGAAGGGCAAGGAGATTGTAAGCCCCTTTGAGTCTCCTGCAGGAGAGAAAAGGGGGATATAAATCCAAACTCCTCCTCCTCTTCTTCCTCTTCCTCTTAAGGAACTGGTTTCAAGATTCATTGTGTAAATTCTGTTTAAACATCTGCGTATAAGAAGTGCAAGTCATGCAATAAATAGATAAGTAATGCAGATTTTAAAACACAGTTTTAAAAAGAGTGGTATTCCCACTTTCAGTTTGAAAGCAATGAGGGGAATGGAAGGGCTGAATCTTGGTCTGTCATGACCGGGTTAGGAAATTCCTGATGATTGGAGGGGGGTGGGGATGGTGGAATCTGGGGAGGGCAGAATTTGGAGTAAGGAGGAAATGGCAGCAGAGACCGGACATCCCCGGGTCTATGCAAACACAACCAGAAATGGACCAATTTGACTTTGACTTTATACCTTGCTCATCCCCCTAAATTTCAATTTAACTTGGACGTTGTTGATCGGCGTGGTGTTGTGGTTAAGACTCTAATGTAGTAGACTCTAATGTAGAGAACCAAGTTTGATTCCTTACTCCTCCACCAGAAGCCTGTCGGGTAGGGTTGCCAGCTCTGGGTTGGGAACCACCTGGAGATTTTGGAGGGCGGAGCCTGAGGAGGGAGGAGTTAGGGGAGAGGAGGGACCTTAGCGGGGTATAATGCTATACACCATAGGTGTCAAATTCACGGCCCTCCAGATGCTATGGACTACAGGTCCCATTGTCCCCTGCCAGCATCATGCTGGCAGGGGATGATGGGAACTGTAGTCCATAACATCTGAAGGGCCACGAGTTTGACACCTGTGCTATACGCCCTCCAAAGCAGCCATTTTCTCTAGGAAACAACTCTTGATTGTCTGGAGAACCACTGTAACAGCGGGAGATCTTCAGGTGGTACCTGGAGATTCGCAACTCTACTGCTGAGTGATTTTGGACCAGTCACAGTTTTCGCAGAACTCTCTCAGCCCCACCTGCTTCACAAGGTGCCTTTTATGAGGAGGGGTAGGGATTGTGATTGTAAGATGTTTTGAAACTCCTTAAGGTAGAGAAAAGCAGAGTATAAAAACCAAGGTTCATTCCGCACATGCAGAATAATGCACTTTCAAACTGCTTTCAGTGCTCTTTGAAGCTGTGCGGAATAGCAAAATCCACTTGCAAACAGAAGAAGAAGAAGAAGAGTTTGGATTTAAACCCCCCTTTCTCTCCTGCAGGAGACTCAAAGGGGCTTACAATCTCCTTGCCCTTCCCCCCTCACAACAAACACCCTGTGAGGTGGGTGGGGCTGAGAGAGCTCCGGGAAGCTGTGACTAGCCCAAGGTCACCCAGCTGGCGTGTGTGGGAGTGTACAGGCTAATCTGAATTCCCCAGATAAGCCTCCACAGCTCAGGCGGCACAGCTTGGAATCATACCCGGTTCCTCCAAACAGTTGTGAAAGTGGTTTGAAAACGCATTATTTTGCATGTGCGGAAGTCTTCTTCTGTATTTTCAATGAGTGGGACTGTGGTATTTGCCTCTTCTTCCAAGAGAAAACGTAAACTGTGACCAGCACGAAGCCAAGCTACAGGCTTCTAAGCATTTCACACAGAATACCAGCCACCACCTTTTAACATCATGACCAGTATGATCTGTCCCCGCTCCCAAATATTATTTGAAAAAAAAAATGTGTAACATCTTGCCTGATGAATAGTTCTGGTGAGCTCAAAAGTCTGGTTGTTCCTTATAAAAGGTATTACATGGATTTTATTTTGGTGTGTGTGCGAGTGTCTGTTGTTTGTTTGTTTTTGCTTCTTGGGCCAGCTGACGTAAGATGAAAGACGAAACATTCGTTCCTAGCTCAAGAGCTGATGTGGTGTCTGCCGAGTCTTCTTTAGTTATGCTCAACATAACTAATTTATCCCGTTAGGTTTGTAAGACAACAGTTACATCAGGATTTGTTTATTCATTTATTGCCCTTTTTTCCCCTTCCCGGTGGGTACCCAAAATGACTTCCATCATTCCATCACCTGTCTTCCATTTTATCTTTGCAACAACACGGTGAGGTAGGTTGGGCTGAGACTGTGTGACTGGCCCGAGGACCAGTAAATTTCCAGGGGGTAAATTTCCTCCAGTAAATTTCCAGGGCGGAGCAAGGATTCATACCAGGGTCTCCCAAATCCACGATCAGTGCTGTAACCACTACACCGTGCTGGCTAGGAAGCAATCAACCTCTAGACCAGGGGCTGATGGGAATTGTAGTCCATTAACATCTGGAGTGCCATGTCAGAGCACTGTTGTAACTGGTGTATGTCACAGCCTAATTCTGGGTTTGATTGGTGAAAAACTGTGATTGGCCAGTAAACCAGATATAAGGCTGCAGTGTACTGAGGTCTGAGAGACACTTGTCTTCGCACTGCCTGGCGGAGCACTTTGTCTGTGTGAGCTATACTTGTGAACTAATAAAAGTAGGACAGCTTCTGTGAAGCTGAGCTGCTGTGTGTGTCTGACTTCCTACCAGTGGTGGGATCCAAAAATTTTAGTAACAGGTTCCCATGGTGGTGGGATTCAAACAGTGGCATAGCGCCAATGGGGATGGGCGGGGCACGACAGGGGCGTGGTCAGGCATTTCGGGGGTGGGGCATTAATAATTTCTCTGTTACTGTAAAAAACTCTTACTGTAAAAAAAAAAGTTCCCAATTTCCAGCTGGTATCTTTCTGTCCATAATTTAAACTCATTATAGCAAGTCCTATCGTCTACTGCCAACAGAAACAACTACTTCTCCTCTAATTGACTGCCTGTCAAATACTTAATACTTTCAAATACTTAATTTTGTTTCTAGAAATCAAAAGAAGGATACTTTCCTTAAACAAGGAACTTGACCATATTTCTAAAACATGTTTTGAAAACAGCCCAACAGGGAGAATCATCCCGTGTTCTACCTTCGCTAACCAGCCACATAGGAAACAACAGGACTTTATGATTTTTGGACCTAATGGAATTTCTAACGGAAAAGTGGACCCAATTAGTAACCCCCTCTCGGCACACACAAATAATTAGTAACCCACTCTCGGGAACTGGTGAGAACCTGCTGGATCCCACCTCTGCTTCCTACTGCGTTCCAGTATATTGTGCTACTCTGCTATAGGGGCTTTACCCCATACCTTCACATGCCATAGGTTCGGCTCCACGGCTCTAGACCTTTCTCCCTTTTCAGCCCTGTAAAAAAAGAACACACTTTATGCACACATGAACTCAAGTACCTGGCCACTGAGGCTGCCCACCACCACTCTGCATGAATCCCTGTTCAACGTTTTGTGACACTCAAGAGATCTTGGATCAGAGCAGAAGAGAGTCTGACATTTGCTCCATCTGGCTTGTCTTGTCTGTGATACTTACCAAGGCTAAGCCTTCTCATGTCAGCGAGCGCAATAAAGAAGCCACGGCAAATACAGCAAAGACCTCACTGCCCTGCCGACTGATCTGCTACAAAGGAAGAGACAGGAGGGCTTTAAGAATGCTCATAAAGAGAATGCCGGCAGGCGAGCCCACTAAACTCCGGTCCGGCTTTTGGCCTGAAAATAACCTGCTACGGATCGTTTACAGTTCAGATCGAAAGGGAATGCAAGGATTATAGGAAAGGTCTTGTCTCTTCAGAGGATATTCGTAAGTATGCATAGCTAAGGACTCACGTTATCTGCTATTAAAACACCAAGGATTGGCAAAAGATACCGAAACCGCAAATACATGTGTGGAATTCCAAGGTACATCCTGGCTTAAAGGTGACCTTTGACACGAAAGACAAAGCTAGAGGCCGAGAACGGCTCGGCCGTTTGTCAAAGGACTTCCATGCACAACATGACTTTCTTACTCCCTCTCCTTGCAGCCGTCAGAGTCCCCCTCCCCAAATTCTACACCTAGGAGACTGGTAGGGTTGCCAACTTCCAGGGAGTACTGCAGGAACCACTCTGCACCAATAGCTTTAGGTTCCCAAAACCAATTTAGTTTACAAATATTCCTTATACGCAATTCAAAATCAACCATACTCAATGCCAACAATACTCAACCTGTGGAACAAGCAAAAGTCAAAGAAGTTAGCATTGAACTTATTCCTATATTATTACTTTTAACTGTGTTTTTTTAAATATAATATACCAGTACACTAAACCAAATTGGTTCATTATTATTTGCCACAGAATCAAATCTTTAAATATCAAATATGACACATAAAACAAATGTAGAACTTCTTATAAAAGATAGGTATCTTCTCCAATTTAACTGATACACACTGTCTAATATTTAGGCATGGTAGGATACCTATTGCTGTATTATTTTGCTTTTAACTTGCTAAACAGATCTATTTATATTGCAATTTTATATTAGATTGTATTTTTACATTGCTGTGTAGGGGTATTTACTGTCATTTGCTCTGGCTATTTCTTAAAAAAAAAATCTGAAGTGATCTGAATCCCTTGAAGTCAACCATCAAGTTATGTGGACTATTTTCTTGCTATTGAACTATATTTGAGACTGTAGATTGTGTCTGTGTAAATCTTGATCTATCTATGCCTATTAAAGGTGAATAAAGAATAAAGAATAAAGAAGTTAGCATTGTTGATTTTGAACCTCTCCCTATCTGTTATTCTCCTGTGAGGCAATTAAGTAGCCTGTTCGTTGTTTGGGGACGTTCCAGGTCCTGCCTGTTCGCCCACCCGCTTGTTGTCTGACAGGCTACATCCACTCGAGGGTCCTGAAGTAAAAAAATTGCAGATAACAAGGTTGTTTGTGTCTACGGCACACCAACGGGCTCATACCTGCCTCTTGCTTGTGCATGCCCGCACATTTCCTCCCTGGATAACAACATTGTCTTCAGGAATGGCTTGCGTAGGTGAGGATCACTGAACCTGTTGGGGCATGCCACGGTAACAGAGAGCGCTCTTTTGCTTGCTGCTAAGATATGCTGTGTCAAAGGCTGCCCTTGCCATACAATTTGAGGACACATCCCTTTAGTGCCAGAGGCCCGGCTGCAGCAAATGGAGGTGTTAGAATGGAATGTCACGCTTTGGGCTTGGGGGAATCACGTATTTTAATATGTATATATATTCCTGTGCTTAATAAAAAATGTTCCTGTAGAAAAGAAAAACTGAACATCAGGCAGAGATCTTGCTGAGTCTTCCTTCCACCTGAGCATTTTTTATGTTTGAATAAGCACCAGGGCTGGAATATGCCTGGAGATCTGGGAGTGGAGTTTATGGATGGCATAGGCGTTTCTTATATTAATCTAGAGAACGGGGTTTGATTCCCCACTCCTCCACCTGAGTGGCAGAAGCTTATCTGGTGAACCAGATGTGTTTCCACACTCCTACATTCGTGCTGGGTGACCTTGGGCTAGTCACAGGTCTCTCAGGTACAAATCCTGCCTCTGACATGAAGTGTGCTGGATATGATCTTGGGCTGGTCACTCCCTTTCCTCCTCAGTCACCTCACATGGAATAAAATGGAGGACAGGAATAAATTGGTGGAAGGATGAGAGAATAATAAGCTAAATAAAATAGTTGCTGTCTTCACAGGGCACCAGATGGCCTCCTGGGAGCCTAAAGGTTTTGTGTCAGTGCAGTGAAGTGGCTAAGAATGTCAAACTAGTATCTGGCAGACCCTGGTTCAAACCCCCCCTCGTGCCATGGAAGCCTGCTGTGCAATTTTGAGTCAGTCACACTCTCAGCCAAACTTACTCCCATGAAGAAGAGAAAGAGGATAATGGATTCATACCCCCTCTTTCTCATCTGTAAGGAGACTCAGAGGGGCCTACAAGCTCCTTTCCCTTCTTCTCCCCACAACAGAAACCTTTTGGAGAAGCAGTGGCGTAGCAGTTAAGAGCAGGTGTACTGTAATCTGGAGGAACCGGGTTTGATTCCCCGCTCTGCCTCCTGAGTTGTGGATAGGGTTGGTCAATACCAGCCAGATTCGTCCCAATTCGGAGTTGGCCCAAATTCGGATCGGATTGGCCGAATTCCGAACCTTGCAGATTTGGACTGGGCCGAATCTGTGGGAAAATCCGGGAATTGGGGGTGTTTTTTTATTTTTTGGGTGTTTTCCCACATTCCGGCCTGCAGGGGGCACATTTTTGACATATTGGCACCAAAATTTCAGGGTATCATCAGGGGACTGTCCTTATGCTACCCCCCAAGGTCGGTGAAGTTTGGTTCAGGGGGGCCAAAGTTATGGACCTTCAAAGGGGGTGTCCCTATCCCCCATTGTTTCCAATGGGAATAAGGAGATTGGGGCTACCCCTTTGAAGGTCCATAACTTTGGCTCCCCTGAACCAAACTGCACCAAACTTTGGGGGGTATCATCAGAATAGTCTCCTGATGATACCCTGAAATGTTGGTGCCAATATGTCAAAAATGCGCCCCCTGAAGGCACCCCCTGAAATTTGTCCAAGATTCTTTGTTCTACATTTACACAATCCATTGCTGTCAATGGGGAATTTCTGGCGGTGCCTGCAGGGGGTGAATTCTTAAGGCTAGCAGCACCAACCCTTCAGGGTATCACCTGGAGACACTCCTGATGACACCCCCCCAAGTTTGGTGAAGTATGGATCAGGGGGACCAAGGTATGGACCCTCAAAGGGGGTGCTCCATCCCCCATTGTTTCCAATGGGAGCTAATAGGAGATGTGGCGACACCTTTGAGGGTCCATAACTTTGGCCCCCCTGAACCACACTGCACCAAACTTGGGGGGTAGCATCAGAACAGTCCCCTGATGATACCCTGAAATTTTGGTGCCGATATGATTTAAAATGCGCTCCCTGCAGGCCAAAACGTGAAAACACAAAAAAAAAATAAAAACGCAATTCAGCTGGTGATCCGAATCTCATGGATTCGGATCTGATGGGATTTGGACAGCTCAGATTCGGCCCCTGCTCGTCTGAATCTGTCTGAATCAGTGCAGATTCGGTCAAAATCCAGATTCGGACTGTCCGAATCTCCAACCCTAGTTGTGGAGGCTTATCTGGGGAATTCAGATTAGCCTGTGTACTCCAACACACGCCAGCTGTAATCTGGAGGATTATACTCCCATGAAGAATACTCCCTTCCCCCCTCACAACAAACACCCACCTCACAGGGTGTTTGTTGTGAGGGGGGAAGGGCAAGGAGATTGTGAGCCCCTTTGAGACTCCTACAGGAGAGAAAGGGAGGATATAAATCCAAACTCTTCTTCTTCTTCTTACCTCACAGAGTTTTCCTAAGGAGAAAATGGAGGAGAGGAGAATGATGTAAGCTACTTCAGGTCCCCACTGGGGAGAAAGGTGGGGTACAAATGAATTAAAAAATGAAACAGAAAATATAAACAAAGGCTTGGATTGCTGCCTATATTTGGCTACTATGCAGGAGGAGGATTGCAATGTCACACAATGTATGGCTTCTAGCGTTATCTAACGGCTAAAATTCTGGGACTCTGAATCAGCCACGTCCCCCAGCATTTGTTCCCTTGACTCTGTCCGTGTCTATTGCCCTCAACAAATATCTTGCTTTCTACCTGTCCAATTTAGTAGCAAAACGATCAAATAAAAACCCCAAATGACCTCCTGGGCAAAATACCTTCGGAGCATGGTTCCAGGACTGTAGCCCCTGGCCTTCAGTCTGTGACAGGGATAATCTACAAAGCAAGAGACTTCTCCCCCCCCTTCTTTGTTCTTTTCTTTTCTTTTTTAAAGTCACTTTAGGATTTCTCCTGGGTGGACTCTGTTACAAAAAGAGGAACAAAACAAGCCTTCGTTTGCTGTGCAGTAAAAGCAGAGCCCTCGGGAGGCTGCTGGCATAGCAGCATCCAGACGCAGGAGATAAATGGCATGGCAGCGCCGGCACCCAAGAGACCAGTAAGTGTGATTGGCTTCACAGAGGGACCGAGTGATTTGGTGACCCTGGAAGTGAGGTCACCGTCAACAGAGATGGGAGGCATAAGGCCACTTCTTAGCTGGGGAGTTTGGCATTTTTCAAATATATGGTAATAATGGCAAAAGTGTATTGGGTGAGGGGCTACGGCTCAAGGGGTGAGCATCTGCTTTGATTGCAGAAGGTCTCAGGTTGTCAGGCCCCAGATCTGCCGATCAATACACGACTCTAAATTTCAGTCAGAAGCCTTTATTGACAGACATCGGCATGGCTCAAAGAAGCCAGTTCTAAAGAACTGGTTGTGGGTACAATCTTATATTCCCAAAGAAGAAGAAGAGTTTGGATTTATATCCCCCCTTTTTCTCCTGCAGGAGACTCAAAGGGGCTTACAATCTCCTGGCCCTTCCCCCCTCACAACAAACATCCTGTGAGGTAGGTGGGGCTGAGAGAGCTCCGAGAAGCTGTGACTAGCCCAAAGTCACCCAGCTGGTGTGTGTGGGAGTGTACAGGCTAATCTGAATTCCCCAGATAAGCCTCGCAGAGCTGGGAATCAAACGCGGTTCCTCCAGATTAGATACATGAGCTCTTAACCTCCTACGCCACTGCTGCTCCGAGTTGCCCCATTCCCTATTTCACACCTCATATCAAAGCCAAACAAGACAGGAATGCTCAAGCCGTTACTTTCTCAAGGCCAGCAGGGAGAGTTAAAGCGAGGTGCTGCTGGCACTTGGTTGCTTCTAAGTCACTACAAGTTGCAATTCAAAGGAAGGTGGGAGACAGAGAGTAAACCAAAGGTCCATTAGCATGACAGAATATATGGCCCCCTCTGATGTCCGGAAGACCCTTCCTGACACAGGTTCAACCTCTGGCATCTCCAGTTGAAGGATTAGGTCAGGGGTGGCCAACCTATGGTTCTCCAGATGTTCATAAACTACAATTCCCATCAGCACCTGCCAGCATGGCCAATTGGCCAGGGGCTGATGGGAATTATAGTCCATGAACATCTGGAGAACCATAGGTTGGTCACCCCTAGATTATGTAGTAGGTGATGTGAAGCACCTCTGCCAGAGATTCTGGAGAGCTGTTGCCAGTCTGAGTAGACAATACTGACTTTGGTGGACCATTTTCTGATTCGGTATAACACAGCTTCATGTGTTCATGCACAGCTGGAGGGACAGCGTGGTGTAGTGGTGAAGAGCAGGTGGACTCTGATCTGGAGAACCCAGTTTGATTCCTCACTCCTCCACCTGAGTGGCAGACTCATATCCGGTGAACTGGATTTGTTTCCCTGCTCCTACACATGAAGCCTGCTGGGTGACCTTGGGCCAGTCACAGTTCTCTTAGAGCTCTCTCAGCCCCACCAACCTCAAAAGAAAAAGAAGAGTTGGATTTATATCCCCCCTTACTCTTCTTCAAGGAGACTCAAAGGGGCTGACAATCTCCTTGCCTTTCCCCCCCTCACAACAAACACCCTGTGGGGTGGGGCTGAGAGAGCTCAGAAGAACTGTGACTAGCCCAAGGTCACCCAGCTGGCGTGTGTGGGAGTGCACAGGCTAATCTGAATTCCCCAGATAAGCCTCCACAGCTCAGGCAGCAGAGCGGGGAATCAAACCCGGTTCCTCCAGATTACAGTACACCTGCTCTTAACCACTACACCACTGCTTCTCCATAAGGTTTCTGTTGTGGGGAGAAGAAGGGAAAGGAGCTTGTAGGCCCCTCTGAGTCTCCTTACAGATGAGAAAGAGCGGGTGTGACTCCATAATCCTCTTTCTCTTCTTCATGGGAGTATTCTCTAATCATGCACAGGTGTCAAACTCGTGGCCCTCCAGATGTTATGGACTACAGATCCCACCATCCCCTGCCAGCATCATGCTGGCAGGGGATGATGGGAGCTGTAGTCCATAACATCTGGAGGGCTGCGAGTTTGACGCCAGTTGAGGATAGTTTTCAGCTGAGAGCCATGGATATTTGAGAAGCAGTTTATATGCATGTGGATACACAACCCTTCCCTGCCCACTCCCTTTTCCACTGCAACACCTACCATTGATTTCCAAATGCCTCTTGGCCTGGAGGCATATTTTCATCTACTGAATTCCATCCAGAGGCATGCTTTATTCTCGTGTCATTTTTTTAAAAAACGACCCACACTCAGAGGAGCCCAGTGGGAGTTCCACAACTGAGAAATGCAGAGAGGTAGCAGGGAACCTTCTTGAAGTTTAAGAACATAAGAACATTAATTAAGAACATAATTAAGAACATGAGAACATAAGAACAAGCCAGCTGGATCAGACCAGAGTCCATCTAGTCCAGCTCTCTGCTACTCGCAGTGGCCCACCAGGTGCCATTGGGAGCTCACGTGCAGGAGGTGAAAGCAATGGCCTTCTGTGGCTGTTGCTCCCGAGCACGGATTGTTAAGGCATTTGCAATCTCAGCTCAAGGAGGTAGCCATAGATCGACTTCTCCTCCATAAATCTGTCCAAGCCCCCTTTAAAGCTATCCAGGTTAGTGGCCATCACCACCTCCTGTGGCAGTATATTCCAAACGCCAATCACACGTTGCATGAAGAAGTGTTTCCTTTTATTAGTCCTAATTCTTCCCCCCAGCATTTTCAATGGATGCCCCCTGGTTCTCGTATTGTGAGAAAGAGAGAAAAATTTCTCTCTGTCAACATTTTCTACCCCAGGCATAATTTTATAATCTTCAATCCTATCCCCCCTCAGACGTCTCCTCTCCAAACTAGAGTCCCAAACGCTGCAGCCTGTGCTTGACCTGGATGCAGAGGCGTATTTAGGGGAAATATAGCCCCTGCAAAACCTGAGTTTGCAGGCCCCTTCCCCCACCACTACCAAAAACTGTTTTTTGAAGTCATTGTATAGACCTGGAAGGAGGTGGGACTCCCCACGTGACCAAATTGCCTCAGCCTGGTGACATTTGACCCCATATATTCCCCTTTGCCTGGATGGGCAGGACTAGGCCAATGTCACCAGATCTTGGAAACTAAGCAGGGTCAGCTCTGGTGAGTGTTTGGATGGGAGACCACCAAGGAAGTCCAGGGCTGCGACACAAAATCATGAAGGGATGCCAGCTCCGATTGAGGGTACTTTCTACCACCAGTTCTACCACATTCCTGTGTCAGAAGCCATTGGATTACCCTGGGCACCAAAGTGGGGACAGTTGCTCTAGCTGCACCTTTGGTAGGTCCAGCAAGGCCATCCTTAGTTTATTTCTGTTGGAGTAAGAGCGACTCAATATGCCTGGACATTGTGAAGAGCTAAATCTCTCTAAGTGTATAAGTATTATCTCTTGGTGGGATGTTTCTCTCTTTGTCTGTACCTGGAAGCTGCCCTCTGACCCCTCCTCCTTGTCTCTCAGAAGCCATTGTCCTTTGTCTCACTTTCCACATGGACCTGCATGGAGTCAAATGCTTCTACAGGTATCTCCTATAGAAGCAAATATTTCATACTTGCACGCACGTGACGCCGGATTAACTGGCCACTTGTATAGGGAAGTGTATTCTTTAGATTAGAAGTCATGTCTTCCTTTGAACTGCAACAAGAATGTGAAGACAATCTACTTGAATAAATGTCCATTTTACATTTTTGCAATTTACTTCTTGGGAGGACTGATTTTTCTGCACTCCATAATCACACTTCCAGGATTAGGCAAACTCAGCTATTTTAACAAATATTCCCAACAGTTCCCCCTTTTGACCGACTGAAGCGCAAGAACTTTCCATGTGGATTTGCAGACAAGTGACTATGCTGGAAAGAATTTCAAACATTCCCTTTCTTTCCTCCTTTTTGAGCACCAGTGCATTCCTTTTCAAACGTCTCAGGACGATTCCACATGTTGAGGCTACCATGTTGGAATTAGTCTTTCGACAACTTGGACAGCTCGACGCCCACAACTTTTCAAAACGGCCTTTGATTCGGGTGGCTGCTGACAGCCTCGCTCCAGGTTGCTGTCATCAAGACATTCCGTTCCCTTTCCTTCTCACATGGACTGAGCAGAATCCATTCCACGGATAAAATATACAAGCTGGTTCATCAGAGGCATATCTCGGGAAAATGTAGCCCGGTGCAAAATCTCAGTTTTCTGCTCCCTGTCCCGCAATACGGGCGGCCGCCCTCCCCCACCACGACCAAACTTTTTTTTTTTGCACCAAGTCTTGAATTCAGTGTATGAACCCGGGAGGGAGGGGTGTGAAGGACAATTTTCGCACCCCGTGTGACTAAATGGCCGCAGCCTAGGGACATTTGGCCCCCTAAGTCCCCCTGGGCAGTACGCCTCTGTGGTTTATTTCACGTTATTCTCCAGCTGAACAGATGTCAATTCAGTGTGAGGCTTGCCTTACAATACCTGGGGGTTAAAAACAAACAGCTTTGTGGAAGATTTGAGAATACATGAACACATAAAGCTGTGTTATACTGAGTTAGACTCTTTTCCACTCTTTTCTACCAGTGGCTACCACATTCAGTGAACTTCCACGTTCAGGAGGCAACATCAGGGCAACACATAGGCCTCTATGCCCTTTGTCAGACCACCAGAAGAACTGGTTGGCCACTGTGTGAGACAGAGTGCTGGACTAGATTCATGCATGTTTTGTGTACTTTTGTATGGTGGAAGGTTTTGTGTTTATACTGTTCCAGATTATTAAGGCACCTTAATTACTTTTTCATCTCACTAAGTAAATGGTTTAGTTCAGCACAGGTGTGTTGCTGTATGAGTGTCGATTTGTAATAGCAGTAGGACTGGCGGTGGTTTCATATTTATACTTGACTAGAGGAACCACTGGTCTAATCCAGCCCAGACCTTCTTGTGTACTTACATTACTGGGATAGCTAAAGATAATATCTGTACTTTCACTGCTTGTGGGAGAAGAGAGGGAAATTCACCAGGCGAGTGCAGGGGTGGCCAAATTTGCTTCAGGTAACCTATAAATGGGGTCTAATTGTCTGTCTTGTCTGGTCTGGTCCTGATGGAATTAGTTCGCCAGGCCTGCCCTTTGCTGTGGTTCACTCGCTCCAATAGCAGCCGGGCCACCGTTGTGGAGCGTTCTTTGTGGAGAGGCATGTCTGGTCTGGCCCCGCTTGGATCGCTGTTCTTCTCTGGAATGCTCACCCGCATGTCTCATGTCCGCACGTCTAACGGCTGCGCGATCGCCTTGAGCGCGTGCCCAGTCGTACCTCCATGGAGAGATTTTAATCTGTTTTATAAGCAAAACGTTAACCATCCCGAATGGCGCTCGGATGCACAGCCTGGGTTTGAGTTGAACGAGAGGAATGTTGTGTTCTGTTTCGTAAGGAGAAAAATCTACGGTTGTTTCTTGATTTCTTTACGCTGATAACCATATATATATATATCCTGGGCTTCTGGAACAGCTCCTTGGGTTCTCCCTACTTTCAGTTTGAGACAATTAGTTGTTATTCTTTGGGAGGTAGCCAGAAGCAACGAGCGGGTGCTTTCCAAATGTTTGGTGTAGAGCAAAATAATTTCAATAGCCAGTGGCTGATTATTTTAATTAAGTTTCTCCTGGCACTCGGAGTCTTCCCGGTTACCAAAACAAAAGCTTCCCTAGCATTGGGAGATTCACGTATTTGGAGAGATCTGTAGTTGAAATACAGGCATACATTGAAAATGCTGGGGTGCGGGGGGGGGGGGGGAGAATTAGGACTAATAAAAGGAAACATTTCTTCATGTAATGCGTGATTGGCTGCCACAGGAGGTGGTGATGGCCACTAACCTGGATAGCTTTCAAAGGGGCTTGGACAGATTGATGGAGGAGAGGTCGATCTATGGCTACCAATCTTTTTTTAAAAGTTTTTATTAAAAGCATAAACTTCATTACAAAGATTCAATAATCTTACATATCATCATTGCTACATTGCCATTAATCTTAAAAAAAGAACTAAACATTTAATTAAAAGAAAAATATAAATAAACCGAAACTTCCGTTCATTGTGCGAGAAATCTCATTTAACCTTCTAATTCCGTAGATATAGGTCTATATAACAAAATTATATTGTATCTTTCATGTAGATTATTCTCCAGTCAGATAAACATAAAACAGTATTTCTTATACTTTCCCCCCCATTTTTGAGATTATTATAGTTATGTTATATTATGGCTCTTTCTTTGAGCCTTTTCTAAACTTTATATTATTATTATTTATAACTCTTTAGGTTACTTCTCAGAGCGTGCTATGGCTACCAATCTTGATCCTCCTTGATCTGAGATTACAAATGCCTTAGCAGACCAGATGCTTAGGAGCAGCAGCAGCAGCAGCAGGCCATTGCTTTCACGTTCTGCAGGTGAGCTCCCAAAGGCATCTGGTGGGCCACTGCGAGTAGCAGAGTGCAGGCTCTTTCTCATGTTCTTATGTAATGCCTTCCTCCTAATCCACTGATTCTCTGACGTATGTAGCAGAGAAAGTGAGTGCTCAGACCAGAGATGGGGTCGCCTCACAAATGATTGACGAAGGTAGAACTTAGTGCTCATGTGCGACCTTGCAAGTGTAGGTAATTCTCTCTGGTAAGAGGTACCTTTGCATTACAAGCAGAGTGCACAGAGGCAAAGCACAGCAGAGCTTTCCAGAGCATGCGTGTGTGTGCTGGCAACAAAGAAAACTTGAGAGGCAATTCATAGTTTCTAACCAATAAGAGGAATCTTTATTAGTGAACTCCATTCTGGATAGAAAAGTGGAGAGATGGGTTCTCTATTCTAATCTATCTGGCTAGATGGTGGGAGATGCAGTCTGCATCCCTCTGCACACATGGTGAGAGGAGAAGCAGCAGGAAGGAAGGAAGGAAGTTCCCTGAGAGTAGAAATCTACATATCAAAGGGATACTGTCAATGTGATAAAGGTGTCCAGCCAGTGGTGGGATCCAAAAATTTTAGTAACAGGTTCCCATGGTGGTGGGATTCAAACTGTGGCGTAGCGCCAATGGGGCTGGGCGGGGCACGACAGGGGCGGGGCTGGGGCATTCCTGGGCGGGGCTGTGGCAAGGACGCAGCCGCTGCGCCGGTCCTTGGGTGGGAAATGCACGCAGGCGCAGGCTGCCACGCACGCTGGTGCACCTCCTGCTAGACTGCTTCAAGTTCTGTGCGCTACTGCTGAGAGGAGGGGCGTAACTAAGGCAAAAATCACATGGCAAAATCACCAATTAGTAACCCCCTCTCAGCACACACAAATAATTAGTAACCTACTCTCGGGAACCTGTGAGAACCTGCTGGATCCCACCTCTGTGTCCAGCGCCTTGACCCTCTCTAACTATCTGACTCACTGATAAGTCCTCCTCTGTCACTGAGGCAGGAAATAGCATACAGTCCTTCATTTCCAACAGCAAGAGGGCAAGTACAGTGGAAGGAAAAGAAGAGTTTGGTTTTATCCCCTGGTTTTCTTTCCTGTAAGGGGACTCATGGTGGTTTACAAACTCCTATCCCTTCTTCTCCCCACAACAGACAGTCCCCTGTCCCCCCCCCCCTTTCCTACTGCCTGTGGCCAGTGGTGGGATCCAAAAATTTTAGTAACAGGTTCCCATGGTGGTGGGATTCAAACTGTGGCATAGCGCCAATGGGGCTGGGCAGGGCACGACGGGGGCGTGGCTGGGCATTCCGGGGGCGGGGCATTCCTGGGAGGGGCTGTGGCAAGGACGCAGCTGCTGCAACGGTCCTTGGAAACGAATGCACGCAGGCGCAGGCTGCCATGCACGCCGGTGCACCTCCTGCTAGACTGCTTCAAGTTCTGCGCTCTACTGCTGAGAGGAGGGGTGTAACTAAGGCAAAAATCACATGGCAAAATCACCAATTAATAACCCCCTCTCGGCACACACAAATAATTAGTAACCTACTCTCGGGAACCTGTGAGAACCTGCTGGATCCCACCTCTGCCTATGGCTCCTCTGAGCAGGTGATGGAGATTTCCCAAAAAATGTAGTACTTCTTCCAATAAAAGTGGCAAGTGGCATAGGATCGACCTAGGAATTGCTGGAAACTCTATGGTAAAACCCTAACACAAATATACTGCTGAGTAATGGCCCTTGTGAACATGGGCTTTTTGGATCTAGAAGAGTTGGGCATTCTCTCAAGACACGTCCCTGATCTTGATTCTCAGAGGTTGTCTGAGGAAAAGAGGGGCCACACTTATCCAAGGGCTGTAACCAGAGGTGGGATCCAGCAGGTTCTCACCAGTTCCCCAGAGTGGGTTACTAATGATTTGTGTGTGCCGAGCGTGGGTTCCTAATTGGTTCCGCTTCCAGCTCCACTCTCTCGCCTCCCCGAGAGGCATACTGCCTTTTGAACGGGAAGGTTCCATATAGCAATTGCGACTAATAATGTAACTCCCCGAACTGGGTTAATCCCTTTCAGGTACTGCAATTCATTGATTCTCAGCCTTCGTGACTTTTATCTCACCAGTCTCTATCAAAGAACTTGAGTGTTTCTACCCATTGCTGTGTTCAGATTTGTGAGTTGGGGCATTTTCTATAATGTGATGATGATTTAGAAATGACCTGGTGCAAAAAAAAAATTTGGGGGTCATGGTGGGGTGGCTGCCCATGGGGCATCCAACTCAGGCTTTTCCCAGGGCTCAGGTTTGCCTAGGTACTCCTCTGCCCCTTTTGCTGGTGAGGGAACCGGTTACTAAAATTTTTGGATCCCACCACTGACTGTCACCTCCTTCCTTTTGAATCAGCACCAGTGGTATTGGGGAGGGAAGGAAGTCGAATTTGTTGCTGTGGCAACCACTGAGGTGGGGCAGGTAACTAGATGTGCTTCCAGAGAGCCCCCCTGGGAGTTAATGGAACCCATCAACTAGAAATCTCTTGGCAGGGAGGAAAAGAGGAAACAGATTATATTATTGGCCACATTCTATTACAGAAGTAAAATGTACATATGCACAACATTTCCAGAGGGCCCCTCTTGACTTAATTTTTTTTTTAAAGAAACGTGTTCTGGTTGATCAGTTGACATCACTCAACTGGCTTCCTGAAACTGACTTCTGTTGGGATCGAACTCAGGTCGTGAGCAGAGCTTTGAGTGCAGTGCTGGAGCTTACCACTCTCCCCATAGCTCCTTACCTTTCAGACTAAAAGTGCACTATAAATGGCACTCCACTGAAAGGCCAGTTTGTATGCTATATTATTTTCACATATTTTGAAAGTTTTATTACCAGTTTTAATCCCTGTGGAAATGTTCCTGATAGTTTTTCTTGTCCGAATTTTAAAGTTGTGTTGTTTTTATTGTCCTGCTGGTTTTTTAATGCTGATTATCTGCCCTGAAACTCAGGTAATAGCGGTGCCCTCGGTTTTATGGAATCGAGTAATTCGTCCCTGGAAAGGAATCGACGAAAACCAAAATCGGCATTTTAAAACCGAGGCACCATTTCCCCATAGGAATCAATGTAAATCCAATTAATCCGGCTGGAGGCACTCCTAAAAAAGTGCCTTGAACGGATTAATTGGTTCCTCAAACCCTTCAGCCGGGAGGCAGAGGTGGAGCTCACTTATTTGGGCAATGACATCAGGGGTGTCACTGCCCGTTTTCGTGGACTTTTCGTCCGCTTCGGTTTTTTCGTGGAGCTTTTTTCTGGGCAAACTTTTTCTGGGCGCTTTTGAGGATCTAAAAAACCTAGAGGCAATCAGACACAAACCGGTGACAAATTTTGCCCAGAAAAAGTCGACAAAAACCTAAGTCAACTATAACCGAGGTACCACTGTACATACTTATATAAAAATGTGATATATAAGTTGATAAAATTAGTATGAAATATTTAAGGAACAACTACAGTTTTTATGGTAGAGAGATATAGAGATATATATGTATAAATGAAAATGAATTTAATACTTGTTTATATTTAAGTAGAATTGTATGAGTATGGGTAAATATCTATTTGCTGTTACTATAATTTATCTGCTGTTATTACATAGTATGAAGATGATAGGTAGACAATAATTAGAATTAATTTAGAGTTAAAATATTAGGATAATATAAGTTGGTGGATAAATTAAGTTAATGAATCGAAAGGGAAGGAAATATATGTAATAAAGAACTCTTTTGTCTTATGTAAATGAATAGGTAAATGAAGGAGTGTATGGAAGTACATGTGTGAATAAAAATGTGAAAATACGGAAATATAAAAATGTATATATGTATAGATAGAGTTGTATATATATGTATAGATAGAGATGTATATATACACACCGGAGCATATACATGTGGGTTTGGATATCTTGATAGATCTCCAGGTTTCGTTTAAATCCACAAGAGGAAGTGGAAAATAATAATAAATAGGTGTATATAGGGTTCTGAATTGAAGATAATTTGGAGCAAATAATAAAGAATATGCAAATATATAGTATGGTTAGAGAAGATGATAAGGAAATTGACAAGAATTATTAAAGGATAAAAAGATAATTCTGTCTTCACCATGATATGAAGTAAAAATAATGAATCTGAAGATTTTGGTTAACAATATTAATGGGTTAAACATACCACAAAAACGTAGGACATTTTTTCAATTCTTGTATAAACAAAGGTGTGATATAATATGTATTCAAGAAACGCATATAAAAAGAAAAGATGAAGAACTAATTAAAAGGAAATCCCTTGGGGAACTTTTTTTTTTCCATAAGTTGCAATATAAGGGGAAAAAAAAGGGGAATTGTGTTATATATTAAACAACATTTAAAGCCGACACTGATCTTTGGGGACCCCCATGCAAGATATACATCGGAGTAGAAATAAATGTGCTAGGGGAAAAAATACTGCTGCTAGGGGTAATATGCACCTAATGAAAAAAAACAGGAATATTATAAAAACCTAACAAAAATATTAGCAGATTACCATTACGAAAATGTGGTCTGTATGGGGGACTTCAATGGGATCGTAGATCCATGTAAAGATAGAACAGTGGTTAAAAAACTAAGAAAAAGGGGTAAATAGAACTAATTCAGCAAAACTACCCCAAGTTTTCTTTGACATGATGGAAAGCTACCACTTAAAGGATGTCTGGAGGGAAAAATGGGGAGAGGCTAAAGATTACACCTTCTACTCACATAGGCATAACTCCTCTACCCGAATAGACATGATATGGACATCACCATATTTATTGACCAAAACTAAAGACATTTCCCTACTACCGAAAAACTTGTCCGATCACAATCCGATTACATGGCAACTGGAATTTGATACAAAGCCAAGGACATGGAAATTAAATGATTATATTCTAGAAAACAAAGAAGTAGAAAAAGAATGCAGAAAAAATATAATAGAATATTTTCAATTTAACGAAGGAACGGTAGAGGATATAAAAGTCATATGGGATGCCCACAAAGCTTTCATCAGAGGAATACTAATACAAGAAAGAAGTAAACTTAGGAAAAAGAAAGAAGAAAGACAAAAAGAGATAATGAAAGAACTTACCTCTCTGGAACAGCAACAACAACAACAACCCAGAAGTAAAAAAATAACAAATAAAATTAAAATCTTGAAAGATTTACTACACGATCAATGGCAATTAGAAGCCTTAAATAAAGACAGCAGGCAAATCTACATGGGTATGGAACTCCAGAAATTAGGCACCACAATGGAACTGGCCCTGCCTCTTGCAGTCCAAAAGGTTGGAGCGCATACAGGAGGGTTTCTAAACATTTTAACTGCTGGCCAGGTATATATGACAGAAGATGTTCTTTGAAGTATCCTGGTCTCAGATGACTGAAGGCTTTAAAGATAATAGAAGAAGAGTTTGGATTTATATCCCCCCTTTCTCTCCTGTAGGAGACTCAAAGGGGCTTACAATCTCCTTGCCCTTCCCCCCTCGCAACAAACACCCTGTGAAGTGGGTGGGGCTGAGACTCAGTCTCAAGAGCGATTGTGACTTCACCTGAAGGTCACCCAGCTGGCGTGTGTGGGAGTGCACAAGCTAATCTGAATTCCCCAGATAAGCCTCCACAACTCAAGCGGCAGAGTGGGGAATCAAACCCGGTTCCTCCAGATCAGAGTGCACCTGCTCTTAGCCACTACGCCACTGCTACTCCAGAGATCCAGTTCCAGAGATCTTGAACACCCCAAAAAAGCGAAACAAATCCTCACTGTTGAAAACACTGTTTGGTGGGTCTTATATTTTGCAGAAACGCTGTTTTTGTAAAATGGCGATTTTCATACAGGGTTCACACTCTAGGAAGCACTTCTGAGCTACAGGAGTAAGCACAATTACACAGCCTGCTGGGAGAAACATGGTGGGTTTCCCCCTTTTCCTCTTATAAAAAAAAAGCATTTAAATTACGGTAGCTTGAATAAGGCAGACTTCAATAAGAGCAGGATACGCTGTGGGGTATCTTCACCACCACACGCTTCAGGGTTACGTTCCAGTTCCTTTCTACCGGCTGATCTTGGCAGGAGATCATAGCCACGTCCATTGTTAGCTTGGCCTAACATGCTTCATAGCTGGAACCAGACTTCCCCTCGCATTTTCAGCTGAATTGTTACCGCATCCCCCAAAGTCTGGGCAGCTATTTTTACTTAGCTGTGTTTCCCTTCTTATTCAGTGGAACAAAATTAGAAGTCATGGTTCCTCAGGTACCATTGGTCTACTAGGTAAAAATGAAATAAATGTTTGATGTTCAGCAATAATGCCCTTCCAATGAAAAAGCTGTTGATTTTCTCTCTGTCCGTCAACCAAGTTAATTGTACATGTCCAACCCCTCCATCCATCAACCAAATTAAACATATTTGTATATGTCCAAAACCTCCGTGTGAACTTTCTTCCATGGCGGATAACTTCTTTGCAAGAAACTCATTGTTACAAGTGGAAGAAGAAGAATTTAGATTTATGCCCCTCCTTTCTCCTGCAAGGAGACTCAAGGTGGTTTACAAGCTCCTTTCCCTTCCTCTCCCCACAACAGACACCTTGTGGGGTAGGTGGGGCTGAGAATGTTCTGAGAGAACTGTGACTAGCCCAAGGTCACCCAGCAGGAATGTCGGAGTGCGGAAACACATCTAGTTCACCAGATAAGCCTCTGCCACTCAGGTGGAGGTGTGGGAATCAAACCCGGTTCTTCAGATTAGAATCTACCTGCTCTTAACCACTACATCACGTTGGCTGTCATTAATATTGCTCAGGGACGGCACCCCCAGATTCCCGTTGGGACCCAGAAGGCACAGGAGAAGCCCCAGGAGGAAGAGTTACCCAGGTCAGCAGTGTGGGGAGGGGCTAAATTGATCTCAACCCTCCCCTCCTTCTTGGCTTGCTACAGCTATGGGGAGTATTGCCTGTCTCACCCAGCAGCCTGGATTCCCATAGAGCAGTGGGAAGAAAAATGGGGGAGGGATACAATGGCCCATTCCGCACAACCCAACTAAAGTGTTTTGAGGCAGGAAATAAAACATTTCCTTCTTGGAGTTCTGCAACGTTTTTAGCCCGGAACATTTTATTTTCAGCCTCAAAACATTTTATTTGCATGCTGTTTCTTAGTCATTCTTTTTCTGAATTTTTTTTCAGAAACCTTTTCACTTGCTGTGTGACCTTTTAAAGAAATTTCCCATGCCTCGTTGGCGACATTTTCTGAGCTCATGCTGGCCCTCTCACTGTATTGCTGTGCTTTAAAAAAAATTGCAGGGGGGGGGGGGGGCGGGATCGTGTCTTCAAAGCTGCAAAGACATGATCCCTAAAGAATTGTAGCTTGAGGCTTTGAAGTCTCATAGCATTTGGATCCATGGAGGTTAAAAAACAACAGAAAACGGTGGCCAGGAATCGTTTCAAGAGGGTGAGTGCGAACAAATGGGGGATTCAAAACGTTTTCAACGACTTATGTGGAACCGGCCAGTGTCATGGCAATGTGTTGAATTGTGGTCTCCACCTCCCAAATCCATGTGGATTTCAGAGGTGTGTTCAGTTTAACGTTGGACCTAGCAGATACTTAAGCAAAGTGATGGTCTCTGCTGGAGATGTCATGAAAAGGCTGGGTCCTTCTTCCACATGTGGTGGACTTGTAAAAAAAATGGGAAGTATTGGATAGAAGTACATATGAAAAATGCAAAAAATAATTAAACCAAAATGTCCACTTACTGCGAAAACAATGTTACTGGGCATCTTGCCGGAAAATCTTCCCAAGAAGCTTAATGAACTATGCTGGCACTTATTAACCACAGCAAGAGTAATAATTGTAGCTCATTGGAAGACTGATAAAGATCTTAATAGAGAACTTTGGGAAAAGTAGAGAATAAACTATAATGGCTATGCTAACAAACCCCGTCAGCAGGCAGTCAAAACATGAATTTGATGAGAAATGGGAATTTTCTTATTTGAGGCTGAATCGACTATGTAGAAATAATAACAGGAAGTATATTAATTTGTTATCCAGATGCAAGAAATTGTCAAATAATGATGCTGTAGAGTCAGGTGGTGAATTTAAGACTAATGTTCTCTCTGATATTAGTTTTGTAGTCTCAAGATCCAATGTGTTACAGCTAATATTCATACGGTTTTTGGGGAGCTGTATTATCTTTTTTGTTTTCTGAGCCAGCAATGGACAGCACATTTTTTTAAAAAAAGTAGATCAGCGTTCTAGGTGGGTGTTATCTTACTGACTCTTGTTGGCAGACTCCTGAGCAGCCAATGAGATTTCAAGGAATAAATTAAGATGCTTCCTTGACCTGGCAGAATAGAGCATTTGTAAGGATACCTACAACATTCAGACCCTGAATATAAAGCCTATTCATCTAAGCCAGGGGTTTGCAACCTACAGCTCTCCAGATGTTCATGGACTACAAATCCCATCAGCCCCTGCCAGCATGGCTGATGGGATTTGTAGTCCATGAACATCTGGAGAGCCGCAGGTTGCAGACCTCTGAAAGCCAAATAGGTGAAAATAAAAGTATGATAAGAGGAGAATCTGGAAGAACTTCCAGGGAAGGGCATCTCATTTCCCTCTGTTATTTCCTCTTCTTTTCCCTAAGAACCCCATAGCTTTACCTCTTTTTCCTGCTTTCCTTTCGACCCACAAACCAACCTACCTTCATCTGCAGCTTTTCCTCCTTTCTTCCCCCAGGAAAAGTCTGGCCCAGTCCCAGGAGGGCAGGGAAGTTCCCACTCTCCTGACTTTCTGCAAACTGTGTAAAACTGAATGGTTCAAGGGTGCTTTTCTGCACAGCTGATAGGGTCCAACTGCAGAAAATGGTTATTTATTTACATTCATTCCACAGGTCTTTTAACATGGTCTCAGAGGGAGTGGGTTACAATAAAAACAAAAACAAAATCTCACCATACAAACCCATTCTAAAAATCTGAAAACAGTCTAAAGCGTTAAGCACCCACACCATCCACCAGTGGGGGGAGTCGGCCAAACACCCAGATGAAAAAGATGGACTTCGCCAGGTGCTTGAACTCCAAGACAGTAGATGCCTGGTGAACCTCTGGAGGGAGGGAATTCCACAGTGTGGAGGACACTGTAGAGAAGGCCCTTCAGGCCTCCCCTGCCCCCCTCAATTCTGAAGGGGGTGGGCCAGCCAGGTGGGCCTCTCCCTCCAATCTCAGCACCCAGTAAGGCATATATGTGCAGGCTTTATAGGTTTGTACCAGCACTTTAACCTGAGCCTGGTAACCCACTGAAAGCCAGTGCAGACTCCTCAGAATAGGGGTGATGTGATCCTGGTGCAAAGCACCGGTCAGCAGATGAGCTGGTGCAAAATGCTTGAGCTTCTGGACCATTCTCAAAAGCAGCCTCATATATAACACATTACAATTAGTGAACCTGATGATTGCCAGATAACTGTGGCCAGGTCATCTGGGTCCAGGAAAAAGTGGAGCTGGCACACCAGCTGGAGATATTGATGGGCCCTCCTGGTCATTGCTGCCACCTGGGTATTCAGAAGCAGTGCCCCATCCAGGATGACCCAAGATCCTGCACCAGGTCTTTCTGGAGTACCTTTCCAACACCGAGTGTCCCTCAATTCCCTTGACTCAGGAGCTTGACACACAGCACCTCCATCTTATCAGGATTCAATTTCAATTCATTGACTCTTATCCAGTCCATGACAGTCACCAGACAGGAGTTCATAAAGTTACCTGGATAGGGTCTCCTTCAAAGGTCGAAACACCCTTGGAAATGACCTTTCCTGTCCCTTGCTTTTTACTTACAGAAACCAAAGCTTGAAGGCTGGCAATACTTTTTTGATTGCCTAGCAACAGCTACTGAAAGTATCTGTTTCTTAAAGCTGCAGGGTTGCCTCTATCATTTTGGGAGATTTTATCCCCCTACTGTATATTTTTTTTCTAAGATTTCAGATTTTTCTGCAAACCTGGGACTTTTCTCAGGTCTGAAGAAATATGTCTTGCCTGTCCATGGCCCCAGACCCTGGGTTTATGCATGGATGAGGCCATGTTCAGAATTAGATATTGGCAGAGTTGACCTAGGTTCGTCCCAGCAACTCCCCACTGCCGCTGAGTTCGACCTGGGTTCGTTTCAGTTCTGCCCCCCTCAGAACTGGAATTTCTGATTCCAGTTCTGAGGTACAGCTTTTTCCCCGAACCTACGTCAAACTCAGTTGGAAGCTAGACAGTGGGGACTCTCCCGTTCAGCCAATCAAGAGCTGTGTTTTGGGCATACACAGAATGGGAGAGTTGCGGTGGGGAAAAGCGCACCTTTTTATTTTAACTGCTATTTTCGAAGCTACAATGATGCGACCACTCTCCCAATTCTATGTAGCTGTGATGTATAAAAACAAAACAAAAAAGGACGCATGCTCACGTTTCCCCCCATGAAACAAGAGCTGATTGGGAATGAGGAACGAAAGAGGTACCGAAGATGATCCCGTCCTCTGAGCTCGGTTCAAGTTGGACGAACTGAGTTGAACTCAGTTGCTGTGGGGAGTGACAAGAGTCGACCTAGGGTCAGTACCAGTTAAAGGAACCGTGTCGAACCTAGGTCGACTCTGAAGTGGGGAATTGCCCATATTCAAGAAAGTACTCCCACAACTGAAATCTTTGGCTATAATATACTTAAGAATCAGCAAAATGTTTTATGCAGTTTGCTGGGCAACTACTGATGAACCATTTGGTGAAGAGATGGAGTAGGCAAACAGTGTTTATAGAATTAGGTTAGTAGGCCACAGCAGTAGGGTGGGCCTACAGAGAGCAGAAGAATTTCATTCTGGCTTTCCCCAACCTGTAAATATTTTACTTTCTCCCTTCCTACTGCAACTGATCCTTCTCAGGCAATAAGCTTGTTTTGCAAATAAGGCAGAAGAACCTAAACCAGACAGAATAGCATTCCATCCTACCACAACTATCTTATGTTGCAGCTAAAGGGCAGAGGCTGGAAGAAATTGGACAACTAGAAGGGCAGGGGTCACAGCTGAGAATTATGGGAAAAAAACTAATGGGGGGGGGGGAAATAAGAGAAAGGGATGGCATAGAAACCAGAAGAACAAAGTTGTCCCCCTGCTGAAATACCATAAACACTCTTGTATAAAAAGCTGGTATGCCACCTCAAGATTAAGTTTGCTACCAGTCTCTCACTCAAGTACTGTGTGATCTCCGGAGAGTTAATTAATCTGGTTGGCAAAAGAACACAAACAAACAGAGAAAATGGCAAAAGGCCAAATGAAGTACAGGTTCTTCAAGTTGGTACTAGAGTACCATGGGGGTGGGGAATCTACACCACTGTGAAAATATGACCTTCGGACTGAGAGATGTCAAGGGATTACTCTAAGATCCAAATAACATCACCGACAAAAGGCTGGAAACTGTCTTTTATAAAAGTATGTGTGATAATCTTTAAAATACAGGCTTGGTATGGGAGGGGGCCGCAAATGAACTCTTTCCTCAAGAAGCCGTTTTTACAATCAATGTACCCCAACCCCACAGTTCTAAGGACTCAAATTGAGAGGATTTGTTCACCAAATAAATGAATGAATGGATGAATGAATGAATGAATGAATGAAGGAAGGGAGGGAGGGAGGGAGGGAGGAAGGAAGGAAGGGCCCTTCCCATACCAGTGCTCCAGTGATTGAATTTGAAACCTTGGCAAGCCTATATTTCATTCATGCCACAGAAAACCAATCCAGAAATATACCCTAGATCTCCTGGGTCTAACTGTAGTGTAAGCGTCTAACAAAACACTGTCCTTATGAAGTGATTTCATACATTAACAAAAGAGCTAGAGAACCAGATAACTGGAAGGGACTGGGAAACTGAGCTTCTTGAGATGAGGGAAACCAGTATTATTATGCCCCGAAAGACAGCAATATAAAAAGGGCAGTCAAACCGTTCAAGACATTGCACTGGAAAAGGTAAGATGTCAGTTCTGAGTAGGAATGGGAAAACAGGTTTAAGTACAATCTCATTAATTTCTTTTTTTAAATACAGTTTTGAATAAGCCCAAACTTTTAAAAAAAGAAGTCAACTGCCGACATTGTTATAAAATGCTTTTAATAAATAGTTTTCTTCCGAAAGCTATCGAAGAACATGTCAAACAAAATGTACTGCACAGAAGTTCCTGCAAAGCAATTCCTGCATTCATGTATAAAATAACTAATTTTTTTTAAAAAAATCAGGGTTACATTGCTGAGTGGCCAAAATGTTGAGAGATAGAGAGAGCAGGAGAGAGACAGACATTGATTTTCTTTTCAATGATAGGACAGCTAAGTAACGTAGGATTATGTTTTCCCAGAATTAAAGATAATAGCTCATCCGTTTTAACAGCAATAAAGCCTTTAAAAAAACCCACAAATAATGCACAAGCCTTCCGTTATGTATTACCATTTCTCGTGAGGTATTCCATCTTCTAAATGGAACTGGATGTTGCGGCAGGCGCGGGGCTGCTGCCAAGAAAAGCAGCCCCAAGACGCCTTCTTCCTCTTTCTCAACCATGTCATCTAGGGCGCTTTCGCACATGCTGTATAATGGACTTTCAATCCACTTTCAATGCACCTTAATGATCATTTGCAAGTGGATTTTGCCATTTCACAAAGCAAAACCCAGATGCAAAGCGCACTGAAAGTGTATTATTCGGCATGTGTGAAAACGACCGTAGTGATACGAAGGGCAAGGCATGACTTCACACCAATAGTTTCCCCACCCCCAAATAGCAGCCAATGAAGTGGAGTAGAGACAAGGAGACTCTCAGTGCAGTGTCATTATCCATTGTGACCTGAATAACTTGTAAGTTATGAGAAAGGATAGAGAAATGGCGCAGGGATGCTTTTTTAGTGGTAGTCATGCGCCTGCCGTAACGTCCAGTTCCAGCAAGAGTTTTCCAATCTTAAAAAAAAAGGAAGAGTGAATAAGCACATCAGAAGCATGAAAAATATTGTTCCCTTCATTAGGCCTGTATTTTTTAAAAATGCAAAAAAGCAATACCATGTGTAATAAACAATCACAAAAGGAAAAAAAATATTGCCTTGTTATCTTTATACTATACAGTATACTTACGCTCTGCATTCTTGAGATGAGAAGAAACAGTCTGGACCTATTTACATGTGAAATGATGGCGATACAAAAGAGTGACCAACGGATTCCCAACATTGATTTCATGAACGTCACTTTCTAATATGGACATAATACCAAAATAAGGTTTTTTTTTAAACTTTATTAGAAACTGCCATAAAACTTCCCTTTCTGCGACATAAATTAAAAAGGAATGACTTCTTTTTTTTAAAAAAAAGACCAAAAATATTTTAAGTTAACTCAAATATACAGAAGTGATTCATTTAAATATATACATATTTACAAAAAAAAAAAACCCCAAAGCACTCTTACAATCTGAAAATAAACTGCGTCTGCCCGAGGACCCCAAGCATTATCTTGTGGTAAACTTAGATAGGCATGGCAGTCTTTGACAGTTGCTATAGAAAAAACTTTTATAATTTCAAGGCACTTGACGCGTGCTTCAATACTGCAATCCTAAAGGAAATAAAACGAGTGGACACGTTAAACTTTTTAAAAGGCCACTTCTTTCTTTCCAAACACAGTCTGAAAGATCTCTATAGACAGGCTATTCGTAAAAAAAAAAAAATAAGGCAAATTTTTTTTGGGGGAAAGAACCTATAAATTAAGTGCAGGGTCTGGCTTGTAGGAATTGAAAGATCAGATGTGACTTCGTTTTATCAACTTCCTCTACCAGGAGGTTTTAAAGCCACTGCTGTAGCAGATTTCTTTTTAAGGAGAATGGACTCTGTAAACAGCGAAGAGGATTGTACGACAAACGTTACGAAATTATCGAAAATATAAATTTCCCCCTTCTGCCATATAGCAAGCGTATTCTAAGTAGAATTTACAAAAATAGCAACTATCAAAGATCACTCTATTGTCTGACAGTCATTGAATAATTTATACAAGGCTAAAAGAAACAAAATAATTTTTTATTTTATTATTTTCATTCTTATTTTTTTTACTGAAAATAAACTATGAACATTTGACTCCCAGACATTTAAAGTTCTTGACGCAACGTGGAGATTTTTCTCTGACCCCATTCAACGTAGACTGGCGCGGCTTATGGTCCAGACACAGATCTAGTCTCTTCCGCCTTCAAGGTTTGCCGTGTTCACATTTTTTACAGATCTGTTGTCCATTTTGGTTGTCTGAAGAGATTTCTTAATAGGGCTGTTCTCGGATGAGTCAATTGCCTTTGCTGGCAAAGGCTTACTGAGTTTGTGAGAGAGGAATTTGTCCATTTCCATGACCTCTCTCTCCTCCTCCTCCTCTTCCTCCTCATACTCTGTGTATTCCTCTACCCCATCATAAGTTCTTTTTTGAGCTATAAAATTTTTACGTTCATAGTGATTGTCTTTGGGACCATACGGTCTGTCTATAGGATTCCATATGGGATTGAGAGGCGCCCACTGGTTATTGGCAGCCTCTACTCGCGACGGGTGGTTTCTCTCTCGCTCTTTTCTCCTCTTCCGTGTCCACCACACACAGATTATTATACAGATGAGCCACACAATACTAAAAACTGCACAGAGGATTGGAACCAGATAATCTAGGAAAGAACACAAAACCGAAACACACAGCGTGGTGAGCAACTGCCAGTTACAAAAATAAGAGGGGTGCGTGCAAGGAATGGCAATGGAAAAGCATGAAGAGCTGAATGACATGGGTTATCAGAATGAATGGATTATCAGAAAAATTCATCTTCAACCATATGACACAGATGATGGGGAATTTGTTTTTGAATGGAAATACACCTCTAATTTAATAGAAGGGCAATAGTGTCCCACAAAGTGTTTTTTTGGGTGGTGGTTATTAAGGGCTGCATCTCTCCAGATCACTTAAACATGGTTCTTTGGATCACCATTGCCTTCATAAACTTATGGGGTAGAACAGACTCCAATGAGGTATTTTAGCACCCCACAGGGTAAAAAAACACAAAACCCAATGACAAAAGTGTCATAGATTATTTGAGGTTTATTTTCTACCTAGGAAGTTATTTTTTTTTTTAAAAAATAGAAAGTAAACTGTATGCAGCTGTACTTTGGGCCATTTACCACGAAATGACAATATCCTCAAAGGAAAAAGTTCTAAACCTACTTTTCTGGGAATTATCAAATAAACACAAATGGGGTAATTCAACCTGACAGCATTGTCCAGGTTTAAAATGCTTTGCAAAGTTTGGCCTTCCTGTTGCGTGGTGTTATGCCAAGGGGCATGCTTCTTTCCCAATTGCAACAGCACAGCCACTGAGCTACGAGTCTTGTTCCTGAACAGATTTGCTTCAAACCAGCAAATGGATCTCATTTCCCCATTAAGTACTTGAATTGGTTTGTCAAAAGAGTGTGTGTGTGTGTATGGGAATCTAACCTGTATGGGCACAAAGTGTCCCTGAGGAGCTAAGATTTCTATTCATCAGTGTGACAACAGATACTAAGATCTCGGTTCACTCTTCAAGAGACTGTGTTCCTGATCAACATCACACTTAGCTGTATTTACAGAGCCAGACGTGACAGTGTGAACAAGAATATTGGGGTAGTGAGATAGAAACAAACAGCTGGAAGGTACTTCAAGGATTATCTGCTGCACAACTCAGGAAACTCACAACTACCTCCTCACTCCACCAGTGACTCCTGTTCTGTGCCCAGAGATGTACCAAGGCCACTCAGGAATGGGGAATTAAACTTTATACTAGGGCCGTGGTGGCGAACCTTTGGCACTCCAGATGTTATGGACTACAATTCCCATCAGCCCCAATTGGGCATGCTGGCAGGGCTGATGGGAATTGTAGTCCATAACATCTGGAGTGCCAAAGGTTCGCCACCACTGTACTAGGGTGTTGTGGGTTTTTCAGGTTGTTTGGCCTTGTTCCAGTAGCATTTTCTCCTGACGTTTGGCCTTCATCTGTGGCTGGCATCTTCAGAGGATCTGATGGTAGTAAAGCAAGTGGAGTATACGTACCTGTGGAATGTCCAGGGTGGGAGAAAGAACCATTTGAATTGGTTAAAAGTGTTAAGGGTGCAATTTGCAAGTGTAATTTGCATGTGTTAAGTGGAATCCACCCAAGTTTAGCATACATGGATTCCACTCAACACATGCACATCACACTTGCTAATTGCACCCTTTACAGGCAAATGGTTCTTTCTCCCACCCTGGACATTCCACAGGTACGTATACTCCACTTGCTTTACTACCTCTGAAGATGCCAGCCACAGATGAAGGCAAAAAGTCAGGAGAGAATGCTACTGGAACACGGCGATACAACCCACAAAACCCTAATGATTCTGGCCGTGAAAGCCTTCAACAAAACTTTATACTGTCAGGAACGGGGACTGAAACATTATAGAGTACTACTGTTTGTTATAATTTGATGAATTATCATTTCTTGTTTTATATTGTTATGAACTACTCTGAGCCCACTGCAATGGGGAGAGCGGGATAAACAATCAAACAAATAAATAATTTAATACACACATGCGTAAATGTTAGGCAGGAACAAGGCATGCTCTTACACCTACCTGATGAAGAACTCCCAACTACTATGGTTTCAATTTTGACTTCCATTACTGCCAACATCACTGTGCTGTTTTGCCGCTTAGTAATTGCGTTTACTATAGTATTGGCAGCGTTCTGAATTAGGCTGTTATCAGTGTCATCTTGATGTGAGATGAAAGACTAGAATCAGATAGGAAAACAGAAGCTTATGACCATTTTTCGTATTAGCCACTTGGTGATCAGGCCTGCAACTGAGAATTCAAGAAACCTGGTGTGCTGTCAAAGTGGGTGGGCTTCTGCGCAGCCAGACTGAACATATGCTAGCAACTATGGCAGCTTGATACTAATGACATAACCCATTAAGAATAAATTGTACTCTTGATGCATCATTACATTGCAATCATTACACAAGTCTATACTCTGTTCCATACAAAGATGTTAGTTCGGTCAGTTGAGGTGAAGTGGTTGAAAAACTTGTATACTTCCACATTAGAAAATAGTCCCAAATGAATATAGTTTGTTTTTATGCACTGCCTTTGTCAAAACCATTATTTTGTTCATTGTTGAACATGATACTTCGATACAAGAGCATTTACGCAAAAATGCATTTTTACTTTCAAACGGGGGGGGGGGGGGAAGCAGGGCTAGGTAGGCACTAGGACTCAGGCAAAGCAATGAAGAAGGTCCGGCATGCTTTGTCCTGAGGCAGAGGAATACAAAATCTACTAACATCTTTGTGTGAAACAGTTAGCTGAGTACTGTCTTGTCCAAAGTATGTCCTGAAAAAACATAGGGCTGATTGAGAAGTAACAACAACCTCAGATAAGAGCCCTTCCCCCACAAAGAGAGAGGAAGAGCAGGGCCCTGCTCTCCCCATGGGGGATGGGCTCTAGTGGCTCTAATGCATATCATATGGGGCAAAGGCTGCCCCTCAACTGGGGCCAGGCTGGGTTTTGTGGAAGTGCCTCTTAAGCCATCACTTTGCTGGGACCATGCCCAGTGACCTGATTGGCCAATTCACCTCTGCCAACAATATACCTTTTAAAATAAGAACATTTTTTTCCTGCCAGTTACGCTGTCTTCTTGTCTTCCAGCAGCCTTCAGATATTAGCAAGCCTAATACAAATTCCCTTTCTAGTATTCAGGCTGAATTCAGAAGTATCCTCAAGGCATTTTGCTTCAGTAAGTTGTGTTGTTACTAAGGACACTTGCAAGGGCCCGATGCGGCTATCTTGCTGCCAATGTCAGTTGAGTTGAGTTCACGTGAGGGTGTTCAGGTCTGGCAGGCAACAGCACAACTCCAGGAAGATACACCAGTCACCACTAGTCCTTAAGGAGCTGGTTACCGTGTCCAATTCAAGGTGTTGACCATTGATGTACAAAGCCCTAAATGGCTTGGGCCCTGCCTACCTGTCACAGGAGGAGGTGCTCAAGGTGGGATTCGCCACCCTTTATGGGTTTGGTGCTTAGCAAAGACCTTCCTCTTCACCTGGGTATTTAGGTAGCATCCCTGAAAGCCCCCTCTACAGCTGCCGATCTGGGGGGAAGGGGGAGGTATTTTAATGTGATTTTTTCTGCTGTTTTAATGGTTATATTTTATTCAGGATATTTTGTTTTAAATTGGGTTTTCATTGTTTTTTACCCTTGTAAGTCTCTTAGAGATGCTAATATGAGGCGGGGTATAAATTTAATAAACAAATATACAAATGGATTTGGGAGACACGGGTTCAAATCTGCCCTTTGCCACACTCGAGTATGTCTGGTTGTCCCAACATTCTGAAGTGATCTTCCCCATGTGTTGCAAGAAACCTTTGCACCATTTCAACAGATCTGTGTGGGTGTGTGCAAAGTGCTGTCCAACTGTAGCCAATTTATGGCAACCCCATAGGGTTTTGAGGCAAGAGGCACGGGACATCCAAGTCAGGGCATCACATGGTTCAGTCTCACCATACCCACAACCATTGGAAGGGCATGGTATTTGTAATCTCAAAACGGGTTTGGTAATACATGGACACAGCGACCCAGGGAAGGCGCTTACTACTTTGGGGCTTTGCTTTTTAAAAGCAAGACAACTGCCTCACATTCTAGGTTCAGGACCAAAAAGGAAGACATTCTCTCCTATTTACGGGGGCTCTGGTAGCTTGTAGCTACTGCCTGATCATTCCATTCCAATCCTTCCCTTTGGCTTCTACCTAACACTAATTCTCCTCTCCCAGCCCCATCCTTTAAATCTGTACTTTCTGAAAGTTTCCAACATCATCTACTCCTTTCGTTCGCCGGAGGAAGAAGTCAATTACTTTCCCCCCTTTGGCTCATCCCTCATATACCTAATACTTCTCTGATTATCATTATGTCCATTTCTGGGTCACAGTGGCAAGTTTCAGAATTAAGTAAAGCTGCTGCACTCCCTGCAATATTTTCAGCCACCTTCCTGATAGTCTCATGCTTGAATGGAGTGCTCCAATTAGAAGCAAAACAACTAAAGAGATCAAGCATACAGATCTCAATGGGAACCCCCCCCCCCCACCTAAAACAGAAGGACACTCAGTACTTACAATAGCAACTTCTACTGCGTTCTCTATGGAGTAGGATGGATCACACAACACCACCAGCATTCGGTCACTGGAAACAGATCTAGTGACTGGCAAGTATCGGATTTCAGAGCAAATGTTTTCAACGGTTGTGCCCTGTGAGAAAGAGAGAACACAGACCCCCCCTCCTTGTGAAACAGAGACTAAAAGTACAGCTTCACTTCAGAACAAAACCCACCCAAGGGACACGCTGGAGTTCACCAGGCAAGAGGTCAGTCTCCTTTCTAGCAGTTCAATAACAAATAAGAAGGCTTATCAAAAGAAATGCATACCATACAATCTCTTCAGCTGAAGCTTCTAAAGGACAGCTGTCAAAAAAACAGCTGTTAAAAGTACATTATTGTAACTTGCAGCTAGCTGGCCAAAAACCAACGGGGGTGTCCCAACCATCTGCAAACTCTGTGAATTGGGAAAGACCTACTTCTAATTCCTGCAGCAGTTCACTAAGCCACCTGAAAATGTGCTTCTGGGGTCACCAGGTCCAAAACAACAACATTGGGGCAAAGTTTTCATTCAGCATCTACAACTAGATTCCAGACCGGCAGCTATAGTGACAGAAATCCAGAGGAGATGCCGCTGCACAAAACCCCCTGTCCCTAATGCCCACCCATTTTTGATCTTCCAAGGTGAAATTTTGGGAGGTGGGGAGGTGACACCCTCATTTGAGGGTGGTGGTATGTGTGCCTGCTGCAAATCAGAAAGACTGCAAACATTAGATATTTGGCACTGTCACTCCTCATGTGGCAGGAGAACATCAAAGAGGTGCAAGTTCACCACATTCCAATCAAACAACCAAAATGTGAATGGTTGGAGTGCAGGTTATTTCGGAGTTCTTCAAGTTATTACCACTCCAGGAATTAAATCTTTGTAAGAGGTAGTACCACATTCTTCCCCTACACAATGTATTTATTCACTGGAAAATATTTCTATGCTACCTTTCCACCAAACACAGCAAACAATACAACATTTGAGACAATGAAAACATTTAGAATGCAAAGTATATATAGAACATTAGAAAACATTATAATTTTTTGCATTCATCAAACAGAGAGAAAGCCAAAAAGAAAAAAAAACTATTTGGATGACAATGATAGAGGGAAATTGACAACTCCCCTGGAGTTGCAAAGTTTCAGCACCATAACTACAAAGACCCTTTCTCAGAAGGTTACTGGTTTTGCCTCAAGTGGGGGGATGACCACACACACCTGAAGCAAGGCCTCCAAGGATGACGGGAAATCTCAGGTAGGTTCATATGGGAGAAGGCAGAATAGTGTGAGAAAAAGTGTTTCTTGACAAACAAACCATCTGCGCCCATATGAACCTGCCTGAGCACTGAGGTCCAGCTGGGGGCAAGGGGGCTCTCCTGATGGTCCCTTCACCCACCAAGGTGGGTGGGAAGACAGTACACAGAAGGGCTTTCTCCATGGCTGGCCCCAGACTATGGAACATTCTCCCCATGGAGATTTGCTAGTTGCCAAACCTTTATGGGTTTTGATGTCTGGAAAATACCTTTGTATTTACCCAGCCCTTTGACCGAAAGACCCCCCACCCCTCATGCCCCCTCTGAAGGCTGCCGGTCTCAGATGGAGGAGGGTTTGTGGGTGGATGGTACTATGTTGATTATGTTTGTTTTACATGAGAATATTTTAATTGCTGCTTTTACTTTTATAAGCCATCCTGAGATTTTGATATGGGGGGGGGGGTTAATACATTCCAGTCAATCAATCAATCAATAGGTAGATAACAAAGACAATGTATAACTGTGCCAAGTGGACCTTTGGGTTTATCAAGTAAACCGGTATCATCCCAGTAGGAAACTGGTTGATGGGTAGGGAGGACAAGACAGGCCCATCAAATGTTTATGGTTTGGAAACCAAAGCCATTCTAATGCACTTATCTGTCCTGCAGGATGCAGTCCTATAAAGTTCCCTTATACTGAACCAGACCATTTACTCATCGAGGTCAGTATCGTGTGCTGTGACTGGTGGCAGCGCTCCAGAACCTCCAGTAGAAGTCATTTGCATCATCTGCTGCCACCGCGCCCTTTTAACTGCAGACGCTGCTGAACTTCAGTCCTTCTGCATGATCATCAGAGGTTCCACTGCTGAGCCACCAGCCCTCTTCAACTGTTAAATGAAACTGTTTTCCCCAACTACAAGCAGGAGCAACAACCATGGCGGAGACCCCACACCGGTTGGATGTGCGTAAGAGCACACTGAACACTTCATCACGCTGCAGAAAAGGCCTCGCAACCAAGATACCGTCTATTAGGTTGCTTGAGGGACTGACAAGGAGTGGCTGCTTCACTAATAAGAGCAGTCTAAAAGAAAGACACACCCCCCCACCCACACACACACACAAATAATCAAGGTTCACAGGAACTCCTGTCCCTGGATCACTCTGGAGGTTCTGTGCTGCAATCTGTCACAAATGCTGGTTGCTTCCCAGAGCACACTGAAATGCATCAGAGCTTGTCAGAGCTTGAACAAGGCATACCTTTACCTCCAAACAATGAAAGTGATTCAGTTGTTTGGGTGGCAGTGTAAGGCCCCTACTAAGAACTCTTTACATCATTTAAGCAATCAGCAAAGAGCTTGGGATGGCTATTCCTTGAACCCCAAATGGTCTTCTAGCATCTACTACTGAGTTTGTGCCCATATTCATTCAGATGCTACTATGATGCTTCCCCCTCCAGTCCAGTCAAACTGTATGCCACAGTTTTCTATGGAAGGGCCGACAGGAACCAAAAAGAGAAATAAAGGGATCATAACGTTTCTCAACTGTACTTCCTGTGCAGGATGCAGCCTGCCTCTCACGGAATCCGTGCAGAGCGGGTCAACATAAGCTTTGTGACAGATGCAAGAAACCTTGGTTCCAGCCCTCATTAACTCCAACTGCTATATTTTACATGCTGTAATCATTAACCTCAGTCCCTGACTGTGGGGCCACATGGCCAAGCTATCCCTTGGTGGAAAAATTTTAGGAGACTCTGGCCAGTGCTGATCTTCTGACACAGAGATTTCGTTACTCACTACAGGCCACTTTTCACACTGTAATTCCATACATGCAGATTTTCCATAACGTAGAACACACACACATATATCAATATACATGCGCTCATAATACAAACTTCTACACATCTCAAGAAGAGAATACTGACCACCTTCTATGACTGTGACAATGATAAATACCCTAGGTATAGTCCCATGTTGACAATACATACAAGAGCAACTACAAACACAGGTTTTCATGAACTCATGCAGAGAAGCAACCACCCCTCAAAGTAGCTATCTAACCACTTACAATGGTGGTTATTGTTGTAAGCCATTCTAAACCACGAGAAAGGCAGGGTTTAAAGGTCCTTCTATTTATTTAATGAGTAAGTAAATGAACACAAGTAGACAAACAAAGCTCTCCAGGGCTATGGATCCCCAGCTCTCAAGACAGCAGAGGGAAAAGACAGAGATGCCGGATGAATGTACCACTCCTTCTTAAATAAGAGCATTCTTCCCAAAGAGATTTTCTATAATGTTTCACTGTATGAAAGAACAAATGCCTTTTCTTCCATCTTAGGAAGTCCGTATCTAAAAGAATTTCAGCATTTAAAGCCTGAAAGAACAGTGCTCTCTCCCCACTTGATGGACTAGTGTCAGAGTAGGATCTGGGACACTCAGGTTCAAATCCCCACTCTGCCATGGGAAACAGGGTGATTTTGGGCCAATCACACACATCCAACCTAACCTATGTAACTGGGTTGTTATGAGGATAAAATAGAGAACACTGTAAGTTGCTTTAGGCCCCTGTTAGGGACAACCGTGGGGTATAAACAAAATTAATAAAAATAAATAGATACAAAGGAAAGGTTCTCAATAGTTTGTTTACAAATTTCTGAAAGGTGACGGCAAGTTCTTCCATGCCACGTTGCAAAGCATACTGTTATGAAGCAGTCAAAACGTTACTGCCACTTAAATTCTCACCTGGGGTACTTTGTCTCTGTTAAAAATCAGAGTGATCCTGGCACAGTTGTTGTCCAAGTAGCCTGAACTGGGATGACACTTGATGTTGACAGGCAGGGGTTCTGATTCACTGCACTCTCCCCAGTCGGCACAAGGTGGTTGGAAACATTTGATGTACATTTTTTCTTGGCATTCTTGACCTTTGGGACATTGGTAGGCCGCATGGTCCGGATGACTGGCGAACAAGCAGGACTTTCTTCCACACCACACCTAGAATTTAGATGGGTCTACTGATTTCAACATGCAGATAGCCAGTACACAAGAGTCTGCCACTCCTGTTATTTTTAGTTTAAATGACAATATCCCTACAGGCAGCTATAAAACAACACACTTCCACAGAAGGGTCCCTCTAAGAACGCCCTGTTTGATACAAAAGGAAATATCTTTGCTTATTTTCAAATAGTAGTTGGCATCATCTAGCCTTCTGGCTATGCAAAAAGATGGTCAAGGGACTCTCTGGAATGTTTCAAGTAAAAGGCACAAAGTCAAACAGAATTATTTACGAAATTGAATGAGACTGTGTGCCTCACTGCCTAATTCGGTAAGAAGGTCCAGTTTGATTTGCTGCACCCTAGACACAAGGCACCTGCTGTCCTTTCAGAGTGCCACCTGCAAACTTCAATCCAGTGATAATCAGACTGGAGACAAGCCTTGAATTTTCATTTCCCTGATTCCTCCTCAAGACACGGAGAAATATCCCAGATGCTTTTCACCAAAACTTTGAAATTGGGATCAGGGATTCTGAAATCCCACTGGCACCAGTGAATTAGTCTCTTCAAGTCCACATTGAATAAAGAGGGGGGAAAAGGCTAAAAGCCCCCTAAACTGCTTCTTGCCCACTAAATGAATTTATGAAACTGCCTTATACTACAACAGATTACTGGTCATTCATCCAGTGTAGTCTGCTCTGGCTGGCAGTGGCTCTCCAGGGTCCTAGGCAGAAGCCTTTCATTTCAGTTCCTACCTAATGCTTTTAACTGGACATGTTGGGAATTGAAACTGGGGCTTTCTGCACGCAAAGGAGATGCTCTACCAGTGAGCCATGGGCTCTCTCCTCCCTTTCCAACTTGACTCATTGCAAAGTAGAGATGTTTAGAGTTTAAAAGAGTTTGCTCAGCTCTGCTCTATCTAAATGCATTTATCCTGTGCAGTGGCTACCAAGCCAGTCCTTGGAATATGGGGCACTTGTTAGATCAGCAGTTCTCAAACACATATTTCTGATGGTCTTAGGAACCGAGACACAATTAATTTTATGATTGGGGGTCACCACAATATGAGGAACTGTATTAAAGGGTTGCAGCATTAGGAAGGTTGAGAACCACTGCGTTAGATGCCTGAGTTTTCAAATTCCAGAAGAAAAGCATTACAGAAACGTATGTGTAAGTATACACATTTTTCATGAGTTCTACTGAAGCTTGTGCAAGACGACCAGTGCAGGGCAAGTAGCTGGTGAATTACAGAAACGAGATCAGAGTCTTCAAGGGTTCTTGCTAGTAATATGAACAGTTAACAGCTACCTAAAAAACAGCCCCACCCCCCTGCCAAGTATAATGTGAATTTATACACAATTAAATCAAATTAGACAAACTTCATCATCACGCTGTGTGTACTCCCTCATATTAGATGAGTAATGGGGGAAAGTTTGAGGCTTTGGCTCAACTTCTATTCTGCAAGACTGTTATTGCTTGGTAGGCTGCTCTGCTCAAGGGTTAGCATTCTTCCTGTTCTTTTCATTTCATGATATGATATTCTTAGCATTTAAGTGCATTCTGAGTGGAAGCTGGGAAGAGGGAAGGGTTCGAAACCACTATGTGCAGAGATGCTACAGAATTATACCATTAACAAAGTTGACCCAGGAGCGTAAAAGAGGCTTGACGATTTGCAACAGAGGGGAGACTCAAGTCGACACAAAAGCATTCAAGTCTGATACTACCTTGGTGCAGTCAATGCGGCCGTCCAAACAATGGCAGCTGTTGCATTCTTGATCCCATCGGCTGCCATGGGGAAAGGACATTCCTTTAAGCCAGCAAGATTTTCCAAAACCTATCACTTGGGGGGAAAGAAATAGGAAACAGTCAGTTTCCTATTCAAGTAGAATATCCCCTCCGGGGATAGGGCGGTATAGCAAGTTTAATAAATAATAATAAAAAGTTCAGATGAGCTGTTTTTCAACCTAATGAATCCAGGACACGACACTTCATACCCACCCACCCACCCCCCCCACCCCCGCCAAAAGACCACTTAATCTTTTTGAAACAAATCTTCCCTAGCTGTGATAGCTTTCCCCCAGTCTGCTTCCAGGAAATAAATTAAAAGAGGTAAATAGGATAGGAAGGCCTTCTCAATAGGTTGCCTGTTCCAACCCCTACCCAGTCAGCAGCCAGCAACTTTGAAGAAGAGAAGTTTGGATTCATAGCCCACTTCTCTCTCCTGTAAGGAGTCTCAAAGTGGGGTGTTGTGTGGTTTCCGGGCTGTATGGCCGTGTTCCAGTAGCATTTTCTCCTGACATTTTCGCCTGCATCTGTGGCTGCACAAGGATCCTCTGAAGATGCCAGTCACAGATGCAGGCAAAACGTCAGGAGAAAATGCTACTGGAACACAGCCATACAGCCCGGAAACCACACAAGACCCCAGTGATTCTGGCTGTGAACGTCTTTGCCAGTACAGTCTCAAAGTGGCTTACAAATTCCTTTTCCTTCCTCTCCCCACAACAAACACCTTGTAAAAAAGATGGGGCTGAGAGAGTTCTGAGAGAACTGTGACTGGCCCAAGGTCACCCAACAGGCAGGGAATCAAACCCAGTTCACCAGATTAGAGTCATCACTCATGTGGAGGAGTGGGGAACTGAAACTGGTTCTCCAGATCAGAGTCATTTGCTCTTATCCACTATACCATTTTGGCTCTCTGCAGGGGAAATAGGGATACACAGAAAGGTCTCTTCTGTCAATCCTCATTTCATATTTGTTTTTTAGCCACCCTGAGGTTTTTGTAATAGATAATACATCAGCCCAAGCAATCACAATTTTTAAAAAAGCAGATCACAGCAGCAGGTAAAAGATTGGCATCTCTGATACTGTGCTCTCATTTTAAAGCTTCAAATTACCTTCCTGGCATCTGGTTCCAGCTCTTCCAGGAGGGCAGGTGCACCTATAGCCATTTATTTCATCAACACAAGTAGCCCCATATGCACAAGGAGTGGACTGGCATTCATCGATATCTGGGAAATGGGGGGGAAAAAACCCAAAGGCTCAACATTCAAAGTATTGAAGGTTCTGGCTGCAACACAGCTGAGCTAGACCTCGGGGGGGGGGGGGGGGGCTTTAAAAAAAACAACAGAGGGTAAATAGGCTGAGCATACGACAGCTTAACACCAGGTCTGTCCATGGGACAGCAGGCCGAGTTATACACTGACCGAGCCTTTGTGACAAATTGGCACCATGTAGCAGGAAGCAAAATTGCTCCTGACTGCTAAAGCTTGCCGACAAAATTAAAAACTTTCCAATGTTTTAATTCATCGGTGTTAATTACTCAGAGGAGAGACGAGTCCTGGGATTTAAAGAAATGCAGTGTAATAAGACTGTTCTCCATTATTTTGTAATCCCCCTCGAATCCCAGACTTTATGGCACTATACAGCCCTCAGAGGTCTCCCCCCACCCCAGGTACACCCTTCTCCAGGAACCTCCCAGTTCAGAGTTCAATGGAAGCAAGCTTGCATTCCGCATTTTGAGCACAGTATTCAAATAAGAGGAGTATGCAAAAACATGGCTACAACTCTCAAGAATCATTTAGTCTTTTGTGGCTCTCTTGGGGATGAGAGATTAAGGAAAGGCTGAAGTGTGCTTGGAGGCCAGACTTTACAATTCAAAGAACATCACTTCAGTTGCACTGGTCAAATGAAGAGAGAAAAAAAAATCTGTCCTGAAATAGAAGAAACATCCTTGTAGAGAATGGCAAAGATCAGCATGGTGAATAATTCAGTTAGCTTCTGATAAACTTAACGTGTGGAAAGTCAAAGGGCAGATGCGACAGGGGGTTGGTGGTCAGTTGGGTGACCCACTCAGCTCTTTGCCTACTTACTAATTCTGCAGTCTGGACCAGCAAACCCAGGTGCACATTCGCAGCGAAACCAATTCACTCCGTCAACACAGATGCCTCCATTGTAACTGCAAAAATAATACATGTGTCACTGCAATGAAGGATGATCTTCACAAACTGGGAGGTCAGAAACGTTAATATATGCAAGAACCTGTGCAAATTGGCATTCAAAGATATTGTTTCACCACTCAACCAAGAATTCAAGAGACTCTAGCAAAGGCGCTCCTATATATAGGAACTGCACAATTACCAAAGGATGCCAGTTTCAATAAGCCATCTGTATTGCCTTAACTATGCCAGTTAAATATTTAATCAACCATCTTCAGTGGCACAAAGAAAATGTCTACTCCCATAATCCCTGATGCTGGGTGACCTTGGGGCTGTCTGACTTTCAGCCTAACCTACCTCACATGGTTGTTGTGAGGATAAAATAGAAGAGAGGAGAATGATGAAAACTGCATTTGTCTCCCCTACTGGGCTATAATTTTTTAAAATACAGAAGCAGCATCTAAAAGTACAGCTTGATAAGAGCATATTCTGAAGTAGAGAAAAAAGACAGGCAGTTATTGGACAGTTGTCAGGGATGACTATCAAGGGGATTTGCAGCCCATCTAAGAAAATAAGACGCAGCTGCAGAAATCAATATATCATAAGATTAATCGGTGGGTCAGTTAACCTAGCTCCTTGAATCAAATTTTGATTTTACAGCCAACAAGGGTACCACATTTTTAAGACTCCAGAGAAATTCTGAAAGCAAGTATGCTTATGCAAAGCTACACGGAACTGCAAAACTTTAGAGCACGGTTGTCCAACTCTGGTCCTCCAGATGTTCATGGATTGCAATTCCCATCAGCCCCTGCCAGCATAAAGCTGGAAAGGACACAGATAGAAGGGACAATAGATTAACTGGACAGCTGACTGAATGCAGATTGCAGGGCAAAGACCAGGTGAAGCAAAGACCCGGGAGAGTAGGGATATCAGGGGGAAAGGTCATAGGCTCCCCAACGTGGTGCTCACAGTTGCCATGGCAACTGACAACAGGGGTGGATCCAACCATCCTCCAACCAATGTACCTTCAGCCTAAGGACCACTTCAGACACTAGGTAAAGATCACATTTTTATGGCTCCCCTCTGTCACAACCCACCCCATCAAATTGTTAGCACATCAGGAACAAATTATGCTAAAAAATTTATCCACGATTCTCTATATTTTTTCACTTGGAAGAACATTTTAAAATGCTGTCTTTCCATCTGCAATACAAATTGGGACAGGACACTCTCCCAATTCCTGCGTTTACCATTACATATAACCGCACGAGTAGACCAGAACTCGCATTTCCATAATTAGGCCGAAACCTGCTGCCAAATGGGAGCAAATGTTTTGGCTGAGCAACCAGTTAAGAAATAAACACCAGAAGTTCATTTGGTATGGCTTGTGCAATTATCGACAGGAAAATAGACAGAAGACTATTTTCACTCAACCATAGTATTAGGATTTTTTTAAAGGAAGAAATAATTTTGGGATGCTTACCATGGATGGGAGTTGCAGTCATTAGTATCTAAACAGAAGACATTAAAATATCAATGCATTTGAAGACAACAGACACTAAGAACCATCTATTCAGCTATCAAGACTCATTCAAGATTATAGGGAAAATAAAAACAGATAAATTTGTATTTGTAATTCGATTTATACCCCACCCTAGCCACATAGGGCTCAGGACAGCTTACAACATCATGAAACAGTAAACATTACAACAAAGTAAAAATGCATAAGAGGTGGTATGTGTTCTACCCTTAGATATCTACCATGTGCATTATGTACTATTGTGTCACTTCTAACTTACAGAAACCCTATGAATTAAAAGATCTCCAAAATGTCCAATTGTTAACAGCCTTGCTAAGATTTTGCTAACTGAAAGGTGGTAGCTTCTTTTATTGAGTCAATATATTTTATATCAGGTCTTCCTCTCCGCCCCCCCACCCCCGCGCCTCCCCAGCATTATTGTCTTATCCGCTTTGTCTTGCCTACCACAAAGCCCACCAAAATCCTTTTTAACATTCCCCATGTTATTTTTCATTTTTGAGTCTCTTGTGGATAACCACAATGTGTAGAAGTAAAACAGGATGCTACTAGAGTCAAAAATGCATATTAGTTTTTTTCATTCCGACCTAAATTATGGGCATTAAAAGCCACAGCAAGTTTGTGTTGTCATTAACACACAGCTACATTTCAATTAAGTGTGATTTTCTGAGTTTGCAACCAGATTCGGCCTTCGATTGGCCTTTTGACTCTAGCTTAAGGCAAATTGAGGGAGGCCATTTCAGGATTTTGATTCTCAGCTCGGTAATAAAACACTTTGAACAGCTCTAGAAAAACTGCTGAACCAGGAAGGAACAGCAAAAAGCAATTCCTGGTTATTGAAGACTTCTCCCCTCGAGAAAGTCTCAAGCTTCCGTTTCCCACCTCCCCCAGTTGTTAGTTCAGGTTTAAGGAAACAATTGCAATTATCACTGTTTATAGTTCCTAAGACTCAAAACCTAATGAAGGAAGATGCTATTAAAGGTAATTTCAACGAGGAATTTCAGATTTAGACTTAGATGTAATGTTTCGTGCATGTTCCATCTTGAGCTACAGACTCAAGTTCTGCCACACCTAAGCAATTCATCGTATTGGTATGCTATTAAAATCCCAAAATGCAACTCTAAAAGGAAATATTCCAACAAGCTGTATAGCTGGGTCTCTTTCAAGCTTGTGACGCAAGCTGGCCTCAGTGTTAAGCCCTCCTCGCCTTATGATCCACTATTCTGGGTATTCTGAACACGAATTACATTTTGGTTGAAATGCCAGTCTTTCAAATCACTGAGCGGGTGGGAACTTACTCTGTGTGCAAGTGCGTCCTTCCCAGCCTTCTTTACAGATGCAAGAAAAGGAATCTCCGCTGCCAACACAAGTTCCGCCATTCAGGCAAGGGTTGGGAACACAGTTGCTGTTCTTAGCTTTGGTAAAACAAATAAGACTTGTCTCAACTATAAAGAGTTTGACATCAAATTCAAGGTATTATGCATTTATATTTTGCTTTTCTCTGTGACTGGGCACCCAAAGTGGCTTTTCAATGCCCCCTCCTCCACTCAATCCTTACAACAACCTTGTGAGGTTTGCTAGGGCTGAGAGACTATGAGGGGCCCAAGGCTACCATGACAGGCTTCTGCAGTTGGGTAGGGGGTTCCAATTCAGTCTTCTCAAGTGCAAGTCTGACCTGAAAACCACTGTACCATGTCAGCCCCCAGAGTACATTGTCAGTGTGAAGCTTGGGCTTATGCCCAGAGAGTCAGTTTCCCTCCTTATTCTCATCCCTCTAATTAAAACAGATCTGGAAGAGCCAATTTGAGAGTAGAAATTAAATTTGATCTTAATTCCTCCTCTTCTGTGCAGTCAGTCAAAACTTAATTTTTATGATAAACTTCAGATGCAAACCAAATTTAGCAATTGTTTCCCAAGAGAATTCTCTAGAGAAATTATGCTCACTCGTGGTTAATACTGAGATAAGGGACAGAAGGAAAAGAAGGTACACTTTCTGACAGTATTCAGGGCACGTGTAACTTTTGGTCCCAACAGAACTTCACGGCACATACCGATGTTGCATGTGCTCCCCTTCCACTCTGCAGGACATGAGCATCGAAAAGTATCCCCATCGTCATAACACGTCCCTCCGTTAGCGCAAGTGTTTGCATCACACTGGTAGTCACCTAGAAGCCACAAATAACTGATTACGTGTGTGACCCTTTCCTGCTTTATGCGAACAAGACTGAGTTCAAAGGTTAGATACGCTCTTATTATTTTCATTTGTACTTTGCCTTCCTCATTGGGACTGAGATAAACTGACTGCAAAAAATTTCAGCCAATCAGCAAGTGGATTACATAATACCATTACACTTTACTCTAAAACAAAAGATGCCTAAGATGAAATAATGCGGTTGGATCAGGAATGCCCCCACTATCGTGGCTACTTGCAAACTGCACAAAACTGAATTATTCAAGAGGGCTTTTCTAGTCTGGCAACTGAGTTGCACGGCACAAAATGTTCACAAAGTTACTTGCACAAATGATCAGCGACTGGTCTATACTACTGTGAATAGTTTGCTGAAACTAGGATCCTACTGTGGAATTTTGCATCATTCAATGTGTGATGTCAATACTTGCTTCCGTTTTGTTTTGAGACTTCTGGTTGATTCCACAACTCTAATCCTATTGTACTGTTTATTGAATGTCCCATCTGTTGATTGTATTGACACACTTTGTGTAATCTGCCTCCATTTGAAGTGAGAAAGGCAAACTATAAATAATGCAACTAAATTATAGGGGGAGGGGGACCAATAACACATTACAAGAACATGACTACTGGTGTAGGAAAGACTTTATGTCCAATAAAAGTCACTTTCTGAGTGGACCCATTATATCGTGGTTTGGCTCTTCTACAAGAAAACCCTTCTGAACAATTGTTTTCTGCATTTTCCAAAAGGGCAGAAGTATGGGGGCCTTCCTAAAACTACAGTGTGCAAGAGTAACATTTATAGGTTACTTATATTTGCTGTTTTAACAATCTGTAGAAAGCCCAGAGATTTCCAGATAACATAGAATAGCGTAAATGAATAAATCCTTACTATTTACTTAAATACTGGTGAAAGCAAGTTGTTAAATAATTCTAATACAGTTTGCAAACTGAATTTATAAAAGCAGATTTAAAACTTGTAGTTTGGCATGCTGCTACTGCATAATTTCTAAAATGACTCCGAGCTTGCTTCTTCAGCTTTGTTCAACACACTGTGCCAAATTTTTAAGTTGTTTGCTCCATTTGGAGAAAGAGACGATTATTGGACGTGTTTGTGCACGACTTCCTTCAACAAGCCCATTTTCCAAGATGTTTAAAAGCTTCCTTTCCAACTGTGGATAATTAACATACACACAATCGGAACAACAAAAAAAGTACACCTAGAAGACACTTACGTGAATGGCATGTTTTGCCTTTCCAGCCATTTCTACATTCACAATAAAAGTCATTCACTAAGTCGATGCACCGACCGTCGTGATGACATGGATTTGGCAAGCAGTCATTGACATCTGAAAACACAAACGTATGATATCTGAGCAAAGGATTTTAAGAACTTAAAAGCCCCTAGAGGATGGGGCGGTATAAAAGTTTAATAAATAAATAAATAAATAAATAAAATAAACTTTACACCACCTTTTCAAAAAGAGATTCTTCAGGGACTGTTTAATTAAAGCGGTGCTCGCTCTGTGGCTCATTGATGTGCATCATTTCTGATATGGATTCAAACTCTAATATAGACATCTTGGATGGTCCTGAGCTGCTGAATAGTCTGTCAACTCCTACACATACTTAACTCCCACTGAAATTTACGGACAATGTGCATATGTTTTCCATACAAAACATCCCAGGAAGATCAAGTTCCAGGGAATGATCACTGTCCGAGAACTTGAAAAACTGCCCCCTACATTTATGGTCCACAGGGAACCTGTCAGTTTAGCCGAAGGGTCTTCAAACTATGGCCCTCCAGATGTTCATAGACTACAATTCCCATGAGCCCTACAACTTGGCCATGCTGGCAGGGGCTGATGGGAATTATAGTCCATGAACATCTGGAGGGCCATAGTTTGAAGACCCCTGGTTTAGCCCAAACACTTCCCTACAGCATTTTAGGTTAAATGCTATTATTTGAAGCTTGAGTAGGTACACTTTTCATAGTGCTCCTGTAAACTGTTGAATTTGCAGAGTTAAATGCAATTTCTTCGGCTGCCAACCAGTGTTGTGGGAGTTCAAGCTCTCTTTAACAGAATAATCTGGATGAAAGTGTCACGTTCTTGTTTTGACAGGTGTTTTATGATCAAACATGCACTCTTCAGGTCTTTTGTTTGACAGCAAAACAAGAAGGCTGCTCCAGCCACAAGACAAAAGGAGGCAAAAACAATTACCAGAGATGCTGTGAAAATGAAAAATATACTAACTAGGATTTCTTCAGTATTCCCATCAAAAGGCATTCACTTTCCCACTGCACTTGCCACATAAATCATCGTTTGTTTGACACCAATTAACATAATTTGAGAATCAGCTCTGTAATCCTAAATATGTTTACTCCAATCTCAACGTAGTTATTTCCAGGTAAAACATGTCTGGAACTGGGCTGCAATGCAGTCCTGCTGCACCTTGAACACTAGCAATGGAGAACCTTCTGCTATGGAAAGGCTGAGTTGTACTCACTGATTTCGCACAGTTCTCCTTCCCAGCCATTCTGGCAGAAGCATCGAAAAGAGTCCACTTCGTCTATGCAAGTCCCACCGTTCTTGCAAGGTTTCCCCAGACAGTCGTTAATATCTAAGGACAATAATACACAATCATTACTAGAACTATTTAATCAGGTGGAATAAGGCCTTATTTGTTTGACAGGGTACATTAACAAAGCATCTACTCATTCATTGGGCACATGCTCGCAGTCCAGTACAATCCTTGTATGTCCTCTCTGCTGATATTCTATTTCTTTTCTTCATTCTACGTTTCTCTCCAGTGGAGACCTGAAGTGGTCAAATTATTTTCCTCTGTTCCATTTTATTGTCACAACTCTGTGAGGTAGATTAGGCTGAGTGGATGTGGTGTGCCCAAGAATACCCAGCAAGTTTCCTTAGAAGAATGGGAATTCAAATGGAGATTTAACTACAACACCATGCTTAATCTTAGATGATCTACTCTTCCCTACTGTGGGGAGGGGGTGTAGATCATACTAGATAGGTTCTCATGCTCTGGTAACCCTCTTAGAAAATTGTTACTGGCAGGTGACTAAATAACTTATTTGAAAAATGTGGGGATTGTTTTTCTTAGCTATTTTTGTAATGACACTTTACGGGGTAAAGCTTACTCTTTATTTCTGGTTCTCCAAAATCTAGAAGATATGGGTCGATCTGTGAAAGGCTTATAAGTGTAAACTGCTGGACAATAGTCCCTTTCAGGGAGCAGATGAACTGGACTACAGGTCTGGCCACCTTCCACTTCTACTGCTAGGGAGTAGTTTACATGCAGATGTTTGACATTTCACAACAAAATTGGGAGCAGACATATTTTAAACAGGTACAAGCCATAGTTCCTTTAAGTTCCCCAAAATGATAACCACCAGATCATTATCCAAGGGAACTAAATAGCTCATGAATGAACGGCCAGAATTTAAATATTTATAGGACACAGAAGCGGGTTGTAACTAACACTTGTGTTACCTTACTTCACTGCTACTATTCAGAGAAACGATCAGTCAAAACCATGCTTTGAAACTTGAACTAGTGACATAGAAGTGAAATGCTCTCAGTCCCATTAGAAATCTATGCTCCTACTATAAAGGCTTCCAAGTAAAGTTCCTCAAATAACTCCCAGCTTCAGGGGCAGCTTATATTTGAACAGGTTCCTTTCTTCCACTTACTTTCATGACAGTATGCGCCAATAAAACCCTTCTCACAGGCACAAGTGAAGTTGCCTCCTGGTAGACTGATGCACCGTCCATGGGGCCCACATACACTGGATGAGATGAAGCGAACAGCTTGCTGGGTAGCATTGGTGAAAACCTCAATTGTACAGCTGTCTATGACTGAGAAAAGAAACAGTTGGACATAAAAAAAGCTCCAAAAGCTACTCTGCAGTGCAACTTGTTATCTCTTTGCATGAACTACAGTAAAAGGGTTGTTATCTGGCACTCATAGGGAAGGGATGGTGGACCAATATCAGGAGTCTGCAACCTGCGGCCCTTCAAATGGCCTTGGTGGCAGGGGCTGATGGGAATTGTAGTCTATGAACATCTGGAGAGCCGCAGGTTGCAGACCCCTGGCCAACTTAATCAAATATGCTGGGTACTCAAGCTTACCGCTCTGCCCTTCCCTTAGGCAGAAGCGTCTTCAGCAACCAAACCCCACCCCACAGGGAACACCGTGGCAACAGCCCACATTCCTGCAGGAACCCTTCTGCCCAAACCACCCTATACAGCAGGCAGGTGAGCAGGCTAGCGGCCCAGGAGCTCTCTGGAAGAGCTGGCTCCAGAAAGCTTAGGGCAGGCAGAGGGGGAAGGAAGCACCTGAGGACAATATCAGTCAGCCAGGTGTCAGAAGCCCAGCAATGGCCAGAGGTGGCAGGAATTGGGTGTATTTGTGCTCAGAGATGTAGGGCAGGGTGGCTGAGGTGAATGACAATTAAGGGAATGTTCTGGATAATCCAGTGCCGAATAACGATGTTTTTACTGCTAGATATGAGTCTAGTAGCACCTTAGAAACCAACAAGATTTTATGGGTTTTGAAGAGTCAAAAGTTCCCTGTGTCAGATAAAGTGAAGGGATCTTCGACTTCTGAAAACTCTTAATCTGAAAATCTTATTAGTCTCTAAGGTGCTGCTGGATTCAATACTACAGCAGACCAACACAGGTGTTTTTTAGATGTAAGTTTTAGAAGTTTAGCAGGCATTATGCATTATCTCACAAGGAACATTTAGCAGGTTGGTCTGATACTAATGAAATTTGGATATAATGAAGCTTCAAACACACTCAGGAAAGTTTTAGTTACAAAACAATTTGTAAGCAGAGCCTGAGGTAAGTAAAGAGAAAGGCAGGGTCTTCCATAGGACTTTTGCATCAGGAAACAACTGAATTCTATCTTTTTGCTTTCCATTATTTATTTATATATTTTACATTTATTAAATTTATATGTCACCCTTCCCCTTATGAGCTCAGGGCAGCTTTCCACATATGATAATACAATAAAACAATACACTTAAATAGTTAGAACTACAGATGGCGCTGGGCAGCTCAATCTAGAGCCCTGGGGCAACCAAGGTTGCCGCCAGTGTGGCTCTGCCCTCCCACCTCAAGAGGACTTTTCAGAACCACAGAGAGGGAAAAAAACCATAAACACCCACCCCTGCACAGCCCTCCATTGGGCACAATGGGCTTACACCACCCAAAAGAGGGCAAAATCCCTGGATTTTGGCATCCTAGGAGGCAATGCTGGGATAGAAGCCAACTAACCTCAGCTCCACCCCCCAGTCCTGCCTCTGGAATGCCCACACTACACCAACGTGGGCCTAGGGACGCTGATGTGGCACTCTGCACCGTGTCAGGAAGTCCCAGGAAGCCACCCAGTGGTGTAAGTGCCCTGGGTGGTGGTGATGGGGGCAGCACTTCTGCTAACATAAGGCCTCGCTGCCTCAATCCTTTCAGCCCCCACCCTCCACTCCTGTCGATTGGGCTGTAAAACATTTACTCCTCAGACATTGAAATGTTTATCCTTATCAGTCTTCAGAAGTGTAAGAGAGAAAGTAGGGGTGAGGGAGTGTGGGAGAATCGTAGCTTCCTCAACCATACACCTGGTGGAACAGCTTTGTCTTACATCAGGTCCTGCATGCCACTTCTTGCAAAGGAAAAACCAATGTGGTTTTTCGCCAGGTGTCTATTTGCATTTGGTTTTTTAGAATGCTTGACTATTAGGGGGGAAAAACACCACATTTCTGAAAGGCAGAAGATACCTTTACAAGAATTATTTTTGCAGTGGTCCTTCAGATGAGAGCAGTTCTTTCCATCATAGTCATCGGAACAAGCACAATAATAATCTCCCCTCAGCTCATAACATTTAGCACCGTTTTGGCAAGGGTCAGGCTTGCAGAGGTCGATATCAATCTGCAATACATTTAAAAAAACAAAAATGAGATAAATTCCCTGAAGGATGTCGAGGAATTATGCGCTGAGCCCTAAGGATATACATTTCAACCTTAACAAATCAATTGTACACACTTACAGGAAGTGCAGTGCAAGGAAAACATAAGATTTTTTTCCTGCTCAAATTAAAACCATAAATCCAGTATAGTGGTTAAGAGTGTCAGATGAAGATCTGGGAGACCCAGGTTTGAATCTCCGCTCTGCCACAAAATGACAGAGTTGGAAGGGACCTCCAGCGTCATCTAGTCCAACCACCTGCACAGTGCATGTAAGTCACAATGACCTCCCCACATCTCATGACATTGCTGTGAGGATAAAACAGTAGAAGAGAATGATTTACTCTGCTCTGAATACCCAAAAAGGAAAAAAAGGTGGGGTATAAACCAAGGAAATAAAGTCTGAGGGCCACTTTCAGATTTTTACTCATTCAATCCCTCTAGATTAAGCAACAGATGATTTTCTCTTACAAATTCCAATCTATTGTCTTTTCAAACCAGACGCCAATGACTGTCTCAATTTACACATGAGCTATTACCAGCTGGTGGTCTGCTCCATGTGCCCTCAAACAGGAAAGCAAGACTGGTTAGGATATGAAACAGGACATTCTCAGCGGTGGCCCCAAATGTGGGAGATTTCCTGCTTCCCAGGATCAGTGAAATCTGCTTTATTCAAGAAGGTGCTTTCATTTTTGGTTTTTAATGCTGCTTGAATCTCTTAAGGATCTCATGGCTTGTTTTTATGCGCAGCTCAATATTCCGAGTTGATTTCAATGATTTTATGGATTTCGGATTTGAATGTTTTAATATTTACCTTTTAAAAATATTTTTTCTGTTGCTGTATTTAATATTTTATAAGTGCAGAATGATGTTAGGGTCTGTTTCTTTTTTCTGTGTGCATCACTTCCTTGGGTCTTCTGTAAACAGGATGACACAATATAGCTGCTCCAAAAACAATCAATTCTCCTCCTCTTCCACCACCACTGAGAGCATCATAGCTTGTTTCTGTTTATCTGCATCAGTAAGGTCACTCTGATACCTCCTTTGGGTATTTCCAAACCACAAAGGGAATTACTTCTGGTCAGGGCCGGAGTGAGGGGGAACTGCACCAGGGGCATGTGTGTGCCCTGAGCCCCTGCTATGCTCCTACTCTGGAACGCCCCTGCACTGGCGTGCGCCCGGTACATCACACGCCCCTGTCCTGCTGATGCTACGCCACTGCTCCTGGCCTTCATTCAAATATCTGCACCAATGATGGAGAACACAGTAAACATTTTAACCTCCAAGGCTACATCTGCTCCCTTTTGTCCCTTCTCAGTACTCTGCAGTGAGAGCCAGTAAAGGTAGAAGAAAAATTTGGGTTTGCACCTCGCTTTTCTCAACCATAAGGACTCTCAAAGGGGCTCACAAACCCCTTTCCCTCTCTCTCCCCACAACAAACACCGTATGAGGTAGGTGGGACTGAGAGAGTTCTGAGAAAACTGTAGTTGATTTTTCCTCTTCCTTTAAAAAAATACTGGTGGGCTTCAAGTCAACTTCAGCTGCGTCAAAAAACTAATTTTCAAAGATTGAGAGAACCATGGCAGAAAGTGAGGGCAAGTGACCCTTTTAAAAGCTGTTCTTCTACTACAAATTTAAAAAAAGGTAGAAACAGATGGGTTCGATAGTATTGTTGTGTCTGTCTTGCTCATGTGTAGATGTGGCTTTCAAGCACACTTTGTTGACGTGAGACCACAGTGTTAAGATCACTCACTTCCTTAAAAGGATGTGTCTGTGTAAAGGTTTACATGGTGTAGGAGACTTGTTTAAGTTTTGGCACTTTCATCCTCATTATAGTAACGTCAGCTTGAAACTACCTTGTTTAACTGTGCATATCCGTGGAACTGAAATGGCAAAAATCTGCTTGCTGCCTATGAACAAAGTGTGAATAGCCTTAAGAAATACTATGAAAGGTTTACTGAGACAAGATGAAGACATGAAATTCTTGTACAGTATTTGCAAACATGGTGACTTTCAGCCCCATACTATTTAAAGGATGTAAATTGGGGGAAAAGTAGTTTAAGGGTGTCTTTACATGGACATACCACTCAACACCTTTTGTGAAACCATCCCCAATCAATCTCTCTACTTTATTCATGCCTTTCGACATTTTGCTATTTTCAGGGCTGGTTTCTAGAATTATTACTTGATTAACACATGTAATATCTTATACTCTCTAAGTGCAAACAATGAAACAATCAAAATAGAAAACCAAACACAAAGCAATAAAGCTAAAAAACTAAAAATTTACCAGAACAACAACAAAAATAAAGGAAGCAGAGTAAACTAGATTTACTATTCGCCCAGTGTCAGTGAGCAATCTCCCACCCCAGCTCTTAACACCCCTCCTTCAATAATTTGAGAAGCTGGGGAAAATGGTGTTGATGGTAATGCTCTAGGAATTTTTCTCCATTTCTGTGCTTAAAAACGATAGAGATTGGGGAGGATTCCTAGAGCACCACTTGGAAGTGACGTCACATCCTCCATGCCAGTCTAGCAATTGTCCCAATCTCTAAGATGCAGGTTAGGAGCATTCCTAGAGTGTTGCCTGGAAGTGATGTTGCATCCCACAGAAATCTGACAAAAATCTCCCTAGAATAACTAGAAACTAAACCAAAGTAAATGGCTAAAATAAAAATCTGCCAAAGGCATGACAAAGAAGTCTCTGCTGGGCATGTGAGTGCTAACAACCAAAATATTTGGTAGAGCTCTCGGGGGGGGGGGGGGGGGGCGAGAAATATTTTCTGTCATGCATCTTCCATTTGCCTCCCACCATTACTTTAAGCTTCCATTTTACTGTTTAGCTTCAGCAATGGGATTAGCAGCTTTTAGAGAAGCGCATTTCCTGCAATCTTTGGGACACGCTGCCAAATTTTTCCATCATTATTCATGTGATCATCCAGAAATTCCAAATTGTAACAGGAGCCAGAAATCAGTTTGCAAATACAACCCTTGTAACAAGTAGCACCTTCTAATTTATGCTTCCATATATGCTGCAAAAAAGCAAACAAACCTTCTCAGCTCAAACCTTTTCAGGAATAAGTAAAAGCAATTGGCCACGAATCTAACACCTCCTGCTTAGGTCTTTAACTTAGGTCTTTAACTTTAGGTCTTAGGTCTTTAACTGGAGATGCTGGGGACTGAACCTGAGTGCAAAGAAGATGATGATGAAGAGCTTGTATTTATATCCCCCCTTTCTCTCCTGTAAGGAGACTCAAAGAGGCTTACATCCTATGAGATGGGTGAGGCTGAGAGAGCTTGGAAGAACTGTGACTAGCCCAAGGTCACCCAGCTGGCATTTGTTGGAGTTCACAAGCTAATCTGGTTCACCAGATAAGCCTCCACAACTCAAGTAGCAGAGCCGGGAATCAAACCCAGTTCCCCAGATTAGAGTGCACCTGCTCTTAACCACTATACCACACTGTGGCACTGAGCCACAATCCCTTCAAATAACATAGCCACCAGGCTGTACTGCTGTCCAACAAATCCATTTGTTCAAACAGGAGCTTAAGTTAACGGCAGCATTAATCCACAATACAGTAGCTTTGATTTGATCAGGCATAAACACAGAATACAATTCTTTCCCAAACTCAATCCACTACAGCTATTAGCAGAAATTTCAAAGAATTCCTCACCTCACAGAATTCTCCTGAAAAACCCTGCGGGCATACACAATAGAATCTGTCGACCAGGTCCTCACAGCGTCCTCCATTTTGACATGGGTTGCTTGCGCATTCATCGACTTCTATTTCACAGTTCTTGCCAGCGAAGCCGCGAAGACATGCGCAACGATAGCCATTCACTTCATCCTAAAAGAAAGGGAAAGATGGAAGATAATATTTTCGTCCACATAATCTCATGTGGACATTTTCCTCAGATGTCAAAAACCTAGAATCTTCACTGGCTTCATTTGGTTTCTCTGAAGTCAAGCCCATCAGCAACTTGGTGGTAATAAGTTACAGTTGACTTCTGGCGACGCTGCAGGGTTTTCAAGGCAAGAGATATTTAAAGGTTGGTTGCCACTGCCTGTTTCTGAACAGTGACCCTAGACTTTTTTGGTGGTCTCTATCCAAATAAGGACCAAGGCTGACCCTCCTTAGCTTCCAATCTGACAAGACTAAGCTAGCTGCGGCCATCCAGGTCAGGTAATCGACAATGTGGACTGAATTAAACTTGTCTGTACCTATGTTGTTCTATCGTCTATCAGCTATAGAAGGCTGAAGCCTCAGGCTCCTACAGCTTTTAATCTAAACCTATGAATGCCACCTACTTCCTTGAGCGCTTCTACTGTCCTGTTCTTTCCACTCTGTAAAGTGACTCTCTGCCTGTGATGAGACAAAGGGGAGCAAGAGATGCCTTGACAATTATGGTGGTGGTAGAAAGCCCAGATGAAGCTGTGGCTGAGAAGAAGGGGAGAAGCTGCTCTTTGCTGGACAGAGCATTATTTTCCAACCAAAAGGGACAATGCTCCAGCCCTTTGATGTGTTAATATCTCTTGGCTGGAGGGTTCCAGTTTGGCAGGATTGAGTCCCAAGGCTTGGCAATCAGGTTGGCTGATGGCTCCAAAGCACAAATAGGGTGGGGAGCTTAAAAAGGGAAATGTTCACGAGTGAGTATGAGTGGGACACGTGGACATTCCTGGGGAGAAACTCTTGGGTTTGTGGCTCAGTGTTTGCCTGGGTGTTTTATCATGCTGCCTTGAGTCCTTAGGAAAATTGGCAAGGTAAAAATGTAATTCATAAATAATATTTATTTAGTTATAATTGAATGTATATACCGCCCACCCCTGAAGGGCTCTGGGCGGTGTACAGCAAAAACAACATAACAACCAAAAAGAGCACGATCAGAAAAAAATAAATATACATATAAAACGGCTCTATACATTAAAATAATGAAAACCAGTTAAAAATGCAGCATACAAGATATCATAGATAGCATCCAACAATCTAAAAACCCAGCCCTGGAGAGGGGAACAGAGGGTGCCATAGGTGTGATAGTGACCACCTAAAATAGGAGGGGAGGGGGCGCCCTCAGCGGCCAGACTCTCCAAAAGCCCGGCAGAACAACTCAGTCTTACAGGCCCTGTGGAACTCACCAAGGTCCTGCAGGGCCCAGACAGCTGGACAGTTTCACCTCTATATATATGGGTGAAAGAGGAGAATGATGCTCGAGAGGTTCAGATGGGAAGATATGTAATATAGGTTCACTTGGATATTGCTGTTCTACTGCCATCAAAAGCTTTTTTATAGGTTTCAGCTGTACTAGTAACATTTTCTCCTGACATTTCGCCTGCATCTGTGGCTGGCATCTTCAGAGGATCTGATGGTAGTAAAGCAAGTGGAGTATATATACCTGTGGAATGTCCAGGGTGGGAGAAAGAACCAGTTGCTTGTAAACAAGTGTAAAGGGCGCATTTATTTATTTATTTATTTATTTATTCTTTAGATTTTTATACCGCCCTATCCCCGGAGGGCAAGCTTGATTTGCATTTGTTGGGGGGATCCACCCATTTCGCATGTGAGTAACCATGAAGATAACATAATCAATTAGTGAGGGCATCTGCATTGAAGTAGCCTGGCCTTTTGATCCCTTTGACTGCTTACTACCTAGAGACATCCTTTGTCTGGGTGATCTTCATGAGTCACTGTCTTGATTCTAGTGTTTTTCAGTACTGGTACTCAAATTTTGTTCATTTTCATGGTTTCTTCCTTTCTGTTGAAATTGTCCATGTGCTTGTGGATTTCAATGGCTTCTCTGTGTAGTCTGACATAGCGATTGTCAGAGTGGTCCAGAATTTCTGTGTTTTCAAATAATATTCAGTGCCCAGCTTGGTTTATCACGTGTTCTGCTATTGCTGATTTTTCCGGCTGAATTAATCTGCAGTGCCTTTCATGTTCTTTGATTCGTAACTGGGCGCTGCGTTTGGTGGTCCCTATGTAGAGTTGTCCACAGCTACACGGTATGTGGTAGACTCCTGCAGAAGTTAGAAGATTCCTCTTATCCTTTACTGAATGAAGCACTTGTTGAATTTTCTTAGTGGGTCTGAAGATTGTTTGCAGGTTATGTTTCTTCATCAGTTTCCCTATAGGATCAGTGGTTCCTTGATGTATGGTAAGAACACTTTCCCTTTGGTGGCTGTTATCTTTATTCCTGTGGCTTGTTCTTGGTCTTGAAGCTCTTCTGATGTCTGTAGTAGAGTAACCATTAGCCTGTAGAGCCCAGTTAAGGTGATTCAGTTCATCTTGAAGGAGGTGGGGTTCACAGATTCTTTTTGCACGATCTACCAAAGTTTTATTGTGCTCCTTTTTTGTCCTGGGTCATGATTGGAGTTTTTATGCAGATATTTATCAGTGTGTGTAGGTTTTCTGTTGGTTCAACTGTTGGTTCGGTTTGCAGATGACTAAGACATCTAGAAATGGGAGCTTCCCCTCGTTTTCTTTTTCCATGGTAAATTGGATGTTCGGGTGGATATTGTTAATATGGTCCAGAAACTTGTTTAGTTCTTCTCCGTGGCTCCAAATTGTGAACGTGTCATCCACATAACAGAACCATATTGTGGGCTTTTTTGATGCTGTTTCCAGGGTTTGTTTCTCAAAGTGTTCAATGTAAAAATTTCCTATTACAGGGCTAAGAGGGCTACCCATGGCTGTTTCTGTCCTCAATGTAGTGCCTGTATTCATCATCCATGGAGGCCCTGCTTTGGGTGTCCTGTAATCTGAGGCTAGACAGTTAAGCAACATGACAAGAACGCATTCTTGGTCGTGACCCTCCAAAATATGGATTCCCCACTTGGAGAGAAAGAATTGGCCACCCTTCTTTCACTGTCTTCCCCTAGCAGGTGAAAACTTTGCTGTTTTGTGTCCCCTCTCAGAACTCTCTCAGCTCACCAGAGGCAAGTAATGGCAAACCACCTCCAAACAGCTCTTGCCTTGAAAATTCTATGGGATTGCCATGTCAGCTTGACTTGACAGCACTTTCCATCACATTATATGGAATTTGAAGCTTGTTCTAATGTTTTCCATTGTTTGCCACTGTGAAAACCCTAAGTTTGGTAGAAAGACGGCTTAGAAATGTTTAAAACAGTAATTTAAAATAATGTTAATAACCAGGAAAGGAGATAATTGACTGTAACCATTCCCTTACACTTGCTACACAGTAGCTTCTAACTTTGTAGTGGTAGTTCTAAGTATACTCGACAAAAATGACGATAAAACAAGCAGTCTTACCTTGCAAGTCCCTCCATTTTGACACTGTCCACGACAGTCATTAATATCTATGGAACAAATATGTATGATGTTAAAAACTGTGGAAAACCAAAAGCCATATTGTATAGAATGAAAGTTAGCAGTGTATGAGTTCATCGTATCAGTGATCAATTGGATGGTTTTCAGAAGGCCTCGCAACACAAATTTGAAAGAACTGAAAACGCTAGTTCAATTTCAGCTGAAAAGCAAGAAAAAGTGACAAAAATGGTAGGTATATCTGCACAAGTCTTGCCAGGTCAGATTTTAGTTATGTCTGGTTAGTTCATTCCATGACCCGAAAGCTAAAGCTTTTGATGCAAGGAAACATCAGCTAAAGGAGGCAGCATAAAGCGGTCCTTTGAGAAGATTGTGATGGTTCAGAAGTTGAAAGAGAAGTCTTATAATAGAAATTACAGAAGAACGCTCTGATTTAATCTACGAGTGAAAGCTCTTTTAGAGTCAAAGGCAGATACTAAAGATTAAATACTGACTGATGTGACAATTTAGTCCTTTCCATCCTGGAATGCAGTCACAGTAATATCCACCAATAAGATTTTTGCAAGAATGAGCATTAAGACAGGGTTTCCCTTCACACTCATTAGCATCTGTGAAAGAAGAGAAAGAAAAGCAGAGAGTGAAGAACAAACCCAGCAACAGGCTGCCCTTGCACCAAAGCAAAGCTTTCCAAATATCAGCAATCGCTCCCCAGAGGAGGGACACAGTGACGACTCTGATGTACATTTGCTGATATTTTCAGCACGCGGCATCCTCCATCATAAGCAAGGCTGAAGAATGAAAGGCTTGAGTTTCACATTCATGAAGCCAACACAGGTTATTCGAATGGGCTGCAGTTTCTTATTTCACTCTTGAGGAAAATGTAATATTAGTTCGGGGAACTGTGGGTGGTTCCTGTGGCATGAAGGGGGTGGGGGTATAGCACAGACCTACCATATATCCAACAGTGTTTAGGAATGGCATGTAAAAATGGTAGGAAATACATTGTTTCTGTAGAAGGCATATTTATTTAATTCATTTACACCCCGGCTTTTTCCCCAATGGGGACTAAAAGCAGCTTACATTATTCTCCCCCTCTCCATTTTCCCCACATAACAACCCTATGAGGTAGGTTAGGCGTAGAGAGTGTGAATGGCCCAAGGTCATCCAATGAGCTTCCACAGCACAAGTGGGGATTTGAACCTGGATCTTCCAGATACTCATCTGTCAGTCTTATTTATAGGGGTCTCATTGATAGTGTAATGCAACATAAAACAAAATCCTTGGTCCATGTTATGAATTTGCCTCTTGGGTGTTGTTTGCAGACCCAAACTGTATTCTTGTGGTCTTCACCGACCCAGGGTTAATACCCATTTACCCTTACATTTTGACAGATCCTTGCAACAAACATGCCACTCTTCTAGTCTAGGTAAAGGTCATTCCCTGTACATGCACTTGGTCAATGAACCCCATGGGGTGATATCACATCATGGCATTTACTAAGCAGACTATGTTTATGGGGTGGTTTGCCTTTGCCTTCCCCAGTCGTGCTTCATCATGTCCTGTACGCCAGGTTTTTTTGGTGAGGGAGTTTCAAAGGTTAGTGAAGTGCAACCCTCGGCCGCTGATCTGCAGGGATCACCTAGATACTTTGCACAGTTGAGAGACATGCACACACCACCAGAGGTGAAAAAATATATGAACCAAGCAAGATGCAAGAACAAAGAGCACACCAGAGCGATCTGAGCCAAAACCTACACCCACAACAAGGTGTAGTATCTTAAGAGCACAAAAAAGTCCTTGTTACACCCACCCTGGAATTAAACACATTACTGTTACTATCATGCCAAAGGTATTTTCATCCACTGTTCAGGTACACATCAAGGCAGGGAAGAATGCTTCACACTGCAAAGAGCACAGAGCCCTGGAACTCAGAGATGGCGCTGTGACTAATTCAAATCAACGCTCGGGAGAATTCAAGTGTTTAAGTGAACCAATTAAGACACAAAATCAACCACTTACATACAGTTGATCAATGTTCCAATTTCTAAAGCATATGCAAACCCCGCCCCCACCCCAATTCTCTTTTCAAGTCACCTTCGAGGTGTCCAGACTTACCAAGCTGACAGGTTGACCCAATCCACTGCTGTGGACATATACATTCAAACCCATTAATGCGATCCACACAAGTTCCGCCACTGGCACAAGGGTTAGAGGCGCACTCATCAATATCTGGGGAGGGAAAGAGCATCGGAGGCAACTTGAGACCATGTGAAGACTTTTTCGAGGCAAAGAGGACTGAGCCCTGCATGTCTAGAGGAAGATGCCATCCAACTGAATGGACTGTTTTGAAAACCGTTACCTCAAGATAATACAAGGGCATTAGGTTTAAGCCCCATAATATTCCCACATCAGAAAAAAGTGTGTTTGAGGTTACACGCATTCCTATTTAAATCCCTTATGTGGAGCAACTATCCTAAGCAGACGCATGCACTCAGCATTCTGGTTATGATTTTACGAAGGAAAGTTGCAAGAATAATCCTGCGGCATTAAAAAAAATGTAATATGGAAAGCAGGCTTGAAAATGTAGACAAGACTTCACTGAGCAACTGCTCAGCCAAGTGTGAACATGTCCTTCTCATCAAGTTTCACTATTAACCTATAAACCTTCCTTCCGTTGTAGTAACTATAGTCTAGTAGCACAGCGTAGGCAAGTTAACCAAGGAGCAGAAACCCGTAATGCAATTTCACGTTTGCCTGTTGGGAGTGAACAAGTTCAGCCGCTCTTGTTAAACTAGTAAGTGCCTTGTTTATGTAGCTGGTAAAAAGCAAAAGGATGATGCGGCTCTTGCTTGATTTATGAACAAGATGCTCCCTGGTTCAAAAAAATTAAGAACTGACATGTCTGCAACTGTTTTGTTTCTAAAACCAGTCTTCTGGATCAGATGCATTTTTGAGGAGGGGTCATGTTTTCTTCCGCTGCCCGTTTTATAAGGAGATACAGGCAAAGATTGTTCTCCCCCTTTTTGACAAATTTCCAGCCTGTTGAACAAGGTTCACTTAGAGAAACTGCTAGATGATGAAAAGCCAAATATCTTGAGGCAGGTGGCAAATTTCTGTGCCTATGTAATGAAAATTCACGGATAGCTGGATCGTAATGCTTTTAAAAACTAATATTGTTATCTTTTAAGAAATTTTTTGGATTTAAATAAAACTACATTTTCCTTTCATTTCTCTAAATATTTTTATGGCAAGTTGAGAATCGTATTGTTTTTATTGTTCCCTTGAATGCTTCCCATTTTATTATTCTGGAACTTTGTTTTATTCCACGGTGTGTGACTGTAAATAAATAAATACTAATATTTTTGGAGTAGAGTCAAAGCAACAAGATTTCTTAAAGAAAGCTAGCTGAAAGAAAAAAAGACTGTCCTTCCCCTCAACAATCATTCTTCATTATATATCTCTGAGAGCAAGATCACATGTCAATAAACAACAGCTAAAGATCTCAGTAGACAGAATGGAACCCAATACTCAGTGCAAATGGGTATACTGCCACTCCTAAAATTCTACGACCGTGTTTCCCCGAAAATAAGACAGTGTCTTATATTAATTTTTGCTCCCAAAGATGCGCTATGTCTTATTTTCAGGGGATGTCTTATTTTTCTGGGTTCTGTTCGTTGGGCATGCTTCCAAACAAAAACTTTGCCATGTCTTACTTTCGGGGGATGCCTTATATTTTGCACTTCAGCAAAACCTCTACAACGTCTTATTTTCAGGGGATGTCTTATATTCGGGGAAACAGGGTACCTAAAGCAATCTCATTGGAAAGCTTTTCTTCCCCTGACCCATGAGTTGCATGGAAAAATCAAGAACACTGTTTTTAGCTCTAATTTCTAGTTAGCGCCTGCTGCTGAGATACTTATTGCCAAACTGCAAGGTGGGTTTCTTGCTTTCCCTGCAGCCTCACAGTAGCCAAGGGGAATCAGCAGGAGCCCACTTCAGGTTGGAGGCAAGAGGGGCTTTGAACTCCCGCTCCTTGACATTTCTCTTTGGTAAAACAGGCCAGGCAGGGAGTTAACTGCGTAGCTCTGGAGCTGAATGTGGAATATTTGTTTTTAAAAGCACAGCGGCTCAAATTATTACTGTTTACAAAAATTGTATGCTGCCTTCCTGCCCAGTGCAGGCTACCAAGGCAGCTATCGGTTAAAACAGATTGTCATTAAAATAATTAAATCTGAAGCTAAAATACACATTAAAAGCACATAAAACTGAAATAAAAATGTGGTACCAAGCTTGTGTAGAACTGATATGCTCCTGCCAAGCACACATCCATACACTAAAAATAAAGTAGGGCTTTCCTTCAAAAGAACTGCTGTTGGTGTGAGCGCATGCAAACTTCGTTAAACAACCGAAAGGAATACAACCAAAGCTTTGATCAGGGACAAACCTAACATCAGGAAAGAATGAGGGAGTATGATGCAGCTGTGGTTTTCACAAGCGTACAATTAAGATCCATACATTTTTGTAAAATCAACACTACAGAGAACACAACCTCTGAGAGCTTAGTCAGTCAAGTGCAGTAGGTGACCAATCTATTACATCAACAAAGCCAAATCACACCGCTTTGGGGCCGAACTGTACCTACCAATAGCACACGTTGGTCCACTCCATCCTGCAGGGCACTGGCATTTGAACCCTGACGAAATCTCATGGCAGGTTCCACCATTAGCACAAGGATTTGATACACAAGCATGCTCAGCTGATAAGAAAAGAAAATGCTCTTTAGCGGAGAGAATAAGAACTGCGCCTGAGTTTAGAACTATTATTCAGAACATATAAAGCAGAGGCATCCCTTCCTGAAAAACTTCAGGGGGCCTCATGGATGATGAATCTACCGCCAATGCTCTGCAGGTTCGGCAATGTATCTACTTTGCTTTTGTGGTAATCTACCATTAGAATTCTGGGAGGTCAGAGGTGTAACAAGGGGGGAAAGCGCCCAGTGCACTGGTGAGTCCTCTGCCCCGTCCCGCCCCCGCCACACTCCCACAGGGGTGCGCGCACCCCCTGTCCCATTGGAGCTACGCCTCTGTGGGAGGTATATGCTCTTTTATAAGCCACTGCTCATGTTGTGTATTAGAATTTCAGATTAGGTCTGGAAGGCTGTCGTTCCACCATTTTCCACACTGTGCCCTGGAAGCTTGCTGAGAGACCTTGGGCTGGTCACTCTCCCTCATGGCAGCCTCCCTCACACTGTTAGAATCACAGATTCACAGAGTTGGAAGAAGTCATACAAGCTATCTAACCCCTGTTCAATGCAGGATCAGCCAAAAGCATTCCTGAAAAGCGTGTGCCCAGCTGATGCTTGAAGACTGCCAGTGGGGTGGTGGGGAGCTCACCACCTCCGTATGCAGCCAATTCCACTGCAGAACTACTCTTTCTGTAAATTTCTCTCTCCCCTAATGTCCAGGGATTGTTGTGAGGATAAAATGGAGGTGGTCAAAGGGTTAAGCCACTTTGGGGAGAAGAGGGGTAAAAATACCTAAAAAATAAATCCAGTCAGAACCCGATTCTGCCATGAAGCCTAGTTGGTGACCATACGCCAATCTCTAAACCAAGTCTACTCTAAGTAATTATTGGTGGTAATTTGGGGGGGGGGGGGAATCATTATACTGCCCCTTGAGGAAGTAGGATTAATTAACAAAACAAACTACCTTGCTGTTAGCTTTGCATGGAAGCCAGAAGAGTCAGTTCAGTTTTATTAAAATGAATTAATATTTCTGTTTTCTAACCACTAAGACTGTGCATAGGGATCTCTTTCTGCACAAAGTACGCCAGAAGGCCAATTTGTTCAACAAGTTAATAATTATTATACAAGAAAAAAAATCCTCTTCTCCTTATATCACTAAAGGTTGTAAGATGAGAATGGGGAGACATTTATGAAGCTGTTAAAGAATGTCACAAATGTGCAGCATCTTAGCTTAAAATGTTTAAAAGCCGGGCATACAGTAACTTATTTCTTTTGTTTACTTTTTCAATTCATATCCTGCTCTCTCCCTCCACCACAGTGGGCTCAGGGAGGCTAACAATATACATAAAATAATTTAAAACAATCTTTTCTAAAAAACCAATAAAACCATCTAATCACTAAGTTCTCCAGGAGAAAGAGGTAGTGGTAGTATAAATATAGTAAATATATACAATCTCTTAGTACCAATTTCACAGTTCTTTCCAGAGTAACCATCTTGGCAGGCACAGCTATATTCATCTGGTTCTGTATTCATGCAGGTTCCACCATTCACACATGGATGGTGATTTCCACAATAGTTTAAATCTAGAAGAGAAAAGGAGGGGGGGTGTCATTTGATGTGAGAAGGTACAAAACTACTATTTGGAATTCTTTCTTTTTTAAACAGGAAAAATTTAGACATGCACACAAATATTTACAGATGTATGCCACTTTCAACTGATTTTGACTCACTCACTGCCCTGCCATCTTATCTCTGCCCATGGAACAAAATGGAAGGGACATCTCATAGCAAAAGAGAGAAGACACCACATTCAAGATGGGACAAAAGGAATCAGTGGTGCAGTGGGAAGAAAAATACTTCATTCATTCATACTGTCCCTATATTTCACATCTACTTCTTCAGCTGCCCCTACATTTCACATATACTTCTTCAGCTTCACATATACTTCTTCATATACTTCTTCAACCTACAACTAGGCAGTTTAATTGTATATTTTTCTAACCTGTGGAGGCTAGTGTGTGCTATACACGTTTTGCTCTAACATGTTTTCCAGTATAATACAGTGGGACCTCGGTTTTCATTGGTAATCCGTCCAAAAAGAATAGATGAAAACCGAAACCGATGAAAACTGAGGCAAACTTTTCCATAGGAATCAATATAATTTCCAATTAATCCGTTCTAGGCACTCCAAAAAACATACCAAAAAACACATTTTTTGGTGAATAAACATAGTGTTTAATGCTGAAAACAGTAACAAACAATAACACCAGGACTAGCTTCAGAGCCAGTGGACCAATGTCGCACCAGAAAGCTGTCCAAAGAGGTCTGTTTCTGACACCTCTTTAAGATTTGTCTGAAATGGGGCAAGACGTTGTCATTAAACAAGTTGCAGACACGGCCTGCAACAGCTTTGTCCGGGTAATTTTTCTCCACAAACCCCTGCACCTTACTGCAAATCGATGAAAACCAAGGCAAATCGATGAAAACCGAGACAAATTTTTCACTGAAAAAATCGATGAAAACCAAAGGCAATGAAAACCGAGGTTCCACTGTATTGGAAACATTTTCATGGATTTCTGTTTTCATATATTTATGGACTTTTTACTAGTATATGCAAAATGAATAGGGGCAATATAACTGTATTATTTTTTCTTCCCATTGCACCAGTCCACTCTGGTCTTTCTGCCCAATCTCACAGCACCCAATGCCCTCGTCCAATCCTTGTAGTCAGCTTTTCAACTCATGAGATTTTGCCTGCTATACTTTAAGCAGGAATGCAGAACAAGAGAGTTATGAAAGCCGATGCTCTGAATTGCAGACACACACTCCCACAAAGAGCTGCTACTTGGTTAACGTTTAGTGAATGAGATTTAATTTATACTATGAATGAGAGTTTAGTACCTTTGTTGCACAGCAGCCCACCCCAGTTGGTTTCGCATTTGCACTCCCAGGGATCACTGCAACTCCCGTGAGCACAGCCTGGGTAGGGGACACACTCATCACAGAATAGTCCTTGCCAGCCATAATTACACCTAGGGAATAAGTGCATGTTAAATGTTAGCAACATGAGGACTATTTATACACAGCAGACATACATGGAGTAGTACTTTTATTTATCGCTCAGCATGTAAGAATGATACAGTTCTCCCTCTGTCAGGATCTGTGTATCGCTATGGACTAGCCGTGTTCTGTTGAAGATTCACGAATCTGGTAGCTCCCAAGAAAACAATGATTCTCAGTGAGGTCAAAAACATTCACTTCTGTAACTAATAGAATACAGGTGAGGTTTACACTGGAGTATAAAGAGCACAGCACATGTACAACTCTACTTAAATAATTTTCAAGCAAACTTAATTCTGTGAGTCAGGGTGCTGTAGGCTTCCAACAGATCCAGAAAGAAATGCCCTGCATTTTTAATAAAGGCACAATGTGTGGAAATGGCCAGTTGAAGCTTTTCATGTCATGGAGATATTTATCACCTGCTAAATAACATCCCACTGAGAACCTCAGGTCATTTTTTCCCCCTCAACAACTGCTGCCACCCCTTCGGCAAGCAACGAGGAAGAGCCTGGGCCATTTATTTTAGAACAGGTTCTCTTTACTGAAGTCTTTACGCAGAGGCTGAATGGTCATCTGTTCTGAAAGAGTAGTTTGTATCCCTGCATTCAACAGGGCTCAGACTAAATAACCTCGGAGGTCCTTCTGAGAGACTGACTAGTTGTTATGGTGTCCCCATGTCTGCCACAGGGACGTGATGCTATTTTAAGGTGAGGATGGTCTTCTTTCAAAAATGCTGCAGAGGTCTCATGCTGAAAGCCAACCTGATGAAGCTTTGGCTGGATGAAGACCAAGGTTGTCTTTTCTGAACAGGAAGAAGCCTTCCGCGCTGCCTGGTGCCCTCGGCTGCTGATCTGAGGATTGAATCCCTGGGTGGCGAAAAGGAACGGTTGGCCATCTTGGTGCGTGCGGTATTTGGCGCCAAAAGGAATAGGGACTTCTTTGAGTGGGGCTATTTACAGCACACACACTCAAGACTAACCATGGGGGATCACAAACCAACAGGAATGCACTGAATACCAACAAACAATTCAGACAAGACAGGGAATTTCTATACCATAAATACAAGGAGCAGCTACAGGTCCTTGCTCTCCCTTTTGAGGCAGGAAAGATACTGACCTAAAATGGAGAACAAGGACAAGACAGGAAGTTGAAAAATTACAAGATCCTGCCTCCCAGAGATTGGGGTACGAAATCACCCATCCAAGATTGCTTCAGCCTCCAGGAGTACAGTGTGTGGGGGGGAGGGGGACAGGAGGCAGCAGAGGGGAGAGGGGGTGTTTGCCAGGTGACTGAGACACCCCGATCTCCACCCCAGCTGCTCCCTCATCACCTAGTAAGAACAGCCCTTCCCTCCACTGCCTCCTGAGCTTTGGTCCCTCTTCTTACCACATGTACCATTTTCAAATCTCCTCTGAGGGAAGGCCAGCAGGGTCTCCACTCAGTTGTCGCACCATCCGGATAGCTTTCAGGATCAGGTCCCTGTGGCTTTTTTTTTTGCAAGATGAAAATCCTTGCCTCAAAATGCTGCCAGCATTTCCCACTGTGGACATGGGGATGCTGTAATGTCTTGTTAGGCTTCAAATCTCTATGATTATGAAATGCAGAAGATGAATGGAACATTAAAAGCCACCTGGGATGAGTCATAGAGGATCACAGCTCGTTAAGGGGAAAAAATTTCCATTTGAGATGGAGGAATTATTACCAAGAACCTCTCTGCCAACCACCAAAAACCATTACCTCAATAAAACAAAGCAGGCCACAGAGTTTTTAAAAAGGAACTTGCTTACATTTTCATTTGCCTACATGCAAAATTACCCACCTATGTACACAGGGCTTGCTTCCAGCCCAACAGCTGAATTTTGCCAGAAAAACTCAACACAAAAGCCACATAGCACGTTTGCGTTACTTGGACTGGCCTTCATAAAAAGGTATCTTATTACACAGCTGCTGCTTTTGGACTCTGCTTTGGATCAACACAGCTAGCTACAACCTCTATCGAGGAACCAAGTAAACAAATAAGTACGTGATGTCACCAAAGCTTAGAAATTCCACTCAATCCCAAGCAGCCTTTAAGATAGCACAGCACACGCTCAACTATCGACATGTTTCAAGGGACAGCAAGTTCACTTGGATAATTAGAGTACAGGTAAACATAGGTTGCTAGGTGCTTACAGAAGACAAAATACTCTGGCTATATTAACTTCATCAGAGGTTTGGCTAGGAACCTAGACCAGCTGCTCATACGACAGAATTTTCTTATATCTAGAACATGCAGTAGAGAGAAGGATGCAGAAAAGTTATTATGAATCTGGAACAGGCAGTTAAAGTTCAGGACTTCTCAAAGGACTATCCACAAAGATACTGCAGAATGAGAAGACTGAAGTCATAAGCGCCAACTCAAAGGGCTCACTCTTCAGTAAGGATTCATAGGCTCAGACTTTATGGCAGACTTTATTTGTGGATATCTGAATAGCCATATTCAAACATTCTATCACTAGGCTTGTCAGCTCTGGCTTGGGAAACACCTGGAACATAAGAACATAAGAAATAGCCTGCTGGATCAGACCAGAGTCCATCTAGTCCAGCATTCTGCTACTCGCAGTGGCTCACCAGGTGCCTTTGGGAGCTCACATGCAGGATGTGAAAGCAATGGCCTTCTGCTGCTGCTGCTCCTGAGCACCTGGTCTGCTAAGGCATTTGCAATCTGAGATCAAGGAGGATCAAGATTGGTAGCCATAGATTGACTTCTCCTCCATAAATCTGTCCAAGCCCCTTTTAAAGCTATCCAGGTTAGTGGCCATCACCACCTCCTGTGGCAGCATATTCCAAACACCAATCACACATGAAGAAGTGTTTCCTTTTATTAGTCCTAATTCTTCCCCCCAGCATTTTCAATGAATGCCCCCTGGTTCTAGTATTGTGAGAAAGAGAGAAAATTTTCTCTCTGTCAACATTTTCTACCCCATGCATAATTTTATAGACTTCAATCATATCCCCCCTCAGACGTCTCCTCTCCAAACTAAAGAGTCCCAAACGCTGCAGCCTCTCCTCATAAGGAAGGTGCTCCAATCCTTCAATCATCCTCGTTGCCCTTCTCGGCACTTTTTCTATCTCTTCGATGTCCTTTTTGAGATGTGGTGACCAGAACTGAACACAGTACTCCAAGTGCGGTCTCACCACTGCTTTATATAAGGGCATGACAATCCTTGCAGTTTTATTATCAACTCCTTTCCTAATGATCCCCAGCATAGAGTTTGCCTGGAGATTTGGGGGGTGAAGCCTAAGGTGGGCAGGTTTGGGGAAGGGAGGAACTTCAATGGGGTATAATGTCATGGAGTCCACCTTCCAAAGTGGCTACTGCAGCGCCCGAACTTACCCCACTGAGTCCCTCACCAGCTGGCACTGCGGGAGATAAGAAGGTGGCAGAGGAGCCTCTTGCAGGGAGGGTGAAGGCCTTAGAGGTCTCAGAGGCCTTGTTCAAAGGGGAAGGCAGGGAAGAGAGGAGGCTTAGGCCCAGCAAGCCCACAGCTGAGGCAGCTGTAGAAGATGGGCTGAAGAAGCAGCTCAGACCAGGCAGGGCCCACCTGCCCACAGCTGAGGCGGCTGTAGAAGATGGGCTGTAGAAGCAGCTGGGACAAGGGAGAGGTATGAGAGGGCAGAAGGTATTTAAGGAAGTGGGAAAGGGCGAGTCTGGAGCTGCCACAGCAGCAGCAAATGTGGATGGTGGTATGAAGAGACAAGGGAAAGGGACAGCTCAATGGTGGGAAGTGGGAAGGAGGGAAGAGGACCCTGATGCCCAGACCCCCTTTGAGAACCTAGATCCCAGTTCAAGCTGGTCCTCACCCTGTGCAGTAACAGGGTGGGAGTTGTTCACGCAAGCTGTAAACACCTCTCCCTGTGAGGCCACAGGGGACAGATGAAGCCCTGGAAACTCCTCTCCCTGTGAAGCAACAAGGGAGAGAGAGAGAGAGAGAGAGAGGGTGTGAAAGCTCAAGCCAGACAGGGGAAGGGAGGAGAGGAGGGTGGTGTGGGCAAGAGCTGCCCCGTACACCCAGTGCTTTGTGGGCGGGGTGGTTACTTGGCCCCTTGGGCCAATGGGGAGAGTCATTGTCTGGGGAGACCAACCCCCAGGTTAGGGAGGAGGGAAGGAAATACCGCTCAAAGGGCCTGGGCAAGGGGGGGGGACGCCACAGCCATTTTCTCAAAGTGAACTGATCTCTATCACCTGGAGATCAGTTGTAATAGCAGACCTCCAGCCACCATCTGGAGGTTGGCAACCTCATCCATCACTGTATCCATCACATTTGATCAGGTTTGTACGAATGACTCCACAGCCTCACAGTGGATTTCACACGTGCACAGGGGTCCACCCAAGCAAAGGCCAATGTGTCTGGGCCCTTCTGAACAATCTGTACTATTTAGATATTGTGACAATTAGATCCTGTTGGTATATGGTCCTGCTAAAAACAAAGCACAAAGCACAAATATTCAGGGGGGGAGGGGATGGCGAGAAAAGAAAAAATGGGAGAGCCAGAACGAACGCCTACCCTGATTACAGCCCCCTAATTACTGAGAAGGGAGAAAACGACTGAGAGGGACAAAACTTGGGGAGTAATCCCCCTGGATACTGTGCCGACATGTAAAAAAATTCAACGGAGCTCAGAGTTCCTCTCCCCACACATTTGTAGAAAGCTGGTTTGGTCCACACCGTGGAGAAAGAAGTGGTGTATTAAATACATACATACAGGCGAAGGTTGGAGGTAGATAAAAGGTAGGCTGTTGAATGGCTGATGAGAGAATGAGGCAGGGAAGGCATAGAGGATATGGGGGTTGCCAGGAGGAGGGAAAGAGGAAAACATAGGGAGGAAGATACAGGGGGAAGTGAGTGCCCCCCCCCAGGGGTTCCCTTGAAGGTTTCCTACCATGCAAGTTGGTTTGGCTCAGTGCCCAGTACCACACCATTAGGCCATACTTTCCCTAGGCTGAGGCTCCCTAGGAGGTGGGGGAAAGGGAAAACTGAAGACAAAGGAGCAGGTAAATGTGGGCTGGCTGTTGAGCAGCAAGGAAGTAAGTAGGAAAAGCAGAGAGGCCATGAGGGGGAAATGAGCTCCCTCTCACAAGTCCTTGCAGAGTCCCCCCTGTCAAAATCTACTCTGCAAGTTTTGAATGTTGGAAGGCATCTGGCAAAGGGAGGTTGACCATGTGCATTGCTGATGGTTTTGCTTTTTGTTAAACCCCCCCCCCAAACCTGATTTTTAAAAATCTGAAGGTGCAGAAGTACCTACACCAGATCTGTACAAGACAAAACCAGCTGAATATTCAAAGTGGCATTTCTATTGCAGAAGAAGGTTGGTTTTAGCACGTAGTATCTATTTTAAATTTTGTTGTTGGAGCACGTCACGTTACCTTTCTGAAAAAAGTATACATAGATGAGCTGACGGCTACACATTGACTTCTAATGACTACTAGTTTTGTTATTAAAGAAAGATCACTATATTAGCTGAAATAGTTCAAAAAGGAGGTTGAACACAAAAGCTAACATTTCTTTCTCCTGCCAGTTAATCATTCCTGCAAGGGCAGCACCCACCCAAAGAAACACAATGCTTACAAGTCAAAAGGTTACGGGCAGTAAAAGGGTCCATTTTCACATTTTATAAGGAAAGGTAAATTACAATTTCCCGCAAAACAGGAAGTCAGGCTGCATTCAGGATTGGTAGGTGCCAGAGCAGCTTTAGTTCCACTTCCGTTTTGGAAATGGTTGACAGAGATCACCACACATTCCTAACACATAACGAAGAGGCAAATTGCTCAAGGAAGCAGAACTCTTGATACTTGGAAAGAAAACATGAAAACAAAACAGCTAAGGAGGTTTTATCATGATAAATTCCAAACGTATGAAAGGGACCGAAAAGGAGCATCACTCAATGAAAGGAACAGGGCTGATGCCAACGCACAGCAAAACCAAGTAAATGATGGCATGGTGAACCATAAAGTCATTCTAGCTTAGGCCAACACTACAGCTAGGAGGAACAAATGCCTTCTCAAAACTCAACTGTCACTTGTCCCAGAGCCAGCAAGTAGCGGACTGTACAACCCCCTCTACCACTATCAGGTTATCATGTACTTGCTTCAATCTTGGGAGCACGTCTACCTGTTCAGAAAAGGAATTTGGTAATAGTCTTTTCTGGACTGAGATTAGTCCTCATGTTTGAATGATCAACTACATCATGAACTGTGGAAAGGCTAATGCATCACTGCCAAAACTACAGCCATATTCTTCCTCCCCAACATGGAAGACTTCTACATTTAGGTTTTGTTTTGTTTTTTAACATGCAGGAATCACCACCTGTATTTTGATGTGGTACAATCCAGGGACAGCCGTCCCCATATATGATGCCCCCACTCTCCCAGATTATGAAGCACTCCCCCTCTTCCTGAAAGCTAAATCACAGAAACTGACAATGAGGTTCACTCGGTGTACCCAATTCCTGTGCATGCGTTGCATAAGTGTGCATATACGTATCTATCCAAAAAGTCAGCATCCCCTACCTTCTAAGTTCGTAATACTGAAACCTGCAACAATCTCAGCAAAATGACAGAACCAACCCCCCTCCCACCCTCAATTTCATTCCATTCCAGTTAACTGACACATCCTGAAAGGGCAGAAACTATAACTGTGCCCATATTTTAAAGCATCTTATCTTATTTAAAAACAGCCATCCGGACAAAAGAAAACTCATGCACACATAACTTCCAACGGAAACTTTAGCCAAAACATTTGAGACAGGAAAAGGCTAGCAGGGTGAGAAGCACTAAGTATCCCAATGAAAGAAGCAAACTGGATCATAGCAAGGGGGGAAAATGTCAAACAAAGCAATTCAGCTCTAGTGCTGTACTGACAAAAACTAAAGAGCTAAAAGTATGTGGTAGTAGCCTTCAAATGAAATGTTTTTTTGAAGATTTAGAAGAAATGCAAATTTGTTGACCTTGAAGCTGAAAATCAAAAGATGACTTGGTGTCATCATTGATAAATTTAATCAGTGATTCAGAAACACTAAGATTCAGGAAAAAAATAAGAAAACATTTTCTTTTTTATCCTTCTTGAAAACTTTTCAGTTTTGCCTACAACAAAACTGGAAATTTTTGGACAGCAAAATAACTACAATGAAATATTCTCTCTCACTGAATCTGAAATGTCCCCTCGGACAAAGTTTTATTCACACAAAATGTGCGGCATGAAGATTTACAGTTTAGAATCTGAAGCATTTGATAATGATAATTCTTGTGTCCAGTGTGGACATATGCATTGTTTTGTACTGCTTAGTTGTGAGTAATGTCATTCAATGCTAACTTTTAAATGAGTAATTTTATGTTGTTAAATTATTTTAGATTTGATAAAGATTCCATTCTCCAAAAATTGAGAAACTGGCTTTCAGCATTTGTAATAAGAATTCTATTAAATAACCTTGATAGTTTTGCGACAGATACTTAAAACCTACCTGCAGCCCAAAACTAACATTTATAGCAACAAAACTTCAAAGTGCAGTTACCTGTAAGTTTCACTGAAAGCTACAGAACATAACCCATGTCAGGTAAATGGAACCAAGCATTTCGGACTTACAACAATTGATTGACTACAAAAGTCTGAGTAAGCATCAACTATCAGAAACTGATCATTTTGCCCAACACTTGATAAATCTTTTTGCCACCACCCTGGTAAATGGCATAAATTCCAGTTGGTTGGAGTGCCCACTAGTAAGATCAAGGCCCTACTGTCCATCTTCAAGAGGTAACAAGCTTGCTTTTGCCCACTGGTAGTGGGGAATCCTGTCCCCACCCTCAGTAATTTCAGAATTGAGGGGGAAAATGTGGTGGCATCAGATCTATGAATTTCTGCTAACCTTGATTATCTTTATCACAGAGATTAAGGGAAATTCCTGGAGTGTCACCAAGAAATGACATCATTTCCTCCAGAAACTCTCCTCTCTCCCTAAACATCTCCTAGCATGTGCAGATGGGGGGTTGGGGCCTCAGGCAATATGGAAATGGTCTCCTCTGCATTTTTGTGTAACTTAACTGAAGAGCTTAACTACAATGCATAGAAATCTTTGACCCCATTTGGTTAACAGTAAAGAAGAAAGAATATTTGTATCCACAACAAACAAATACATAATACAGACTGCTTTTAAAGACATTACAGAAAAGGGCATGCTGTTTCCAAAACAACGTAAAACATTATATCTTCCAAAGCAACAAGAACTATCAGACAACCCAAGAGGTTCTTAGGGAAACAACGGATGCCTTTGACAATGTTAAATATGCTGGTGGAAATAGAAAAGAGCAAGAGTCCAGTAGCGCCTAAAAGACTAACAAAGTTTCTGGCAGGGCATGAGCTTTTGTGAGTCGCAGCTCACTTCTTCCGAGACAGCTAGAATGTGAGTCCATCTTTGCTTAAGTAGAGAACGGGACCTTGGATACTGTTTGTGAGGTTCCTTCTGCTCTGAGATAAGGAAGGCATCTTGGAGCTTGGGTGATTCCCACCAGCTATTCCCACCAGCATAAGGAAGGTGCTCCGATCCCTCAATCATCCTGGCAGCCCTTCTCTATACTTTTTCTTTTACAGATGACTTTCTCATGAGCCTGGATCCAGCCAGCTTCCTCAGCAGTTCCTCTCTTAAATTCCCCTCCTTATTAAAGCCCCATAGGTCCATGGTGGCGAACCTATGGCCCTCCAGATGTTCATGGACTACAATTCCCATCAGCCCCTGACAGCATGGCCAATTGGGGCTGATGGGAATTGTAGTCCATGAACATCTGGAGTGCCATAGGTTCGCCACCACTGCTAGAGGTCTTATGTCGGTGCAACTCCCATAGTCCTTACAGCAGCTTTTATGGTGGTCGAAGGAAACCCTGTTTCTCCCATCTGCACCAGCAGTAAAGCGAGTTGGATCCAAACTGTGGACAGTCAATGATAGGATCAGCTCTACCTGGGCATCTGGAACCTGTGAGATGTTGCTTGCAAAGACAGTTCCATTGAGCCGACACTTTCACAACTCTATTCCTGACACCGGGTTGAATCCAGATTTAATTGTTCATCAGGAGAGCAGACCTTTCCTGCTTCTCTCTTCCTACTCATCTCCACAAAATGCTGCTCCTCGGGACAGGCAATCCTGAAGAACAGCTTGAGATGAGTCTGCATGCAGGGACTGCCAATTTAGTCTGGAAATTGCCATGTGCACAGAATACTCCTCCTGGAGCAGCAAATAGGGAAATAACTCCTCATCAGGACTGTTTCTGCATGGAAATATGGCTCGGGAGAACGTAGGATCCTTTCTCCCATTGTGACAGCAGTCTGAACCTGTTTGGGCTCTCAACTATTTTTTTTTAAGCTGCAGAGTTCATAGCCACAGGACTGCTGCTTTAGGGCTGCAGGGAACCCAAACCCAACTCTTTAAAAATACGAATGTGTAACTTGACCCCCAGTTTAAAAGCTCAGAAAGTCAGGCTTGCAACCCATTTTTAACTCGACAACCCTAGTTTGAGATGTTCTGGTTGTTCAAGTAAACCCACATGTAATATATACAGCGATTGTCTACTACCCTGAACGGTTCGAGCTTGCAAGTACACAGGCACTATAATCCTTTCAGCCAGTTACATAAAAGGGTTTCAATCATACTAGAACTCACAGCTGACAATCACTTAATAGAATACTTGCAGCATTATTGTATTAACAAAAAACACCTGTGCAAACCCTGGATGAAAGACCACCAAGGGTTCCTATCCAGAGGAAGGCAACGGCAAAACACGTATGTTTGCCTCATGCCTTGCAAACCCTATTGGGTTGCCCTAAGTTGGTGGGAATTTGATGGCACTTTCCACAGAAAAGGCTCCCGTCACAACATTTCTATATATTGAGGTTTCTTGGTTGTATCTTCTGTCAAATCAAAATTTATGAAGGTTAAGTCTCAGCCTAGTTCAAGCATGTTTTTAAGGGTAGATAGGAATTTCTTCCAATCTTGTGGCCTCACCGTTTGTCTGAAAAGAGCTGCCAATCCTGTTTTATGAGGTCATGAGATTTTGTGTCCTGTCAGGAAACGAACTGGATTTGTATAGCATTATATGGAATCCTGGATACTTTAGACCGGCGTGCCCACATAAAAACCAAGCTGCCGCTTTGATGCAAGTGATTAAGCGTCTCGTTTTACAAGGACAAGCAAAGTTAAGATACTTCGCAATATAGAATACATTAGTCAAAAATAATCTAGCTGCTGACATTCCAGGGCCAGAATGCTGACTAAGAAGGGGAGGAGCCATCATTCTATGGTAGAGCACAGGCTTTGTGAACAGATCAGTCTGTGGACGATCCAGATAAAAGCAGCCCTGGATAATCAGTCGACAGGACCAGCACAAAACAGCTTTATGCAAGGCAATGGGAGCAATCAGTCATCACAAGTCTCACCACCTCTCTATCGATTTTATCAAAAGGCCTTTGGTCTTGCTAGACAAAACCGTATATAAGCAAGGTGGTATGTCTACAGCAATTTAGGCATTTTCTTAGCTATCAGAGTTGTGAGCACAAGCCTGTTCCCTCCGCCCCCCAAAAAGACAGAAACTTTAGGAAACAAGCAAGATAGGGGACTAAACAAATTAAACAAATACTTTGACATAACACTTTAAGAGGAAGTATATAGGCGTGCTTGAGCATTAAATCTTTCCCCACAGCATGAAACAGAGCCACACTTAACAAAAGCAAGTTTTTTTTTTTGGGGGGGGGGGATTCAAATCTGCATATATACTTACTTGCACTCCCCAGGTACAGTGCAGCCCCCACGGATTAAATTACATCCTTGTTTACACACAGCTGGGGAGAAAAAGAGGTTTATCAGTTAGTGCCAGTACTTTGGAAAGAATTAGTCATGCAAATAAGTCGTTTCCCATATTGCTCATTTTCATCTTTAGAAACTTTTTTTAATGACATACGGATCGAGCCAACTCAACACATTCACATTGTACCAATCTGCAATATGAAAACGACAGAGATTTTTTTTACCAGGCAGGAGAATGGACCATTGGATACTCACTGTGAAGGGTCCCTCTCCTGGGGGATAGGAGGACATCTTGATGAGTGTTTCATACCCTGTTCTCTGGGAGGCAGGAACTACTTTTTTCTAACTTCCTGTCTTGCCAGCGGACTCCATTTTAGCCAGTATTCAACTGACATAGCAGATAAACAAAGAACCAATAACACATGGTAACAAGAAAGAACATAACAATATCTTAAAAAACAATGGTAACCTTAACAGCAACTGTAAGTGACCTAGAACCACTGTAAGACATGTTATATCAGGGAGGGCCAAGATGTCCTCCTATCCCCAGGAGAAGGACCCTTCACAGTGACTATCCAATGGTCTGTTTTCCTGGAGGCAGAGGATATCTTGGTGGGACCCCCCTAGAGCAGTGTCCACCAAGAAGGGAGGGCTAAACATGGTCCTCTAGTATGTGCTTTAACACACTCTTGCCAAAGCCGGTTTCAGCAGCAAGACTGGAGCTTATAATGCCTTACAAAGGAAGATGACGAGGACCAAATTGCCACTTTGCAGTTGTCTTCGACTGATGCTCTATTCCTGAGAGCTGCGTTGGTAGAGGCACACCGTATAGAGTGTGAAGTGATTCCCGCCGGAATTGCCAAATTGCTAGCTTTGTGAGCTTTGATGATGCAGACCTTTAAAGTAGTACTGATCGCAGTCACTGACATCAGTTGACCGATGTTTGATGCGGAGATGTTAATGAAGAGGCTATCTGTCTGACAAATGTCCTCTGTTCGGATAATAAACACTTTAAGCGCCCTACAGGCGTCGAGATTGTGCCAGAGCCTTTCCTTCAGATGTGATGGCTGTGGACAAAAGTTAAGAAGAACAATGTTCTGATTCAAATGAAAGGAAGAGCTCACTTTGGGCCTGAATGTAGGATCTGTTCTTAAAATGATCCTGTCCTTGTGAAACGCACACAGATTAGAGTTGACTGACAGGGCTCAGAGCTCAGCGATGCGTCTGGCTGAAATGGTGGCAATTGGGAAGAGAGTCTTCACCCTTAACCATTTCAGATTAATTGATTGCACAAGGCTCAAATGGTGACTTGGTGAGGGCTGACAGGACAGAGTGCAGCCTTCAAGATGGAAACCTGTGTACTGTTGGTGGTTGCGTCTGGCAAACTCCCTTAAGGAAACACACCACATCAGGATGGTGTGAGGCTGGCACCCCCTGAAAGGAAGGCCAGAACGTAGCTAGGGCTGCCACTTGCCGTCTCAGAGTGGAACTTCGTAATCCGGCTTCCCTCCTGGAGAAAATCCAAAGCTGAAGGTAGACCTGAAGACATCAGGTCTATGTGGTTCCTTTCCCCCCATGCCACGAAGGTCTTCCACGAGGAATTATAGATTCGAATTGTGGCCTGGTGACGTGAAACTTATAAGGTAGATGCCACCTTGTTAATAGCCTTTCTGTCTCAAGTTTGCCCTTTCAACCGCCATGCGGTCAGACGAAACCATGCAGGGTTTGGATGCCACAGGGGTCCCTGGACCAGCAGGTCGGGGACGAGAGGTAGATGGAATGGAGGTGTCTCTGACAGTTCCTGGATCACCGTAAACCAAAGACGTCTCGGTCAAAATGGAGCTACTAGTATTACTTGTGCTTGCTCTGTCCTGATCTTCCGAAGGAACCTGTGGATAACTGGAACAGGAGGGAAGGCATAAAGGAGAAGCGATGTCCAGGGAGCCGTAAGTGCGTCTGTGGCACATGCTGTGGATTCATGGTACCTTGACATGAAGGCTTTGACCTGGTGGTGGTGGTGGTGGTGGTGGGGTGGGGGTTGTTGTTGTTGTTGTTGTTGTTGCATTTGATAACCCGCTCACCCACAAAGGTCTATTGCCTGTTTCCCAAATCTGTTCACTATCGTCCAGAACACTTGCCTAATGAGTGACCATTCTGCTTGCATCACAGTTTGACGGCTCAGCCAGTCTGCTGTCACATTCAATTTCCCCTGGATGTGTTCTGCATGTAATGACAGAAGACAATGTTCTCCCCACACCAGGAGCTTGAATACCTCCTGATATAGTTGGGAGGACTTGGATCCGCCTTGATGGTTGATGTAAAATTTTGCTGACATGTTGTCGGTTGACTAAGACATGCTGTTGACTGATGGCACTCTGGAAGTACTGTACTGGATCATGTCTATGGTTGGAATCATCAGTCCTAGGAGACTGGTTAATTGTATGAGAAGTTGCCGTTTGCTGTGTAGGACTGAAGACACTGATCGCTGAATTCTGAGCACCTTGTCACTGGGAAGAGATAGGGTGTTCTCTTCCGATGATATCATGCCCCCTAGATGCTCCATCTGTCGCTTGGGTTCTAAGGAACTCTTCTGACGATTTATTTGGAAGCCGTGCTCTTCCAAAACTTGGATGACTCTTGTCAGGTCTCGAAGGGCTTGTTCTTGGGATCCAGACCGAATGAAAATATCGTGCAGATATGCCCTGCTGACGGAGAAGTACGACCGGAGCTTGCAGGACGTTGGAAAAGACCCTTGGAGCTGTTGCCAATCCAAAGGGTAGCGCCCAGTATTGGAAGTGATGTTGACGCACGGCAAACTTCAGGAACTTTCCATGAGCCGGGTGGATCAGCACATGAAGGTATGCTTCTGTGAGGTCCAGAGATGATAGCAGATCTCCCAGTCTCAGGGCTTCTGTAATTGATTGAAGGATTTCCACCCTGAACTTCCGTACGTGGATGTGTTTGTTCACATACTGCAGGTTCAGGATGGCTCACCAATTGCCATTCTTCTTTGGAACAGTAAAAAAGTGAGAGAAGACTCCCAAGATCCTTTCTGAAGATGGGACTGGTTTTATCGCTCGGATTTGTAGCAGATGTTGTATAGCTCCCGCCATTCTTCGGACTTATGGCTCACTGGTGATGGCATGAAGTGAGGTCTCGGGAACTGAAGAAATTCTATGGTGTATCCTTTGGACATGACCTGTTTGGTCCAAGCGTCGACGTGTTGGCCCTACCATCTCTGATGAAAGTGGAACAGTCAACCGCCGACCGGAATCCCCGGCTAGTCATGGCCTGGAAAGTCCAACCTGCCCCATCTGTTGAAGGGATGAAATGAGTCTCTGCCATGAACGGAGTGCAGTGGCTGCCATGCTGGTCGTCTGCCGTCCCTAGAGAATCTGGGAAGGGTCCTCTGGGTTCAAAAGGATGACCTAGGAAAGGACTGAGGAGAATTGGCTCTTACAAAACTGAGAATTGGCTCTTACAAATCGAGACTTCTTATCTCGATTCTCCACTAGAATTTGGTTTAGTTCTCAACTGAATAACTTGTCTGCTTGGAAAGAATACCCTGCGACAAGAACCTTCGAATGAGGATCTGCTTGCCACACTCTCAGCCATGCATTTCTTCTCGCTACCATGGCAGATGCCATGGAGCGAGCGGAGAGGGAGACCACATCAAGCATGGAGGCAGCCAGAAAAGAGTTTGCTATCAATACTCTCTCCAAGTCCTCTCTAATATCTGTATCCTCAGATGGAATCATGTCCAGTAGGTGCTTGATCCACACAATGGATGCCCTGGCCACCGTTGATGAAGTGACGAGTGTTTTGATGGACGTAGCAAGCCACTCGTGCGTCCTCCTCAGCGCCACATTTGTTTAGTGGGACTTTAGGACTTCCTTCCCTGTCCCGGGATACCAGGCCTCCAGACTGCAGCCCTGCCACGGGGGCATCTACCAATGATACACGTAGCATTTGATTAAAATACTCTGGAACTATAATCTCTTGGCCGTAGCAGGCAGCTGCTGGCTGGGTTAGTCCAATCCTTCTTAATCCTACTCTCGAACAGTTCTGGGATGGGGAAGCAGTCGGGTTGGGCATCCACATTAGGGAAGCATTGTTTGCTCCCTTTAGGTCTTCCCTTAATAGGTTTGTGCACTTCTGTGGAGTCCCCTGAGGGGTCCAGAGCATCCTCTGGATCCTGAAGGTCCAAAGTGGCTATGGCCTTGGTAATTAGAAAGGGCAGGTCATCCAGCTTAAAGAAGCATGAAGCCTGATCAGCAGAGTCTGGGGGATTCTCTCGGAGTCTGAGAAACGGTTAGCCCAATTTCCTTCCTCCCATTCACTCCACTGATCTTCTGGGAAGGCTAATGGATTCCTGAAGGAAGGCCTCCTTCCCTCCAAGTTACCCACAGAGGATGACCTGGACCTCAATTTGGTAGGGGAGGGAGAGAGTCTCCTAGAAGAGCTGCTTGGTAAAGCTCCCAGAGAGAGGGTTCGACTGCCTCTTTCACTGTTCTAGCTAACAAGGCTACAAAGGTGTTATGGGAAACTCCTTGCCATCCTTGGCCAGAGGTATCACTGGAGCCATGAGCGACTTCCCTTTCGTCAGGCTCCCCACGGTCCCCAGCCTTAATTGGATCTTGCCTGTTCTCGCTGCTCTCCTTCAATCAATGTTCAGGCTGGGAAGCGCAGCCACTGGTGTGGATTGCCTACTCTCCGCACTTTGCTCCGGAGCGCCCTTGCAGCACTTCTCTGTTTCACACTTTTTCTTTTTTGCCAGAGCCTGGTTGCTCTGGCAGCAATCAGCCAGCTGGTTTCCTGGGGCTTGGTTGCACTGGCCTTGTTTGGCTGGGTCCTGGTTGCTCTGCCCTCAGTTGGCCAGACAGCCTCCTGGGCCTCGGTTGCCCTGCCCTCGATCAGCCAAGTAGCCTCCTGGGTGAGAATCATTGCCCTCCTCTCGGTCAGCCATGCAGCTTCCTGAGGGGGATAGCTGTTTTTGGGCGGTAACTGCCCTGGTGGCTTCTGCAGCACTCCTGGAGAAACTTTCCTTTTGAGGAGAAAAGGCTGTGGCCATTTTCTATCTAGTGAAAAAGGCACCAAAAAGTTGGACAGCCTTCTCTATCCCCTATAGATAACACCAAGGGAAAGGCAGAAACCACTAAAAAGGGAAGGGCAGACAACAAGACAGACACACGACACAGAAAGGAAAGGCTCTCTAACACAACAATAAAGCACCAATTGCCAAGGAGGCGCTGTAGGTCCGTGCACTCCCATATGAGGCAGGAAAAATACTGGCTAAAATGGAGTTCACTGGCAAGACAGGAAGTTAGAAAAAAATTAGTTCCTGCCTCCCAGAGAACGGGGTATGAAACTCCCATCAAGATGTCCTCTGCCTCCAAGAGACCTGGTAAGACTTCTATTTCAGACAACACAAAGGTGCAGAGGAATAAGAAATGCAAGATGCTTGTGTTTCCTGAAGCTCTACACCAATATCAGGTCCAAAGCTGCCCTTACATTAATTTCAAATAAGCTACTAGGAGTACTTCCAAGCTCAAGACATATATGACATTCATTTCTCCAAAATTAATACCAAACACCCTTAAGTACTATTTCTTGAACATATTAAAAACCCAGATTAAGTATTTACACCAACACAACCCATTCATTTGATGACTTGAAGCAACTTGAAAGGACGGGTGCTCTTACATAAACAGCACACTTTGAGCCCATCCTTCAGCATATGTGAAAAATTACATGGTTGTAACTGGTGTGCTGTGGCAAATGGAGTCCTGAGCTCCATGGAAGCGGATAGTAGATCTGTCAGCACCATTTTGTTAAAAAAAAAGATGGTTTGAGAGAATCCTTTCCTACTCAATGAAGGCTGTGTCAGTATATTAAAGAGTAAAAAAACCTCCCCTTTGGAGCGAGCCATAGATCAGGAGAAGATTATAAGCTTTGCATGCAAAGGCTTATGGGCTCAGGGCCAAGCTACACAATACACCTGACACATGGGGGGGGGGGGTCCATGAGTGCATGACTGGACTTGCAAATGAGACATACATTGAGGGGAATTTGTCTTAAAGTGTTCACTTGCTTCTGGTTCCCCCCTCATCCCACTTTAGCCAACAGAAAGGGGTGAGGGGTGATTTTCATTGCTTCATGTGCTCTTGTTAGGACAAACGGCATCAGAAAAAAGGGGCAAAACCCATTCCACTACCCTTTCTGCTGGTGGAAGAGGAATGGAGAGAAATCAGGTCCTTTGCCCTTCTTGTAGCACTCCCTCACAGCACCGAGCGAATGAGCATGCACATCAGTTTCCCCGATGTACATGTGACTCTGGTTGCAGACCTATGACCCAGTATATGCATGGAGGATAATCAACTGTTAATATCATTACGACGAACAATGCACCTCGCAGTATCTCAAGGCCTAAACTGAAAATTGTGGTACCTTGTTTACAATCTTTACCCATCCAGCCTTCCATACAAGCTTTGTTTCCATTTTGGTCACATGTATAGTGGCCCACGAAGTCGTCGCGAGGGCCACAGAATTTATTGCACTGTGGGCCATAGTAGTTTTCATCACATTTCACTCTGATTTGGACTTCAAAATGAGCAACGTGGCCATTGAGTTGCTGCGTCTGCCATCGATCCTCTGGGTTGATCATTCCGGCGTATGACACTCGGTCGATGCGTTCGCCTTCGTCTTCAAGGAAGAAAAGAAGACCACAGGGTTAAAGAATGTGAAGAGAAGATAACAGGGAAGGATACAATCATCATCCCCATAGAATTCCTCAAGCCTCAGAAGCCTTCCTCCAAATTTAGCGGTTCTTCCTCCAACAGAAGAGCCACTTGGGCTGGAGGAAAGCTCCTTAGATTAGAGGAAGGCTTCATACTTGAGCCAAAAGGAATAGTGAAGTAAAACTATTTTAACAAATCAATAAAAATAAACACACTTTGCTCAATGGATTGGTAAGTCCCCCCCCCTCCCCCATTAGGGACAGCAGAACCAGCAGAAGACAACTTACTGCACTAGCAAACGATACCTTCAAAGGGTGACACTGTTATCAACTGGAGTATAAATAGTGACAAACCAGTATCAATCATGTTGACAGACTGCTGGCTACAGAGCCATTAGGCTATAGGAAAAGCATGCTCTGGAGTTCATTGACTGGTGGTGGAAAGTGCCATCAAGTCACAGCTGACTTATGGCAACCCCAAAAGATATTCAATGCAAGAGATGAACAGATGTGGCTTGCCATTGCTTGCCTTCCGTGTAGTGACCCTGGACTTCCTTGGTGGTCTCCCACCTGGTACTAACAAGGGCTGACTCAGCTTAGCTTCCAAGATCTTATGATACTGGGTTAGCCCTAGGCCAGGGGTAGGGAACCTGCGGCTCTCCAGATGTTCAGGAACTACAATTCCCATCAGCCCCTACTAGCATGGCCAATTGGCCATGCTGACAGAGGCTGATGGGAATTGTAGTTCCTGAACATCTGGAGAGCCGCAGGTTCCCTACCCCTGGCCTAGGCCATCCAGGTTAAGACAATCACTGATTACAACACACAAGATTCGTCTTCTGTTTTACAAAGTTCCACATTGGATAAACCCAGCATTAAAAATGAACCCCAAGGCAGCAGCGACAGACTATGAGATACCAACTTCAGTTACTACAAAAAAAAAACAAACGTGTTGCATATTTGTGGCCCCCTGGGGTTTACTCACAGTTAAGGAAGACACGAGATGCATTAATACGCTGGCAAGCTAATGGAACCAGCTTCTCAGAAATACATCCACTTAAGAATGTACAGCTAGGCTCTGCCAGAGTGGCTGAACTCAAATTTCATCTCAAACTATTTTAGATTGTTGGGAGTAAACAGGAGGGGGGAGGGGAGAGGATTGATTCTCTCCCATTACGCACGGAGAGGCATGTCGTTCATTACGAAGAGCCAGCTTTCAAGTATGCAGCGAAGAAGGCTGCAACCAGTTTGTAGAGGGTCACAGAGAGAGAGAGACAAGAGATCTTGGCTAAGTCTCTCTAGAGACAGACAAGCATGTCTGAGTACAAACTGCAGGATTCCTGCCTCCAGCAGTACAGAGGGGGTTAATTCCAGCTTGACCTTCTCTTGTTGCACTGGCATTCTGCCCTTCAACCCACCCAACACCTGTGCAAGCAGAGAAGGGAAGCTAGAATTAGCCTTTTGTATGTAGGGCAGAAAGGCAGCATCCTTGCCACCCAGATCACAGTCTTGCATAAGCGTGGCAGAGACTTGTATATCATCCATATATGCATAACTCTGCAGTGTATATTATGGCAGAAGGAATTCAGTCCATGAACTTTCAACTACAGGTTTCAGAAGAACCAGAGATTCCTCCTTTGATCGCTAGCATTCTTAAGGCAATAAGAAATCAACAATTTGTATTCTAGATATAACTATGATGGCAAGTATTACAATTACAGTACTACAATTTCTCCACGATCCCCCAAATCAGCTTCAGGCAGAGCCCAATGGAATGCTAACCTCCAAATGCTATGAATGGATGAAAAGCCCCATAAGTTGAAGGTAAAGGGTAAAGGTAATCTCTTGTGCAAGCACCGGGTCATTACTGACCCATGGGGTGATGTCACATCACAATGTTTCTAGGCAAACTATACTGACTGGGTGGTTTGCCTTTGCCTTCTCTCCAGTTGTCTAAACTTTACCCCCAGAACATTTTTAACAACCTCGGAAGGATGGAAAGCTGAGTCAATCCTGAGCTGGCTACCTGAAACCACCTTCTGTCAGGATCTCACTCAGGTCGTGAGCAGAGCTTTGCCTGCAAAACTGCAGCTTACCATCCTGCGCTACGTTGCTGCTAAGTTGAAAGAAGACTCTTTAAGTTAGAGGAAGATTTCAAACTTGAGTCAAAAAGGCAAGGTGGGATCTAAATATTTTAATAAGCACATAAACACTGCTCAGTAGAGTGGTAGGATCCACCCCAATGAACTTGTACACTCTCAATGACTAACAGGGAATTGGAAAGGAGAGGAAAAGATTTAGGCAGAGCAGAGGAGGTCCTTAACCCTTTTCCCTTATGCCAGTTCTACAACTTAGATCCCTAGTGTCTGGATTATAGACTGAAAAAGTTGGGAGCTCTGATCGCATAATAAACCATAACATGTGCAGTTCAACCTACAGATGCTTGTCTCTGCAACTTGACAGCCAACAACTTTCTCTCTTCCAAACTGCCACCAAAAAGAAGCACAGGGAGTAGAGTTCTTTGTTTACATGTGTGGTAATTCACCATCCTAGAGGCCAACTAGAAAAGGCACTGAAGACCAAATTATGGATCTCCAGCATTTCATCTCATTTGAGCCTATGCCTTAGCAACTGAATAGAAGGCAGCTTCAAGCAAGCCGTGCGAGTACAAAACTCTCCAAGGAGCTGAACGTCCTAAAATGCAAAAATTCTGACATTTAGAGGCAAAATGAGATGGACAAACACCACGGATTTCCTTTAGTCTTTAAAAACCACATTACCACCATACAGAGCCTCTTTCGACTAGTAAAAGTATAGAGGGATAGAAAAATTAAACTCCTCTCTGCAAGCAGCGCTGACATGCATGATCAAGGAGCAGGTGAAGCATAAGATCTCTCTCAAGAGATCTGAGACAGCGCCTGCCAATCAAAGCTGACAATGTTTGATTCAGCATCATGGTTTTGCATAAGTTGATTTTTAACATTAGCAAGTGACTACCACAAGTGCCCAAAGATGATTCCCCCAGCAGGGAACACAGTTACCAGTAATCACTTGTGTCATTAGCCCAGGTAATCCAGAGGAATAAACAGTTTTCCATGCATGTATCAGTTGCTTCACTGGAAACCGCAGTATAGGTTAGGTGCATCTAGGTTGCCTTCAGTGTGATCTGCATACAGATGTTGCACACCCCCATCCTGATAGACATTCTTTTTTTTTTTACATTATCTTGCTAACAAGTTTGCAATGAAAATGGAAAGTGCTGACAAGTAGCAGCTGGCATGTGGCGACCCCATAGGGTTTTCATGGCAAGAGAATGAACAGAGGTGGTTTGCCATTGGCTGCCTCTGTGAAGCCATTATGAATTTCCTAGGTGCTTTCATTCGATTACTAACCAGGTCCAACCCTGCTGTGCTTCCAGGTCAGGGCAAGTTAGTAATACCATAGCCTAACAGCAGCACCATTAGAGAGCCAGCGTCAGTATAGTGGTTAAGAGCAGGTGCACTCTAATCTGGAGAACCGGGTTTGATTCCCCGCTCTGCCACTTGAGCTGTGGAAGATTATCTTGGGAACTAGATTAGCTTATGCACTCCAACACATGCCAGCTGTGTAACCTTGGGCTAGTCACAGTACTTTGGAGCTCTCTCAGCCCCACCCACCTCACGGGGAGTTTGTGGGGGGGTGGGGGGGAAGGGAAAGGAGATTGTAAGCTCCTTTGAGTCTCCTTACAGGAGAGAAAGGGGGGATATAAATCCAAACTCTTCTTCTACTACTACTTCTGAAAATAAAGCTGATTGAGGTATTAGATAGTTTTTTTATTGTATTCATTCTACAGAACCGAAATACATCAAAGCCTAAAACAAGCTAGCATAGGGATGAAGGCAAAACAGCTAAATTAATTTCACTTTGCATGAAACACCTGTTAGACATGTTGAGGACTTAGTGTAAAAACTGGGCTACCTGACGAGGCACAAGTTCCTTTGATTATTTCCAGACACCAAAAGAGCCCTACCATAACCAGCAACGAAGTGTTTGAAAAGTAAAATGGGGTTTAGTTTAATGTCAGCCAAGTACAAAACCCCCCAAAGAAATCCACAACAACATGCTCAGCTATTCTTACTGAATAGTACCAACTGTATGCACATCCAGTGACGAGTTAAGGCTAGCTTATCTAACACAAGCTATAGAGGACTTTCTAGTTCAACTCTACCACTGGGCAGAACAAGGAAGCTGCATCAGAGTAGACAGTTTGTGGGCTGCAAAAGGAATAACCCCATCAAATGCGTGATTTAAATTAGTGCAACGTCTTTTTGTGAATCTGCCTTAGCCCTATTATGAATTTCTGAAAATCGGAAACTTATGCATGAGCAATATAATATATACAATACATACAATATAAGTTGCCTTGTCAAATAATTGACACTTGTGATAATGAAGAAAAGACAAATACTTCCTTTTCCATGCAAAAAGTCAATTTAAGCCACCTCAAGTCCAGTTCCCCAAAAAAGGAGGATTAAACATTTTGCAAATAATGTAATTTAAATATTTCCAATAAGAGCATTTTCACATGGGTAATGAAAATCTGAGCTGAACATTCATAGCGGCTGAGCTGTGGGGAGAAGGTAGCTGGTATTAAACAGCACAACCTTCATCCCAACCAGTGCTTCCATTAGAATCTGCACATAATTTGATTTCTTAGTATCATCTACATAGCTGCTGACTTGGTACTGTCATCAACTGGAGTTACCAGCAGTGAGTAACTCAGCAAATTCTAATAGATTTTGCAGGTGATGCCTGGAGTGGCAAGAAGACACTTCTGCATGATGCCTTAGGATCTTTCCCATCTCTCTTACAGTACAGTATAGACCACAGAAACATGAGGAAAATCCTAGAGTGTTGTTATGGAGGCCATTTTTTCCTGCTCCTTAATTTCTCAGGGTTGGGGCACATGACAACCTTACCACCTCCAGCAGCTGTGCTTTGAAATCCGAGGGTACAGGGACACATTCATCATAGGGTGGCAAGTTTAATCGGCAGTGCCATCTTTTCATCTAAAATTTTAGTTTCACAATTTTCAAATTCTTTAAAGATGTACTCACCAGCTTTAGTTTCATTATCCAAATCCCAGGCTTCGATTATTAATGTGAATGCTCTCTGGAATGAAACATACATCAAAGTTACTGGAGACGAACTAAGAAAGTGACATTGCTTAGAAATTACTTAGAAATATATTAAAACATTAAAAAAACTAATTAACAATAGCATTACTGGAAAAAAACATACACTTGATCTGAAATGTGGTTATGCTGATATGTCCAATAACTGTCCAACTTTATTGGACTAGTTTCTGCAGTCTGATCATTATGGGTCAACATTATGTTTGGACATGGTAGTAATTACCATGTTAAAGTTTACTCTCTTAATATTTTGTTTGTTTCTTAGAATTTCTTTAAATCAATGAAAACGAAGTGCAGGGAAGGGCAGCAGAAGACATCTTCAAGCTTTTAAATTTCCAACATGGTTAGCATTTTTATTGCTGTGCAAACTGATCTAACACGACTTACAGGTCTTTAGTGCAGAATTAAAAGTTCCGCTCCCACAGAAAATCAGGTAACATGCAATTTCTCATTAAATAAACTGAACAGCTTAGACAATAACCTTGCCTAAGCTAAGGTGGTCTGACCATTGCCTGAGAAAACCCTGCACAACACTCTGACTCTGCAGAAGGGATGGGCAGACACCTGCTGAAAATCAATTCACACAACCACTCTTGTCCAACATGACATAGCCTGTGATAATTTAACATTCCTTCCGCAAGAAACTGGTGTACACCAGATCTAAACTTATGCCTGCTGGGAAGAAGACCTGAGCTGTACGATACTGCCAATGACAAATGCCTCATTAAAACTGGGCCGCTATGCAAGTAATGTCACTGTAGTAAAGTGACATCTCGACATCACTGGTATATTTTTATACAACGCTGTGGGGAAAATCAATTCTGTTAAAGGTATATTAAATGCCTGCCTGGCAGGTAAAAGGCAGAACTGCAGCTTTCTCTGCCAAGATGGGGAAGATGGCAAAGTGTTAATGATGAGTATCCAAAAGAACAGATGCATTAGCAGGACCATTAGGTATGCAAAAAGTTCCCAGGGACCATCTGGATCCAAAGAACTCAGCATGTTGCACCTACTATGACAGTGGTGGTGAACCTTTGGCACTCCAGATGTTATGGACTACAATTCCCATCAGCCCCTTCCAGCATGGCAGGGGCTGATGGGAATTGTAGTCCATAACATCTGGAGTGCCAAAGGTTCGCCACCACGGTACTATGATGTGCATTAAAATGGCACTGGAATGGGAAGAGTTCAAGAGTGTTTTTCAAACTGGGGTGGTGGTGCAGAGGTCAGATCAGTCTCTTGACTCTTCAACCTAATACATCTTCAAAAGGGCAAGCGAGACAAAACCTGCACAAAAAACCCCTAAAAACCTGCCATGCCCCCAGACTGTTCAATACCAAGACTCTGTATTCAAATGATTTCTTTATTATGAAACATTTAAACTTCTACTGCCAGAACTAAAGTTTACATGCCAAAGAACCCTCCATTACACCGCTTCATCATCCCCCTCCCTGTCACACAGCACCACCCCTGAACTCTGGTTCCTATGGGCGTTTGGCACCCCTGCAGTCCCACATTCCAGAGCCAGTGCGGCATTCATTTAGGTCAAAACAACCCACATTCCCCAATGCTGAACAGAGTACTGGCTAGCAGGTGTGTAACAAACTGATAAAGCATTGCCAGAAGAAAATGAAACTACAGCAACAGCAGTTCGATAAGAGGGGGGGGGGAGGACCCCATGTCCCGGCCGGGAGACATGGCAGGATCAAACCAGAACTAGGCAGATGATGACAACACCCAAAATCTGGTAGCCTTACATACATTCTCGCTCTCATTTTATGACTGTAAATAGATACATAGACCTAGGAATTGGCTGGATCCAGTATAAAACTCATGTTTACATTAGAGCTCTTGTGCCAGCAGAATGCAAGAAAAATACTGTAGCAGACAGTTGTGCTGTGTCAATCTTATCGGATTCTCACTTGTGTGTCTACTTATGCAAGATCTTGGGAAACCAAATTCTGGACATTGAGATACACAGGTAGGAAAGGGCTATTGGTTGAATAAGAAGAACTGCAATAAGTCTTTATGTTTCTGCTTGCATGTAACTGCACACATTCTGTACCTGTGGTTCCTTTTCAGTGTTATATTGTGACTATTCTGCTCCAAATAAATTTGTCATAATGTTCACCAATGTATAAAGATAAGGTGAGGAAACCCATTCCTGAATTGACATAGCAGGTTGTACAGAACTTCAAACATGTCAATCTATGTGCAGGGTAAGTTGAAGTGTGGTTGGTGTTTGGAATATACTGCCACAGGAGGTGGTGATGGCCACCAACCTGGATAGTTTTAAAAGGGGCTTGGACAGATTTATGGACAAGTCGATGTATGGCTACCAATCTTGATGCTCCTTGATCTGAGATTGCAAATGCCCTAGCAGACCAGGTGCTTGGGAGCAGGAGCAGCAGGAGCAGGCCATTGCTTTCACATCCTGCATGTGAGCTCCCAAAGCGGGCCACTGCGAGTAGCAGAGTGCTGGACTAGATGGACTCTGGTCGGATCCAGCAAGCTCTTTCTTATGTTCTTGTGAAGGAGGTGGCCAAGAAAGTGTCTGGGATTATTCAGCAAATGAAAGTACTGGAAGAGCAAGGCCCTTTCGTTGGAAGAAGGACCAGGCTTGCATTTCTCCTGCTGCTGGCAAGCAGTCAACACTTCTTATTTCTGATAGGGTGGCAGAATGAGATTGGAGAGATGGACAGATTGGGGATACACTGCCTTGACCTGGCAGTGGTTAATCTGATTTTGTAAATCTGGGTTAGTCTGATTTTGTAAATCTGGGAAGCTAAGCATGCTTGGCCAGTATTTAGATGGGAGGAATACCAGGGTCACTAAGCAGAGGTAAGCAATGACAAGCCACTTCTGAACATCTCTTGCCTTGAAAACCCTATGGGGTCACCATAGGTTGGCCATGATTTGATGACCTTTTAAAATGATACTTACTCTGCAGCTCACGGAGAGACACATTTGCAATTACCATCTAGAAGAGCCACATTATGCTCCCATTCCAGGCATGAGAACGGTCCAATGGAAACTCACCCTGAAGGGCTCTTCTCCTGGTAGGCTAGGAAGACACCTTGTGTAGGTGATTTCATACCCCTTTCTCTGGGAGGAAGGAACTAGCTTTTTCCACTTCCTGCCCTTCTCACACGACTCCATTTTACCTCAGTATTCACCTGACACAGCATCATACCACAATTAGAACAGGAAATAACTGAACAACATTACAATGAACCAAAAATGAAGTTAACCAGAGCACAACTAACCCATGTGTATTAGGGAGGGCCGAGATGTCCTCCTAGCCTACCAGGAGAAGGGCCCTTCATGGTGAGTATCCAATGGACTGTTCTCCTGGAGGCGGAGGACATCTCATGTAAACTAGAAAGTTGAACCCGAAACACAATTTAGTGAACCAGAACTCAATTCAAGCCCAAATCTCAATCAAAATTTAAGTCTGTTTCCTTGGACAAAAACCAGATCTCTGAAGACATTTTAAAATGTGATTCAGTGAATTGGTAAGGTAATTCTTTAGGAAGCTGCAAAAAAACAACAACCCCAACCACCTCAACCCCCCCCCCCCACACACACACATTTCTGCTCTGACTCTATGGAAAAGGAGACTGACTACCCAGCAAGTTTTTTTTAAAATGGAAGTGGTAGTTTTCATAACTCATGCACGCACTTTGAGTCTAGGTCGAAGTTATTATTTGGGATTTCTGAAGTCTATTCTAAACCATAAACCACATGTGACTGGGTTATCAAAAATGAAAAGCGCATACACACTGGTTCTTTCTTAAGCATCCTCTGAATAAAAATGAAAATCGTCAGTGAGATGTGATAAGTTTTTGTATACCATTATGGAAATCAGCACAGGAAGAATAGATGGAGATGAAATACAAAGCAGTTGTGAACCTTGTGGTGTTTCTTGGTTTCATACATATTTGTAACATCTGAAGTAAGCGATATCACATCTTTCTCATGGGAAGATGTGTGAGTTCCAGATATGGGAATGTTACCCCAAATGGTAGGGTTTGTCCCATTTAGGATGGGGAATCAAAGAAACAGCTCTTGATTTGTGGATCTTTTCCACCAGTTTACAGAAGTGGGTTTTTGCAAGAAATCTGCAGGAGTCAGAAAATAAAAGTTAACCATTTTTATTAGAAATTAAAATCATAAACTTACATATACTCAATGTATAAGACCTGATCAGACAGAGGTTTTAAGAGACCTAAGATTTAGAAAGAGGTGAGGGGAAAGGTTTGGAATAGGGCAGGATGCTGTGGGAAAGGTAATATTTACGTATCTTGCAAAGGAAAAGTCCAGAAGTTGAGTCCAATGCCCACATTGGATTCTAAAGCGACGGAGTGAAAAGCAGCTGGTGCACAGTGCAATCGAAACAAAGGTGGTCCAGACATACTGGGCAAGGCAGTGTAACTGAACCAAGGCAGCTCAGAATACATCAGATGCAGCATAACTAGACCTGAGATTAGTCCAGAAACACTGAGCAAAGATTAGAACATAAGAATATAAGAACAAGCCTGCTGGATCAGACCGGAGTCCATCTAGTCCAGCACTCTGCTACTTGCAGTGGCCCACCAGGTGCTTTTGGGAGCTCACATGCAGGATGCGAAAGCAATGGCCTTCTGCTGCTGCTGCTGCTGCTCCCGAGCATCTGGTCTGCTAAGGCATTTGCAGTCTCAGATCAAGGAGGATCAAGATTGGTAGCCATAGATCAACTCCATAAATCTGCCCAAGCCTTTTTTAAAGCTATCCAGGTTAATGGCCATCACCACCTCCTGTGGCAGCATATTCCAAACACCAATCACATGTTGCGTGAAAAAATGTTTCCTTTTATTAGTCCTAATTCTTCCCCCCAGCATTTTCAATGTATGTCCCCTGGTTGCAAGAACAGCAGCACAGTTATAGAAAAATGTAGCCCTCTAACAATGTTAAAAGAACTTAATCTCCTCAAAGAAAGATCCTGTCCTCTGGCAGAGGACAATGCAATGGGTATCTGACTTAATTCAAACCAGAGAGTGTCTAGTGGTTGATTAGATTTCAGGTGGAACTGATGAAATCACAATACTAGAGTTATTCTAATTCAAAGTGAGGTTTAGTTTATTCAATTTATACCCTGCCCTCCCCTGAAGGGCTCAGGGCGGCGCACAACAATAGTGTAAGTAACAATATCAATATCAGCAATATCAATGCTAGAAAACATCAATAAGCATCACAATATACAAAAAATTCATAGACATGAGGAATAAAGTCAGCAAAATAACAAATCACAATATAACTCATCCACTGTGCAAAGATATAAAGCAGAGATAAGAACATCGGTAAATAGACCTCCAGGAAACTTGGATAAAGAAGTTAAATTAGGAGGTGGTAGTTTCCCAGAAATAAAGCAAGAAAGGAGTGATAGAATTAACGTAGCACGAATAGCTGGCAGATAGCTTTGATTGCATCAGATCACTGGCATTTTTACATTATCTTTTGTGAACAAGAGACCAAATATACCTTGAGTCCAAATATACCTTGAGTCCAAGTTCTTTCTCAGAACTTGGCCATTGTTGTCCAAATAGATGCAGGAAGACCATACCTGACTGGTATATATACTTAATAAGGGATGAAAGGACTTGTCCAGGCAGGTTGCTTTCCTATATGTATCCCTGTACAAGCCCAGGACATGGCATCCATTTTAGCTTGTATTGCTAAGAATTTTTTAGGGGAGATAGGTAGGGCACTGCTCAGAAATACCCCCCCCCCCCCCCCCAGTCTGACCACAGATCTGCACAGTATCAGGAAGAACCAGCATTTTTCATATCTGGAGATACAGAAGGCCTTGCTTGGGATATCACACAGAAGCATGAAGAATGCACTTGTGCTTCCAAAACTATTCAGTCATCAGTGTAAGAAGGTTTTCTTAACCCTTTCTGCATTTCAAATGGTTGGTTTATGCATATAAAAGTAACAAAATATGACTTCTAGAACCATTACACAAAAATAACTTAAGATTGTGTTCTAAATTAATTGCTTTGTTTTAGGAATGGTGAGCACACAAGTTTATAAAACATTTCCTTGAAGCATATGTGAATTGGTTTGGAGTAACTAACATGTCTACTAAACCATTTTGAGAAGTCAGAGCCAGACCCAAACCAGAGAAAGAGGAAATGTTATCAGACCCTAGCCCAAGTTATTAATTAGTTCCTGTTGTAAAGGTACCCAAGGCTCTCCTACAGACAACTACAGCAACCAATTACAGGATGAACTTCAAACAATTATTTGCTTTGAAAAAAGAGAAAATGAAAGAGTTCCTTTAATGTAAAAGTGAGAATTCAAAAGTAATTAGAAGGTACTTCTCAAACTGGCAAACTATTATTGGGCTTTATTACCTTAATTAGCTTGTGTTAGTTTAACCAAGCTGAATAGATTTATTTAAGGATTAGAAAATTCCCTTTGCAAAATTAAAAAAAACCTATTTTGTGAGAATCAAACAGCTGTTGTAGCTCCAAAACAAAATCTCCTGAAACTGAAAGCACTGCTTGTTATGCCATGACACTTTTATCTATCTAAAAAACATTCTTCCCACCATAATAAATAATACTGATTCAAATGAACGAAATCAACTACTCAAATAATTTTATTGCACTGATTTGATTTTAATGGAAGTATGATGGAAGTATGATCGTTAGTACTGACATTCTGTAACACTGCAGGACAGTTTTTAAAGTATTCTTCACATATCCTCCTAGCTGACTGATCCAAAGCCAGTTTTTCTAATGAAAAGCTCATCTACTTAAAATAAATGATGGCGTGTTCACCCCTGCAGTTTTCTCCCAAATCATACCTGCTGCATTCTTCTACTGTATTATGTAAGACATATGGCTTTTGCAGGTTCTAAGTAGAAAGTGGGTACAGTGCTTGTTATTATGGTACATGACTTTTTCAGTATAATATACTTGACCGTAAACTACCAAGTTCAAATTAGAATTTAAGAAGAAACCAAACTCAATCCAATGACTAGTCTTACAAATGCAAACTTATAAATGCAAACTATCAATACAAACCATGAAATAAAAAAAGGCCGAAGAAAGCCAACTGTACAAGCTGTAAAAAGGCTCCCATTAATGTTAAAGAACTGTAAATCCCAATAATCTTAACCAATAATCTAATAATTTTTACAGGCATTGCATTTTCCCATCCTTCCTTTACCCAGGTAAGATAATTTGTTTAACTTCCTTAGGACCAGGGACGGAGCGAGGGGGGAAAGCGCCCGGTGCTCTGGTGCGTCCTCCACTCCCGGCACGCCCCCACTAGGGCGCATGCCCAGTGCGTCTCGCGCCCCAGTCCCCTTGGAGCTACGCCTCTGCTCAGGACTCACAATTTTTCAAGTCAGTCTTAAAAAATTTAAACTTAGATAGACTTTTAGATTTCGGTCATTCTACTACCTACTACCAATATTCTACTGGCCACCAATATTTTTAAAAAAGACTGAGAGAGATTGTAAGGTCTTGTGTTAGTTTGAAAAAAGAGAAAAATGAAAGAGTTCCTTTAATGTAAAAGTGAGAATTCAAAAGTAATTAGAACTTTTAATCTACATTTATAGTTGTGACAGAAGATCTTCGCACTAGGACATATTTGCCAATAATAAAAAGCTGGCTCCTAGGGCCATGTATTTTTTTTGCCATGAATTTTTTTGCTAATCTTTCAGCAGAGAACTTATGACAGCTCTCCCTTGTAGCCAAGTTAATCACATATTTGTTAGGAGAACTTCAAAACCATTTCCAAGTTGCCTGAGTTAATAATGCCTGATTTAGATCACCCCCTCCAGCGTTAAATGCATCACTGAGTTGCCCATATTCAGCAACACTTAATATTTTAAATAATGGATGAGTAAACCTAAGTTACCAAAAAATTTCCTATCCTTGTTAAAGTATAAAGACTGCCTCCGGCTGTTCTTTGCTTTTTATTTAGAAAGTACCTTATATGGAAGCGGGAATAAAATGGTAGTCTATTTTCCCCGATTTACTTCCATGTCGTTTTATAGCTCTTAACCTTCTTATTATGTAGATATAGAAGTATCTACTCTGTAAAGCTCAACTTGTTTCAAAAAACTGATTTCCATACCACCATAAATTGTGTTCTTGATGTGACCCATTAAAAAGTATAGTGTTTAAGAATGGGAGACTCTAATATGGAGAATCGAGTTTGATTCCCCACTCATCCACATGAAACCTGCTTGGTGAACTTGGGCCAGTCATAGTTCCCTCAGATTCTCTCAGCCCATGCCGAGGCAGGCAATGGCAAACCACCTTAGGACATTTCTTGCCAACTGTCAGTTGTGACTTGACAACACTCTTCCACCACTACCAAGGTATGTCTTGGGCCCAATTCACACATACCTAAGTACTTTGTGAACACCAGAAGTTACATGTGCAGGAAACTCTGTGCTATATAATCCAAACCTAACTCCCATATGTCTAATCTTTAAACTACTTTTAAATTTACAATGGAAAAAGATTCTACGTAATTGAATAGGTAAAGTGACATGAATCCTCTTCTTTGAGCTTAGTATAAAATGAAACTGATGACATTATTAATACAGTGGAACCTTGGTTTTCGCCGGTAATCCGTCCAGCAAAAAGCGAAAATATACGCAAACTGGGCCGGCGAAAACCGAAGGCAAAAAATGGCTGGGAGCGATCAGCGAAAACAAAAAATGACGATATCCGAAGGCGACGATAACTGAGGTTCCACTGTAAAGATTCTAATCTGAGGCACAGATGGAAAGCTCCACTCAGTATGGTCAAAAGCCTTTTCATATTCTTATTTTCCCCGATCCTATTAACAATGCCCCCCCAATCTGTTAATTTTTCCTACTTATTCTGTACTTGTTCCTTAGATTTAACAGAGGCCAAGATTTGCCCAATCTGCTGTTATGTGTTCACATTTCCTCGTAACAAAATAAAATCAGCTTTACGGCATTCAATCCATATATATATGGTGAGCAGCAGGATGAAGGAAAGATGGTGAGCAGCAGGATGAAGGAAAGACTAAAATGACCAGATGAGTCTGAAAATATAGAAATAATTGGTTTACAAATCGGAGATGTACCTGGAAATGATAGTAATCTAATAGTGGAAGAAGAACTGGGAGACAATGAAGGAAAATAATGCAGATCTTCTATCTTCTAAGCCTTGAAATTTTCTATCTAGTAGTCGATTAGTCTCCTTCTCCAATTAGTTTAGTTACCTATAACTTCTTTCTTTACGTAGTAAATTCTACAATCACATCTTTTTGTCGAATCATTTCCGGTCCTTAAAAAATCAGTTCGATTTATCACTGTTCTCAAAATGGGGTTCAGAGACTTCAGAGGGCTTGAGAGTCTTTTGTAAGGCCATTATCATGACCGTCTAAATAACACAAAAACAGTGTCTTCTCAGTTTTCAAACAGCGGAGAGGGGGTGACAATGAGGGCTGTAGAGTGGTCCACTGGATACTCACCGTGAAGGGCCCTTCTCCTGGTAGGCTAGGAGAACATCTTGATTGGGTAATTCCTCACCCCATACTCAGGGAGTCAGGAACAAGTTTTCTACAACTTCCTGTATTGAGGGTTGACGGCCATCTTCCCCCAGTATTCACCTGACAAAGCAGTGGTTAGCACGAAAACAAGAATAACTTGAACATACAACAGTTAAAATAGAACACAGCAGAACACAGGGTATAGGCTTCCAGCTAGACCAGTGATTCTCAACCTTCCTAACGCCGCGACCCTTTAATACAGTTCCTCGTGTTGTGGTGGCCCCCAACCCTAATATTTATCCATTTTACAGATGGAGAACACTGATGCAGAGAGTCTTAGGTGACCCCTGTGAAAGGGTCATTCAACCCCCAAAGGGGTCTGGACCCATAGGTTGAGAACCACTGAGCTAGACTGAACTAACTGAACTACTCGGAAGACATTGGGAAGTAATGATGAACATGGGAGGGCCAAGATGACCTTCTAGCCTACCAGGAGAAGGGCCCTTCACAGTGAGTATCCAACGGACCGTTCTTCTGGAGGCGGAGGACATCTTGATTGGGACCTCCAAGAGTGGTGTCCCCAACACCGGGGGGGGGGGTCATCGTTAACCCTCAATAATGTGTTCCAGGACCCTCTTGCCAAAAAGAGTTTCAGCAGAAGCCCAGGGCTGCAGTTTGTAATGCCTACCAAACCAGGACATAGATGCCCAGGGGGCTGCCCTATAAATGTCCTTTATGGAAACATTCTTCCTAAGTGCCACATTTGTAGCAGCGCTATGTATAGAATGGGCTGTAATTCCGGTAATTACTTGGAAGTTGGCTGGTTTATGAGCCTCAATGATGCATGCTTTCGAGGTTGAGCTGATAGATGTTTTGGACATTTGAAGTCCTAGATTTGGAGGTGAGATGTTAATTAGGAGACTCTTTGTGTGCTGGATAGACTCTGAATGAATAATGAAGGCCTTTAGCAAGCGGCGCATGTCCAGGTGGAGCCACAGCCGTTCTCTGGGATATGACAGGGTAGGACAAAAGTTTGGCACCACTATTTCCTGTTTTAAATGGAAATTGGAACTCGCCTTGGGCTTGAATGTCAGATCTGATCTCAAGATGACCCTGTCTTTATGAAAAAAATGGAGAGGTTGGCACTCACCAACAAGGCCCTCAGTTCAGACACCATACTAGCCGAAGTGATTGCTATGAGGAATAGTAGCTTCATCCTGAGCCAGCGAAGATGGATGGTTTGAACCGGCTCAAACTGAGAGCGAGCCAGGGCTGAAAGAACTATGTGGAGCCTCCAAGATGGAAATCTGTGAATTTGTGGAGGTTGAAGTAGATGGAGTCCTTTGAGGAACCTGATGACATCAAGGTGCCGGGAGGCTGGTAACCCATGGAAGGGAGGCCAGACTGTAGAAAGAGCTGCAACCACGACCCATTCAGGGATGTTGTTGCCCGATTGAGCCTGCTCCTGCTGAGGCTCCAGGGGACGAAAAGCACCTGCCGCGGCCCAGAATGGGTCGCTGGTGCTTGTTGCTGGCAGTTCCTCCAGGTGCCGCTTCTTGCTTTGCAGCGCCTGTTTCTTCTTTGCAGGGGCTGCTGTTATCGGCTGTGAGGTCCATCACTCTCCCGAAGCAGCCGCACTGTTTGGGGGGGGGGGGGTTTGCCCTGGACTCTCGCTGCTCGCGAGATCTTATGGGTAGTGCCACTAGTCCCCTCTGCTGAGGACTTGGCAAAGACCTTTCGGGGGAGGGAGAGAAGGATTTGGCCGCCATCTTGGCCAACTTCTTTTTGGCGGGAAAAAGGCACCAAAAAGTTCCCAGATGATACAAAGTAAAAAGAATAAAAAACACACAATAGACTTAACCTCCCCCGAGCAAGAGAGGAAGGAGGAGAAAATGAAAGAGAAATACACACAAAAGACAAAAAACAGACAAGAATAGCCCTACAAAAGCTCCTAAAATGGAAGCTCAAAAAGAACACTGCTCTCCCTGCTGAGGCAGGAGAAATTCTGGAGGACAAGATGGCTGACCACACCTACCACAGGAAGTGACAGAATTCTAGATCCTGCCTCCCTGAGGAAGGGTTGGGAAACCACCCAGCAATATGTCCCCCACCTCCAGAAGAACTAACCGTTAGCATCTCTCAGACCCAAAATCTGACATCTCATGTATGTCAAAGAATGAAACTATTTCTCATACCCAGAGGCCTAGCTAGGGAAAATGGAGCCCAGGGCAAAATCTGAGTTTTCTCCCCCCCCAAAAAAAGCCCTGTATGGGTGGCCGCCGTCCTCAACCACAAAGGTTTTTTGCACCAGGTCATCTCAAAGTCACCATCATGTTATAGAACATGCTCCAACTCACAAATCTGGGTAAAAGCTGGATCCAGATGATTTTAAACGGATCCACACAAATTCATATGATTTTTGCATTGGAATGAAATGAAACCACCATGAAATTACAGAACATGTCTTAGTATACAAGCAGCACCAAAACAATCATGCATCCCACACTCTGTGGTGCCGCAATATCGCAAAACCTGATTGAAATACACAAATCCTCATGATTTTTGCACTGTCATCCCAAAATCAACAGCACATCACAACTCCAGCCATTAGCCACATATCTGAACACAACAATCATTATATTGTGCTCTATCCATGTTGTTCACCGCCCTGAGCCCTTAGGGGGAGGGCGGTCTATAAACCGAATATATAAATAAATATAAATAAATATAAATAAATAAATAAATAAATAAATCACACATCCCATGCTTCGTGGTGCTGCAGCAGGACAAAAACCTGCTTGAAAAACACACTGCACGAAGGGGGAGCAGGGCTTGGTAGCTCAGATGGGTGCCACAGCGACAGGCTGTGAGTCACCCATGGCTGAGCCCTGTTCTCCCAGCCTCCTTGCAAGCCGGCTCCTGCCCTCCCCAGAGGCTGGGGAGGGCAGCAGTTGGCCTACAGAGAGGCGGGGCTCAACCGTGGGCAACTGAGACAGGCGCCATGGCAAAGGGCCAGCTCCTACCTTCCCTGGAGAAGGAGGAGGGGTGTGGGAGTGATTTTACGCCTCTCACATGACCCAAATGGCCTCTGCCCAGAGCATGTAGCATCATATGTCCCCATGGGCCCTACGCCTCTGCTCATACCTCATCTACTATTCAGTTAGTAGCATAGCAGTTGCCCATAGAGCGGAAGGACTTCTCAAGACTTAATACACATTATCCACCAGTTAATTAGAAATTCACAAAGCCCAAAGTGAGAAGTCTTTAATATTACAAAAAAAAATCACATTGCATATGTTCCGAAAGAAAGAAGATCCCTCAATAAGTACTTCACTTAGTTATAACAGCTGCTAATTTTACATAAAGATGGGAAACAGGCAAAAGGCAACACCCCTTCCTTTCTGCTAAAGGAAATGATGACGTTGGCCAAAACAATTACAAGTACAACATATACTTCTAAGAAGGCAAATGGTGCCAAAGGTGCAAGGCCATAACTTCACTGGAGATAGCTAGGAACCCCACCCCCATGAATCCCATCGCTACAACATAGCCTTTTCATTCTCCCACTGCGCTCAGCACATATTAATGCTAGCTAGAGATATGGAGATACAAATGTTTGAAATGTCCAAGAGAAAGAGGGGAAGAGAACCACGAAGGAATGTGGAAGGTGACAAAACAAGTAGTAGAAAAGGTAGAAGTAAAAAAGCCTCAGAAAGCCTCAGAAATAAGTATGAGCAAGGTGCTAAAGGTCAAACTAGACATGCCGGTACCCATATGGCCGCCACAAGGACATCACCACCATTTTAAAGTCACTTAAAAGTTCCACCAGAGTCCAAGACTAATAAAGGCTACAGTGCAGTACTCTTGTTTTCCCCATATCTTTTTAAGAAGAGCGAAGAGGAAAGAACTTGAAAAGAATAAGAAAGAGTGCCATGCTGGCAGTAACAAATGCAGAATTTAAACTGTGTTCATGCTTGTTCTTGGGAAACTAGCAAACTTCATGGGAGTATAGGAAACAGAGAATCAAAGTGAAGCAGAAGAAATATTGTAAAAATCCTGACAATAAAATCTCCTTCATACAAATTCCTAGGGATGTGAAGAACAAAGGGGTTTTTAGCCCCTTTCCAAGGTGCAGCTGCTGCCTTTGGGGAATGGGCTTCAGAACCACCTATCCAATGTCAGCAAACGAGTGGAGATGTTCACCATCTCAGCTCCAAATGGATCATGGGCTCTAAGACCACAGGTGTGGGAAGGAAGAAGGAGGTGATTGACAGGACAAAACACCTTTGACACAACCACCACTACCTACTAATTTTTTTTTACTGCTTATACAAATATTGCAATCTACCTGCTGCTTGGTGGGTAGCTGCTGAAGAACACTGTGTTAATGGCATTTGGTGCTGTGGCATGTAACTTTAGGCTGTTCTTGTCAGTGAACAGACTACAATAGCAGCCTTCCTATACACCGTTTTTCAAGCAATAGAAGGTTTTGAAAAAGGTTCTTCCTGGAAGATAGCAGAGTTCAAGCAAATCAATTTAATATCTTTGCAGCAAAGTGCCATATTAAATCTGTTCATGGAGGTGACATTTTAAGAAAAGCAGGAATCCTGGCAGCTGAGTGAAGCTGAGTTTTATTTCTGCTTAAATACATGATATTTCCAGTAATGTAATGTAATGTAATCTCAAAGTAACTTAAAGCATTTTACCCTGAACTTCTATTTCAATGAGATTGCTTGTTGTTTTTTTCCAATAAGAGGCAACAGAGTTGTAACCTTCAGATTTTTTTTTTGATCAGAGGACTCAGGAATGACCTTGAACAAAATACCTTGCATACTCTGCTGGGGCCAAAATGAGAAGGCTGCCTAAACCATTTTACTATTCACTTTATTTATATCCCACCTTTCTCCCCAGTGGAGGGCCAAAAGCAGCTCATCCTCCATTGTATCCTCAGAACAACCCCGTGAGTGTGATTGACCTAGCCCAGGGGTCTGCAACCTGCCACTCTCCAGATGTTCATGGACTACAAATCCCATCAGCCCCTGTCAGCATGGCCAATTGCAGACCCCTGACCTAGCCTCACCCATCAAGCTTCCATAGCAGAGCAGGGATTTAAGCCTGGATAGTCAAGACCCTTGACCAAACACACTAACCAAGTCTGACACTCTCTTCTGTCCTGTCTGAAGGCAGTATGGTATAGTATTTAACAGCAGAAGACTCCAACCTGAAACATCGGGTTCAATTCCCCACTCCTCCATATGGAGCCTGTTGAAAGACCGTAGGCCAATCACAGTTCTCCCAGATCTCTCTCAGCCCATGCAGAGGCAGGCAATGGGAAGCCTCTTCTAAACATCTTTTGCCTTGAAAACCCTGTGGGATCACCATAAGTCAGCTGTGACTTGATGGGCAGACACACACACACCCTTAATCCTGTCTGGTCTTCAGGATTTACGGCCGCCCACGGAGACTCATGGATCCACTTGGTTTCCTGAATGCTCTTCGGGACCCTGAACCCGCCGGCACACTCGATGAGCAGGTGGAGGACTGGAATGCCCGGCTCTCCGATGCCATCGATGTTGTTGCTCCCCGGCGTCCTCTACGCCCCCGCCCTCGACGCCAGGCCTCCAAGTGAGTACCGCACGGAGGAGTTCGCACGTCAGATGAAACGAGGTCTTAGACGACTAGAGAGAGCATGGAGGAAATTCGCCACCGAAGCTGCGCGAACATCTTATAGGACGCTTATGAAAGCCTAAGAGATGGCGACGAAGGAAGCGAAGAGGGTTTTCTTCTCCTCCTCCCTCACATCTGCTAGCTCCCGCCCGGCTCAACTGTTCCGTATAATTCGGTCACTGACCTCCCTGTCAGACTGGTCCTCAAATCCTCTCAACTGGAACCTGATATTAGCTGTAGAGGCCTTTATGAGCTTTTTTTTCGGATAAAAGGTTGCGCTGCTCTGCCACGCACCTTCCACCTACGCTTGGATACAATTAGTGAACTGGAGACCCTCGCTTGCCGTCTTCAGGCCCCTTTGTTTGGCCCAGTTTTCCTCTTGGCTCCAGCTGAAGCCGCTGTCGACAGGACCTTGGCTGGCGCTGTTAGACCTACTACCTGTCCCTCTGGATCCGTGCCCGCCTTTGAAAGCTTGTGAAAGCCTGTCGGTGAGCGGGCTACGGAGCCCCATCTGTTGAGGCATCATCAACTAACTCCCTTGAGCAAGGAGTTTTTCCGGATGGGCTGAAGGTGAGGCAGTGGTCCACCCACTCTTAAAAAGACCATCACCATAGATTCCTGGAGATCTGGCCACCATTACTCGCCCGCCTCTCGAATCTTTCGCTTTCTTGCGGAAGCGTAATTGAGGAAGAGTGGTGCTGGGAGCAGCTTCAAGGTTTCCTGGAGGACACATCGGCTTTTGACCCCTTCCAGTCCGGCTTCCGTGCTGGGCATGGGGACGGAGACTGTTCTGCGTCGCCAGCCACAGATCATACACTCCGCATGCAGCTTGACCAGAGGCGCGTGATCGGGCGCTGCTGGTATTGCTAGGACCGCTTACCGCAGCATTTGGATGTGGCTGCGACCATGAACCTTTTGGCCCACCGCCTCTGGTTGCCTCTGGGGTGCGGGGCACTGTCCTTCAAATGGGATTGTCCTGCCACCGTTTCTCCTCAAGGAGGCGGAATCAGCAAGTGAGGTCGCGGGGATGAGGCCTCCCGGAAGTGCCCGGGCTTTATTGCGGTGTACCCCAGGGGACATTATTGTCCCCGCCTTGTTATTTAACATCTGTTACATGCGAATTCCCCTTTGCTCAGCTGGTATGGATTTTTGGGCTGTCCCGCAATGTCATCAGTATGCGGATGACACTCAGTCCTGGTCATTCTGTTGATGGAGGGGAAACAGCCACCGCTTCCCTGCAGCTCTACAGCATTGTTTGGAGGTGGTTGCTGGTTGGTGGCGACAGAGCAGGTTTAAAAGCTGAATCCATCGGGCAAGACGGAGATCCTCTGGCTGGGCCGCTACGAGGGGAGAGAGGGGATGTTTCAGCCGCTGGTGCGGGAGGGGGTCACATTGGCACCGAGCTCTCCGGTGACGCCAACCTCCGGGGTCCACCTGGATTCGCTCTCTATCAATGGGAGACCCAGGTGGCCCATATAACCCGGGTTGCTTTTTTCCACTGCTTCGCCAGGCCCGGCAGTTGGCCCCCTTCCTCCTCCCAGACCGACCTGGCCACAGTGATCCATGCAACGGTCATCTCCAGATTAAGCTAATTGCTGTAACTTCGGCTTCTCACGCTGGCCTTCCCTGGCGCGTTTGATTCGGAAGTTAAAGCTAGGTCCAAAAATGTGCAGCTGGGCGCGACCTGCTCACAGGTAATGCCACCTGGGATCATATCCAACCTGTGCTACGCCAGCTGCACTGGCTCCCAGTGGAGTTCCGGAATCATCTCTTGCAAAAGGTGCTGGGTGTTGGACGCTTTAAGGCCTTTACAGCTGACCTGGGACCTTCGTGAGATTCTTCGACCGCGGACATGCATCACATGTCCCAATACCCGCCTCTTACCGTTCCTTGCAGAGGCCAATTTCTACTGGTAGGTCCCTGGCCCCTCGGATGATAATGTGCTGGCCTCCACGCTGGCCAGGGCGCCCTTTACAGCCCTGGCCCCAGCCTGGTGGAATGCTCTTCCACCAGCTGTCCGGGCCCTCCGGGGACCTTTACAGAACTCCCGCGAGGGCCTGTAAGACGGAGCTGTTCCACCGGGCGCTTTGAGGTACCAGCCGTTTTGCTGGTGCCCTCCCCCCCTCCACGTGGCCTTTTGGCGCATCTGTGCCTTTTACCATCTCGATTTGCTGCCCTTCCCTCTCTGAAAGAGGGTGAAATTAGATTGTCGGACGCCATCTTACAAATTAATTTAATTATTCTTTTTAGTCCTTTATTTACTGCTGCTTTTAAAGGTTTTAACTGTTTTTATCTGTATACAATGGCTATCATGTTGTACACCGCCCAGAGCCCCTAGGGGATGGGGCGGTCTAAAAATCCGAAAAATAAATAAATAAATAAATAAATAAATAAATAATGGTCTCACCCCAGTATGAAAGAAAAGTTAACGTTAAGACACCAGAAGTTCATAACCTAAAGGAAAGAAGCAGAACTAGCTCCAGGTCTGTGTCTAGATTAGAGCAGAGCACACAGCATTTGTGCTGTGTTGTCAGAGCAACAAATTGGAGCCAGATTAAACTAGCATTTTCCACCAATTCCCCCTTCTCACTGGAGACCCTTGTCTCATTCAATTCCAGCTTATACTCTTTTCTAGGGCAAACCCACCCACCCCCTCTGCCTCAGCTCTTCACGTGATATACGGGTATTGAAGACTCTGGCTTTTCTTTACAACTCTAGCATGCACAAGGTAAACGAGGCCCTTCCTGTTGCCTCTACAGAATTGGTACAGCAGAACCTCAGTTTTTGTTGGTAATCCGTCCGAAAAGAATAGATGAAAACCGAGGCAAACTTTTCCATAGGAATCAATGTAAATCCAATTAATCCATTCTAGGCACTCCAAAAAACATACCAAAAATACATTTTTGGTGAATAAACATAGTGTTTAATGCTGAAAACAGTAACAAACAATAACACTAGGACCAGCTTCAGAGCCAGTGGACCAATGTCGCACCAGAAAGCTGTCCAAAGAGGTCTGTTTCTGATGCCTTTAAGATTTGTCTGAAATGGGGCAAGACATTGTCATTAAACAAGTGGCAGACATGGCCTGCAACAGCTTTGTCTGGGTGATTTTTCTCCACAAACCCCTGTACCTTACTGCAAATCAATGAAAACCGAGCCAAATTTTTCACTGAAAAAATTCGATGAAAACCGAAACTGATGAAAACCGAAGGCAATGAAAACCGAGGTTCCACTGTATTCTGACTCTGAAAATGGCAGCTGCATTTAGCCACCATAATCCTATTATCTATGAACAGGTCTAATCCTTTCAGCGCAAACTGAACTAGCACCCATCACTATGTCACGTAACAGTGAAGCACACAAATTATTACTACCTGAAGAAGTCTTTGAAGGAGAGTTTCCTCCAACCAAAAGAGTGACTTCAAGTCAGTTAGGGCACCCACAGCTGTGTCCACACATATGATGCATTTTTGCCTCGCGCCTCTTAAGGAAGGATGCACCAGTTGAAGTTATAAGCCTAAGATCCAATTCCAAGCTGCAGGAGAGCAACTTTATCCAAAATAGGCAATTGATTCTACAGTTGATTCTGTCATCAACCAACAGAATCCCAGCCAGGCTCGTGCAGCTTGAGTTTCAATTTGTTGGCCCTCATTCAGCCCATTAACCATCTCCAGGCATTTTAAAAATACAACTCTTTATATTGCCGCAGCTGCTGTAGCTGGTGGCATTTAGCACCGATTGTGGAAATGAATGGCTAGTTATACCACCAAAGGAAAAAGGGAGGTAGTGCTTGGGCAGGCAGAAAGATAAGCTTAGCTTAGGTTAGAGATGTTGAAGTAGAAAAAAAAATGTCTCTCCACTTACCATAGGATTTTTTTTTCTCCAGTGTTTCTAACTGAACATCAGGGAAACCTTGGGAAGTGTTCTCTTTTTTTGAATGGAATGCTTTTTGCAGTCAAGTTTTTACCCACTCAATTAGCATATTATGAACATTGTTACGTAAGGTAATCTATAGCATTAGATGACACCTAGGTACATTGTAGAATATTCAAAATTTCAAGATACGTTTAGTTTAAATGTGAATAATTTTGGCAACAAAATGCTATGTGTTTGATATTACATCGAAGAGGTCAGTATTTTCAGTATTAATTAGTTAAAACTGATACCCAAATGTCCTGGCAGTCCTACTGTGACTGTATGAGACCATTTCTGTGCAAACAATACACTTTAGTTTGACAAATGTTATGTTTTTTACTGTCATCTCCAATGGCAAAAACTGAGATACATGTGCTAAGGTAACACAGGACACAGGAGTTTGCACTCTCTCTCAAGCATATTTGTGATCTGCAGTTTCCTTCTTTCCTTCCAGCTGCTTCACTTTCCTCCCCATTGGAAGTGTGAAGAGCAATCTAGTTCCTGCCTCCAAAAGATGGGAAGAAGAGTACCAAATGTGCCAGGACGCCCTCTTTGTCTCAAACAAAAATAGATGGGTTTTTAGTGTCACCATCTTTATGGTATCAGAGTCAAACTCAGACATGTCTACCTGACATGAGTCAAACTGAGGCTCCATGACCCAACCTACAGAAAGATACAACATAAGAGAACTAAAGTTAGACTGTGGGTGTGTAAATTACTCAAGGCCACTCAACAAGTTTTCCATGCCAGAGTGGAGATCTGAACCTGGGGCTTCCAGACTCATAAGAACATAAGAACATAAGAACTAGCCTGCTGGATCAGACCAGAGTCCATCTAGTCCAGCATTCTGCTACTCGCAGTGGCCCACCAGGTGCCTTTGGGAGCTCACATGCAGGATGTGAAAGCAATGGCCTTCTGCTGCTGCTGCTGCTCCTGAGCACCTGGTCTGCTAAGGCATTTGCAATCTGAGATCAAGGAGGATCAAGATTGGTAGCCATAGATTGACTTCTCCTCCATAAATCTGTCCAAGCCCTTTTTAAAGCTATCCAGGTTAGTGGCCATCACCACCTCCTGTGGCAGCAGCATTATTCCAAACACCAATCACACGTTGCGTGAAGAAGTGTTTCCTTTTATTAGTCCTAATTCTTCCCCAGCATTTTCAATGAATGCCCCCTGGTTCTAGTATTGTGAGAAAGAGAGAAAATTTTCTCTTTGTCAACATTTTCTACCCCATGCATAATTTTATAGACTTCAATCATATCCCCCCTCAGACGTCTCCTCTCCAAACTAAAGAGTCCCAAACGCTGCAGCCTCTTCCTCATAGGGAAGGTGCTCCAATCCTTCAATCATCCCTCGTTGCACCTTCTCGGCATTTTTTTCTTTCTCTTCGGACATATCCTTTTTTTGAGATGTGGCGACCAGAACTGAACACAAGTACTCCAAGTCGCGGTCGCACCTCACTGTTTCTTTATATAAGAGGGCATGACAATCTGGTTGCAGTTTTATTATCAACTTCTTTTCCTAATGATCCCCAGCATAGAGTTTTCTGCCTTTTTTTTCACAGCTGCCATGCATTGAGAGTTGACATCTCTAAGCATGGAACTATCAACTAAAGACGCCCAAATCCCTTTCCTGGTCTGTGACTGATAGCACTGACCCCTGTAGCGTGTATGTGAAGTTTGGATTTTTTGCCCCTATGTGCATCACTTTACATTTAGCTACATTGAACTGCATTTGCCATTTCTTAGCCCACTCACCTAATTTATCAAAGTCCACTTGGAGCTCTTCGCAATCCTTTGTGGTTCTTACCACTCTACATAATTTGGTATCATCTGCAAACTTAGCCACCACACTACCCACCCCTACTTCCAGGTCATTTATGAATAAGTTAAAGAGCACTGGTCCCAAAACGGATCCTTGGGGGACACCTAGCCTGACACTCTGACCAATGCACCATACTTGCAGCAGATTTGTTGTTATGCCCTTTGCAGTCTCAGACCACTATTCACGCAAAAAAAATTTAATGAAGTTTTTTTTCTTAATTAGAATGTTTGGAAGGCACAGTTTCCCATCAAAACATGAATCTGAAATGAGGAGGGCAAGTCATGAAACCATTGCCACTGGATCATAACAGCAATATCTAGGCATGAGAAAGACTGTGGGTTCACCCCTTCGAAACTACCTGAAACTCCAAACCACTTCTTTCTTGCTACAACTTTGATGGAGAGCTCTTGAAGACTCAGTAATGGAAGTGCAGCAACAGTAAGACCAAGGCTTTGTATTAGCAGTTATTTCAAATTGCAAACTAAAAGTTATTCATTGACTAAGCTAGTTTATCTTAACCATATAAAAAAGATATGCTAACACAAGTGTGGTCTTCTATAACATGACTGGGCAGGAAACATAGGGGGTTCCTGTGGGTCCAGTCAAGACTGCAGATTACTGCTGTCCACTCTAGAGCTCAATGGATTAGAGAAAAAACCCACACCAAGTCATAGGCGGATGCATGTGTACTGTGGAATGAAATACAGAGGGCATTTCACACTGAAAACCGTAAGGATACAAGAGCCTCTTAATGCCAACACTGCCACAGACCTGCTCTGTTAGCAAACATCATGAAGACTCCGGTTCAATTAGAAGAGTTGGTTTTTATATCCTGCTTTACTTTACCCTTTTTAAAGGTGTCTCAAAGCAGCTTACAATCTCCATCCCTTCCCTTTCCGACAGCAGAAACCTCGTGCAGTAGGTGGGACTGAGAGAGTTCTCAGAGAACTGTGACTTGCCCAAGGAGGCCCAGCAGGCTTCATATGGAAGAATGGGGAATCAAATCTGGTTCACAGCTGTTAGAGTCCACAGCTGTTAACCACCACACCATTAGAGAGTTGGAGGAGGGTTTTTTCCCCCCTGTTTCTCGACAGGGGAAGTGAAGGCAGTGTGGTATACTCTGATCTCATTAGATCTTGCTAAGCAAGATCAATATTTTGAAGGAGGGTAACCAAGGAAGACCCTGCAGAAGAAGACAATGGCAAACTACCTATTTCTCACCTGCCTTGACAGCCCCTTGCTGGAGTCTGCTGCGACTGCTGTTCATACACACAAAGCCCTCCAGATAAAACTGTGATAGTAAAGCTGATGTCTGCATTTTCATACAAATGGCATAAAAATGAAAATAAAATGGTTAGACAAAAAAAGGCAGGATGAAAACATGGTAACATGTAATAACAGCAAACAATAACTGTGTGCCAACTAGATGCAAGCAACTTACGGTGATAGCAGGACCATGGGGTTTTTAAGGGAATCATAGAATCATAGAGTTGGAAGAGACCACAAGGGCCATCAAGTCCAACGCCCTGCCATGCAGGAACACACAATCAAAGCACTCCCGACATATGCTGATCCAGCCTTTGTTTAAAAACCTCCAAAGAAGGATGAGCAGAGGTGGTTTTCCACTGCCTGCCTCAACATAGCAACCTTAGTATTCCTTGATGGTCTCTATTTCAAGTACCAACTGTGGCTAACCCTGCTTAGCTTCCAAGTTCTGACAAGATCAGGCTAGGCTGAGCTATTAGGATGCTAATGCTAATTTGTGCAAAAAACACACACCCCTTTTTTAAAAATTAAAAGCATATTGGAACATTGTTATATAATGAAAGATGCCTGTATGGTTCTCTTTGAGCTTTTATAGCTCCAGAGCAAATAGCTCCAGGGAGACCAACCCATCAACAAGGTAGTACTTGTTTTATTTCAGTTTCTTCTCTCTCCTGCTGGCAAGCCTTTTATATCAGAATGACGGTGGGGAAGGGTGGAGAATGGCGCGAGTGAGGAGCACATGGATGAACAGAGGCTGGAAGCCGCCCTGAGCCACTACTGCAAGAGCTGTGCCTGTTTAAGATGCCATAGATTGTAACAGCTGGCTGCTAAATCCACCCCGCCTCACAGTAACAGCCAGCCTTCTCAGCTTTCACTATAAATATCTGGTATTTTTTTAAAGAGGAAACTCATTTCATGGAGGGAACAGTTCAGTGTGCCATGGAATTATTTTGCAAGTCCAAGAAAAGCTCCTCATTTGGGGAACATTTAATAACTTAGAATAAGCGTGGCAACCAAAGTCTACTGAACAGACAGGACACAGAAATGTTAGCCTACTTGACGAGATCATGCTGGCAAGTTTCACAATCCATTTGAGAGCAGCTTTAATTCCCTGTGTTAGCAAGTCGATCCGCTGCTGCCATCAGAAAGCGGAATGGGGTTCAGGGCAAGAAGATCAAGGAGTCAGTACAGCAGTGGGGTCTGCCTTTAAATGTATTAGACACACTCACACCTATCTTTTTCAACAGCCTATCAGACCAAGTGGTATTACATTAAATTGGCGCTTGACAAACCCCAGACACCAGGTCGCCATGGAACGGTCCATTGGTTACTTACCATGAAGGGGCCTTCTACTGGACATCGGAAGGACATCTTGATGGGTGGTTTTCAACCCGTTCCAGGAAGGCAGGATGTAGAAACTTGTCACTTCCTGTGAACTGCTTGGTCGCCCATTTAGATCCAGTAGATGACTGTCCAGAGCAGTAAGAGCTCTATTGCCCTAACGTATATCAGGAAACGACAGAATAACATGAAGAAAACGTAAAACTAGTCAAATGTGACAACTATGAGAAAACACTCTGCAAGGAAAACTTGGATAAGAGAACTATCATAGTATGGAATCCATTATTGGGGACTAATGCTGATCCAGGGAGGGCCAAGATGTCCTTCCGACGTCCAGTAGAAGGCCCCTTCACGGTAAGTAAGCAATGGACCGTTCTACTGGAGGCAAAAGGACATCTTGATGGGAACTCCCAGAGCAGTCCCAAAAACGGGTGGGTCAGATCATTCCCCGATAATGTGTTCCAGCACTCGTCTGCCGAAGGTGGCTTCGGAAGCTGCTAGGGAATGAAGCTTATAGTGTCTGACAAAAGTGGATGGTGAGGACCAAGTAGCTTCTCTGCAGATGTCCATCAGGGGAACCTGTTTTCTAAAGGCCGCACTGGCAGCTGCCACACGCGTGGAGTGAGCGGTGATTCCCTGAGGAAGAGGATGATTCGATGCTTTATAGGCTTCGATGATACAGGCCTTAATTGTTCTGCTAACTGCTGCCTTGGTCATCCATCCCCCCAGGTTAGGGGGAGAAACATTAATGAAGAGGCTATGTGAAGTACGAATAGACTCAGTCCTGATAATGAAGGCTTTCAGGGCCCTCTGAACATCCAGGTTATGCCATAACCCAGTGTTTCCCAACCTTTTCGAGGTCAGGGTACCCTTGACCTCACTCTTCATATCTCACAGTACCCCTGCCATCCCTCCCATCTTCCCCTCCCAGGGTGAAGGGAAGCACTGGGATGGGGGGGGGGGGAGTGGCTGCTGACCTTGCGGCAGGCCCTGCCCCCAGGCATGCTCCATGACCTTGTTGGCGCCGGTGGGACACCACAAAAATGAAGGGGGGCGGTAGTGTTTCTGCAGTACCCCTGGGACATGCTCATGGCACCCCAGGGTACCACGGAACCCTGGTTGAGAATGGCTGCCATAACCTTTCTGTTGGATGTGACGGTGTTGCACAGAAGGATGGAATCGCTCAGTACCTTGGGAATGATGGGTAGTGGAGGGAAGGCGTAAAGCAGAGCTTTTGGCCATGGTGTTACTAAGGCATCCACTTCTGTCACCTTCGGATGGTAGAACTGGGACATGAAATTTGGAATATGACGATTTTCTGCTGATGTGAACAGATCTACCTTGGGGTACCCTAAGGTCCTTGTGATCAATTGGAAGATGGCTGGCTTCAGCATCCATTCTGCTTCCTCCACTGTTTGTCAGCTGAGCCAGTCGGCTGTGGTGCTCATCTGGCCCCCGATGTGCTCCGCAGATAGAGACAGTAGGTGAGATTCAGCCCATGACAGAATGAGCATGACTTCCCTGTGCATCTGGGATGACCTGGACCCACCCTGGTTGTTCAAGTACACTTTTGCTGTGGTATTGTCCGTGCATACAAGAACATGGGTCCCCTGAAGTGTTGACTGGAAATGTAGAAGGGCTTTGAAGTTGGATCTCGTTTCCAGAATGTTGATAGGTAAGGTCATTTCCTCTGTTGACCAGAGACCCTGAACAAATTGGTCTCCCAAGGTTGCCCCCCAGCCTTGGAGACTGGTGTCTGTGACCACCTGGCTTCTGTCCTGATTGAGATATACTTTTCCCTTCAACAGGTTGCGCTTGATAGTCCACCACTTGAGCTCTTTGCGAAGATGAGGAGGCAGAGCAACTATGCGATCTTGCTTCAGCATGATTTGTAGTTGGAAAGGGTGCAGAAAGACTTGCAAGGCCCTGGCGTGGAACCTGCCCCTCTGCAGCATATTGAATACCGACACCATCAGCCCCATGAGACTCGACAGGAGGAGCAGAGATGATGTTCGCTTGGATATGATGAGCAAAACCGTACATTGGATGCATAGTCTCTTGTCCTGCGGAAAGAACAGAGAATTCTTGGTGGTACTGATGAGCGCTCCCAAGTGCTCATTGTTTGTGATGGTAGTATCGTGTTCTTGTCTAGGTTCACTATGAACCTGTGATCTTGTAGAACCTTCTGCACCGTTTGGACATCCTTGGATCCCAATTGAACCAGGCTGTCGTCCAGGTACGGATACGAATGGATCTTCTGTTCCCGGAGCAAGGTGATGGGGCACAGTAGAATTTTGGAAAAAACTCGTGGGGCTGTGGCCAACCCGGAGGGTAGAGCTCTGAATTGGAATTGCTGTTGGCCTACTGCAAAGCAGAGGTACTTCCTGTGAGAATGATGAATCAGGATGTGGAGGTAGGCCTTGGTCAGGTCTAAGGAGGTCAGAAAGTCGCCTGGACTAAGATTTTCTACGATGGAGCGAAGTGTCTCCATCCTGAACCGATGTAGTTGTAGATGTTGATTGATGAATTTTAGGTTGAGTATTGCTCTCCAGTCCCCATTGCACTTCGGCACTGTGAAAAAGTGAGAGAGCACCCCCGAGGATCTCTCCAATTCTGGCACTGGCTCTATCGCCCGAATACTGATAAGGTGATGAATGGCCCGTTGTGTTCTTTGTGCCTTGTCTATGTTGGTGTTGATCGGGAACGCATGAAAAAGTTGCGGGGGCAGGTGAGCAAATTCGATCAAATAACCTGACTGAACAACCTCCTGAGACCAACGATTGACATGGTCACCTTTCCATTGATGACTGTAGAATTGAAGGCAGCCGCTTACCAGAAGTGGATGAGAGTCATTGTACAGAGGGTCCTTCAGAACGGAAAGGTTTTCCAGGTTTTGAGTTATTCTGAAAGGAATTATTGAAGTGCCCAGTGCGTCTGCGGAAACCCTGTTGGGCTTGCCAGCGTTTACCATCATGGGAAGACCTAGGCAGGGTTTTGTGCGACCGGAACGTCGCATGTACTCCTTGCTGTCTCAGGAGGATGATGGGTGCTAGGAGTACCTTCGAAAACACTCGTGGTGCCGTGGTCAGGGCAAATGGTAGTGCTCTGAACTGGAAATGTTGGTGATCAGATAAGGAGTTATGCAACACCATTTTCTGCTGCTTAACATATTGTGTGAAATACTTTTTGCTTTCTTTCAAATTTCTGTATCCCAGAAGTATCTTAACCAGAAGTAGTGCTAAGAAGACAGATGTCTTGAAGGATATTATACTCCCCACTTCCAATGGGGTTCAGCAGACTCTTGCCAAGTCAGTTAAAAGCCTCAAAGTTATATTAGACCCAACATTATTGCTGAAGAAGCAAGTTAATGTCGTTGCAAGGGGGGGGGGAGCTTTCTTCCAACTCAGTGTGGTCTGAAAAATGGTCCCTTACCTGATGTGGCCACCTGGATCCATGCCACGGTGATATCCAGACTACACAACTGTAATGCACCGGTCCTCTCTCAAAATCAATCTGGAAATGCCAGTTGGTAGAAAATTATTAGGAACTACATGCATATTACTCCTCTACAGTCAACCCACCATCTGCCCATCTGTTACTAGACTCAATTTAAAGTATTGGCTATCACATACAAAGTCCTTCATAACCCAATAAACCTCGGTGGTTTCTAAGATGCTACTGGACTCTTAATCTACCCATAAATACTGCTTTTCTACTATGTCTGTAAGCTTAACTTGCAGTCTCTCATAGCCAGAAATGAACTTTTTTCCTAAAGTATAATAGAGAGAACTGAAGAAATTTTTGTATTACCTTCACAAAAGCACAGTTTTCAAAAGTTGGCATAGGTTATTTTATAGAACTGGGTCATAAACTGAAAGACATTCTCAGATTTAACAGATTTTAAAGACTCTTGACAGGAATAGTAATGGTTGACCACATTCACTGTTTATTTTGGTAATAATGAATTCACTTAGGAATGAATTATTCATTCCCAAGCTAACTGAGCAAAAAGGCTGGGGATAAGAAGGATGATTAGTTGACAGTGCTGAGAAGTTATGTTTGCATACAAATCACAAATGCCTTAATAGTTACGGAAGGGAGGTAATGCTGTCTAGGAACTGGCAACCCCCAAAGCTTCTCTTGATTGATCCAAAAGATAGGATAATTCTGGAAAGGAAGTGGGTTGCCCATATGTTGCCAGTCTTCCACCCACTATAGCATAAGCATTAAACTGAAGACTTCCAATTGAAACAGGAGAGGTTAGCATTTCCTAAAAAAATGTAAAAACTGTATGCTCTGAACTGTGTACCGAGCCTAGAAACAGACAACCCAGGCAAACAGTAGGCACAGATCTTGCTTCCCTACAGGAAGGAAAGCTTGATCCCTTCTTCCTGAAAGCTCAGGACAGTCACAAGCTCAGGCCTCCCACTGAAAGTTACAAGGGCACATCCCCAACATGCACAATAATCAACTGAGAGTGAGACTCACTAATACTGTGCTGCCACAAAAGGCCACTGACTTTACCTATGTTACAAGCGTGCAGTTTCCCCACGTCTTATTTCACAGTGAGAGCAGGCATATAAGTTTCTCTGAGCAAGCATGGCCAGGAATGGGGGGAACATTTGTTTTGGGGACTCTCTCTTGATTCTCAGTATGAGATGGATTCCGGACGGGCCAAAAACAGATGGTAAAAACATTGTCCCTGGGACGCTGTTCGCACGGCGGCTGCCTCCACAATGAGGCAGCGCTGTGTTATACCCCTCCCCCCCGGGCAGAAATGCTCTTTTCCTTTTGGGAGGGACAGCGTTTCCCTGCCAGTGCCATGCAAACTGCACTGGGTTGGAGGCACCACTTTTCAGCGCCTCCATTTCCCCCCACGTTTACCTCTGGGGGTCGGAGCTCCACAGAGAGAGAAGGTAAGTGTGGGGAAACAAAACAGAGGTGCCTCCGTGGGCCACGGCCGCTCACACCTCAGCGTGCAAATGGTCCCAGGGCTTCACTGGCATCATATATGGTGGTGGGAACCCGCTGTAGTGGCCCGTGTCGGAATCTGCCTGAGTGTATGTACATAAATCGTGCCATACAAATCCATCTTCCCTTTATTGCCACCTTGGAATTATTATTCAATAGGGATCAACATGGAAAGCTACTTGGAAATTTACTTTTAGAGGGTAGCTGTGTTGGTCTGAAGTAGAAGGGCTATATTTGAGTCCAGTGGCACCTCAGAGACCAACAATCTTGCGAGGTATAAACTTTTTTGATAGTCAAAGCTCTCTTTGTCAGATATGAAGGGAGCTTTCACTTGAAAAGTTCATACCCTTAAAATATTGTTGATCTCTACATTGATACTGGAATTGAATCTGGCCCTTGGAAACTGAGTTCTTGTGAATCTGCTCCTCCCAAAGATTACCCAGAAACAACAGTAGGTGTATCTCTTGATTTCTGTGAAACGGTCCATTGGTTACTTACCGTGAAGGGGACTTCTACTGGATGTCTCCATTTGAGCCAGACGACATCTGGGTTATCTCCTTCTACCCAATCAGGGAGGCAGTAACATCTGACTTATGGTGACCCCTGGATGAGTTTTTAGGGCCTGAGACATTCTGAGATGGTTTGCCACTGGCTTGCCTCCATGACATAACCTTGACATTCCTTGTAGGACTCCCATCCAAATACTTGCCAGGGTCAACTCTGCTTAGTTTCTGAGATCTCACAAGATCAGGCTAGCCTGGGCAACCTTGGTCAGGGACATTAAGATCTGTCCACCTCAAATCTATATCATTTTCATTACCTCTAGCATACCTCCTTAAATTCAACTCCACCCAGTTTCTCATGTCTACTTTCTAAAAGTTAAACATAGCATACATGACCCCCTACAGGCCATGCTCTGTCACGTCTTTTTTCAAAACCAAAATCAAACAGCTGAAATATGTGTAGGAACTAAGCAGCATGCAAGCCCAAATGAATCAAACAGAACCCAGATCTCTGCACAAAGACGGATAATTATGTGCCAACGATTTTATACATATTGATGAACTTATTTTGCATACTGGATTCTATCAGAAGTCACAAAACGACTTTTGCATCAGTTCTTCACTACTCCTTGCCAGGGACAACCTCATTCATTTGTTGTTTCTTCTTTTAGCACCTGCTCTGACCTGTGGTTTGGAAGAAGGAACACAGGCCATACCAGAATATGTTCTCTCTGGTGACTTCCAAAAGAGGAAAAACTTGGTGCCACCTGAGAAGGCTGGGGAAAGACAGCTTGTCAGCTAAGGTCACCTCAAGGGGTTACTGGAACGTAAGGCTGTTTGCTTTGCTTTAGATTACTGAGGACATTTTTTACAAAATGATTGCTACTTTGTCTCTAGCAATGCAACCTTTGATTTATTTAGAGGCCTTTTGTATAGGTTTTTTAAATGCACTTTGGCTTCTGAAGGCAAACAGATTTTTTAAAGGCTCATAACACTAGAGGATAAAGTACAACACAGATCATTTATGCACTAGTGGTCTCCTTAGCATTAAGGATACATTTCCTTTGGGTTTGAGTCTCGGTTATGCTTTCATTTCCCATTCTTTAGTTGTTATGTGTCTTTCAGATCAGAGAATTTCCACATTTTCCAAACATGATTTTTTCCCAAACTAATGCTAGACCAGTGGTGGCGAACCTATGTCACGAGTGCCAGAGGTGGCACTCAGAGCCCTCTGTGGGCACGCACACACAGAGTTCATCGTGGGGGAGAGAGAAAATTGCCCCCCTCACACACACACATCTAGGCTTGTCTGGGCCACTGGGCACAATGTGCGGGAACCACAGTGAGCAGGGAGGATTCGACTGGCAGGCCTGGTGCCTGTGCTCCTGGTGGCTGCTGCCCAAGGTGGGGGCAGAGGCAGTGGAGATCCTAGAAAGGTGCAGAGCAGCACGTGCGGGACTTGCTGGAGGCTAGAGAAGGTTGGTCCCTGCTCGAGGGGGTAGGACGGAGGGAGAGGGTTGGGGCAGAGGCGCTGGAGCAGCGCAGGGCAGAGCTGCGGGTGCACGCAGGACCGGCTGGAGCAGGTTGGCTGCTGCTGCTCAAGGGGTTGAACAAGCAAAACGTGTGCCTTTCCAAACACCAGGGAAACACTCATACCCAATTTTTTTGCCGATCGCCTGGACAGATCAAGCCTAGGAAGGAGAAACTGAGATGCATTTAGGATTTTTTTTTAAGCACACCAAGGTCTTTGCTAGAACTGCTTTTATTTTTCTGTTCCTGTTGCATTTTTGTGGGAAGTCAAGTGCTGTGATGACATGTGAAGGAAAAACCGCAGATCAAATGGCTGCTCCACCAATTTAGCTTTCCTAAAGTTATCCCACCCCTCGCACAGCATTCTTGCTTAGGATCGCCGTCCTTGACTGCCTTTTTACTTCTATTTTGTGGTGTGGGGGTGTACTGGGTTTTGGAATGGACCATTGGATACTCAGTGGGAAGGGTCTTTCTCCTGGAGGAAAGGAAGCCATCTTGATGGGTGATTTCGTACCCCAATCACCGGGAGGCAGGATCTTGTAATTTTTTCAACTTCCTGTCTTGCCCCGGTTCTCCATTTTGGGTCAGTAACTCCAATGACAAAGCTGGATAAACTTGAAACCTCAAACAACATAAAAACTATACTGAAAACACAACACGTAACACGGCAACAGCATTGAGCTACACTAACTATGTTTGGGTAACTGAAATTGATTTCTACCAGAGGGATAAAAGATGTGATCAGAAGTAGAAAATATATCAGAATAAGTGTGTGGGAGCACCTAGGAATGCATAGGGAAGGCCAAGATGGCTTCTTTTCCTCCAGGAGAAAGACCCTTCCCAGTGAGTATCCAATGGTCCGTTCTCCTGGAGGACGAAGCCATTTGATGGAACCTCCTAAGGAGTGTCCTCCAAATCAGGGAGGGTTATGCATGATCGCCTAGAATGTACTCCAACACCCTCCTACCAAATGCCGTCTCGGCAGCTGCCCATGAGTTCAGTTTGTAATGTCTCACAAACGAAGAGGGAGACGACCAGATAGCTGCCTTGCTGATGTCTTCTATTACAACCCTGCTCCTAAAGGCTGCATTGGTGGATGCGCATCTAACTGAGTGAGCTGTAATACCCTCTGGTATCGGTAAATTGAGAGCCTTATGAGCTTTGATGGTGCAAGATTTTAGGGTCGAACTGATGGAAGCCACTGACATCTGCAAGCCTAAATTAGGAGGATTCACATTGATGAATAGGCTGTCTGTACGCCGAATGCTCTCCGTCCTAATAATGAACGCCTTCAGTGCTCTGCATGCATCCAGATTGTGCCAGAGTCTTTCCGCGTGATGTGAAGGTTTTGGATAGAAATTGGAAATAACAATTTGTTGTCTCATGTGAAACTGAGCACTGGCCTTTGGTTTGAAGGTTGGGTCTGTATGCAGAACCACTCTGTCCGGGTTGAAGGTGCAGAACTTGGGATTGACTGAAAGCGCCCGAATTTCAGAGACTCATATTGTCGAAGTGATGGCGATCAAAAACAATGTTTTCATGCACAACCATCTTAAATGGATTGTCTGAACCGGCTCAAACGGAGACTTTGTTAGAGCAGTCAAGACGGATTGAAGTCTCCAGGAGGGAAACGGATGGACAGTCGGAGGATGCTTCTAACGAACCCCTCAAAGAAAACAGATGACATCTGGATGTCTGGAAGCTGGAGCTCCCTGAAATTCCAGCCATACAGTGGACAGGGATTTGTCTCCAAAGTGTGGAACTCCTAAGTCCCAGGTCGAACCCATGTTGCAAGAATTCTAGTATCGAAGACAATTTGGGCTTGACAGGGTCTAGTTGTTTACTTTTGGCCCATCGGACGAATGTTTTCCATGAGGTGTTGTAAATGCAATTAGTTGCTGATCTCCTGGAAGCCACTAAGGTGTTGATTACTTGATCTGAATACCCTTTTTGTCTCAACTTCTCCCTCTCAACTTCCAAGCGGCCAAGTGAAACCATTCCGGTTGTTGGTGATGAAACAGTCCTTGAACCAGAAGTTCTTGTTGTGGAGGTAGTCAAAATGGTGGCAATACCACTAAATCCTGAATTACCGAGAACCAGGGCCTCCTCGGCCAGAAGGGTGCCACTAGGATCACAGCCTGGAGCTGTATGACTCTGCGCAGAAGCTTTGGAATGACCGGAATTGGAGGAAATGAATAGAGAAGTCCTTTGGGCCAAGGGGCCATGAAGGCGTCTAAGGTGTGGGCCTTTGGATCGAAGTAGCGAGACAGGAAGATTGGTACTTGGTTGTTGGCTGACGTTGCAAACAGGTTCGTCGTAGGGTATCCGAACTTCCGAATGATCAGCTGGAAAACCTGTCTGTTGACCATCCATTCGAAGTTCGCTACTGTTCTGCGACTCAGCCAGTCGGCTTCCACATTCAGCTTCCCCTGAATGTGTTCTGCGTGTAATGGCCGGAGATTGGTCTCTGCCCAAAGAAGAATCCTGGTCACTTCCTTGTGAAGTTTGAATGATCTTGAACCTCCCTGGTTGTTTACATATGCTTTGGCCGCTATGTTGTCTGTTCTGAGCAGTACATGGCGATGATGACTCAGATCCTGAAAGTTTTGAAGAGCTAGGAAGATCACTCTGACTTCCAATATATTGATTGGTAGAAGAGTTTCTGATTGAGACCACGTGCCTTGAATGATTCTCCCGTCTAAGGCTGCTCCCCAACCTGACAGACTGGCGTCTGAAAAGATTTGAGGACCGTCGGAGAGGAGGTAAACTTTCCCTTGAGTCAGATTCAAGTGCAATGTCCACCACTTGAGCTCCTTCTTGAGTTCAGTTGGTAAGATTAGAACACGGTTGCTCTTCTGCACTATTTCCAACTGGAAAGGTTTCAGAAATCGTTGCAACGGTCTGGAATGTAGCCTGCCTCCACTGGATCAGATCGAACGTTGCTACAAATAGTCCCAAGAGACTGGCCAGTTGTGATAGTTGGTAAGTAGTGCTACGAATGACTGCTGTGACTACTCATTGTAATTTGACAACCTTGTCGTTGGGTAGATACAAGGTGTTGTCTGTCATAGAGATCGTGGCTCCCAGATGGTCCATCCTGAAACTGGGAGTCATGGAGCTCTTCTGGCGGTTGATTATGAAGCCATGCTCCTCCAATATCTGAATCATGATCTGGAGATCTTGTGTCGCCTGACGAATTGACCTTGACCGAATCAGTACATCGTCCAAGTAGGGATGCACATGCACCCCCAGATGTCTCAGCTTGATGATTGGCGCTAGCAATACCTTTGAAAAAACTTGTGGGGCTGTGGCCAGGCCGAATGATAGGGCCTTGTATTGAAAGTGGCGTGATTGACTTCAAATTGAAGGTATTTCTTGTGAGACGGGTGATTGGGTATGTGAAGATAGGCTTTGGTGAGGTCCAATGACTTGAGAAGGTTTCTGTTCCTCAAAGCCTCTGTTCTGAGCGTCTCCATACGGAACCTGCATAGTCTGATGTGTTTATGTAGCGTAAGTTGAGTATGGCACGCCAATCCCCATTCTTTTTTGGAACTACAAAAAAGTGCGAGTAGACTCCCAGTCTCTTCTGTTCTTCCGGTATCTCCTCGATGGCGTTGACGGCTAGAAGATGTCGAACAGTCATACGCGCCGCCTTTTCTGAGTTGGAAACTATGGGAGAAGGAAGAACATGAGGTCTTGGTTGTCAATCGAATTCGATTGTGTACCCTAGGAATACCATCTCCCTGGTCCAGAGATCGATGTAATCGCCCTGCCAAATTTGTTGGATTGCCTGCAGACAACGTCCCACCGGAATGTCCGGACAGTCATGCACTTGAACCTTTGTGTGTGCTGGAAGTCTTGCCGCCTCTGCCAAAGGCGCGAAAGGAAGATCTACCTCGAAAGGACTGAGACGGCTGCCAGGATCTTCTGGAGTCCCATGAAGATTTCCTGTTATCTCGCTGGAATCTGGAAAAGCGAGGCAAGGTTCGCTGAGTTCAGAATGTGGTGCATGATGTCCTCTGTGGAGATGCGGAACGAACAACCTTAGGAAGGGACTTCCTCTTGTCTGGTCCCTCAGTCAAGATGAGGTCTAGGTCTTTCCCAAAAAGCATCTCTCCGTGAATTGGGAACCTGGCCACCACAGTCTTGGAATGTGGGTCCACTGGCCATGCTCTGAGCCAGGCATTTCTTTTAGCTGACACTGCGGCAGCCATGGCTCGAGCGGTAAAGGACATCACATTGAACGTAGAGTCTGCCATGAATGCGTTGGTCATCATAAGTCTTTCCAATCCTTCATGTATGCTGATCAATTCTGGTGGTAAGATATCTAATGATCTCTTGATCCAAACTATGGATGCCTGAGTGAAAACCGAAGTGGGAATTATGGTCTTGATGGCATCGGCTATCTATTCATGTGCTCTCCAAAGAACAGCATCCAATCTTTTATCTAAGGCATCTCGAGGTGAACCATCTCCTTCCTTAGATACAGCCCCTCCAGACTGAAGGTTGACCACTGTTACATCAACCAATGGGATTTTTTATAATCTATTAAAATAGTCAGGAACTCCATAGAGTTTCTTTGCAATGGCGGGGAGGCCCTGAGTGGAACCTGAGGCGTTCCAATCCTTCCTAATCCTAGACTCGAACATTTCGGGAATAGGGCAGCAATGAGGGTGTGCATTCTCCTTGGGAAAGTAGGTCTGATTACCTTTAGGTCTTCCTTTAATAGTTTCTAGGCGGATCCTGGGCGTCTTCAGCATCCTGAAGGTATAATGCAGCATTAGCCTTGGTTAGGATGAATGAGAAGTCCTAAATTTCAAACAGTCTGGTTTGATGCTCAGAAGCTTCACTAGAGGGCCCCTCTGAGTCAGAAAAGTGCTCCTGGTTCTCTAAAAGTTCCTCATCGTGAGCTATCTCTTCCCCTGGAAAGGATAGGGGATCCCTTTCAGCATGACAGACTGTCTGTCAAGGGGTGACCTAGATCAGGATCCAACAGAGCACTGGGGGGACTGGTCTACCCTCCGGTTTGAACTAATAGGATGTAGAAAGGACTGGTCTACCCTCCTATTTGAACTAGTGGACTGTTGGGAGGACTGGTTTACTCTCCTGGCATTTCCTCTATTAGATCCCTCCACTGCAGCCTGAACGGTCCTGGAGAGTAAGTCCATGAAATCTTTGGGGGAAAAACCTTGCCAGCCCGTGGCGCCCCCCCCCCCACTCCAGGATCAGCCATTAGTGACGTGCTCGCCCGTTCCCTGCCTTCCCCAGTCGCAAAACGATCTTGCCTTGGGGATAAGATTGTGGAGGCTTGGTCGTCCTGGTGCTCCGTCCGGCTGATGCTGGTCTGGTGGAGCGGAGGCTGGAGGCTGGAGGCGCCGGAGCAGCCGTCTGCTGCTAGGCTGAATCGCTCTCCTGTTGAGCCGGCTGCTCGCTCCACGCCAGGACAAGCACTGCAACTGTGGCGCTCCGCTCAGGAGCGCCCTCACGTTGTTTCCCCAGCGTGCGCCTCATGGGTGGACGTTATTTTTCGTCCCGTCCCTGGCCAACCAGCCGGTTGCCTAGACGGGCTCCGGTGTCCTGCTCATGGCTAGCCACGCGGCTGCCCAAGAAGGAAGCAGCCTTGCGTGCCGCTCTGGTGCCTTCCACTGCTGACTTGCTGAAGGTTTCTCGCTGAGGGGAAAAGGAGCAGTCGGCCATCTTGAAGGCACTTTCTTGGTGCCAAAAACCTTACTGACTAAAGGGGCTACTCCCCCACACACAACAAACAGCCGAATCCACAAAAAGAAACACAGAATCAAGACTTACAACGAGGAAGACAAATTAGACAAGACAGGGGCTCCCTATTCCACAATCACTAGGAGCAGCTACCGATCCGTGCTCTCCCTTTTGAGGCAGAAAAAGTACTGACCGTAACAGTAGAAACAGACACACAGAAAACACACGTGAGAATAGAAGTAAGGCTGAGAGAAATAAGGTAGAAAAATACAAATAGCTTGGAGCCCTCTCACAAGCACTGCGCTCCCTGCTAGGCAGGAACTAATACTGGGGATCTAAGATGGATTCCAGCCTCTACAGGAAGTGACATCATTTAGTCCTGCCTCCCTGAGTATAGGTTGGAAATCACCCATCCAAGATGCCCGAGATCGCCTCCAGGAGAACAGGGGCAAGACAGGAAGTTGAAAAAATTACAAGATCCTGCCTCCGGTGATTGGGGTATGAAATCACCCATCAAGATGGCTTCCTCCTCCAGGAGAAAGCAAAAGTTTTACTAACCCACACCCCTTCCCCTTCCCCTTACAGGCCCCCAGTGTGATAATAGTGCAACTATTTCAGGGAGATTATTAGCATTAAACCTAAGACCTAGTTTTGGGGAAGAACGGTCCATTGGACACTACCGTGAAGGGCCCTTCTCCTGGTGGTCTAGGAGTCCATCTCCGCTGGGTGTTTCTCAACCTTCTGTTAGGGAGGCAGGCCTAAACTTTCAATTTCCTGTCCCTGGCTCCTCCTCCTCTTTGTTTCCAGTACGACTGTCAAAGCAGTATTTAAGAATAGTGAAAGAAAAGAATTTAGGAACAGGAATAACAGTATAAACAGTTCTCCGGTAACTGGAGTGAACTTATGTGATAGAAAATGTGTAACAGTAACTGCAACTTAACTGTGGGTGTAAACTTGTGAACCAATGTGGTCGTGCTAGAATTCTGAGTTTGTGGTATCTAGTATGCAGAAAGTTATAAATTTTTGGAACGCATCCTGTTGAATGGACGGTAGGGAAGGGTCGAGATGGACTCCTAGCCCACCAGGAGAAGGGCCCTTCACGGTAAGTGTCCAATGGACCGTTCTCCTGGGGGCGGAGTCCATCTCCGCTGGGACCTTCCAGAGCAGTGTCCCTAAGTGGGTGGGACCGTCATTCTCCTATGATGTGTTCCAAGATTCTTTGTCCGAACGCCTTTTGTGCTGCGGACCAAGAGTGAAGTCTGTAGTGTCTGGTAAATGTAGATGGTGAAGACCAGATCGCCGCTCTGCAGATGTCCTCTACTGAGACCTGGTGCAGTAGGGCGGCATTGGTTGCTGTGCATCTAATGGAATGTGCCGTGATGCCTGTGGGCACTGGCGAGTTCAGGGCCTTGTGGGCCTCTGCGATACAGTTTTTGAGGGTCGAACTGATAGCGGCCGAAGACATCTGGTGACCTATGTTTGGAGCTGTCACGTTGATGAAGAGACTTTCAGTTTTGCGGATGTTCTCTGTTCTAATGATGAATGCCTTTAAGGAGCGCCTTACGTCCAGATTGTGCCACAGGTGTTCCCGTGGGTGTTTGGGGTTGGCGCAGAAATTTGGAATCACGATTTCCTGTTTTAGGTGAAATCTAGATGCTGCCTTCGGCAAGAAGGTTGGGTCTGTGCGAAGTATGACTTTGTCAGAGTGGAAAATGCAGAGGTTTTTGTTTACCGATAGGGACCTTAATTCTGAGACCCGCCTGGCCGATGTTAGTGCGATGAGGAACAGAGTTTTCATGCGCAGCCATTTGATGGGGATAGATTGGACTGGTTCGAATGGTGTTTTGGTAAGCGCGTTGAGAACGGAGTGTAGGCGCCAGGATGGAAACCTGTGGGTTGTTGGGGGTTGGAGTTGTTGAGCTCCCTTTAGGAACCTGAGTAAGTCAGGGTGTCGGGATGCCGGAGTCCCCTCAAATAGTGGCCATACAGTAGTGAGGGCGGCCACCTGTCTGCGTAATGTGGAGCTTTTAAGTCCCGAATCCACTCCATCTTGGAGAAACTCCAGGATGTTGTTTATAGATGGGTGTTGTGGATTGACTTTCTTACGGCTAGACCATCTGTGGAAGGCCTTCCAGGTGCAGTTATATATCCTGTTGGTAGAAGGGCGACGTGATGCCAATAGTGTGTTAGTTATCTTGTCAGAGTAGCCCTTGTTCCTTAGGTTGTTTCGTTCAATGTCCAGGCGGTTAACTGAAACCAGCCGGGGTCTGGGTGCACTATTGGGCCCTGGTGGAGTAGGTCTGGTATCGGTGGGAGTCTCAGTGGAGGACTGCTCGACATCTCGGTTATGGTCGAGAACCAGGGCCTCCTGGGCCAGTGTGGTGCTATGAGTATTACTCTTGCCTTCTCTAGGTAGACTCTCCTGAGAAGTCTGGGGAGTAGTGGGAGTGGCGGGAAGGCGTATAAGAGGGTGCGAGGCCATGGTGCTGTCATTGCGTCTACTGCTAATGCTCTTGGGTGAAAGTTATCTCGTCATGAAGGCTGGGAGCTGTGCATTGTCCGCGGTAGCGAATAGGTCGACTTCTGGCGTTCCGAAGTATTGGGAGACGAGAAGGAAGGTCTTTCTGTTGATTGACCATTCCGCCTCCTGGATTGTGGATCTGCTCAGCCAGTCCGCTGAGACATTTAGTTTTCCTTGTATGTGGTCTGCTTGTGTAGACTTTAGGTTTTTCTCTGCCCATGTGAGTATCTTGGCTGATTCTCGATATAGGTTTGAGGACCTGGATCCTCCCTGATTGTTTAAGTATACCTTGGCCGCCACGTTGTCCGTTCGTATGAGGACGTGTTGATTCTTTATCTGTGGATGGAATTGTATTAGAGCAAGGAGGATTGCTCGAGTTTCTAGGATGTTGATTGGAAGTGCAGATTCTGCGCTGTTCCAGGTCCCTTGTACAAAGTTGTTGTTCAGGGTTGCTCCCCAGCCCCTGAGGCTGGCGTCCGAGAATATCTGTGGGCGCTTGGGGAATAGGAAAGTCTTCCCTTGGGATAGGTTGTTTTGGATGGTCCACCAACGGAGGTTGGACTTCAGTGATGGTTTCAGGGTCAGTGTGTGGTCTCGCTTTCTCATGATGTCTAGTTGGAATGGGCGAAGAAAGATTTGTAGCTGACGTGCATGGAATCTTGCCCATTGTACCATGTCCATGGCTGCTATGAATTGGCCTAAGAGGCTCGTGAGGCAAAGTAGAGATGATTGTCTGGCTAGTATAATTGCTTTTGTTTTCTTTTGAATCGATGCAATCTTGGATGGGGGAAGGAAGAGTCGATTTTTTGTTGTGGAAATGATGGCGCCTAGGTGTTCCATTTCTTGTGATGGTGTCAAACAGCTTTTGGCTATGTTTACCAAGAACCCGTGTTGTCTTAGGGTGAGGAGTACTATCTGGATGTCCTTTAGTGCCCTTTCTCTGGAGGGGGATCGGACCAGAATATCGTCTAGATAGGGGTGTGTGTGAATTCCCTGTCTGCGTAGTAGGGTTATGGGGCCTAGTAGTACCTTTGAGAATATTCTGGGCGCGGTGGAGAGGCCGAATGGTAAAGCACGAAACTGATAGTGCTGGTCGTTTGAAACGAACCTTAGGTATTGCCGATGTGATGGGTGGATCATTATGTGAAGGTAAGCCTCCGTTAGATCCAGGGATGTGAAGAATTCCCCTGGGCGAAGTGCCTCCGTGATGGTGCGGAGGGATTCCATCCGGAAGTGACGGAGTTTGATGTGCCTGTTTACGTATTTTAGGTCCAGGATGGCTCTCCAGTCCCCGGTCTTTTTGGGGACTGTGAAAAAATGTGAGTATATGCCTAATGACTTCTCGTGTGAGGGGATCCTTTCTATTGCTCTTATGTCTAGTAGGTGCTGGACTGCCAGTTGGTTGCGGGACAGTGTGGAGGGGTTCCTGGAGTTTGTTGTTTGGAAGAAACGTGGTTTTGGGATGTGAGCAAACTCTATGAGGTAGCCTGATGAAATGATTTCCTGTGCCCAATTGTCTGTGTGTTCCCCTCTCCATTGTTTGGAGAAGTGGGAGAGTCTCCCTCCCACCGGTATGGTGTCGGCGTCATTGTTTGCCTGATTTGTCAAACTTCCCGAATTTGTCTGCTCTGGTTTGTGTGGGTTGGTAGTGGTGGGCTCGAAAGGAGCCACGGCCACGAAAGGAGTTGTGGGGTCTCCAGTTCTGTCGTGGGAGATCTCTTGGGGCTCTTGGTAATGTGCGGTGTGATCTGAATGTATTTCTTTGGAATTGAGGTCGATCAGCTCTCACGAATTTGGGCATGATTTTCTTTTTGTCTCTTGTTTCGGTGAGCACTTGGTCCAACTATTGGCCAAATAGCATCTCCCCTTGGAAGGAGTAGTTTGCCACCAGTACCCTTGAGTGGGGGTCTGCCTGCCATGCCCTAAGCCAGCTGTTACGTCTGGCTACTACGGATGCTGCCATGGATCTGGCCGAGAGTAAAAGTGCATCCAGGTTGGAGTCGGCTAGGAAGGAGACTCCGCAAAGAATTCTTTGGATGCCTTCCCTGAGCGCTGTGCTTTCGGGTGGTAACATTGCCATGACTCTGTTTGACCAGACTAAGAGGGCGCGTGCGACTACTGCTGAGGGTGCTAACGCCTTCATTGCTGTGGCTGTCCATTCGTGGGCCCTTCTTAGTGAAGCATCTGAACGTTTATCCATGGCATATCTAATGGAGCCGTCTCCATCTTTGGAGACCAGTGCTCCTGATTGGAGTGCTGCTACTGGGGCGTCTACTAGGGGCACTTTCAGCATGGAGTTAATATACTCTGGTACCAGGTATAGTTTCTTGATGTTGGAGGGTAAGCCTCTCGCTGCCCCTGGTTGTTGCCATTCCTTTCTAATTTTTCTTTCTAAGTATTCTGGGATGGGAAAGTATTTGGAGGCTGAGTCAGTGTGAGGGAAAATTTTTTTGCTCCCTTTAGGCTTCCCTTTAACGGGTTTTGTGGAGGTGGAAGGGGCGGATGGGTCTTGGGCTCCCTCCTCATCCTGTAATTCCAGGGCTGAGATAGTTTTATTTATTAGCATGGGGAGGTCTTCCAATTTGAAAAATCTGGTGAAATGATCTGATGTTTCAGGGGGGGATTCCTCCTGATCGGAAAAGTGCTCTGGTTCTTCCAGAGTCTCATCTCCACTGAATGTTTCCTCCCCTGGGAAGGCTAGAGGATTCCCTGCCTGATCTGGGGAGGTGCGTTTTTTATGGGAGCTGGTGCTACTCTTGAGAAGAGGGCGCCGTGTTGTGGTAGTATTTACAGATTGCATCTGTTCTGCTACTGCCGCCTTGAGAATTTGGGAAAATTGTGCGGCAGTCATATTTTGGAGGTTAAAGGGTTCATCTCCAGAATCCTCCCTCGTTTTGATTTCCATCCCGCTCCCTCCCTCATCAATAAATTCTTGCCTGAAGTTGTCTTCGGAGTCCTGTTCCGAGAAGGCTCGAGGGGAGGGAGGGGGAGCAGCCGATGCCTCGCTCTGGGAGCGTTGAAGCTCGTGAGGGGCCGGCGCGTCCGTCTGCTCTGTGCGTCGTTTCTTTGCCTCCGCGTTTGAAACGGGAGGGGCTAGTGACGCTCCGGAGGCTTCTTCGTCCGGTTTGCGTTTTTCGGGCTTTCCCTTCGCGGTTGGCTTCTTTCCTCCCGTTAGGTCAAGGGACCTTGAAGTGGAGGATCTGGTGGCCTCTGCCGTGGATTTGGCGAATTGGGGCCTGGGAGGTGAAAATGATCCGTCCGCCATTTTGTTTTTTAGTTTTGGCGGGAAGGGTGGGGGGGGGGTTGTATGAGGGGAAGAACCCTACCTGCCGCAGTAAGGAAGAATTCAGAGTGCGGGTAGTAGAAGAAGAATAAGGATTAGGAGAAAAGAAGAGGTAGTAGAGTAAAATAGTGGAGCCAAACACTATAGGTGCACTCCCTAGCTAGGCAGGAAAGTATCTGGAAACAAAGAGGAGGAGGAGCCAGGGACAGGAAATTGAAAGTTTAGGCCTGCCTCCCTAACAGAAGGTTGAGAAACACCCAGCGGAGATGGACTCCACCCCCAGGAGAAGTGCAGGTAACCCTGTTAAGTGCTCTTAAGGAGCAGCAGTGGCATAGGAGGTTAAGAGCTCGTGTATCTAATTTGGAGGAAGCGGGTTTGATTCCCAGCTCTGCCGCCTGAGCTGTGGAGGCTGATTTGGGGAATTCAGATTAGCCTGTACACTCCCACACCCAGCTGGGTGACCTTGGGCTAGTCACAGTTCTTCTGAGCTCTCTCAGCCCCACCTACCTCACAGGGTGTTTGTTGTGAGGGGGGAAGGGAAAGGAGATTGTAAGCCCCTTTGAGTCTCCTACAGGAGAGAAAGGGGGGATATAAATCCAAACTCTTCTTCTTCTTAAACCCCACTGATTTTCATAGGAAGAACTAAAGTGTGATCCTTTACCTGGGAGTAAGCTCGGTTGCTGGCAACGGGGCTTCCTTCTGAGTAAACCCTCCTAGTAAACCCTCCACCCATTCGAAGTGTTGCACAGTTGCTTCAATTACCACCAAACTTACTCCCAAGTAATGTGCACCTCAGAACCAACCATTTTTTTCTAAACTAAAACCTCAGTATTCAGGTTAAATTGCAGTGTTGGCACTTTGTGATAAATAAGTGGAGTTTGGGTTGAAGTTTGGGCACTCGGTCTTGAAAAGGTTTGCTATCACTGTGCTAGACCAAAGATGGTAAAGGCAAATAAAAAGTGGCCGGCATCCTCCCCAAATGAAGGCTGCACAGAAACAACAAGAAAGCAGGGGGCCAGAAAAAATAGCAACTAGGGACCCTTCACAGGAGAAAAATCCCCAGGTGAACAAAAAACTGTGGAAAACCCCACTGCGAACAGCCATGGGGCAAGCAGTGTATGCATAAACAGCCACAGAGAGAAATCAATTAAAATAGGTTTTGAAAAAACCTGGATTAAACTTCATTAATTGCAAAGAACGTGTGCTGAAAGCTGCAGCAGCATCTGTTTGCCTTAAGCCAAAGGAGTTGAAAGAGCCTGCACTGAAATGGACTTAAGTCTTTTAGTACTTTCTTTTACTACTTAAGGTATTTGGAACAGTTCCAAAAATGCAAAATGTAGAAAAATTAAGCAGTATTTAATCCACAGATTCAGCATCCTTCAGTAACTTATTATTTACAAAATTTATACTCACCTTCTACCCGCATCAGGATAAATGGATAAAAACACACATAATAAAAATATGTCTTAAAAGCCATTAAAACCAAACAAAAACAATTACAACCACACTAAAATACAAACACAAAGACATAAGAACATCAATTAACATTTTCCGACAAGTTTGGATCCAGACTAAATTGGCAATTTCTACCGATCCCTGCTGCAGCAGCTCACCCCCACCCACCCCGGCCATTCAGCAGAGTCTTTTCCCCCCAGAAAGGTAGTTCCATTCTGCCACTGGAAAATTTGCCCGATCTAGGGGGCTCGGCCTAAGCGGCACAGAGGTCCCCTGAGGAGCCTTAGAAAAATTGCCAGAACTTTTAATGGAGGCTCTGGTGGCCTCTGCTGCCGATCGGTGGTACCCTAAGGGGGAGGGGGGAGAAACGACCATCGGCCATCTTAGAATTTTGAGTGGGAAGGAGTCCCTGAGGGAGGTCCCTAAATACTGCTAATCCACTGACGATTAACAAGTAACCATTAACACCACAAAAAACAGCCACGAAGATAGAAGCAGACAGAGGAAGACGACAAGGGGGAATAGGAATGGACAGGAGGACGAAAATAACGATAGCCAAGGAATTAGGTACCAGAGACCAAGAATTCCATGCACTCCCTGTCTAGGCAGGAAAAATACTGGCTAAAATGGATGCCAAGCCTAGACAGGAAGTGATGAAATTCTTGTTCCTGTCTCCCTGAGATGGGGTGGAAAATCACCCACCAAGATGCCCCGAGCCTCCAAGAGAAAGGAAGTTCCATTCTGCCACTGGAAAATTTAATCTGGATCCAACCTTTCATCCATTACAGCACTACAACTAGGCCCAACTTTAGATTGCTCTACTACTTCAGCACCTTGATATTTTGCGCATTGGCAAAAACAAAATCCAGACACAGTATGCCACAACAAAGTCCAAGATGCTCAGTGTACAATGATTTGATTTTCTTAAGATATCTTCCACTTACTAATATTAACCTTCTCACCTCAAATAACTTTTTGGCAATTTCATACGCTGGACTACATACGCTCAATTAATGTTTCATACACTGGAACCACCAATGTTAGAAGATGACCAAAAAAACCTATGTCAGAAGAAAAAAGTCCAAAAATGTAAGTCACCTCCTTTAGTAATGAAGTGCGACTGTGCTCCTATAAACTACCTTGATAATATTTATTTATTTATTTATTTATTTTTGAGGCTTTTAGACCGCCCCATCCCCGGAGGGCTCTGGGCGGTATACAACAGATAAAACAACAATACAGAGTTATTAAAACATTAAAAGCAGCAACAGTTAAATAATAGTTATCAAAAAAATAAGGATATGAGTGGGTCCAGCATCCTAATTTTAAAATTCCCTCCCCTCCCTCGGTTAAAATAAATAAATAAATAAATAAATAAAAATTTTAACAGTATCCTAACAACTAGTTGCCAAATTTTAACAGCCTCCCAAACTTCCTGCTTAGTTTGGAAGTGATCAAACAGACGTTCAGCTGTTATCAGCTAGCTTCTCCCTCTGGGCTGGAGGACATCTTGTGAGTAACTGTCACAATTCAGTCAAGGAGGCAGGAACAAATTTTTTGCCTTCCTGTTTCCTGAGGGAATCACAGGAATTTCAATAGCTCTTGATGTTTATTCTTAGTGTTGCTTCTATTTTGGAGTTACCTGAACTGAAAGGAACCGGTTGACTTCCATAGGAAACAGGAAGCTGATAAATGTCCAGTAGTATTTCAGAGCCCCCTCCCCAACAATTCCTCATGCCACAGCAAACTAATCTAGGAACATTAATCAGTTTCAAAAGCAGTTTGCCAGACAATTTGGGGGTGGTGAGGAGCAGCATTGCTTCTTAAGGGGGGGGGGGATTTGGCTCCAAAGCCCCTGGAATTACAGAAGAAACTTTATAATTCTTTGAATCCTGGCCAGGATTTATAGTATCTTTGAAAATAGTAAGTATTATCAGATTCTGCAATTTCTGAATCAGGTATGTTATCAAAGCTCCCGCATTTTCAGCTTCTACCTCAGATATAAACATTTTGGAAATCAAAATGTAAAAATGAAGAATCAACTGGCAGGGTCAGAAATCCATGCTTAAAGCTTCTTCAGTGCTTTAAAGCCAGGTGGATAAGAAAGCTGCAAACCTTAGGAGAGCAAACTCTTGTGCTTCTAGCTAGACAAAACATACTCCAGAGACTATTCATCAGTTTCTTAGCAACCTCTCTATTAAAAAAGAACCCACACAGTCACACACCTAAATTTGCAAACTTTGTTTCTAGAGTCTACCACCATGTCATTTTGGGGGGAGGGCGGGCACAACACAATGGGGAAGATTAAGAGAACTTTTCTTCATGCTCTACCCCAGGTGCACAAGCTGGAAGATGCAAAATACCTTTTAAATTGTAAGGTAAATCTACACTAACAACAATGTATTTACAGATAAACAGGAAATCAAGTTCTTTTACCTATCCAACAGTGTCCCATGGTACAACACAACTCAACACGTTTTTTAACAGTCTACGCTTAGCATCTAAACTTTATAACTACTGAGTAAAAAAACAAATCTAGCTAGAGTGCATTCAATGGAAAAGTATAAACATTAACAAAGAATTCTCTTCTGGGCTTCTAAACATATCCCCTCAGAGCCCTTCGGGGGTGGGTGGTATATCAAGCTCAATCAATCAATCAATCAATCAATCAATCAATCAATCAATCAATCAATCAATCAATGGACTGTTTACTTGAATTCAATAAACTGAATATGTGCACAAGCCAAAAAATCTCACAATACTGTAGATGCAGCTATATCTTTTAATTAAAACATAGATAGTGAATTGCTCAAGGCAAGTAAACCCATTTTTCAGCCACAGGGCAACACATGATGATAGCTTCAGAGGGGTAGCCATATCCATCTGCAGTAGAACAGCAACTGAACTTCCAAACTACTAGTACATCAGATTGTCAGGAGGCATTTTCACCAGATCGCTGCCAGAAGTCATAAATCTTTCCTGATGACGGCTTGATGAATGCTAGGGTAGTTCAAGAAGACTCCAGCAGGGACTGTGAAGACAACCACAAACAATGTGTGGACTGGGTGTGGTGGGTTTTCCAGGCTATGTGGCTGTGGTCGGGTGGATCTTGTTCCTAATGTTTCACCTGCCACAGATGCAGGCGAAACATTAGGAACAAGATCCACCAGACCACGACCACACAGCCTGGAAAACCCACCACACCCAGCTGAATCCGGCCATGAAAGCCTTCGACAATACAATGTGTGGAATGCTGCAAATAAATTACTTCATTTTTATCTGAATCAGCAAGTGTCAGTTGGACCCCATCAAAAGTGGGAAATATATAAACAAATAGCTGGAAAGGACCTTTAGGATCTCAGCCTTCCCCATCAACATTACCTCCATCTTGCCAGGATTTAGCTTCAGTTTGTTGACCTTTAGCCATTTAACCACAGAAGCCAGGCATTGGTTCAGGACCTCTACAGCAACACCAGGATGTCAGAACAAGTAAATATACAGCTGGTTTCTTATCAGCAGAGTGACAAAAACTGCAGAGTTTCTCTTAAGGGCTTTACAGAGTTTCTCTTAAGAGCTTGAATAGCTTGGGGGAGTAGGACTAAATCTTGTGGATCCTCACCATGTAGGTCCCCCACTGAAGACACCCAATCCCCTCTGAGTCCTGTGCATAAGGAATAGTTTAAATCAAGGCAAAGGATATCCCTTAATCCCTTATCAACAGGATGCCACAGTCAACCATATTCAAGATCAAAGATCAGTCTAGTAGATGTGATTCCTTCTTCACTTAAACACTCTATACCTGGCCATATATGTCTTCTTGTTCCTACGATCCTGCAACTTCCACAGCCCCCACAAGATGCATGGGTTTTTCCTAATGCAAGTCTCATAATCTCCCTTATCGGCTTCACAGCGGTTTCAGGGGATTCTTGGAGAAAGCAGGAAAGTCTACAATACTTCACAAGATGCAACACAAAATTATTTTAATCGTATGAGCTATAAGTCAGTCTAAATTGGAAAAGTGAGATATAAATAAAATACAGACATGCATTACAATCCTAAAATACATACTGTTGACAGTATGGTACAACATAGGCAGGAGAAGCTTATAACCAGGCTTATAACCAGGCCTTCATAGGCCTTCAAATCCAGCCTCTACCTCTCAAGCGTCTACCACATGTTATAAGTACAAGTATAGCAATCACAACCAACTCTGTTTTGTTGCAGTGTGAACAGATGTTTAGGCAAGTAATAATGAAGCAATTACTGAACTCATCCTTGAGATGGGCCATTATTGGGAAAGCAGTTACTTCATCATAACTCAGCCCAGTATACATGTAACTTCTGAGTTCCCTGGGGCAAACACATTTTGTTTCAGTGCAAACCTTGTGCGACATATCAAATTAGGCACATCTGTTCACCCATTCCCTATTCTTCATTGAAGTTTGATACTGAGAACATTAGAAAAGTCATTAGAGGCTGTGTGGATCCCAAAGTGAAATCCAACAACTTTGAAACAAAATCTGCAGAATATCTTTCACTGGAACAAACCAAATTACACATAACAAGCTTTCACGTCTACTACAACTCTTTACCAGGGTGGATGTTAAACTTTTTAAAAACACACATCTTAAAGAAAGGTTTCAATGAAATCAAACGCTGCTATTTGTTTATTTAAAATATGTATTTGGCCCATTATACACCAGGTGTCTGTGAAGTGCCAGGGGCAAATGTCTGTCATAGCAAGATGTCTTTTATGGATGTATTTCCCTAAGTCCTGTTTTTGATTTCTATTCTCCCCATGCTAAGAAACACCATTTTAAGTACAACTTTAATTTCCTTCGCTGCCAGAACAGGGGAGATTTGCCAGTGAGTGCAGCTTTGCCCCAGACGACATTCCTTCGACCACCACCAGTCGCTCCCACCACCACCACCCACACTCCTGTGCACACTTCTCCTCTTTCCCCCTTCCAGATTTGTTATTACCTCAATTTTTGTTATTCATTATATTGATATAAACAAAAAATCACTGCAAAATTGCTGCCTTATTGCATTTGAAATCCAGGAAAAGTGTGTGTGTGTGTGGGGGGGGGGGGGGAGATATCTGTTTCTAGGACTTGTTCGCTTTCTTCAGCAGAGTGTGGCTGTAGGAAGTGCTTTGACGCTTTTTTTTGGGGGGGGGAGTTATTTTTAGAAAGGAGCTACAATATCACTATAACTGCAATCACAGGTATAACTGCAATTTAAAGAGCTTTAACAAAGCCCTTTATCTTGCAACTACTGGGTGTGAAGAGATCTGTGCCTTTAAGTGTGACTTGATGGGCGGAGTTGAGAACCAGGAAAAGCAGAGTAGACTACACTACAGCCCCACTGCACAGCCAAGAGCCCCGAGGTAAGTGTTCCATGCATAATAAACCTATAATGTTTTTCTACCCAACTGAAGATCCTCAAGACAGTGAACATTTCAACATGTTGAATTTTTAAAAACATTTAAAATACAAGTATATATATATATACTTTTTTATTATTTAAAATGTTATCTTCAGTTCTAAACCTATTGAACCACTCTCTAGTCTGAGGAATCTAATTGGGATTATAAATTTAAAAGCATCAATCTACTGTATATACTCGCATAAAAGTTGACTTTTTCAGCACATTTTTAGTGCTGAAAAAGCCCCCCTCGACTTATACGCAAGTGAGCTGTATTTTAAAAAATATTTTAGGGTTTTTACTTTGTCGGCCTCCAGGGGGCACAGTTTTTAGGCTAGTGGCACCAAACTCTCAGGATATCATCAGGTGACCCTCCTGATGATACCAGCCAGGTTTGGTGACATTTGGTTCAGGGGGTCCAAAGTTATGGACTCCCAAAGGGGATGCCCCCATTCCCCATTGTTTCCAATGGGAGCTAATAGTAGATGGGGCTACCCTTTTGAGGGTCCATAACTTTGGACCCACTGAACCAACCTTCACCAAATCTGGGTGGTATCATCATGGGGGTTTCCTAAAGATACTCTGAAATGTTGGTACTGCTAACATAAACATTCCTCCCCTGACAGGCACTCTCAAATTTTCCCCAGATTCTCCCTTTAAATCACCCCCCACTTTCTGAGTGGATTTAAAGGAAGAACCAGGGCTTACCAGTAGCTGCTGCATTTCCCACCCTTGACTTATACACGAGTCAATAGGTTTTCCCAGTTTTTTTGTGGTAAAATTAAGTGCCTCAACTTATATGCGGGTCGACTTATTCACGAGTATATATGGTATTCTCCAGTATTGCACCAACAGGATGGTAGAACTGAAATACAGCTGGCATAGACTTAGCAAGTACCCAATAAATTTTTTATATCTAGCATCAACTTAAATAGCAAAGAATGGCAGGAGGAAAAACTTTAAAATTGGTTTTTGCCTCAAGTCCTAGAGCATTACATCAACATAATCACACCAATAAGATGCCACTTTCAGGAATTTGCTGAAAGTGGGTACCCGCAGGCAGATTAAAATTCTGTTCTTCAGTTGTACACATAGGCATACCTATTGCAATCAGGGGTAGAATGACCTATGGCATTTTTAAAGCCAGTGGCACCAAAATTTCAGGGTATCATCCGGAGACTGTCCGGATGATACCACTCGAGTTTGGTGAAGTTTGGTTTTGGGGGGGGGGCAAAGTTATGGACTCTCAAAGGGGTAGCCCCCCATCTCCTGTTAGCTCCCACTGGAAACAATGGGGGACGGGGCACCCACTTTGGAGGTCCATAACTTTGGCCCTCCTTAACAAAACTTCACCAAACTTGGGGGCATCATCAGGACAGTTCCCGAATCATACTGTGAAATTCTGGTGCCACTAGCCTTAAAAATGCACTCCCTGCAGGCCCAAACGTGAAAAAACACCAAAATATACAAAATGGACCCGAATTTTTCGGATATACTCAAATATTCCAGTATATCCTAATATATTATTCGTCTTATTCGGGCATACAGATAATTTTATGCCCAAATAAATCCGAATCCGAATTTTACCAAATTTTTAGGGTATTTACCAAGCCTATTATTAGGCACTCGATATTTGTTAATGCATAAGTCAGTATCACATATGACAACTAGAAACAAATCACATCAGATAAGTATTTCCAGGGGTCTAAGTTTTATAAACATCCTTTCAATTTGCAAGTGCTGGTACCACAACATCCTTGTGCATTTTCAATGTTGTTGGTTGTATGGCATAGACAGATAATAGCCAGAAATGCAGCAAGGTAGGCAAAGAATCCTAAATGGGTTGCATGCATAAAACACTCACATACCTCAAAATGGGTTACAAAGAAAACAATCTAAAGATTAAAGAGCAAACAAATACAATCATGGATAATACCCCGAAGTATCAATTTTTGCATGCAGATTCAGATATATGCAGAGCAAAGAAATGGTAAAAAGTGAACTATAGGTTACATATAACATATACAATTAACGTGTACTGTTATCAATAAGGAAAACTCATAAATTCACCTGTTATAATCATAACAGTTGTCACATAATATTTAATACCTAAGGGCATGGGCATCCTATGTAGTGCCATATCATAATATTTGAGTTACTACCTAAGGGCATCCTATAGTGCTTGTAAAAAAAGGCCTATCAGCTTATTGCAAAATGTTGCATAGTCAGCCCATCCCAACCAACCACGCATTTCCTCCTGCACAACTGGGATTCTTGAATATTTCTACTTTCCATGAACAGAGGCAGCAAGGGTTCCCCGCTGAGATTCTTCCCTTCCTGATCTGTAGACGGTCCAGTTTCATACTATAATTCACACACAGAGCAACCAGGTTATTATCAGTTACACTGATGGGTCAGGTCCAAAAGCAACCTCAGCATTTTCCATTTTCATGCACTTGTGGTCTCCTTCGCATTGAGTCTACACTGTCTTTGGGTTTGATTTCCAGTTATGCACATGTTTTCCCCCCTTCAGCAGTCACCCTGCCTTCACTCAGAGACTCCCTGTAGTTTCTAAAGTGCAACTTCTTCTCTCCCTCCACAGGGAAAGCAAACCTTTCTTTGATTTTCTCCCTCCTTTCCCCCCACATAACAGCAGTTTTTGTCATTCCCAATTTTTGAAATGGGCCACCATTTCAAAACGATCAGTAAAACTTTAAAAAAAAACCAAAACCCAACACCCTATCACTGGAGCAATAGATCCTTGAAACTATTTGTCACATGAAATTTACATGATCTAGCAAAAAAATGATGGATGAAAGACAGCACCAAACAAAACAAGTCAGGAGACCTCCTCAAGTGGAGGTCACACAGAAAGAACAAGGAAGCAGCAGGTGGGCAAAATGGCAGATGAGTTTGGCTAGGGATACTTTGCAGGTGAGAATCGCTGTGTAAACAAAAACCTGTGTGGGGGGGGGGGGAAATCACCACAAAGCAAACAGCCATTGGGTAAGTAGTACATGGACAAATCCTCAATGAAAGTTAAACCCTTGATCAGAAAGACAAAACCTCCCCCTTACCCAGCAGTGTTGATAGTGTGCCCACTTTCTCAGAATGCTGCCTTCACCACTATCCACTTGCCAGACAGTATTAAAGGGATCTACAAAAGTGAAGTTTAAAAGTTATCTAATTGAATCTAATTTAAATCTAAAAAGTCATCTAATTAAATCTAACTTAAATACTACATACGATGTTTGACTCCACTTTTGTTCAAGTAACAATGACGCCATTTCCTTACACTTAGTCACTGGAACAAACATGAAGCTGCCTTATACAGAATCAGATTGCTGGTTCACCAAAGTCATATTGTCTACTCCGGCTGGCTACGGTTCTGCAGACACTCAGATCTCGGGTCTCACGTATCTCTCCCATCCCTATTTGATCCTTTCTTCCGGTGATGCCAGGGAACTGAACTGTGGACATTCTGCATGCCAACACATGCTCTGCTACTGAACTCCTCCTTGTCCTTCTATTCTTCCCCATCACTGGCTAAAAAGAATCCTAAAGGTTCAAAAACGCAGTTCAATCTTATCAGAAAGACAATGAGTAATCACTGTGGTACAGCAAAGACTCGTTTATGATAGCATACAAAACTTCAGCCTTTGTTTGCAAGCAGGAACAGAATCCCCTTTTTACACATAGCCTTTCAGGTAAAATTGCCTGATGATTGGGTAGCGTTTCCCTTCCCCCCCTCTGTCTGTATCATATGGTACTGTTGCCCTACTTGAATCACCAGGCTTCGTAATAACGTATCCCTTGCCCTCTAGGCACCCCTGGCTGTCGTGCACCTTCGTTCTTCCTGCACACCACTCATTTCAAGCCAACCTGAGTCAGAGGATGTGTTCTATTACGTGGATTATCTGTGAAGAATGTTAGGCTTGAAGAAACATGTAAAATTGGACAAGGCACCAAGGTCCTTTCCAACTAACACAAAAAGTAAGCCCGCTGGCCCACCCTGAAATATGTACAAGCAGCAACAACCAACACTGCAATCTTGATACCTTCCTGAGAGGAAGCTTCATTTATTTAACTATTTGTGTGCCTGTTTTTCTCGAGCGTCACAGGAGTGATTAAGAGAACCAAGGAATCTGAGACCTGCTTAGAACGGCAACATACGAATATACCACATTTTGCTTTAAACACAACAGACTATAATTTTAAGAACTGATTATGGCAGCTTTCATCCATTATGACTACAGCAAGAACATAAAAACAGCCCTGCTGGATTAGACCAATGATTCAACTAATTTAGCATCCTGTCTTACCAAGCGTCCAATCAGGGAACAGAGGATGAGTCCTTCCCTTTATGTTGCCTCCTGGAAGTGGTATTCAGAGGTTTATTGTTTTTGGATGTGGAGGCTCCCTTTAGTCACCATGACCAGTAGACACAGTTGGAATTATCTTTGATAACCTGCCAATTAAAAGCTAATATTCTGTAGTCAGAATTGTAGTCTAGTAGTTCATTCATTCATTCATTCATTCATTCACTCACTTAAGTCCCACAGATTCAAAGCATACCCACCTCGGCTATAGCTATGGGCAATAAATCTAGACTGTTTATACACACCGTTTAACCAAATAAGCCATTCTGTACAAATCCAAGCCTTTTTCATGGCAACTTTAGAACCGCATACATAATATTTATTCACAACATTCAGAACAGTTTACCTAGTATTACAATCAGATTTAACCTTAAGTATATGGGAAAGCAGCCAAGTACCACCTTAGCACAACACAACAGAACACTTGAGGATAGAAATGTTCCCTCTAGCTTATAAGAGTCTCAAGTACAGCTTACACCCTGATCTTATCTTCAAGTGAAAGTGTGCGAACAGTTACAGTCTGAGACGCAAAACTTGCAAGATTCACAAAAATTATTCACCTATAAATATTTGTATGAATTCACACACCTCTAACTTTCCCAGCCACTTCCTCCTTGCCACAGGTATTCAGACAGATATGGGCACTACAGGCACTCTTACAGTTAACTGGACTAGTTTTACCATTAGATGACCTATGACATTTTGTATGGAATGTAAGGAAACATTTAACACTAACAATTTAAGTATTAACACTTCTTCAGCAAGGATACCAGCCTTAAAACAGAACATTCTAAGCAAATATAATGCATACTGTTTCCCATTAGATAGCAAAATTTAAAGAAAGGGACTTGGAAGTATTTCAATACAATAGACGACAGCAACAAGAAAGGATTCTGGAAGATTACAAGAGGCTTGGACTCCGGCACTCATTATAAAACTGTACTGTACACAGTCCTTCGCAACAGCAGTGGCCAGAACAGCAGTTATGTGAGTACATGACTTCATAGATACTAAGCATGCAAAACTGCTTCGAAGTTATGAGCATCCGGTTTGCCAGTCACACACAAGGCCCTGCAAACTGCGACCATCCTGATTACCACTGACACCCTTTTCTTTTTCTTCCCTCCCCCAGAAAAAAAGTCGTACATAAGACAGGAATAAGTCTAAGTCTGCCTCTCCTTCACAATGGCTTGGCTGAAGCATCATGAAAACAAACACTGCTTCAAAACCCTCCTGGAAGCTACACAGAACTCATCCCCATCTCCACGTGGGGTGTTCAAGCAAAGATAGAGCTGGTGGCAACCACAGATAACCACCACACCAACGAACTACAGTAGAAACCATGGATATCCTATTGCTACAGTATGGTCCAATCCCAAATTGATCAGTTTGCAGCGGTATCTATCTAAACTGAAGAACACTAGTAAGATTTCATGAGAACAACCAAACATTTAGATTGTCAAAGGCTTTCATGATCAGAATCAACTGGATGTTGGGGTTTTTCCAGGCTACGTGGCCATGGTCTGATTGTTTTTGCTCCTAACATTTCACTGACATTTCATGGTGTGACATGCCTCTGAAAATGCATAGAGGCAAATGAAACGTTAAGAGCAAAAACTACCAGATCCTGGCCACAGAGTCTGGAAAACCCACAACAGCTGTTCAGATTTTGTTTTGCTGACCACAGTTCCTTGTTATAAAGATGTTGAGGTCAGCATCATTTTAGTGTGCTGAAATAAAACTATGGCATGATTAAGCGTTAGTGGCAGAATCATTGGAGATTATTAGCCTTCTGCAGTAGAGCCAAGCAGCCCTTCCACCTGGGTAAAAAACTGAAACTGTTTCAGGACAAAGCCAGAACAAATGCAGCTGCACACACCAGGTTGACTAGCTTAACTTTATTCCAAGAGAAAGTACCCTAATAATCCATAATCAAACATAATAGAAACATCAAATAAAAATCCAGTAACACCTACATTTAGAATGCATGTCAGTATTCACTCCATTGAAAGTTGCTATGTCTAAAATTTCTCATTAATATTGAACAGAAGAGAAAATGTAGGCTACTAGAACAAAACCTCTATTTTATGCAGGGCTTAAAATCAGAAATATACTATAGATTTCAGCACAGAAAGCATTTCCGAACAATAGAACACCCACACTTTTAATTGTGTACCCTTGCTAGCACTGTTCACATATTACCCTGTGGCCCACATCATTGAAAATTGCTGGTGGCAGTGAAGAGTGAATGGAATGAAAACCAAAGTGACAAACAGCCTAACTTTTAAGAACAAGCACAGAAAACCCTAAAGGTTCCTGAAAAGGGTGGGTAAATGACAAAGCAAGCAGGCAATCCATCATTACTGAGCTTCACTTCCAATGGGGAAATACGGTGGTGAATTAGGTACACTGTAGGGCATAATCACAATTCATCGACAATGTTGTTAAAACCCAACAAGTCTTCCCGGTGCCTTTCAAGATCTATTGGGGTATTCAGAATGTTGGGCTAGGATCTGTGAGACCCAGGATGGAATCTCCACTGTGCCTACCTTAGTATTGTGTAAGGATAAATTAATGAAAGAAGCAAGAACAACGTACGCCTCTTGTAATCCACATGAAAGGGGGGGGGAATAGAGAATGAGAGAGAAAGAATGAGAGAGAAGGATATACATATCTAACTGGGAGATCCAGTGTGATGCAGTGGTTGAGACCTGAGTTTAAACCCCCACTCTGCCATGAGGGCATGCTAGGTTACCTGGCCAGTCACACACAGACAGACCTAAGCTACTTCACAGGGCTGCTGGGAAGATAAAGCAGAGGAGAGAAGATCAATGGAACTTACTCTGTGTCCCTACTGGGGAGAAAGGCGGGGTGTAAATGAGGCAAATAAAATGTGAATTGAGTACATGCTCAAGAATATTTCAGCACCTTCTACAACACACACTCACATTCTAGCTGTCCTTTAATAGTTAAAAGGCAGTGGAAAAGTTTCCCTTCAAGTATTTATTATGTACTTCATTTATTATTTGTCTGTCTTACTGAGACAAGGCAGATTACACAGTGTAAATTGATGTAATCAACAGGGTGAGACATCTAAGGAGCTACACGATAGGACTGGGACTGCACAAATCTGAAACAAAGGCCGTGAAAGTCACTGACAATACAGTTGTCCACTTGGATATATAGAATATTTCAGACCTCAACTTTTGAAAAAAAATATTTAAAAAGCAGGGCACTGCTCAACATAGAACAAAGAGTACCAGCTGCTCAATTTAAATGCAAGTGTTCCCTCCCTGAGTGTTGAACAGCAGAATGCTCAGTCTCTATGAACACTACTTTTTTTTTAATTGAAAGAATTTTGCGGGTGACTTTAGGGTACTTTTGTCAACCACCAGGATAGGAATCCTAACAGCTGTTCAACCATATCCCACCAGTCACGACTTACATAGTGCACAACTGCTCCGAATATTGTCTTTCTTCAATAATAATACTTCTGATTTAACCAGAGGCCTGAGCGACCATTTAGAGCAGGGGTGGGCAATTATTTTTTCCATGGGGCCGCATAAGAAACAGAAAATATTGTGGAGGGCCAGGCCAAAAGGCTGAACTCAATTCTGCATAATAGGGGCTGATAAGTGACAGACAGGTGCACAGATCAACTTGGAATCAGTGGCAACAGTTCTGCACACAACACCATTTGGCACAAAGAATCACAGGCTTAACCTACCTGCATAGTTGTCCACTGTGACAATCAAGCAAGTGGGGAGACTTAAGTCCCTTGACCTACTTTTTTCATCGACTGGTGCTTTTGAAAGCCCCGCAGAAGCCAATTGCCTTGGTTGCTGGCTTCTGCGGGGCTTTCAAAGACACCTCGCTCCCCCGCAAGGCAGGGGGCCAGTCAGGGTCATCCGGCGGGCCGGATGTGGCCCGCGGGCCGTATAATGCCCAGGTCTGATTTAGAGTATGAATTGTACTATAGATCCTGCAGATCAGTCCACTGGTTCACTTACCATGAAGGGGCCTTCTCTTGGGGTGTGTGTGTGATGCGTGGAGTTCAGTTTTGTCGGGAACAAGGGAAGCAACGTATTTGTGCCAGGCCCAGCACCTGGCTTCTGCCACCAGAAACCCTTCAGTCATGCTACATAACAAACCAACCAAACCACACCCCTTAGCCTCACCATAAATCCTACGGCTACTCTCTCCTTTCCTGTTTGGTTGAGAAGCCAGGTCTTGCTACCCGCACACTGATGTTACCATAAAAAAATACTGGCTTACTTTCCTACCTTGAACACCCATGGATCACAAAGGAATTTGTTCACAGTCTCCCTTCTTTCATTACCAAATTTGTTCTAGCCCATTATTGTCTTATTTAGAGGTACCTTTGCAGCACACCTAATCTGCTGTTGGTCTCTACCTGAGAGCACCACACCCTACTATACAAATCTGTATTCCAAACTACTGAAGACAGAAGAAGGCGACTGCTGGATCTCCAGCAGCCCAACTTTGCCTTCACAAAAGGTCAACAGTGAGCTGAGTTTGGAGAAAAGTAACGTCTTGATTCGTTTTTGCATAACTGATTGGCATTTTCCAAATGTAAGAGGCCCAGTAAAAATTCAGACTGCCAGCCTATCTCATGGCTTGGAACTGGCAGACTTTCCAATCAACACATTTATATCAGATTAAGATTAAACAATCAATGGTTTCTTTAAAAAAAATATCTGTGGCACACCTAACTCATTCTGCAACCCCGGAGAAAGAGTTTGAAAACTCAACAACTGCTCCCTCAATCCCTGAAAATGCAGATAGCCGCTGAAGTTTTGTGAGCAGCAGACTTTTATTGAGAGAGCAACAGAAGCATTTCCATCCTCTCTCATCCTCATGTATCTGGAAGGGGTGTGAGTACGAAGACTGGACTTCAACTTGATTTCCACACAGAGACGCAAGATGTGTCAACTTCCAAAAGCCCTTCAACAGAACGTATGAAGGGACGTGAAAAGGTTACTACTTCAACCTCGCAAGAAAAGTACTCAGCACGTGGTTTAGCGTAAAGGGGGGAAACTATGTCAGAAAAGGCAGTGGTAAGAAATGCAGCATCTCCATCTTCTGTTTCCGCCTACCCATCAACGAAGCAAACTAAGTAAGAAACTGACTTTACTTTCATTCTTGGTTCAGAGATACCAATATCACCTCACTAGGCCCGAAGAAAGTACGTCCAAGAATATAATCAGATAGCCAGATTGTGGTTAGGGTAACTGGACAGCGACCAGGTGAGAGACCCCATTCAACTATGAGGCTTGTGGCCATTTGGGGCTGCAGACCTCCCAGAATTGCAATCGATTTCCATTCAACTATGAGGTTTGTTGCCAACCTCCAGATCTCCAGATTACAGAGATCGACTCCCCTGGAGGAATCAGCTACTTTAGAGAGTGGACCCTCCCTCCTTATACCTGCTGAGGTCCTCCCCAGACAGCACTCCCCCAATTTTCCAGCCTCAAGAAGGCTTCACAGGTGACTTTAACCAACTTTCCACTTAAAATGACCTCCCAGGGCTGTTGTGAGGTCAAAAATCGGGAAAGTACACTGAGATGGCCATAAATAAAGTCAACTACTTTCTCAAGTGGGCTGAGGCAAAAGTTTGTGGCCAGAAGTGCAAAAACTTCACTAGAACACGGCCATACCGCCCGGAAACCACACAGCACCCCACTTCACATATCTCTTTCAGGGCTGTTGTGAGGACGGGAGAAACAAAGTGCACCGAGGTACTGCAAACTATAATCACGCCATAATAAAAACGCAGCCATTTCCTCACCTAGGCTGAGGTAAAAGTTTGCAGCCAGAGGTGCAAAAACTTCACATCTCTCTTTGGGAGCTGTTGTGAGGACTGAAGACAGGAGAAACAAAAGCGAACCGAGGTACTCCCTGAGGTACCGCAAACTATAATCACAGCATAATAAAAACTCAGTGACTTCCTCAAGCGGGCTGAGGTAAAAGTTTGCAGCCAGAGGTGCAAAAACTTCACATATCTCTTTCGGGGCTGGTGTGAGGACTGAGGGCGGGAGAAACGAAGCCAATGGAGGTACACCCTGCAGCACCACAAACTATAATCACGCCATAATAAAAACGTGAACCGAGGTACGCCCTGAGGTACCGCAAACTATAATCACAGCATAATAAAAACTCAGCGACTTCCTCAAGCGGGCTGAGGTAAAAGTTTGCAGCCAGAGGTGCAAAAACTTCACATATCTCTTTCGGGGCTGTTGTGGGGACTGAGGGCGGGAGAAACGAAGCCAATGGAGGTACACCCTGAGGCACCACAAACTATAATCACGCCATGATAAAAACGCAGCTATTTCCTCACGCAGGCTGAGGTAAAAGTTTGCAGCCAGGAGGTGTCAAAACTTCACCTCTATTTTGAAATGACAGGGGCAGAGGGTGGGGAGTGGTGGTGGTTGTTTTTTTCACAGAGCCATGATTCTCCTCAGAGAAAGGCACTGAGGCGAAGCAGGGAGAGTCTTGGGGCTCAACGGTGGCGGGAGAGCCGCGCGCCAGGGGGCGGGGCCACCCGCGGCCACGCCTCCCTCTGCCTCCCCGCCAGGGCTTGTCCCAGGAGCCAAGAGCGGCTCGCGCCCTTCGCCTGCAGAAGGAGCAGCACGCGCCCAGCCACTTCCCCATCGCCCGGGGCGCAAAGCCGCAGCTGCTGGCATTTTGCAGCGGCGGGCCGACGCCTCCTTCCACGCCCTGCCGGCACGCTTCCTTTCCCTCGCTCCCTCCCTTCCATTATAAAAAAAGGTAACAGCCGCGTGCAAATAGATATATATGGCCACCTTTTCATTTTCATCTGCGCCCTCTGCTGGAGGAAAAAGCCCTCCCGCCCCACTTGTCAAAATAATAAGAGCGGAATCGGTGGCACCTTCCACTTGCAACAAGCTGCCGAGGAAGCCCCTTGCTTTCGGCTGCCCTCGAGCAAAAGGAGAAGGGGGTTTGCAAACACCTGGGGAGGCTGTCGGCCAGGAAAGGCTCCCCTCTCGTTCTTGGCCCCCGAGGTGCTTGATAATTCTTGGGCAACCGGGGCGACAAACCCGTTGCTAGCCCACACGCACACACACACAAAATCAAAACAGGAATCCATAAACGCTACATTGATCTAGAAGTCTCCAAGGCGCCACCGAGTCCTCGTTTTAAAAATGTCCTTCATGGCGAGACACGCCCCAGTAAATAGATGCCTCCGGATGTGGTTTTATCAGGGCTTTTTTGGGGGGAGGGCAGATTTTTTACACTCCACGCGTGGAGATTTTCACACGAACCCCCCCCCCCCCACACACACACACACACAGCGCGATTATCCGCTCCTATCAGATCGGAAGGGGACCGTGCCTTGGAGTGGCAAGGGACTCCTGGCGACCCCATCCTCGGGTCGCCCCAGGCGAAAGGTGAGTAAAGGTGGGCTTCCACCACGCTTTGCAAGATGCATGCACGGAGCCGGAGCGACACCACACACGACTGAGATTTGCAAAAAGTCGCCGGTTCTGCAAATCCTTCAAGCCCCAGGATTTTTTTCCCTTCCAACCTCAGCACTCCCCACTTCCGCAAGGGGGCTGGGGGGCTCTCCATGCTACGGAACCCACAAAGGGATGGCGGCACTGGAGCTACATTCCTGCCCCCGCCGCGATGCAAAGCTTGAACTACCAAGAAAGGAATATTCCCAGCGGGCGCGAACGTGCATAGAAATAAGGAACCGACGCGACCCGTGCATTTGACTTATAAGGAGGAATTGCATTTGGGGGAGGGGGGGGAGGGGGAATAGAAATCGACCTACCGGCCACGCAAACTGGAAATTGATGACAATCCTGCCCATGTCGTGAGTCTTCCCCAAATGCAAATTGCGATTGGTCAGGTAAAAAGTATTTCCACCGAGAACCGGAGTAGATCCGGAGCCGTAACTGCAGGCTCCAGTGGGCGTGATTTTGGACTGGTATTCCTTGAGGCAGACTTTCACGTAAGTGTCACACTCGTCCCGGGTACAGTCCAGGTTCTGGGGGTTTTTCACGCCATCGCAACAGTCCCCGTTCCACAGTTCGCCGTTGACATTCTTCACCGAGTTGATCTGCACCTCGAAATAGCCCGAGGCCTCCGAGACCTAAAAATAAAATGGAAAAAAAAAATCAAAAGGGAGACAGGCCCCTTTGCAAGAGAAGTGCGGCCGCCCGATGGGGTGGGGGGTTTGCAACTATGGAGTTTCTTTCCCGTAAAGCCATTAAAACCAGACCATTCAAAGAGGATCGTACCGTCCCATCAATAAATAAATAGCATTTCAAAAGCGTGCCGCGATAACCGAGAGAAGCGACAGGAAAGGCTTTAAGCCGTGCAAAAATAAATGGGGTGTGTGTGGAGAGGAGAACTCCATTTGCAACGAAGAAATAAAATATGAAAACACTAAGCAATCCCTTCCCGGGGACAGATTGGAGGCGCTGCATCAGGGATGTAAACGGCTTTCATTACTTTGTTGTTTTTTTAAAACGTCAAACCGTTCCGAAAAATAAAAGAAGTTGGGAAGGGGGGGGGGGGCTCTAAGCAACGTGCAACGCAAGTTTTGCCCGTCTCCTTGCAAAGCAAACACCGCCACTGGAAAGCAACGCGCTGCAAAAAGCAAGTGGGGGGGGGGGGAGCTGGAGCCATACAATTAGAAGAGCCTAAACCAGCTGCTCTCATCTCCTCCCCCCCCCGTGAAGCCGCAGCTTTTAAGTTATTTGGGGGGGGGGTCCCCCTCGATGCAAGGTATTCCCAACCCCCACCCGGTATTGGCGAAAAGTCCGGCACGCGTTTGCAAAGAGCCCCGCTTCGAATTTTGCAAAGCGGAATCGACCGGGGGGGGGGGGTACGGCAAGGAGTGCAAAGGCAGAAATGCAAAACAACCGCTCCGCTTTGCTGCCCGTTACCTGCGCCCACGAAGTTAGCAGCAGCCACAGCCGAAGCGCCGCGGCGACGAGTGCCCGGGGCTGCCGGCCGCGATCCGGCATGCCTGCCTCTGCTGCTCCCAGCTGAACGCCACCGGCTCAGAGAAGACGCGCGAGCACCCCGCGAGCCATCGACCGGCCGCGGCTGGCAGGAATCGCATCGGCGAAGGCGGCGCGCTGCTCGCCGGGCACCGCTGGGCGACCCTTTTTGCAACCAGCCCGGGCCGGAGGGGCAGCGGCGCGCGCGCTGTCAGCCCCGAGCCGTCCGCAGCAGCGCCCGCTCCCCTTTGCAACTCCGCTCGCTCCTCCAACAAGTAGGTGCCGGAGTGACAGCTTCAGTACCCATTAGTCAGCAGCGCCTCTCTGCCTTCATATTAATGAAGGGGAAGGGCCCCGCAGCGGCGGCGGAGGGCGGGCGGGTGTGGCCACGCGCGGCTCCTTAAAGGGCTGGCCCAGCTGCAAGGCAGGCAGGGCGCGTTGCAAAAAAATAATGGGAGAGCCGGAGCGCGCGCGCCGCCTTTGCACAAGCCGTGCATCGCCCGGGCCTTGCGCAATTCACCTGTGGCGCGTGGGCAAGGCCTTTGGCTGCTGCTGCACGCGGAGGGAAAGCTGGGCGTGCTTTTGCCGCCCCGGGGGCCTGCTTTTCTGCAATGCAATCCGAAGCGGAGTGATTCCAGTCTAAACCCTGTTGATTGCAATGGGCTTCACTCTGTTCGGGATTTCGCGGCTACGTTGCTAACTCCGGCTTCATTTCTGGGAGGTTTGGGAAAAAATCCTTCCTGCGGGGAACAGAAGTATAAAGGACGTGGTTTCCTGTTGCCAACTCCCGGTCGGGAAATCCTTGACTAGGGCAGCGAGGGCGGGGCAAAAACAAATCGGAAAATGCCTACCTTGATTCTGCTGGCGTGTCCACCCCTCCGCCCCCAGCAAAAGAGAAACGATGCTTAACATACACGTGGATTTTTAAAAATACAGGTCAATCATGTGTGGTGTTGTATATTACATAAAGAATCGTCAGTTACTTGTAGTAATGACTCAAACAGGGAGAATGGTGGCTGTTGGGGAATGTTGGTGCGTCACCCCAATTGTTGTGGCGTGTCATAGGTTCGCCAGCACTGGCCTAGGGCAAAGGTGGGGTTTGGGGAGCGTAGGCCAGCCAGTACAGATGTTATCCAGGGGCTATGCCCTTTCAAAGCTGCTACTTCTTCTAGGGCTCATTCCGCTCATGCAGAATAATGCACTTTCAAACTGCTTTCAATGCTCTTTGAAGCTGTGCGGAATGGCAAAATCCACTTGCAAACAGTTGTGAAAGTGGTTTGAAAACGCATTATTTTGTGTGTGCGGAAGGGGCCGTAGTAGACTAATATATGTTGTCGGAAGGGTAATTGTGATTCCTGGAAGAAGAAGAGTTTGGATTTATACCCCACTTTTCTCTACCTTTAAGGAATCCGAAAAATCAGCTTACAATCACTTTCTCCTCGCAACAGACACCTTGTGAGGTATGTGGGGCTGAAAGAGTCCTGAGAGAACTGCAACTAGCCCAGGCTCACCCAACATGCTTCATGTGAAGGAGTGGGGACTCGATGTTTAATCTGAGGTGTGGGGATTCAACCCCAGTTCTCCATCTTAACCGCCACACCACACTGCCTGTCGAGGGCCCCCCTGGAGATTGGCAAAGCAAGATTCTCATCGTTTAGCTGGGCTCCCAGTGGGTCAGTTCCCTTAGGGAAGAGTTGCCCTTGAGTTCAGGTTGCGTCTGACTCCTGCTTGGGAAATTTCTGAACATTTAGAGCAACCATTCCGTAGTACCCTGGGGTGCCGTGAGCATGTCCCAGGAGTACTGCGGCAACACTACCACCCCCCCTCATTTTTGTGGGGGTCTCCCACCGGCGCCAGCAAGGACATGGAGCTGGCCCATGGGGCAGGGCCTGCCACAAGGTCAGCGTCCACCATCACCCCCAGTGCTTCCCTTCACCCTGGGAGGGGAAGGTGGGGTGTGTGGCAAGCAGGGGCAATGGGAGGGGAAGGTGGAGGGTGGTGGCAGGGGTACCGTGAGATATGAAGAGTGAGGTCAAGGGTACCCTGACCTCGAAAAGGTTGGGAAACACTGATTTAGAGGGAGGCAGCAAGGGAGAGCAGAGTCTTCCAGAAGGGAGATAGCTCAGTGGGGAAGGGATGCCCTAGAGCAGGGGTCTTGCAACCTGCGGCTCTCCAGATGTTCATGGACTACAATTCCCATCAGCCCCTGCCAGCATGGCCAAGTGGCATGGGCTGATGGGAATTGTAGTCCACGAACATCTGGAGAGCCGCTGGTTGCAGACCCCTGCCCTAGAGACCCCCTTCCAAAGCTGGAGAAAAATGGCCTGCCTTTTTAATAGAGGCCCAAGATGCAGGTATAAGCAGGTGAAACATTTAATGGTATGGAGCATTTCATTAAAGGAAGGGGGCAGGCATTTTTGTTTCTCCAGACCTATTGGCAAGCCTGCACGCAGCTGACCTCTTTGACTGTAACTTCGGGGTGGGGTGGGGTGCAGCGCGGCTGTATTTGAGAAGGCTTACTCGGAAATAAATTAGGATTGTGGCTTGGAAAGCTGGTTTTTGTTAGCTGAGAACCCTGGGAGGAAATTGGATCAGCAGAAAAACCCCTCCCAGCTCCCCACCTGCAAATCTGTTTCTAGCTGAAATGTGCTTTTATTTATAGAAAAAGGTCTCAGCCTCATGACATAGCACTGAACTGTAGTGAAAATCACGATTTCCCTTTTGTACTGACTATCCAGTTTATAGCAAGATCTGTGAGATAGTCTAAGGACTCTGGCAATATTTCATATGCTCCGACTTGCAAAATATGGTTTGGTTGTAAACTCGTCGTTAGATATTCTGGTCCATATCTCTGCTTTTGTTCGTATCCAAAACTTACGTGCCATAACTTAGAAGAAGTTCCACTCAGGCTTATTTCTAAGAAAGTCTGCCAAGGATTACAACTTTGTCTGCCTTAAGGAGGAAATTCTTGTAGTGAAAGTGCCCCCAACTCAAGAAGTGAGCTCTGAAAAATTATGTATTGTGTATTGTCGAAGGCTTTCACGGCCAGAATCACTGGGGTGCTATGTGGTTTCCGGGCTGTATGGCTGTGTTCTAGCAGCATTCTCTTCTGACGTTTCGCCTGCATCTATGGCAGCCGCAGATACAGGCGAAACGTCAGGAGAGAATGCTGCTAGAACATAGCCATACAGCCCGGAAACCACACAGCACCCCAATGATGTACTGTGTTCAAAAAGGCAGGCAATGGTCTAAGGTAGGAGTCCCCAACGTGCTGCTTCTCAGCACTGTGGCACCTGTCAACATCCTTTCTGGCACCTACCTAGTGTTTCTGGAAAGTAGGTGGGGCCAAAGTTTCCCAGGGTGTCCTCAGGTTCCAAAAGAGTGGGGCAGGGGTCTGGATCTAAGTCCACCATTCTAAATCGTAAAGTATAATAATGAAATTGACTAGAGAGGTATTTCACTCTGCATTTCTTCATTCTTCTGTTTTCCGCTGCTCCAGAGACTAGGACCAGGAGTAATATGCTCAAGGTGAAGGAAAAGAGATTCCACCTAAACATCAGGAAAAAGTTCCGGACAGTAAGGGGTGTTCGACAGCGGGATGCCCCACTTCGGCGGGTGGTGGAGTCTCCTTCTTTGGAGGTTCTTAAACAGCGGCTGGATGGCTGCCTGTCAAGGGTGCATTGATTGTGTGTTCCTGCATTGCAGGGGGTTGGACTTGATGGCCCATGGGGTCTCTTGCAACTCTATGATTCTAGGATAAACAAGTGAACCCTCAAAATATTCTGTACCTTAAAAAAAACATCCACAGGCCTATAAGAGATAAGGCAGTTGTTATTTTGAGATAGACACCCACACTGGTTTTCTGGGATGGTTTTGCAACTGGGTGTGCAGTTGAATGGCTATGAAGCACACCAGAGGTTGGGGATCTGTGGGGCTGCAGACTTTGTCCCACTTTGGGAAATCCTCAGGATGTTTGATTTACATCGTGCTGTGGGTTGCTATTGTTAGTCAAACACAATCTTCCAGAAAGAGCAGCAGAAAGAGCAGCAGTGGCGAAGTGGTTAAGAGCAGGTGCATTCTAATCTGGAGGAACCGGGTTTGATTCCCCGCTCTGCCGCCTGAGCTGTGGAGAATTATCTGGGGAATTCAAATTAGTGCACTCCAACACACGCCAGCTGGAGGCCAACCTTTGGGCTAGGCACAGGATTGCTTCTGAAAAAGTTCTCTCAGCTCCCACCCACCTTCAACATGGTGGGTGTTTGTTGTGAGGGGGTAAAGGACAAGGGAGATTGTAAAGCCCACAGCAGGAGTCTCCTACAGGAGAGAAAGCGGGGATATAAATCCAAAACTCTTCTTCTTCTCTTCCTGTATCAGAACATCCAAAATGAGAAGTGGAAGTAGTACCATAGACCTTTGGTTCACTAATTGCTTCCCATGCAGCTGTTTGCTTTGCATTGGGGTTTCCCTGAATTTTTTTTTTGTTGAAACAGGTATTCTCCTGCTAGGAAGTATCCCCAGCTGAGAAGCCGTTTTGCCCACCTGCGGCTTCCTTGGTCTTTCCATGCAAAATCTAAATGACAGCTGGACCCTCCTAACAGGTGCCGTGTGCAGATTAGTACTGAGTGCACAACTTGTACTGTGTGCAAATTTGATAAGGTGAGGGCACCTGATTGGTACCACTTTTGTATATAGTTAGCACAGACAGCAGTGTAACGTGTGCCTGAAAACACCTGTGATCTGGCGAAGCACTTTGTTAGTAGATAGCAATAAATAGAACTTCACTGGTGACTGTGTGTCTATCAGTTCTTGTCTACATTGCGTCCTACAAGGTGGTCTACTCCAAGTAAATCTGCTGCTTCAACAACTTCCCTTTTGGAAGGTTACCTGTCACCTTTGTGACAGACCAGGTGATCGGGAGCAACAGCCGCAGAAGGCCATTGCGTTCACATCCTACATGTGAGCTCCCAAAGGCACCTGGTGGGCCACTGCGAGTAGCAGAGAGCTGGACTAGATGGACTTTGGTCTGATCCAGCTGGCTTGTTCTTATGTTCTTATGTTCTTAGGTGGTGTCTGTGGTCTAGCAAAACCTAGCTAGACGATAAATTTCATATCCAGTTCAAAGGTCTGTTGCTCATGGGATGGACCCAAAGCATTAAAACTGGAGGGGGGGGGGAGTCTTTTGGATTGCTTTGAACTAAGATCCTAAGGGTGGAGGAACTGCCGGGGGGGGGGGGGGGGGCACATTTTACCAGGCTTCAAAAACAGTGGAGATTCTCTAATCTGAGAACGCAGTAAGTTTTGAAGAGGGGGGGAAGTGTGTGTAATCAAGACTCCAATCCAAAGGGAATATATTCTCAGTGTGGAGACTGCCACTGGACAAAATGGTCATTGAGTTCACCAGGACTTGCCGCTCCCGAGGAGCCAAAGAAATAGAGGAGTTACGAAGCGTTGCTAACCTAGCAATTCTTGCTTTGCACGCTGCCCAGCCCATCCTTTGGAAAACTCTTTCTTGTCTCCCTTTGGCAATGTAGCTATTAAAATCGCCGCCTCTATCCCACCCCAGATGGGAGAGTGAAGAAACGTGCTTATTCTCTCCTCCTTTTTGCAATGCAGAGATTAAAAGCACCCAGATTGGAGGGAAGGGCAGAGGGATTAGCTCTTTCTGCCTCCCGCTTTGCAATGCAGAGATTGAAAGCATTGCTTCTGTCCCTGTCCAACTTGAAGGGGAGGGAAGAGAAACCTCACCTTTTTGCAACTTCGCTGTGTAACTCTTTTGCCGGGGCTGAGGATCAGAACCCAACTCCCAGCTCGTCCCCTAATCAGCTGTTGAGTCTACCTTAGACCAACAGGTTGCTGCAAACTTGTCTGGCAGCTGTTTGAGTTGTTCATTGCAATCCGAAACTATCCCTGATTCGCTCACGGTCCCCTAAGTAAATTCTCAGCCAAGCTGAGAAATTCATGTTGTCCCTAATTTTGACCACAGAGCAGTACAGAAAGACAGCATCTTCGGAGATAGTTACAGCATCAGTATTATTAAGACATCTGTTTATTTATTTGCTTTATTTATTTATTTTTATTTATTTATAATTGAATTTATATACCGCCCACCAGGGGCGAATCTAGGCAAACTGGAGCCCGGGGACAAAATCTGAGTTAGGTGCCCCCCACCCCCACCCCAGGTATGGACGACCACCCTCCCCCACAACAACCAAACAATGATTTTTTGCACCAGCTCACAAAACACCTCCCACCACCAGCAAAACATACATGGCTTTCTCGACATGCAACTCGCTTTCCTAATTGTGTCCTCCTTTCAACCCACAATGGTAGGCTGCTAGCCTGAGAAACAGCTCCAAGCCAGTGCAAGGGGAATTAACTTTTAAGCATGTAAATCTCTCACAAGTCACCCCCCCATCTGAAGGTTTACCAAGCAAACATCAGCATCATCTCTCACAAATCACCTCCTACCGCCAGCAAAACATACATGGCTCCCTCCCCATCACTTTCCTAATTGTGTCCTCACACCAACCCTGTGAGGTAGGCTGCTAGCCTGAGAAACAGCTCCAAGCCAGTGCAAGTGGGAAATAACTTTTAAGCATGTAAATCTCTCACAAGTCGCCCTTCATCGGAATGTTTACCAAACAAACGTCAGCGTCATCTTCAGTTCTGCTGCTGCTGCTGGGCTCCCTGCTCAGCTTGCCTTTTCCTGTGCCTGCTGGCGCCCGGCTGCTGGGAAGAAGGCTTCTGAGTAATGCCGCACTTAATTTAAGGCGAATAAGGCATGCTGGGTTAGAGGGAGGGGAGGCGCAGCTCCCTAGTCCTGCTCCTGGGAGCCCAGTGGGACTTCTCCCCCGCCCCCTGGACACTCCAGGCCACCGTACAGAGTGGGCGGGGCTAGGACAGGCACTGGGAGCAGTAGGCTGCTTTGCACTTTCTCCGCTTGCTCAATCCCTCCCTGTGTAGGAGGATGTTTTGGCGCTCCCCAGTGACCTCAATCGATGCGCCCGGGGACAAGGGGTACCCCATGTTCCTAGGCAGGAACGCCAGTGCCGCCCACCCACGAAGGGCTCTGGGCGGTGTACAGCAGAAACAACATAACAAATAAAAAGAGCATGGTCAGAAAAATAAATATAAAATGGCTCTATACATTAAAATAACTAAACCCACTTAAAAATGCAGCATACAAGATACCATAGATAGTGTCCAACAATCTAACCCCTCCCCCCGGAGAGGGGAACGGAGGGTCCCATAGATGTAATAGGGACCACCTGAAGTAGGAGGGGAGGGGACGCCCTCAACGGCCAGCCTCTCCAAAAGCCCGGCGGAACAACTCAGTCTTAAGGCCCTGCGGAACTCACCAAGGTCCTGCAGGGCCCGGACAGTTGAAGGAAGAGTGTTCCACCAGGCAGGGGCCAGGGCTGTAAAGGCCCTGGCCCTAGTGGAGGCCAGCCGCATCATCGAGGGACCGGGCACCATCAGGAGATTGCCGAACGCAGGGGGCGATTTGGGACATGTGGGGTCAGACCTCACTTTTCTCCCCAGTAGAGGAACCAACACAGCTTCCACCTTTCTCTTGTTCGTTCTTATGCTCACCACAACTCTGTGAAGTAGTTTAGGCTGACTGTGTACAACCGGCTTAAGTTTACCCATGGCAGCGTGGGGATTCAATCCTAGGCCCCTCAGATCATAGTCCTACACTAACCACTATGCCACACTAACAAATATAATCAAGGGCAATCGTTGGGCAGATAGCGCTGCTGCCTTTCGCCTAGGATCCTATTTCCTACTTCTTACCTCTTAGCATTTGAGCTTTCCTCCTTCTATTTATGTTTTTGAGTGAGAGGCACTGCTTGAAAACAAACGTAGAAGATGAGCACTTTGTTATGCAAGTGAGCATTCTTGCCTGGGATCTTTTTTTACGCTTGTACCACTGAAGCAAGAACCCTTTTAAGTCTCACATGTGAAAATTAGCTCCGTTTCCAGAGCTCAGGAGTGTGTCTTTTTTAAAAAAATAAAACACTGTTGGAGGCTCAACCCTGCCTGTAAATCGTACCTTCTTCTGTGAAAATGTTTATTAATCCTAGATTTAGGAGGCTGAGACGGCTGCGTGTCCTCAAGTAGTGCTAGCCAGGGTTTAAATCCCAGATTCCGGGGCAAATCAGTCCCTTCCAGCCGGCAGCTTCCTGATTGTTCTCAGAGCGTAATAAACGGCCTGCTTCCCTCACGTTGCTAGGGAGAATAAAATAAGAGTTTCAGATTGTACTGCTTGCTGAAGGCGCAATAGAAATGATCACCAGCAAATGATCACCAGTAAAGTCAACTTGCTACACTAACACAGAAACCTCCTAGGTTTTAGCAATACTGTTATTATTGCAAGTCAGTGGGGCGGGAACCTTCGAGTTGTTGGGGAATAAATTGGAAATTAATACACACACACATGCATGCACGTGGATCCAGGACTCAAAACTCTTGGGGATTGTTTGGGCAGACAGTTTCTCCACCCTCCCCACCCCCACCGCAACTGTCCTTCAGTTGTAAACTTTGTACGCCGCCAGAAGCCTATCCAGCCATCATTAGAATTCCCACCCCTTAATCCACACAATCTTTTCATGTAGTTTGTTTTATGTCCCACCTTTTTCTTCAATGGGGTCACAAGCTGGCTTACATTATTCTCCTCTGTTTTAACGTCACAACAAGCCTGCAGGGTAGGTTGGGCTGAGAGCGCGTGACTGGCCTGGTGTTTGTCGCCCTCCAGGTGGCATTACAAGTGATCTCCAGGTAACCTGGAGAAAATGGTCATTTTGGAAGGTGGTCTGTATGGCATTAGACCCCGTTGAAGATTAGACTTCCCTCCCCAAAACCCACCAGGATCTGCCCCCAAAATCTCCAGGTCTTTTCCTGTCCTGGGCTGGCAACCCTAACTGGCCCTAGTCCAACTCTTTAACTAGTACTGGGTCTCTTTTTCCTACCTGGGGAGTCAGCTGAGAACACCGAAACTCTATAACACCTGCAGGCAGCCTGGTTTCAGTGCTTTTGTGATTGGCAGGTCACCTAGTTCTAGAAATAGAGATGACGCTGATGACTGTTTTTGTTAAATTGGCAGGCGAGAGTTGTCACATCCTCCCTGTCGAACGGCTGTGCTCAAGCCCCCTAGCAATAACACAGCAAAGCCACATTTCTGGAGCCAGCAAGTCCCAATTGGAAGAAGAAGAAGAAGAAGAAGAAGAAGAAGAACAGTTTGGATTTATACCCCACCTTTCTCTCCTGTAAGGAGGCTCAAGGCCTACAAGCTCCTTTCCCTTCCTCTCCCCACAACTGACACCTTGTGAGGTAGGCGGGGCTGAAAGAGCCCTGAGAGCATTGTGACTGGCCCAAGGTCACCCAGCAGGAATGCAGGAGTGAGGAAACACATCTGGTTCACCAGATAAGCCTCTGCCGCTCAGGTGGAGGAGTGGGGAATCAAGCCCTGTTCTCCAGATTAGAATCCACCTGCTCTTAACCCCTACACCACACTGGCTCTCTTGAGAGGTAGGGAGCTCAGCAGGGTACAATGCCCCATGGCCCACCTGCCAAAGCAGTCAGTTTCTCCAAGATAACTGACAGCTCTCTAGCCTGAAGATCAGCAGTCACCCTGAAGATCTCCAGGCCCTTCTTATAATTGCCAGCTCCAGGTTTGGAGATTTGGGATATGGAGCCTGAGGAGGGCGGGGCTTGGCGAGAGGAGGACTTCGGTGGCATAGAATGCCATAGAGCAGTGGTGGCGAACCTTTGGCACTCCAGATGTTATGGACTACACTTCCCATCAGCCCCTGCCAGCATGGCCAATTGGAATGCCAAAGGTTCGCCACCACGGCCATAGAGCTCGCCTTCCGAAGCGGCCATTTTCTCCAGTTGGTCTCTGTTTCCCAGGGATCAGCTGTAATCCCAGGAGATCTCCAGCTACTGCCCCAAGTTTGGCAGCCCTTCACCACCTGTAGCTTCCAACGTCTGAAAGGATCAGAGTTAAGAACAGTAAAATGTGGCCATGTCAGCTATCCAGATATCTATGCAGGCCTGCTAAACTGCAAAGGCAGGCCTCTCTCTCTCTCTCTCTCTCTCTCTCTGCTCCTGCTCTTTTTGGCCCTGCAAACCTAATCCCCCCTCCCCTTAACCCTTTCATTCATTGCTCCATTCAAGGGGGCTCGCGGGGAACAAATAACCAAGAAGTCAATGGGCTGCAGCCTTCCCGCTGAGCCGAGACCCCTTTCACAAAGCACGTCCCCCCGCTCTCCTTTTCAGAAACTCAGCCTGATTCCTCAGCCGCCAGCCGGCACACCACTCCTCGGCTATTCAGGGGCCAGGGTACAGCTGCGGCCCCCTCCGTCAGCTGACACACGGCAGCTGCTAAATAGAGGCCAGGTGGCCGAGCCGTTCACCAAAGCCCCGCTGGCCACCCGTCTTCTCTCCTTCCTGGCCACCTTACATGCCTGACCCTGCCTGTATCGATTTTTTGGGGAAGGGGTTGTGTGTCTGTTTGGCGTTCGTCCACCTTTCCCACGCACATGACTCCTGCTCCTTATGTTCCAGCTGTTCTTAGCCCACCTCAACAGCAGGCCCTCTTGTGCCCTTTACAATAGAAACTACCTTCTCTTGCAGGAACACAATAGTGTTGGGGATGGGGGGGAATCAACTCCCAATTTAAAGGAAATACAAATAGCTCGCTCACCCTATTAGGGCTGCCAAAATGTTATTTTACAAAAAAAAAATCTAGATACAACTGAGCATAAGCAGAGTGCCTTTCTCCTACCAGAATGGAGGGTTCTTCTGCATTTCGCTCCCCTCCCCCTGAAGGAATTAAGAGTGAAGTTCTTCTGAGCATGGGCCGAATGCCTTTTGTTTCTAATAGGAAGCAATTTCCTTTGATGCTGTTTGTAATGGTGTAGGATTCCCTGCCCGAGAACAGATACATTAAAGGATGAGTTTCCAACAGCTGCAGTTTTTACAAGCAGCTCCTGGTATTTTGTGAATCACAAGAGAAACAGAGGTGGATTCCGCGCAGCAAATGTATAATGGGTTGCAGTCGTTATAAAGGAATCCTTTTTCCTGTTCACATGTGAGCCGTGCTTGCAGCAATTGGAGCCCATGGAAACAATCCTGATTTCTTTTGTGCCTTCACACGGAGACGGTTCTGTTTTTTTAAAATTTCGGCAACGCATGCGTAGCTGCACAAGCATACAGAAATGAACCCTAACAGCCATGCCAATCATCCCGCAACACGTCAGCTGCACCTGCGTAGCTGCACCTGCGCAACACGCAAAATTTAAAAAAGGGAACTCACTGCAATGGCAGGGCAATAATGAATGTATTGCTGTAGCAGGTGGATTCTCCCTGACGGTGGACGGTGTGGTGGAAGGGAGGGAAATGAAATGCCTCCTGTCCGGCCGTTTGGGTGGGAGTGGCTCCAACCAGGGATTGTGCAACAGAATTGCTAGTTGAGTGATTTTTGAAAATGCTGGTTGAGGGAAATAGAATGGGGCAAACTCATTTTGGGGATGGGACCTACACGAAGTCCCCCCCTCCAAGAAATTGTTGTTATTATGCTGTATACCCATTATATTTGCACTGTGGGGAATCCACCAGAAATACAGAATGCTTGTGTATGCACACGCCAGCGCACTGACTGTCCGACTGACTTGCTGGCTTTACATTGTCATGCGGTGGCCAGGAGGATGCAATCCTGGAAGGCTTAATGGTCTACCTAGTGAAAACCCTGCAGGAGCGGCAATAGCTGAGTGGTAGAGCATCTGCTTGGCTTGCAGAAGGCCGAAGGTTCGATTCCCAGCATCTCCAACTAAAAGAATCAGGCAGTAGATCATGTGAAAGACCTCTGCCCAAGACCCTGGAGAGACACTGCCAATTTGGCCATGCTGGCAAGGGCTGATGGGAATCGTAGTCCAGGAACATCTGGGGTGCCAGAGTGGGACACCACTTCTTCTTCTTCTTCTTCTTCTTCTTCTTCTTCTTCTTCTTCTTCTTCTTCTTCTTCTTCTTCTTCACCTGTATTCCCCTTGAGGGGTTCCTTGGGCTAGTCACAGTTTTTCTGAGCTCTCTCAGCCCCACCTACCTAACAGGGTGTTTATTGTGAGGGGGGAGGGGAAAGGAGATTGTAAGCCCCTTTGAGTCTCCTACAGGGAGAGAAAGGGGGGATATAAATCCAAACTCCTCCTCTTCTCCTTCTTCTTCTCCTTCTTCTTGGGCTGTATTCCCCTTGAGGGGTTTAACACTGACATTTTCTTTGCCAAATAGCTCGGCTTTTTTACAACAGCAGAGCAGTTCAGAGAAATGGGTACATTGGACTGTGGGGAGAAAATGCCTTCCGCACACTACTTACCAATTTCCCTTCTTTGTCGCCTCCTAGCATCCAAATCGGGTTCTCAGACAAAGTGCTGTTTGTCCTCGATTTAGGTCGTAAATCTGGAAGAGCTGTAAATAGGTCCTAGGAGAAGTAAGGTTAGCCGTCCACGTTCATTTCTACCGTGGAGGATGCTACAGAATCTCACGGTCACGCTGTTTTGAAAATGCCAGTTTCTGAAACGAGCTGGACCCGCTTAGGACAAAACCGTACCAACCATTCCAAACAAATCTGGTAGAACTGTTGCCATTAAAAATGCCACCTGTTTTTGCATCTGTTAACTACAAATGGTGTAAAACTGGCACAAAAATGTCATGAAAGAAACAAGTCAGGAATACCAGAATTGAAAACAGAGAGACATAAAAGACTGTCAACAGGAACTTATGAAACAAAACAAAAGAATATAGTGAATATCCTTAGGAAGGGAGTGGCAGGACATGTAAACTTTTAAACTTTTTAAACTTCTGAATGGTGTAAGGATGTAGAATCCGTGAGGGTTGGCATACAGAATCTAAGTGGACATAGGTAGGCAGGTATCAATTAAGAGTCAGCATGGTGTAGTAGTTAAGAGCAGGTGGATTCTAATCTGGAGAACCAGGTTTGATTCCCCACTCCTCCCCCTGAGGCTTATCTGGTGAACCTGATGTGTTTCCGCACTCCTACATTCCTGCTGGGTGACCTTGGGCTAGTCACAGTTCTTTAGACTTTAGAATGGCTAAATTAGAGTCCTATATCCCCTTAGAGATCAACAAGGTTTTGGGGATATAAATTTCCAAGGGCCAACGCTCCCTTATCTGATGAAGGAGCTTTGCCTCTCAAAAACTAACCCCCCAAAATCTTATTGGTCTATAGGGTGCTATAAGCCTCAAATGGAGTGAGTCTGTTTCTCTGCCCAGCCAGTATCTTTCCTGAACCCAGGAACATTGACTAAAGCCCCACGGGTCATGATGTGTAGAGTGGAAGATGACTTTTTCCATCCTGATGGAAGCACAGCTGCCCACTTGGAACAATAAAGAACACTTCAATCCTACATACATGCCCTTGTGAATCGGCACCATCAAATGTCCAGCCAGTGTGGTGCTGTGGTTAGGAGTGGCAGATTCTAATTTGGAGAACCGGGTTCAATTCCCCACCCATAAAGCTGCTGGGTGACCTTGGGCTAGTCATAGTTCTCTCAGAAGTCACTCAGCTCAACCTGGTCAGGAATGGCTGGAGTAAAAAGCAAATACAGTGGAACCTCGGTTTTCATTGTCATCGGTTTTCGTCGGTTTCAGTTTTTGTCGATTCCCCTAAAATTTTGTCTCGGTTTTCGTCATTTGCTTTGGTTTTTGTCAGATTTCGTCAGGGCGCGCACACTAATTTTGCGACAACCAACGGCGACCCATGCAGTTCCATTGTTTTCCAGCGTTTGCCTCGGTTTTCGACGGTTTCAGATTTCGCTGAGGTTTCCCGAGCAGATTATCAACAAAAACCGAGGTTCCACTGTATATAAAATAAATACTTCACATTGTGCCTGTTGTGGAGGGAGAAAGGGAAAGTGACTGCAAGCCGATGGTAAGGAAAAAACATGGTACAAAAGCCAATTGTTTTATGCTGGTCATTTTCTCCCCCAGATTGTTATGTTTTGCATTGTTTTATATTATTGTTGTTCACCGTCCTGAGCCTACAGGGATGGGCAGGTTAATAAATCGAAAGATAAAATAATTACATACAATTCTTCTCCCCTAGATTTAACTGGGGAATTAAGATCCACGGTACTTTGCCACACATTTCTGCAGCCCAAGCGAGGCTGGAGCCCCATCAGTTCTGACAGCTTCTTCTTAACGATGGATAACAATCTCATGAAGGTGTTTACACAAGTCCAGATTGCTGGGAAAATGTCAGCATGTGATTGGAGAAATATTAGCGGCACAGCATCATAGCAAAAAACAGGCAGTTGCTTAGAAAGACACAGAGCACTCCACCTGCCAAGCACCGAATAGGCTGGGCGAGGGAGGAGGAGGGGGCTTATAAATCTCTCGCCGAGGCCCGAGGTAGAACCAGCAGCGGAGGCAACCATTGGGGGATTCATCCTGGGTTCCTTTCCACAATGCATAGTGGTCCCTGGCCCCTCAATGACGCGGCTGGCCTCCACACGGGCCAGGGTTTTCACTGCTCTGGCCCCGGCCTGGTGGAACGCTCTTCCTCCAACTGTCCGGGCCCTGCGGGACCTTGGTGAGTTCCGCAGGGCCTGTAAGACGGAGCTGTTCCGCCGGGCCTTTGGAGGAACCGGCCGCTGATGGTGCCCCCTTCCCCCCCCTTTCATGGCCCTCTACCTCATGGCCCTCTACATCTGGGACCTGCCATTCCACCCTTTTGGGGAGAGGATTTTGAATATGGAGCTGCTGGATGCCATTTATATTTATATATATTTATATTTATGCTAGTATTTTTTTATTGTATTTATGAGATTTAGCTTTTACTGTTTTATCACTGTTTTTAAAGATTTAGCCATTTTATGTTATATTATGTTTATTGTTGTACACCGCCCGGAGCCCCTCGGGGATAGGGCGGTATAAAAATCTAATAAATAAATAAAAATAAATAAATTTCTGTCGCTTGCTGATCGCAGGCAGTGCCTGGATCTCAGCTCTTGCCCCAACTGTAGAAGCACTTTGCTCTCATTGGTGAGCATCTGTTGGTCCCTGCGCACAGATGTTTCCAAAGTGTTTGTGCAACATAAGGATCTCAGGGGGTTTTTTTAACAGCCTCTCAACAACAACAAAATTATGGTATCTCCTCTGTAGTCTTGTCGTATGGAGGAGAAAAAACTGTATGGAAGATTCTATTACAGCAGGACAGAGGGACATTTATTTCCGTCTCTACCCAGGCCTGATTTCCACGAGGTGGAACAAGGTGGACATCCCAAATCTAACTTGTGAGTTCTAGCACAGTCATATGTCAAGTGCTGATTCTCTTGGCTATTTTGCACTCACTGTTCCTGGTCCAGTCTAGACCTCAGTAGCATGTCAAAGGAACTCTTTGCCCCCCAAATATTTTTGCCCTAAACAAAGACTTAATCCTGACAAGACAGAAGGGTTGTTGTTGTTTTTTTGGTTAGTAGAGAGGCAGACGAGGGACTTTAGCTCTCTCTTGTCTTGGTTGGGATTATGTTCCCCTTGAAGAGCTAGGTTCCCTGCTTGATTCATTGGTCACTTTAGAAAACCAGGAGGCTGCAGGGGTCCAAGGTCCTCTTGGCCAATTTTGACTGATGTGTCAGCAGCATCCATTCCTAGATCTATCAGTGATCCATGTCTTAGTTACATCTACATTGGACTGCTGCAGTGTGCTCTGCTTGGGGCTACCCTTGAAGAGTGTTCAGAAGCAAAGGAGTACTTGGATGCGAGACCACTGAGTAAGACTATGAGGGGGGCAATGTCAGATCATCTCTCCTTCCCACTTGCCTTGAAAGCCCCTTGCTGGAGTCATCAGAAGATACTTGCAATGTGATGGCACTTATTTACGTACTTCTACCATTTCTTGCATTGCTTAGCGTGTCATGTTTATATGTATGTTTGATTCAGACTGCTGCAATCCTTGTGCTATTAGACTGCTCATTAAGTGACTCTCCATCTTCTAGATCTCATTGACTTAAAAAGAAGTTTGGATTTATACCCCACCTTTCTCTCCTGTAAGGAGACTCAAAGTGGCTTACAAGCTCCTCTCCCCACGACAGACACCTTGGGAGGTAGGTGGGGCTGAGAGAGTTCTGAGAGAACTGTGACTAGCCCAAGGTTATCCAGCAGGAATGTAGGAGTGCAGAAACACATCTGGTTCACCAGATAGGAATCCACCGCTCAGGTGGAGGAGTGGGGAATCAAACCCAGTTCTCCAGATTAGAATCCACCTGCTCTTAACCACTACACCACTACACAACACTACTACACTACACTACACTCTTAACCACTACACTACACGCTGGCAGTCCCTTCTGCAAGCACAGGGTCATTACTGATTCACGGGGTGACGTCACATCATGTTTCTTAGGCAGACTGTGTTTATGGGGTGGTTTGCCATTTTCTCCCCCAGTCATCTACCCTTACCCCTAGCAATCTGGGTACCCATTTTGCTGACCTCAGAAGGATGGAAAGGTGAGTCAACCTTTAGCCAGCTACCTGAAACTCAGGTTGTTAGCAGAGCTTTTACTGCAGATTGCCACTCTGTTCCACAGGGCTTACATTATGTCAAATGTCTTGAGCAGGGATCTTCAAACTATGGCCCTCCAGATGTTCATAGACTACAATTCCCATGAGCCCTACCACTTGGCCATGCTGGCAGGGGCTGATGGGAATTGTAGTCCATGAACATCTGGAGGGCCATAGTTTGAATACCCCTGGTCTTGAGTCTCAGTGTGTAAGGCAGACTATAAATTATATAAACATATAATGGCGCATACAAGGTTAATTGGGCATGCATGCTCTAAATATGGGGAAGTATGCAAGTAATATTCACACACAGATCCTGTGGATAATAAGTAGCTCCAGAACTAAAACCTTGACCGGGTCTTGACTTTCAGTATCTGGAATAGGTTCCATCCTTTAATCCAACAACGAATGTCTCAATTATAGGCTGATTATACACTGGTTCTCTGCCCCACACCGAAGGGAGATTTTCTTTGGGGCAGAGCTTCTGCTATGGATGCCTCCCCATCCCCACCCCACCCGCTCACCTTGTGACAGATCCAATAATTGCCGTTGTTTGTGAGAGCAGGCAAAGAGCGACCTTTTCCCCTGCTTTGCAAGGAAGATGAAACAAATAGCCAGTGGTGGGATCCAAAAATTTTAGTAACAGGTTCCCACAGTGGTGGGATTCAAACAGTGGCATAGCGCCAGTGGGGCTAGGTAGGAGGCACGGACTTGGCAAGGCGTGAGGCGAGGCATTCCAGAGGCCGAAAATTTGAGGCATTCAGAGCGGGGCATTCCATGGGCGGGGCTTAGTGGCAAGGATGCAGCCGCTGCTCATAATCCTTGGAGGCAGAAACAGAATGCATGCGAGGCGCAGGCTGCCCATGGCTGGTGCACCTCCTGCTAGACTGCTTCAAGTTCTGCACGCTACTGCTGAGAGGAGGGGCGTAACTAAGGCAAAAATCACGTGGCAAAATCACCAATTAGTAACCCCCTCTTGGCACACACAAATAATTAGTAACCTACTCTCGGGGACCTGTGAGAACCTGCTGGATCCCCCTGCATTATTCTTTGCTTCATGCTTTTTTGTTCTTCCACCCTGTCCCCCGCCCCCCGCTCAATTCCCCCTCCCGGATGATTGGGAGGGCTTTTAAAAACTTTATTTCAACTTCGAGCATATTAAATCTATTGAAATAATCATAAATCTAATACAGGAATAGTGAAATACCAAGTTATATTGAAATAAGAAGCCTCTCTTCCATCATACTCGGAACTTAAGCCTCTTCTCCATCACACTTGGAACAATCCCAGCCTTTGTATTTGCATATGTAGTTGCATTAATTTGTAATTAATGTACCGCCTTGATTGTGGATTCTGGCTAATGCTAACCCTCACCCCCACCTCAGAGGTGACCGCTGTCAAGTAAGATCGCCGTTTCCAAAATACGCTGTCTCATTCTGTGTTTTGTGTTGTTGTTTTTTGGCATTTGCCTTCCGTGAAAGAGAGTACTGGAGCGCCTTATGTTCAGAGGTATCAGACCCAACTTGTCAATCTTTCGGCTTATTATTTCATCTGCTTGAGATAAACAAGCCGTCTGGAGTTTGGGGTGTGTGTGGGGGGGATTTTTCTTTTTTGTTTTTAATAAATTGCCAAATTCTAACAATATAGGTGGTTGCTATGGTGAGGATTTTCTGTGCCGTGCTAAGAACACAGGGAAAAGCCGCTACACACATGCACACAGCCTCTCTCCCCAAAACCATTCCAATGCCAGAAGTGCGGCCTTTGGACAGGCAATAAAGTTTTCATTGGGCACTTAATACCGAGGCAGATTTCCGTGAATTTTGTAAACAAACCAATGGCAGGGCTCAGTGGTACATGCGGATGGCACATGTGGATCACGAGAAGGACATCTACTGTAGTCGAAATTGGTACCCTGATATCTTCAGTACAACCCACACTAAGAACATAAGAACTAGCCTGCTGGATCAGACCAGAGTCCATCTAGTCCAGCACTCTGCTACTCGCAGTGGCCCACCAGGTGCCTTTGGGAGCTCACATGCAGGATGTGAAAGCAATGGCCTTCTGCTGCTGCAGCTCCTGCTCCTGCTCCTGAGCACCTGGTCTGCTAAGGCATTTGCAATCTGAGATCAAGGAGGATCAAGATTGGTAGCCATAGATTGACTTCTCCTCCATAGATCTGTCCAAGCCCTTTTTAAAGCTATCCAGGTTAGTGGATGTATCCACTATCCGCTTATCCACCTGTGAGCACAATATTGAGGTTTTAGCAGTAGGTGCCTGTGTTGATCCCAGAAACTTAAAGCACTGTAGATAGTTATGCTCAGCAGGAAATCAGGATGGCTGACAGATTTCTCTGTTTCGTCTGAAATGTGTGGCAACAGGAAGCTCTACGCCTCCTGAATTCCTACCTCATGGTTAAAAGGCAAAGCGAAACTAAGCAAAGCTGAATTATTTAAGAGGGCTTTTCTGTGCAGCTAACAGGGTTACATTTTATTCGAGGCTTCACAAAGTTACTTGGATAAATTATTGGGGAGTGCTGTCTGCACTACTGGTTATTTACCCCCTGCTGGGGCTTCCCGGCCTCGCCCTGCTCTGGCGTGAAAAGTCTATGCCACGTGCTCACCCCCTGTCTCGGCCATGAACCAGGCCAAGCAACTTCTCATGGCCCACAGCACCTCCCCTTCCGTACCTCCGGCTGCCGGTCCAAGCTGCCCCTGACCCCCATAGGTCGGGGGAGGGAGGGAGGGGGGGAGGGAGGGAGGGAGGGGGGAAATTTTGCACCCCCGCCATTGTGCCCGGGGTCATCTGACCTCCCTGTTCTTGTAGGTGTTACGCCCCTGCTCTTATTGCACACAGTTTGTCGGTTACGTATTCTTCTGTAATTGCAGGTGGAGCAAAGGACTTCTGGTCTCATTGCTAGCCAGAGAATCTCCATGCATCTTCTTCAGATAGGACACTGCAGGGAGACTGTGTATTTCTCAAGGCCTGTCTAGAGGCCTTCACAAATCATCTTTATTTCTTTCTCTCCCCAGAGTGCATACGATGCATGCACTTGGTATGCAAAGAAGTCCCCCTCTGTTCTACATCTGAATCTCCGTCTTTCAAAATCTGTCAGTGATCCGAAGGAGCAGCTGCTCTGGCATGGCTCAGCACGGACCCTGTTGTACTTGGCGTGGCTGGAATTCAACTGGCATTCAAGGGTTTGTTTCGGTAGGGGGTGCAACGTAATTTTGTGACTGGCTTTTGCCAGATTTTAATGTACCTCCCTGCTTTGGGCAACATGCCCCCAATCAGAGGCGTATCTAGGGAAAATGTAGCCTGGTTCAAAATCTCATTCCCCCACCCCTGCCCCCTGTATAGGCGGCCGCCCTCCCCCACCACGACCAAACATTTATTGCACCAGGTCATTTCAAAGTCACCATCACCCGGGGGGGGGAAGGGGGGCAATTTTCCACCCACCATGTGACTAAGTGGCCGCAGCCTGGGGACAGTTGACCCCAAAAGTCCCCCTAGGCGGTACGCCCCTGCCCCCAATGCTCAATGTCATGGACAGAGCACTGGATTTCAATGTGAGAGAGATCCGTGGTCAAGTCCCCGGGTATTCCTGGAGCTCTGAGTGGGACTGAACATGAGAAATGGCTGAAGAGTGACAGATGTATCACTCACTTGCTTCTTATGTGTGTGGCATATTTATATTCCACTTCTGTACCCAATAGGGACTCAACATGGCTGACAGTGCATAGAGAGCATGGACAAACTAACAGCTCATATACACTGTTCATTCTGTGAACTATGCACATGATGCTGGTACAAAATCTTAGGCTGGATCTAGGCCACTATTTTTGCAGACACAAAGACTTCCACCTGCCGGATGTGACGTTTGCCGCTTCTCTGTTACGTGGCAGGCAATGGAGCCCTCTATATATCTGGTTTCTATAGTATAGGAGCAGCAGTGGCGTAGGAGGTTAAGAGCTCGTGTATTTAATCTGGAGGAACCGGGTTTGATTCCCAGCTCTGCCGCCTGAGCTGTGGAGGCTTATCTGGGGAATTCAGATTAGCCTGTGCACTCCCACACACGCCAGCTGGGTGACCTTGGGCTAGTCACAGCTTCTCGGAGCTCTCTCAGCCGCACCTACCTCACAGGGTGTTTGTTGTGAGGGGGGAAGGGCAAGGAGATTGTAAGCCCCTTTGAGTCTCCTGCAGGAGAGAAAGGGGGGATATAAATCCAAACTCTTCTAGAGGGGACCGTCAAGCGCTGGTGTTGGGCAGGGGGCTTTTCAGGTGCTGGGAGGGGCAAGCCACAAAAATCAGGGGAAAGTCCTTACGTCCATGGAAATGCCGCAGTGGATTCAACTTCTGGATTTTATTTGGGGGGGAAGGGCCCTTCGGGGATCGGGCGGTATACAAATTAAATAAATAATAATAATAATAATAATAATAATAATAATAATAATTTCTGTTAAGCCCAGAATTCGCAGATTCTGCAGTGATCCTGTATATCGAGAACATCCTTTTTATCTTGTCCTCATGCAACTGACGGTCCCCGTAATCAACAGCCAACATTAACATGCAGAGCAAATTGCGGGTTTCGAATCCTGTTCGCCAGCACAACCGTTCAGTCGGAGAGGCAACTCCTGCATTTGACTTCATGCCCGAGAGAGTTCCCATCAAGAGGAAGGAGCTTTAAAAGTCCTGCTTTTAAAAAAAGGTTTTCAAATGCGATCGAGCTCCTTAACAACATTATAGCGGTGGCGGCTTCCTCCTGTAAATGCACTCTCTTCCCTCATAATCTTGTTTTGGCAATGGGCTGATAATTCGTCCATCATGACTAATGTTCCGTTCACATTAGTCTGGGAAAGCAGAGAAAAGATTTTTTTCCCCTTCTGCAGAAAAAGCGCTCATTTGCTGTACTCTCCCCCCCCCCCCACACCACAATGCACTGAGAACTGGGTTTGATTCCCTACTCCTCCACCTGAGTGGCAGAGGCTTATCTGGTGAACCAGATGTGTTTCCACACTCCTACATTCCTGCTGGGTGATCTTGGGCTAGTCCGGGGTAGGGAACCTGCAGTTCTCCAGATGTTCAGGAACTACAATCCCCATCAGCCTCTGTCAGCATGGCCAATTGGCCATGCTGGTAGGGGCTGATGGGAATTGTAGAATAGAATAGAATAGAATAGAATCTTTATTGGCCAAGTGTGATTGGACACACAAGGAATTTGTCTCCGGTGCATATGCTCTCAGTGTACATAAAAGAAAAAAACAAGTTCCTGAACATCTGGAGAGCCGCAGGTTCCCTACCCCTGGGCTAGTCAGGACCCTACCCCTGGGCTCTCAGGACTCTTTCAGCCTCACCTACCTCACAAGGTGTCTGTTGTGGGGAGAGGAAGGGAAAGGAGCTTGTCAGCCACCTTGAGTCTCCTTACAGGAGAGAGAGGTAGGGTATGAATCCAAACTACTACTACTACTCTTCTTCAATTCAAGGCCATCAAAACAGCATGACGTCACAGAGCAAGCGGGTTACCTTGGGAAACTCAGTGCCATAAAATGTCCCTAGCTTAGATGGATTTAAAAGGGGACTGGATAGATTTTTGGGGGATCGGTCTTCTCACTGGCTCTTAGTCATCATACCTGAATAGGACCCTGTGGTGCAGAAGCATTCTGCTTCTAGCTCAGGGGTCTGCAACTTGTGGCTTTCCAGATGTTCATGGACTACAATTCCCATCAGCCCCTGCCAGCATGGCCAATTGGCCTATTACGTCTAATAAATTAAATTTAAAGGTAAAAAGTTTAATCAGAGGCCAAAGAGAGGACTCCTGAAAAGTCCAAAGAGTCCAAAGTCCAAAAGTCTTTCCTGCTGGGTGACCTTGGGCTAGTCCCAGTTCTCTCAGAACTCTCTCAGCCCCACCTGCCTCACAAGGTGTCTGTTGTGGGGAGAGGAAGGGAAAGGAGCTTGTAGGCCACCTTGAGTCTCCTGACAGGACAGAAAGGTGGGGGGTATAGATCCAAAATTCTCTCTTCTCTTCTATGCAGATGTTCTACCACTGAGCCACAGCTTCTCCCCTATGGCGTTCCTTGCAGCTGCTGTGTGACTGCAGGGAAATACAACTCATTAAAATACCTGTACTTATTTGTTCCCTGCTGGGAACTCTGTTCTGATTCTCACGAGGCCCAATTCGGATCAAGACTGCTGTGATTGAGAAGGGGCTTCAGCTCCCGGGGCCTGACCATTTGCAGGACCTGTAATGGCCTTTGAAGAACTCCACTCGCCTTTGGTGGAAACCTCAGGGCCATCAGCGGCAAAAAGACGGGGAGGAAACTGGCACTGCGGTATCATTTCAGAGAGGTGGACTGTGATCCGGAGAACTGGGTTTGATTCCCCCACTTCTCCATATGAGGCCTGCTGGGTGACTTTGGGCTAGTCACAGTTCTCTCAGAACTCTCTCACAAGGTGTCTGTTGTGGGGTGGGGAATGGACGGAGTTTGAAAGCCGCTTTGAGACTCCTTACGGTTAAGAAACGCCGGGTATAAATCCAGTGGAAAGGATTTCTGTTTTCAGAGTGTGACTTCCTTTCTTCTCCTCTTCAGCCAAAATGCCTCCCTGTGTTGCTACTGGAGGGATAAAGACCCCCCCCCCCAGGAACTGGAAAAGACATATGAACATAAGAACAAGCCAGCTGGATCAGACCAGAGTCCATCTAGTCCAGCTCTCTGCTACTCGCAGTGGCCCACCAGGTGCCTTTGGGAGCTCCCATGCAGGATGTGAAAGCAATGGCCTTCTGCGGCTGTTGCTCCTGAGCACCTGGACTGTTAAGGCATTTGCAATCTCAGATCAAAGAGGATCAAGATTGGTAGCCATAGATCAACTTCTCCTCCATAAATCTGTCCAAGCCCCTTTTAAAGCTATCCAGGTTAGTGGCCATCACCACCTCCTGTGACAGCATATTCCAAACACCAATCACACGTTGCGTGAAGAAGTGTTTCCTTTTATTAGTCCTAATTCTTTACCCCAGCATTTTCAATGTATGCCCCCTGGTTCTAGTATTGTGAGAAAGAGAGAAAAATTTCTCTCTGTCGGGAATTGGAGGTCTACTGTGGGGGGAATTGGCAAAATATCTGCCCAGCCAATCATGGCCCTTGCTGCACTGCTGAGGCCAGCGGTTCGGGAGATGACAGCGGGCGTGGTCGGTGCCTGTCAATTCCTCCCAGGCCTGATCAGTCACCAACTGTCAAAGACAAATCCCTGAACTGCTAGTAGTGCTGCAGGGGGACTCGGCGTGCTCCAAGCATGCCTGGCCAAGTGCAGCCCACACGTCCCAATCTGTTTTCCAGCACACAAACACCTTCACAGGTTGATGTTGCATTTTTCTCCACGCTCGGGCTGAAAAGGATAGCCTGCCTTTGGTTCCAGAAACTCAAAAACCCCATGCAATTCATTTTTTTTAAAAAAAATCCATGCAATCCAAGGCCATTCAAACAAAGTTAGCTTTCAAGCATTAATCAGTATTCCACGGCCAAGGGGTGGGGAGTAAAATACTCATCTAATTGAGAACAATCTCTTTATGTAAACATAGAGGCTGGCTTTAATGAAGACGCAGTCCTGCCATCTGTCTGAATATTAGCTGATGGGAGGGGGGGAGATCTTGTGAATAGGGTCTCTTTGCTCGGTGCGCCTCTCCCTCCACGATCAGCCCTCCCATGGGGGTGGCCTAGTTTCTGGAATAATTGGAAAGGTGGCCAGGGGCAAAGTTCACTCCTCAGTGCTAAGATGACTGGATGCCACACAGCACAGGTTTTCTGCATCTTGAACAGTCGTGCAAAAAGTAGGAAGTCAGCAGGATCGTGTCTTTTCTCATCCTGAGCTGGATGGTCCAGGCTAGCTCAATCTGATCACATCTGAGAAGCTAAGCAGGGTTGGCCCTGGTTAGTCCATGGGTGGGAGACCGCCTGGAAAGTTCAGGGTTGCTACGCAGAGGCAAGCCACCCCTGTTTTTGTCTCTTGCCTCGGAAAGCCTGCGGGGTCGCCATGTGTCAGATGGCAATTTCCTTCACCCCTGAAACTCTCAGGGTAAATATACACAACCATTTCCCTCCTCAGGGGGCTGGTCTTGTCCATTTTTTTCAGCAGTGTGTTTTCTGGCAACATTCCAGCAGCTCTGTCACTCACACTGTTTTTCCGTGAGTAACCTGCTGCTGTTTCATTTAAAGGACGCAGGAGGAGTTGGGCTGTAAAAGCCCTCCATTGCATTTTCTGCAGATCGATCGATCGATCGATCGATCGATCGATCGATCTATCTATCTATCTATCTATCGATCGATCGATCGATCTATCTATCTATCTATCTATCTATCGATCGATCTATCGATCGATCTATCGATCGATCTATCGATCTATCGATCTATCGATCTATCGATCTATCGATCTATCGATCTATCGATCTATCGATCTATCTATCTATCTATCTATCTATCTATCTATCTATCTATCTATCTATCTATTTTTCAAACTTATATACTGCCCAACCCCCGAAGGGCTCTGGGCGGTGAACAACATAAAATTCAAATACAAACAAACATAAAAATCAAATACAAAATAAGCTCTCAATAATGTAAATTAAAATGCAGCAAATAATATATGAGCAATGCCCGCAAAAGTCCTCCTTAAACCCTCCCGAGAGGAGAGAAGAAAGGATGGGTCCTATAGATGATAATGGACCCTAGTTCCTTTTCAGACAGAGGTGACAGGTTTGGCACAATCCATGTTGAAACAACCTCTCAGCTGGATGTTTGAAGCTCTGTGCTGGCATGCGACAAAGACCATGCTCCTCACATTGGGGAGACCGTGCAGACTGGCATCAGGAAGAGGACTGACAGGGAACAGCTCGATTTGAGTCCAGCAGCACCTTAGAAACTGGCAAGATTCTTTGGCATATAAGCTTCAAAGAGCCCAAAACTCCTTTTGTTAGGCAATGGGAACAGTAGCATAGCTAAGGAGGTGTGGTGGACATGAGCCCCGGGCACCACTTGCTAAGGATGCGTTGCAGGGCCCCCTCCTTCCCCACAACTGTGCTCCAGTCCCAACCCCCTCCCCCGGGAGTTCAGGACAGGGCCACAGCTGAACACTGGTGAGTGGGGCTCACCCTGCCCCTAATCTCCACATGGAGATTGAGAGCAGGACCAGCCGGGCTCACCTCATCCCCAATCTCCACGTGGCAAGGGCCCACTTGATCCTAGCTTCAGTGAGGCTCAAGTCCAGCTTTAAACTGCAGGCTTCCAGCCAGGATCAGACTGAGCACAGAGGCTGACCAACTCTGGCTTAATATTGTTGGCTCCGCCCCCCCCCCAAGCCCCACCTCCCATCAGGTGGATTCCGTCTCTCTTGACTTTCCAAGGATATGCTACAGGAAGTGATGCGACTGTAATTAGCTGGGGGTAGCAGGAAGAAGCTCTGAGGGAGATTTGTCATGGTGGGAGGTGGGGGGGGTGATTCACATTTCTCTTTATGTGTGAGGTGGCCACCCAAATTGTTTGGAGTTTACACTCCTCTCCTAAGGAGTGGAGGCAACTCTTTTTGGTGTGCTCACAAAACCATTTTGCCACTTTGACCCACTGAATGGTGACATTAAGGCAGTGGTGGGATCCAAAAATTTTAGTAACAGGTTCCCATGGTGTTGGGATTCAAACTGTGGCGTAGCACCAATGGGGCTGGCCAGGGCACAACGGGGGCGTGGCCGGGCATTCCAGAGGCAGGGCATCCCTGGGCGGGGCTGTGGCAAGGACGCAGCCGCTGCGCCAGTCCTCGGGTGGGAAACGAATGCACGCAGGCGCAAGCTGCCACGCACGCTGGTGCACCTCCTGCTAGACTGCTTCAAGTCCTGCGCTCTACTGCTGAGAGGAGGGGCGTAACAGGCAAAAATCGCGTGGCCAAATCACCAATTAGTAACCCCCTCTCGGCACACACAAATAATTAGTAACCTACTCTCAGGTACCTGTGATAACCTGCTGGATCCCACCTCTGCATTAAGGGGGAAAATGCAGCCTGGCCTGATTTAAATTACTAAAGGCAGACATTAGGTTGGGGGCACCCTATTTTAGCATGGGGAAATGAAGGTGTAACTTTTACCCTCTTTCCACTTTCCTGGCTGATAACTCAGAGCAAGCAAAGAGAACAGATGCTTGCACCGAATCTCTGTTTTATTTAATTTCTTTCCTTCTTGGGCTGCTCACAATTCAAGGAGTCACCTTTTCCCAGGGAAACAGTCTCTGAAAGAGGGGGTGGAAAGGGGCCAAGGGCTGCCCCATCACACTATCCAAGCACCCACACCCCGAGACTGGTTTTAAATGATCCAGTGACATAATGGGTTAACATCCGTCGTAATGTGAGACAGTGTTTAATCTGTCAATAACAGCAACTTCTAATGCTTTGTGAGAAATAATTATCTGCAGCTAGATAACCTCTGTATTTGCAGGGCTTAAGCGGTTTCCTTTACAGAGCAGGGGACAACTGAGTGAAACAAGGGCTGGTGATCTTTTTTTTTATTCCCTCACAGGGCTTCCTGTGCTTTTGAAACTGGACAACGGACAGCAGCTCAGCAGAGACAGGGTTTCCCACAGACTCCACACATGCAGTGGGAGGAAGGATTGAAAAGCCCTTTCTGAGGGACGGGCTTCCTCTTGTTTGGTGGTGGCCTTTGAGCCTGATTTGGAGGTTCACACCACAATCCCAAGCTGAACTGGGGCCCCACAGGCTTTAAAACCTTCTGTGTGGCCAGCATGGTGTAGTGGTTAAGAGCAGGTGGACTCGTGGAGCACCTTCCTTACGAGGAGAGGCTGCAGCGTTTGGGACTCTTTAGTTTGGAGAGGAGACGTCTGAGGGGGGATAGGATTGAAGTCTATAAAATTATGCCTGGGGTAGAAAATGTTGACAGAGAGAAATTTTTTCTCTCTTTCTCACAATACCAGAACCAGGGGGCATCCATTGAAAATGCTGGGGGGAAGAATTAGGACTAATAAAAGGAAACACTTCTTCACGCAACGTGTGATTGGTGTTTGGAATATGCTGCCACAGGAGGTGGTGATGGCCACTAACCTGGATAGCTTTCAAAGGGGCTTGGACAGATTTATGGAGGAGAAGTCGATCTATGGCTACCAATCTTGATCCTCCTTGATCTGAGACTGCAAATGCCTTAGCAGACCAGGTGCTCGGGAGCAGCAGCAGCAGAAGGCCATTGCTTTCACCTCCTGCACGTGAGCTCCCAAAGGCACCTGGTGGGCCACTGCGAGTAGCAGAGTGCTGGACTAGATGGACTCTGGTCTGATCCAGCAGGCTAGTTCAAAAAAAAAGAGACTAATCTGAAGAACCGGGTTTGAGCCCCAGCTACCTCACAAGGGGTCTGTTGTGGGGGGAGGAGAGGGAGGAGTTTGTAAGCTGCTTTGAGACGTTTTGTGGATTAGAAAAGTGGGGTATAAATCCAAAAGTGGGGTAAAAATCCAAACTCTTATTTGAGAGCCAGCATGGTGTAGTGATTAAGGGCAGGTGGATTCCAATCTGGGCCCCTTTTGCACATGCAGAATAATGCACTTTCAATTCAATTTCAGGGCACTTTGCAGCTGTGCGGAATAGCAAAATCCACTTGCAAACAATTGTGAAAGTGGATTGAAAGTGCATTGTTCTGCACGTGCGGAATGGGCCCTGGAGAACTGGGTTTGATTCCCCACTCCTCCACTTGAGTGGCAGAGGCTTATCAGATGTGTTTCCGCACTCCTACATTCCTGCTGGGTGACCTTGAGCTAGTCACAGTTCTCTCAGGACTCTCTCAGCCCCACCTGCCTCACCAAGTGTCTGTTGTGGGGAAAGGAAGGGAAAGGAGCTTGTAAGCCATGAGTCTCCTTACAGGAGAGAAAGGTGGGATATAAATCCAAACCCTTCTTCTCTTCCTCTACAGGGAAACCTAATCAATTCATTTTAAAAAGTATCATAGGTCGTTTGCCCACTTACCTGTTGCTACGCGCTACTCTCCCCAAGTAGTGCGGGGTCCACCGGCACTCCCCACTACAGGGGCAGCGACAACGCAGCCTCCCCGACGCTGCCGTTGTCGCGCCCCCTCAGTGCGCGTTATTCCTGGCGCTCCTCGAAACAGCCCCGTTGATGACCCCGCGCAGAGCACAGAGCGCGGGGTTGTGGGGAAGCCCGGGAGCGTGCCAGAAATGACGCGCGCTAGGAGTCGAGGTAAGTGGGGAAACGAGGTCGAGGTAAGTGGGGAAACGACCATAGTTTGCCCTTGAGAAAGATCTCCCAATGGCTGAAGCTGACGGATGCTTACGGGTTTGCAGGTACCTGTCCATCATCTGTCCCTCAGAAATGTAGGTCCTGAGAAAGAGGCCTGCCTAAGATCAGTGCCTTTTAACTTGATCTGGCCAATGTCAAAGAAACAGTTCACTGGCGTCAACGGACAACGCATTTGTGTCGTCCCATGCAAGCGGATCTTTCCCGCAAGAAGAATTTGCCACGAGATGCAAGCCCTGGAGCACGTCTTCCCATAAACCACTGCAGACTGTCGCTTTGCCAGACTTCCGGAATACCTTGACATGACCCTCAAATGCAGATTGTTGCAGGGAATGATAATTGCAGGCCCTTGAATCTAGGCACAGGAATAACAATTCGTGCGTGCGTGCGGATTTGCAGACCCTGGAAGGTTTTACGAGGGGTGTGTACATACACACAAGAGACCTTAGAGCCTAATAAGGAAACCCTTTACCGCTTGTTTAAAGGCATAATAATTTATGTTTTTCTTTTGTTTTCCACCCATCTCGCTGGGGAAGGTTGCTTACTTCTTGTTTGTTTATACTGTGACTTTGTAACATGTTAACGTGGTTTCAAGTCTAGCTTGCTAGTGAGGTGCCTGGGAGCAGAAGATGGTATGAAAGAACAGGCGGCAGATGATTGTATATTCCGCAGGTGGGGGAAAGGGGGAGGGGAAGGCAATTCAGGCGTAATAGAACTTTTCTATGCAAATGGGAGTCTTGCACAACATAAAAGTTGCCTCTCCATTTCAAGGCATGCAAACAGGTCAGAGGGGAAGATGGAGATTGGGGTGATGGCTGTTGACTTCACAAACATACTGCTTTTCCTCTGAAACAGGGGACTTCCCTTAGAATCATAGAGTTGGAAGAGGCCACAAGGGCCAATCAAGTCCAACCCCTACCACGCAGGAAGACACAATCAAAGCACTCCTGACAGATGGTCATCCAGCCTTTGTTTAGAAACCTCCAAAAAAGGAGACTCCACCACCCTCCGAGGTGGTGTATTCCACATCCTTTACTATCAGGAAGTTCTTCCTAATGTTTAGGAGGAACCTCGTTTCCCGTAGTTTGAATCCATTACTCCTTGTCCTAGTTTCTGGAGCAGCAGACAAAAAGCTTGCTCCCTCGACAACGTGACATCCCTTCAAATATCTCAACATGGCCATCATGTCACCCCTTAACCTAAACATACCCAGCTCCTTAAGCTGTTCCTCATAATGCATGGAATCCAGATCTTTTATGGTTTTGATCGTGAACCTCTGGACTTATTCCAGCTTCTCAATATCCTTCTTAAATTTGGTGCCCAGAACTGGACACAGTATTCCAGGTGATCAATGCAGAATACAGTGGTACTATTAAGTCCCTCAATCAGACACTATACTCCTATTGATGCAGCCGAGAATTGCATTGGCTTTCTTGGCTGCTGTGTCACACTGCTGACTCATGTTCAGCTTGTGATCTACTAAGACTCCCAGATCCCTTTCACATGTCTGGATGTGAAGCCAAGTGTCACCCATCTTATATCTGTGCACTTCATTTTTTTCCTGCCTAGTAGTACCTAAGTGTATGTTTCTCCCTGCTGAAATTCATTTTGTTAGATTTGGCCCAGCTCTCTAATCTGTCCAGATCACTTTGAATTCTTACCCTGTTCTCTGGGGTATTAGCTACCCTTCCTAATTTGGTGTCATCTGCAAATTTGACTATCATGCCCTCTGTTCCATCATTCAAGTCACTGGTAAAACTATTGAACAGCACTAGGCCCAGGACAGAACCCTGTGGCACCCCACTAGTCACTTCTCTCCAGAGCCATTAATGAGCACTCTTTCGGTTCAGTCAGACAACCAATTACAAATCCATCTAACAGTAGCCTTGTCTAGCCACATTTTACTATCTTACTTCTGTCATTTCTTAGCAGTAATTTGTCATGGAACTCAAAGTGACAATATAGGGCTCCCATGAGATCTCTCTTCCTGGCACTAAACAGGTCTGCTTAAGATCATAAAAGGAGCTGTCTGTAAACGAGGCCAAAATCCATCTTAGCCTTATTTATTAATTGATCGACTTCATTTACACCTGTCTTTTACCGCAAAAGGGAATGAAAACAGCTTCCATCTTTCCTATCTCCACGCTCCCCTTGACTTTCAAGGTTCTGGCCATCTGGCAGAGAAGTTCCTAAAGAGAAGAAGATGACTTTGGATTTACCTTCCACCTTTCTCTCCTGTAAGGAGACTCAAGATTGCTCACACGCTCCTTCCTCCCCTCACAACAGATTCCTTGTGAGGCAGGTGAGGCTGAGAGAGTTCTGAGAGAACTGTGACTAGCTCAAGGTCCTCCAGCAGGAATGTAGGAGTGCAGAAACACATCCTGTTCACCTGATAAGCCTCCGCCACTCAGGTGGAGGAGTGGGGAATCAAACCAGGTTCTCCAGATTAGAATCCACGTGCTCTTAATCACTACACCACGGTGGAGGCAGATATGGTTGATAGTTCCATGGGAATGTCAACTCAGTGCATAGCAGCTGTGAAAAAGGCAAACTCTATGCTGGGGATAATTAGGAAAGGAATTGATAAAATTCCTGAGCCTTTGGGAAGGGCGGTATACAAATATAAATAATAAATAAATAAATAATAAAACTGCAAAGATTGTCATGCCCTTATATAAAGCAGTGGTGCGACCGCACTTGGAGTACTGTGTTCAGTTCTGGTCGCCACATCTCAAAAAGGATATTGAAGAGATAGAAAAAGTGCAGAGAAGGGCAACGAGGATGATTGAGGGCCTGGAGCACCTTCCTTATGAGGAGAGGCTGCAGCGTTTGGGACTCTTTTTTTTTTTTTAGTTTGGAAGGGAGAGAGACGCCTGAGAGGTGTGATAATGATTGGAAGTCTTTATAAATGTATGCATGGGGTAGAAAATGTTGACAGAGAGAAATTTTTCTCTCTTTCTCACAATACCAGAACCAGGGGGCATCCATTGAAAATGCTGGGGGGAAGAATTAGGACTAATAAAAGGAAACACTTCTTCACGCAACGTGTGATTGGTGTTTGGAATATGCTGCCACAGGAGGTGGTGATGGCCAATACTAACCTGGATAGCTTTAAAAAGGAGGCTTGGACAGATTCTCAACGGAGGAGAAGTCTCGACTTCCATGGTTGTACTCAATCTTGATCCTCCTTGATCTCAGATTGCAAATGCCTTAGCAGACCAGGTGCTCAGGAGCAGCAGCAGCAGAAGGCCATTGCTTTCACCTCCTGCACGTGAGCTCCCAAAGGCACCTAGTGGGCCACTGCGAGTAGCAGAGTGCTGGACTAGATGGACTCTGGTCTGATTCAGCAGGCTAGTTCTTATGTTCTTATGTTCTTAATAAATCAATAAATAATAAATACCAGGGAGGGAGGTCATGTACAACTCTGATAGTAAACCTTTGAGACTTCAGGCAGATGCTGCCTTTTAAAACATAATGCCTTTTAAAATGACCATTTGAAACGCATGCACCTACAGTTTTAGAAAATGAATTGAAAACTGCCCTCACACCCAGAAAACCCACAACACCTGGTGGCACCTGGTGGGCCACTGCGAGTAGCAGAGTGCTGGACTAGATGGACTCTGGTCTGATCCAGCAGGCTAGTTCTTATCTTCTTATGTTCTTAATAAATCAATAAATAATAAATACCAGGGAGGGAGGTCATGTACAACTCTGATAGTAAACCTTTGAGACTTCAGGCAGATGCTGCCTTTTAAAACATGATGCCTTTTAAAATGACCATTTGAAACGCATGCACCTACAGTTTTAGAAAATGAATTGAAAACTGCCCTCACACCCAGAAAACCCACAACACCTGGTGGCACCTGGTGGGCCACTGCGAGTAGCAGAGTGCTGGACTAGATGGACTCTGGTCTGATCCAGCAGGCTAGTTCTTATATTCTTATGTTCTTAATAAATCAATAAATAATAAAATACCTGGTGGAGGAGGCCGCGTATTAACTTCTGATAGTAAACCTTTTGAGACTTCAGGCAGACGCTTTTCGCGCCTTTAAAACATGTGATGCCTTTGAAATGACCATTTGTTCCATGCACCTGCCAGTTTTGTGAAAATGAAATGAAAACTGCTCCCTACACCCAGAAAAACTCATTAACAACCTGGTGGCGTTCCAGGCCACGCTAGTAGCAGAGTGCTGGACTAGATGGGGACTCCGCAATTCCGGTGGATCCTGCAAGTGCCGTAGCCTCCTGCACGACAGTGACTCGGCCTGAAGGGATGCGTGAGAAACCTTCTCAGGATCCTGCGTTTTGAAGCTATTACTCCTTGGCCTGGTCTCTGGAGCTGCAGGAAAAAAAGCTTGCTCCCTCTTCAGCATGAAGGGTAAGGCCGCTTCAGATGTGTCACCTGGGAAGTCCCATGCCCAAATCAGGTGTTCCTCTTCGACAGGGACCTTGCCCCTGTTCCCTCTTCTCTCCATACTGTTGATTGCTGGCGTTGTGAAGATGGAAGGCGTTGGCAAAGAGATGGTCACCGAATCATCTCTGACAGTTTTGCAGGACTTTAAAAAAAAATTATCTGTTTTAAATGTGGTTTTGCAACTGCCCCTCTGAGCAAGCTGAAGCTAAAGGTGGAAAATGGTGTGCTTGTTTTACATGGGATATGAACGAAATCAGCGCAGGGGGTGTTTCACTGCTCAGGCAATCTACTGAGCCACCTTGCAAATCAGCCGCCTGCGGGCCTCTCTCCCAAGCGGGCAGCCCCGGCTTCTCTGACATAGTCTCTTGTATATCTCGACTAATGAAAACAAGTGGACAGACTGCAAAGGTGGGGGGTGAGGTGGGGGACAGAAGAGCGACTTTTCAGCCCACTTTTTACAAGAAAAGATTGCGCTTTGCCTAATATGGTCTGCTCGGTGGACCCTTTGCTTACAGCTATAATTTTAAACAGAAGGCTCCTGCTCCCCCCCACCCCACTCCCACCCCCACCCCCCACCAGCTTGTTCCTTTCACCAGGAAGAAAACTGGACATTAACTCTTTCTCGAGGGTCTGGTTCTTAACTGATCTGGGGCTGATGTGAATTGTGGTTCATCGTTTTTCAGATATTTTCGCTTGTTTGGAGCAGTGGTTGGGTTGAAATTCAAGCAGCTTTGCACCGCTGAGAATCTTGTGGTGCCATCTGGGAGCACTTCCGCACATGCAGAATAATGCACTTTCGATCCACTTTCAAGGCACTCTGCAGCTGTGCAGAATAGCCAATTTCACTTGCAAACTGTCGGGAAAGAGGACTGAAAGTACATTATTCTGCATGTGCGGAAAGGGGCTGTACACTCTTCTGAGTCAACGGAAGGCAGTGGTCTTTGAAGGGTGTTTCTCTAGTTAGGTCGGTCCAATTGGTGCTGCTGCACATGTTGTGTTTTAAGAATGCTTTTGTGTTCAGTCAGGGCCAAGGGAAAGGGTCATGGCTAAATGGCAAAGCATCTGCTTTGTATGCTGAAGGTCGCAAGTTCAGCCCCCAACATCTCCAATTGATAGGGCTTTAACGTGTGGAAAAGGGGAGTCGAAGCTTTTCATGGCATAGTGATTGTCTGGTAAACACCCCATTAATATTCTACAAAAGGATGTGGAATGCTATAGTGTAGTCCACAGGTGTCAAACTTGCGGCCCTCCAGATGTTCATGGACTACAGTTCCCATCATTCCCTGCCAGCATGATGCTGGCAGGGGATGCTGGGAACTGTAGTCCATGAACATCTGGAGGGCCGCAAGTTTGACACCTTTGGTGTAGTCCGATCTCAGATCATGGAGGCTAAACCGACTCAATGTAGCATAGTGGTTAAGAGCAGTGAACTCTAATCTGGAGATCTGGGATTCCCCACTCCTCCACATGAATCTGGTGAACCTGGTTTGTTTCCCTGCTCCTCCACATGAAGTCAACTTGATGACCTTGGGCTAGTCACAGATCTCCCAGAACTCTCTCAGCCCCGCTGACCTCACAAGGTGTGTGCTGTGCGGAGAGGTGGGGAAGAAGTTTGTAAACCACTTTGAGACTCCTTACAGGAGAGAAAGGTAGGGTATAAATCCAAAGTCCTCTCTTCTTCTACTTGGGTGGGAAAACACCAAGGAAAACTCTGCAGAGAAAGGCAATAGTAAACTACCTCTGCTTCTTTCTTGACTTGAGACCTCCTTGGCTCCAGTCAGAGCCAACTTAACATCACATTGAGAGCCAACGTAGTGTAGTGGTTAAGAGTGGGAGACTCACTGAGGGACTTGGAACTGTTGAGTATGGAGAAGAAGAGGTTGGGAGGGGGAACATTATTGCTCTTTTTAAGTATATGGAAGGCTGTCACTTAGAGGAGAGCAGGGAGCTCTTCCTGTTGGCACTGAAGCATAGGTCTCACAGTAAAGGGACTTGAAGCCTGCTGGGTGACCTTGGGTCAATCAAAGTTCTCTCTGAACTCTCTCAGTTCCACCAACCTCCAAAAGTGTCTGTTGTGAGGAGGCGAAGGGAAGGCAATTGTAAGCCCCTTTGGGCAAGGTGTATAAATCCAAACTCCACCTCTTTTCTTCTTCTTCTTCTTCTTCTTCTTCTTCTTCTTCTTCTTCTTCTTCTTCTTCTTCTTCTTCTTCTTCTTCTTCTTCTTCTTCTTCTTCTTCTTCTTCTTCTTCTTCTTCTTCTTCTCCCCCTCCTCCTTTCCTCCTCCTCTCTTCCTCCTCCTCCTCCTCCTCCTCCTCCTCTTCTCCTCCTCCTCCTCCTCCTCCTCCTCCTCCTTCTCCTTCTCCTTCTCCTTCTTGCAGTTCAATGTAGCTAAATGTAAAGTGATGCACATAGGGGCAAAACATCCAAACTTCACATACTGCTACAGGGGTCAGTGCTATCAGTCACAGACCAGGAAAGGGATTTAGCGTCTTAGTTGATAGTTCCATGGGAATGTCAACTCAATGCATGGGCAGCTGTGAAAAAGGCAAACTCTATGCTGGGGATAATTAGGTGCGAAAGCGATAATAAAACTGCAAGGATTGTCATGCCCTTCTATAAAGTGTGGTGCTGACCAAGCATTCTTGGAGTACTATTGTGTTCAGTTCTGGTAGCCATACATCTCAAAAAAGGATATTGAAGAGATAGGAAAAGCGCAGAGAAGGGCAACGAGGATGATTTGAAGGACTGGAGCACCTTCCTTATGAGGAGAGGCTGCAGCGTTTGGGACTCTCTTTACTTTGGACCGGAGGCGCCTGAGGGGGGATATGATTGAAGTCTATAAAATTATGCATGGGGTAGAAAATGTTGACAGAGAGACATTTTTCTCTCTTTCTCACAATACCAGAACCAGGGGGCATTCATTGAAAATGCTGGGGGGAAGAATTAGAACTAATAAAAGGAAACACTTCTTCACGCAATGTGTGATTGGTGTTTGGAATATGCTGCCACAGGAGGTGGTGATGGCCACTAACCTGGATAGCTTTAAAAAGGGCTTGGACAGATTTATGGAGGAGAAGTCAATCTATGGCTACCAATCTTGATCCTCCTTGATCTCAGATTGCAAATGCCTTAGCAGACCAGGTGCTCAGGAGCAGCAGCAGCAGAAGGCCATTGCTTTCACATCCTGCATGTGAGCTCCCAAAGGCACCTGGTGGGCCACTGCGAGTAGCAGAATGCTGGACTAGATGGACTCTGGTCTGATCCAGCAGGCTAGTTCTTATGTTCTTATGTTCTTCCTCCTCCTCCTCCTCCTCCTCCTCCTCCTCCTCCTCCTCCTCCTCCTCGCAGAAGGTCTCAGATTCAATCCCAGGCACTTCTAGTTACAAAGGACCTCTTAGCAGGTGATGCGAAGGACCTCCCCCTGAGACCAATCTGAGTAGCCAACATTAACCTTGATGGTCTGGTCCATTATAAGTTAGTTTCATGTGTCTGACAGCTCTTCTGCTATAGAACAGGAAATGATGGTGGCCCATCTCACTCCAATAGTAACCAAAGTAACCATGAACCAGAATCATTTACCCAGGGGATCTGCCATAGCCCAAATCTGGCAAGCTTAGATTGGAAAAACTCTGCCCAGACTTCTCAGAGGATGAGGACAAGTGGTTAGATCCTGACTCCAAAAATGCAGACTTTTGAGGCAAGAATCCATATTGATCACCTGTAATATGAGGCAGTGTGCTTTCCAAAGGTCCCAGGTGAAGAAGGTGGAAGGAACAATCTGATATTGTTTCATGGTTCTGTGGGCCTCCTCTCCAAGCCGTCCCCACAATCTCTGGCCACTCCCTTTGAGAGGCGGGGCTTTGTCAGGCATCAGGGCCTGACTGGATTGTAAAGGCTCAGCAGGGCTGTGTACTTCCTGGGGTCACTTTCACTGGGAGCTCTCCTAGGTCCTGGAGTATCTTAGTCACAGCAGATACTACCAGCCATGAGACAAGCATCTATTCATTGAAATTATTTCTACACCCACTTCCAGCCAAAGGCTGACAAAGCAGTGTGCAGGATAAACAAATCACATCAACAATCAGATAAAAATGTACTAAAAAGAAGAAGAGTTGGTTTTGATTCTCCACTTTTCTCTACCTTTTAAGAAGGCTCAAAGCGACTTACAATCACCTTCCCTTCCCCACAACAGAGACCTTGGGAAATAGGTGGGGCTGAGAGAGTTCTGAGAGAACTGTGACTAGCCCAAGTTCACCCAGCAGGCTCCATGTGAAAGAATAGGGAAACAAACCGGGTTCACCAGATCTGACTCCCTCGCTCACGTGGACGAGTGGAGAAATCGAACCCAGTTCTCCAGATTAGAGGCTGCCACTTTTAAACTCTTCACCAGACCAGCTCTCAGCAGATGTGATACTAAAAAAGCAGCTGTAATACTAATAGATAGATAGATAGATAGATAGATAGATGGATGGATGGATGGATGGATGGATGGATGGATGGATGGATGGATGGATGGATGGATGGATGGATGGATGGATGGATGGATGGATGGATGGATGGATGGATGGATGGATGGATGGATGGATGGATGGATGGATGGATGGATGGATGGATGGATGGATGGATGGATGGATGGATGGATGGATGGATGGATGGATGGATGGATGGATGGATGGATGGATGGATGCCAATTTAGTGTTAACTGCAAATGGAGCTACCAGATTCATTATAACATTTGTAAACAAATCAGCACTAGTTAAGTACCATAGCACAAAATAATGATCAAGAGCCCAGGAACTAAAATGTTTTCTGATATTTAATTAAGTTTGTGCCCGCTATTTAAGGTATTAAGGTAAGGGTCTCTGAGGCAGATATTTATGTTCAGACAAGTTTTTTGTGGTGGAGAAGATCCTTAAGGTAACTCTGCCCTCTTCCAAGATCATTTAGGGCTTTACAGGTAAGTGCCAGGACTTTGAAGTGTCCTCAGAAACAAATCAGCAGTCAGTGTGATTCTTATAAGAATGTCGAGCCACACTCCCTTGCAGGTCCATCAGTTAGCAACCTTCCTGCCACCTTCTGCTTCCAAATGGTCTTCAAAGACAGATCTTTGCTGGGGGTGTGGGTGGGGTGTTGGCAGGCTCCATTGGGGACCCTGTTCGGATTTTTTAAATTTAGCAGCACTTTTGCATGTGTGCAGTTTTGGGAAAATCCCGACTGTGTAATAAGCATTCATGGCTGCATGGCACAAACCAAGCAGACTTGAGCGACTGGCTCATAGCTGATCGCTGCCTTCGAATATGGTGTGTTTGTGGCAGAATTCTCAGGATACCTTCTTCAGACCTGCTACTGCTTGTAACTTCTCCTAGGATTGTGAGGTCATCTTCCGCTAAAAGCAGGCCTTCTCAAGGGAGCACCAATTGAGAGGGGGCATAAGCCTCAGCCACTCAGGTGGAGGAGTATGGAATCAAACCCAGTTCTCCAGATTAGAATCCACCTGCTCTTAACCACTATACCATGCTGGTTCTCAGCATATTCAGAGAGGTGCCCAAGTCAAACCGCACTACACAATAAATAAGCATAACAATATAGGTAAAGGTAGTTCCCTGGGCAAGCACGATACCTTTACTGACTAAGGGGTGAAATCACATCCCAACATTTACTAGGCTAACTGTGTTGCGATGCTTTGCCATTACTTTCTCCAGTCGTCTACATTTTACCCCCAGCAAGTTGGGTACTCATTTTACTGACTGTTGAAGAACGGAAGGCTGAGTCAACCTTGAGCCGGCACCAGAAACCAACTTCCATCAGGATTAAACTCAGGTTGTGAGCAGAGCTTCAACTGCAGTACCATAGCTTACCACTCTGTGCCACAGAGCTCCTATATAACATACCATTGTTTATTTAACAAAACAGGATCAATTAAAGCCGCCTAAAACACACACACACGATAAAGCTAACATGGTTTGAAAGCAGCAAAGATTCAGAGAAGGCAAGAGATCTGGTCTGAAGCTCAGGCTCCTTCCAAACATGCAGAATAATGCACTTTCAATCCAACTGCACAATTGTTTGCAAGTGGATTTTGCTATTCTGCACAGCTGTAAAGTGCATTGAAAGTGGATTGAAAGTGCCTTATTCTGCATGTGCGGAAGGGGCCTCGGTCTATGGCAGAGGCATCATGGGGACCGTGAACTTGGAACGTTTGGTACCTGAAGAATCCACCTCAACAGTTCTGTGATCTTTGCAGCCCAGGAGAATTAAAGCATTTGTGATGACTAATGGGATACATCCTCCAGAGCTCTGGGAAAACATTTTGAAAAGAATGCTTTATACCACACAATGCAATTTAATGTTTGCAACAATCAATACTTCTGGCAGGAGCGCTTGCCAGACGTCCCATCATCAGTCAGGAAGATGTGAGTGTATTGTCTAGCTGTAGTAAGCCTTGCCATCTGTTAGTAGTGTTGTCAACCATTTATGTCTTCTAGTTCAGTTTTTTAAGGGTCCCTAAGATTCTGGGATGAGCAAACCAGCAATGGAACGCCATTTTCTCAGGCTTGCCTCTGTGTCTGATCACGTTCTCCCATGCGCATCCCCGAGGCATGTTAGTTGCATTCCAGTCCTGTGCTTACATCCGACAACGCAGCAGTGACACAGGACTACCATAGACTCCACCCGTCTTTCATTTTTAAACATGGAGGCAGTATTCTGCCCAAATATGGTCAGGAAAAAAAATCGTTCCCACCTTGTTATGGTTTTAGCCAATGAGAGGGCGCAAGTTTGATTGACAGGCTCTCCCTTGCTGCTTGCAGAGAGGAAAACATAGGAAATGAACCATCAGTTGAAAACAAAATGGCAGCCAGGAAGCGTTTTCGAGGGGGTGGGTGTGGACAAATGAAAGGTTTCGAAAACGTTTGTGAAACAATTTTAGGGGCTGGTGTGGAAAGGGCCATTGTTATTTCTGTAACCCTGCTGCTATAGCACTGTTTGTCTGATGACTCATGCCAACTGATTGTTTTGTGTTACCCTGTGTCGCCCTTTGCCCTTGAGTCCCAGCAAAGAAGGAAGGCTATAAATAAAGCAAATAAATCAAATAAGCACATACACAGCAGACAGAGAACAATACCCCATAGTCTTCAGCTATGCACGATATGGTGTTCCAGAACAGATGAAATCACAGTACATACAATGTTTTAGTGTCTGTTCCAAGGATTTTGGAGGGCCGGACAGGTGCCTTCATGTCTTTGCATTTGGGACAATCTTAGATAAGAACATAAGAACTAGCCTGCTGGATCAGACCAGAGTCCATCTAGTCCAGCACTCTGCTACTCACAGTGGCCCACCAGGTGCCTTTGGGAGCTCACCCTGCAGGATGTGAAAGCAATGGCCTTCTGCTGCTGCTGCTGCTCCCGAGCACCTGGTCTGCTAAGGCATTTGCAATGTGAGATCAAGGAGGATCAAGATTGGTAGCCATAGATGGACTTCTCCTCCATAAATCTGTCCAAGCCCCTTTTAAAGCTATCCAGGTGAGTGGCCATCACCACCTCCTGTGGCAGCATATTCCAAACACCAATCACACGTTGCGTGAAGAAGTGTTTCCTTTTATTAGTCCTAATTCTTCCCCCCAGCATTTTCAATGGATGCCCCCTGGTTCTAGTATTGTGAGAAAGAGAGAAAAATGTCTGTCAACATTTTCTACCCCAGGCATAATTTTATAGACTTCAATCATATCCCCCCTCAGACATCTCCTCTCCAAACTAAAGAGTCCCAAACGCTGCAGCCTCTCCTCATAAGGAAGATGGACTTTGGCTGGTTTCTGTGAAGAAAAACAAAGAATTGAGAAGCTGTGGCTCAGAGGTAGAGCCTCTGCCTGGCATGCAAAAGGCCCCAGGTTCAATCCTTTGCATCTCTAGTTTAAAAGGACTAGGCAGAATGGGGGAAGATCTCTGCCTTACACCCTGGAGAGCCAGCCAATCAGAGTAGAGAACACTGACCTCTATGGACCAATGATCTGATTTGGTATAAGGCAAATTAACGTGTCCATAAAGGTTTATATGGAGATTACCTAGACGTTGCTCTCCATGTTGCATGATTCTACACCAGAGTGATAAAGCTAAGCTTATAGCCTGCAGGCATTTCACGGAGGAAGCTGGTGAGATCTGGCCTCCACACCACAGCTTGAGAGATCTGCGTCCACTCAGGGCTGGCGTCAGCATACTCTGCGGTAGGGTAGCTGCTAGTGCCTAGGACTTTGGGAGAAGAGTTTTGTATTCATACCCTGCTTTTCTCTCCTGTAAGGAGTCTCAAAGTGGTGTACAAGCATCTTCCCTTCTCGCCATTGCAGTCACCTTGCATGGTAGCAGAGGTTGAGAGAGCTCTGAGAGAACTGGTCCAAGGTCACCTAGCAGGCTGCATGTGCAGAAGCAGGGAAACAAATCCAGTTCCCCAGATAAGGGTCTGCCACTCCTTGGAGGAGTAGGGAATCAAACCCGGTTCTCCAGATCAGAATGACTGGTCTTAATCACTATACCCCAGGGGCTCTTCTGGAGGGGCTCACTGCTGCTGACCCCTATCCACAACGCCTCTCCTGTCTGTCCCCAGGCTCCCAATTGCCCAGTGTCATTAAGGAAGAGCATGTTGTTGATGCACAGCGGTGGGGCCCCTGGTAGCAATGGGAGCAGCAATCCAACCTGCATGTATTGACCAGTTATGTCAAGGAAAGGTGTTCAAATGCCAGGCAATGGAGTGTGAGCAGCGAGAGCAGTGGTGGGATCCAAACATTTTAGTAACAGGTCCCCATGGTGGTGGGATTCAAACAGTGGCGTAGCGCCAATGGGGCTGGGCGGGGCACGATGGGGCGTGGCCAGGCATTCCAGGGGCGGGGCATTAATAATTTCTCTGTTACTGTAAAAAAGTCTTACTGTAAAAAAAAAGTTCCTAATTTCCAGCTGGTATCTTTCTGTCCATAATTTAAACTAATTGTAGCAAGTCCTATCGTCTACTGCCAACAGAAACAATTACTTCTCCTCTAATTGACTGCCTGTCAAATATTTAATACTTTCCAATACTTAATTTTGTTTCTACCAAACCAAAAGAAGGATACTTTCCTGAAACAAGGAACTTTACCATATTTCTAAAACATGTTTTGAAAACAGCCCAACAGGGAGAATTATCCCGTGTTCTACCTTCGCTAACCAGCCACATAGGAAACAACAGGACTTTATGATTTTTGGACCTAATGGAATTTCTAACAGAAAAGCGGACCCAATTAGTAACCCCCTCTCGGCACACACCAATAATTAGTAACCCACTCTCGGGAACTGGTGAGAACCTGCTGGATCCCACCTCTGAGCGAGAGGGCTTGCAACTGATGGAAGGTGGGGGCATACAGTTGAGGGGGTGAAAAGGAAGACAAGAAGAGCTGGTTTTTATACCCCATTTTTCTCGACCTATAAGGAGTTTCCAATCACCTTCCCTTCCCACAACAGACACCTTGTGAGGTAGGTGGGACTGAGAGAATTCCCAGAGAGCTATAACTGGCCCAAGGTCACCCACAGGCTTCATGTGGGCAATCGAACCCAGTTCTCCAGCTTAGAGTTTGCTGCTTGTAACCATGTAGGGGGGCTTTGGTGGTAGGCAGTTGGGGACCCCTGGGCACGGTTAGCCTGGAGCCCCCCCAAAACTTGAAACGTGTCCTGTTTCCACCCTTTAATCCATTTAGATTGCCAGCATGGTGTAACTGTTCAGAGTGCTGGATTCTAAGCCGGTGAACCAGGATTGCTTCCCTGCTCCTCCACATGAAGCCTGCTGGGTGACCTTGGGCTAGTCGCAGTTCTCTCAGAACTCTCTCAACCCCACCTACCTCACAAGGTGTCCATTGTAGGAGCAGGAAGGGAAGGAGGTTGTGCTTAGGGTTGAGAAAAGCGGGGTATATATCCAAACTCTTCTTCTTCTCTTCTAGACCTCATAACGCCATTCATATTAATTCATATTAATGTAATTTTTAGCTAAGATTTTATTATGCTGCCTTGTTATTTTAAGGATTTAATATCATAGTGGTTATTCATAATTTATTGTTTTATTGGCCAATGTGGCTCTTGTACACCGCTCAGAGCCCTTTGGGGGTGAGTGGTTTATCAAATGTAAACAACAACAACAAACAAACAAACAACAACAACACCCAGCCTGACACAGAATCCTGGTGGCCTCGGAAGCTTGCTGTGATGTTCTGCATCACTTGGGTTGGTCCTAATAAAAAAAGGCCTTGGACAGAAACCGTCCCATGTTTGGCCTTTCCCCCGGAGACCTCAGTTTCTACACATTTCCCCTAGTGAAGGTCATGCCGGACGGCTGCAGAACAATTTTGCTTGTTCCTCCTGGATCAAAAGGATGGAGCTGCGAGTCCCTGAGGAGCAGCCGTCTCCTGCATGTTTATTTTATTCCGCAGTATCATGTCAGAGCGTCTGCCTAAATATAGCTCCCGCGAAGAGCATTTGTAAGTTTCCTGTTACAGCCCTGCTCCAAGTTACCTTACAGTAAATGGAAGGGTGGCAGCGGCAGAAATCAATGAAGGCTCCATTACTGGCCGCAGCAAACTGGGCTAATGGGGAACTTGGGCCTCTCTGCCGCGGTCTCAGCTGAAGCTCCCTCTTTCTGGCTTTTCAATATTTTTAAGCCAACCATCTATTGTGATTTAAAAAAAAACCTATAATAGTCCGCCTATTGGGTTTGGCTTGATTTATTTATGTTTCAGATTAGGCTTTTGGATCTTCAAATGCAGCATCGGGATAAGAGGTTGTGTTGGTGTGGGGAAGGGAGGCGATCCTTCTGCAAAACAAATGCTGTAGGAGGGGGGTCAAAGTCAAGGTAAACCTATAGTAGTAGTAGTAGTAGTAGTAGTAGTAGTAGTAGTAGTAGTAGTAGTAGTAGTAGTAGAAGAAGAAGAAGAAGAAGAAGAAGAAGAAGAAGAGGAGGAGGAGGAGGAGGAGGAGGAGGAGGAGGAGGAGGAGGAGGATTTATATCCCCCCTTTCTCTCCTATGAGGGGCTACAATCTCTTCCCCCCCCCCACAACAAACACCCTGTGAGGTGGGTGGGGCTGAGAGAGCTTCGAAGAACTGTGGGGCTTTCTGCACTGACAGAGTTGTACTGATTTCTATCTAGGTTCACCTCAGTGTATCCTCACTGCAACTGAGCTCAACGTTGTTTTGTCTCAGGTCCCCCCCCCCTCAGAACTGCGACATCCCTGTCACAGTTATGAACTGCACCTTTCTGCTGGAACAAGGTCGATACCGCTTCGAAGCTTCGAAGTGCGGATGCATGGAAACAACACCTCATCCGCTCAACCAATCAGGAGCCGCTTTTGTGGCATGCGCAGAACGGGAGAGTCGTGGCGGGCATGTCACTGTAAACTGTAAAAACTGTAAAAAAAAAAAGAACGCTCCTGTTTCCCATGGTAACACAAGTTCCAATCACGATCGAGGAGCGAAACAGGCACCAAGATGATCCCGCCCATTTAGCTCTGTTCCAGGGGGCCAAGTAAGTTGCTGTGCGGACAGCCTGGAATCGCCCCCCACTGAAGGGAACCGAGTCAACCTTAGCTCCCTTCTGTAGTGCAGAAAGCCCCTGTGGCTAGCCCAAAATCACCCATTGGAGCGCACAAGCTAATCTGATTCACCAGGTAAGCCTCCATAGCTCAAGTGGCAGAGCAGGAAATCAAACCCGGATCTCTAGGTTAGAGTGCACCTGCTTTTAACCACTACACCACGCTGACACTCAGGGAAGACACTGAGTGGCCCTGGGTGGGGTGCTGTGGCGACTTGGTGGCTTTAA